>NC_056537.1:16732539-17353477 GCF_910596095.1 Thunnus maccoyii | reverse complement strand
TTGGTACCATGTGGATATAATCCAACAGTCTAATATTAAGTTTGTGTTTTGTTGGGTTTTGCGTCCCTTCAGAAAAAACTGTGGACACACAGACAGTACAATGACGAAGACACTAATCTGCATGCAACCTCATCGGCCTATTCAAAATCCACCCACACACTCATTCAAGCATGTTCATGCTCAAAACCTGTACACCCATACTCTCATACACACCGTCTCACATGAGGACTTACATTTACCACACCTTCACTGGATGTTGGCAAAATTATCAATTTGTTTGAGATTAGAAGATAAAAAATCAGTTTCACTAATAATTTTTTGCAATATCTTTTTTTTCAGTGAAACTATCATGTTTCTACATCAGATATTTTACCAGGGTTTAAAAGCCAGAATAGCGAGCTGGCCAACATTAGTACTGGGTAAGATTCATCTTTTCATTTCATTTTAAAGTATTTTTTCATAATGTGGCTGTTATGAAGTTTTTTATGTGTGTGATTGTAAAGATAATGACAGCTTTTACCAACTGTTTCATTCAGTTTCATTGCTGTGACTGATATCTCTCCGTGTGTTGGTGTTGATCTCTCCACAGCCGACCTGTTCGACATCCTGCTGCCCATGCTGAACATCTATCAGGAGTTTGTGAGGAACCACCAGTACAGCCTGCAGATCCTGGCTCACTGCAAGCAGAACCGAGACTTTGACAAACTGCTGAAGCAGTACGAGGCCAAGCCCGACTGTGAGGAGAGAACCCTGGAGACCTTCCTCACCTACCCCATGTTCCAGGTTAGCTCATTTTACTCAATGAGAAATAAAGGCAGCCTCGTTTGTTTGCTGCAGAACTGCAGCCTGGAGCCAGATTTTGATGTTAATTCTGTAGTGTCCCAGCCGTTCGTCTCTCCATATATGAATGTTGCCCCTAGGCCATATAATTCACCAACTTGATGCTAGTTGGCTATTGCTATCTCAATGATACCCAGTTTTAGCTGTCTGTAAAGCAGTGGGCCACATTGTTTTCTGGATATTCAAAGCTGGATGTCTTTTAAAGAGACAGTCTGTGATTCAGATGTAAACAAAAGCATAGGCCCATCACCAAAACTCATGACTTGAATTTATTATCCCTCCCAACGTGAATCACATGTCCTTTTTAGTTTGTGTATATTCCTGAATGTTCTTTATATACTACTTTGTAATTTACATGGTCAGAAAAATCTCTTGATTGGGGCTTTAAATTCTTAAAACTGAATATGTGTGAAGTTATCACAGGACAGCTGGTTTTAGGTCTGAAGTCCATAGCGGTTAACATGATTTTAATAAGATTTACTCTGCAGTTGTTTACATTTGAAATGTTTATAAACTCTGAAGTAATAAATTCAGTTGTAGTATCTTCTACATATAAATCCAGGAATCAAGGCTGTCATTGTGAATTCTTCCTGAGGAGGAGTTTATGCTCTACAATAACAGATAAATTACATAAGGTGTTTTTTTAAGGCTGACACTCTTTCGAGTCAGTATCTTTAAATGCAACTGATTTTACGGGAAAACATGAGATGGATTTGATATTTCTGCACCAGAATTAAAGTATACTGCTGACAGTGAGAAGAACTCTTTGAAGCAGCATTTAAACCATTATGTAGGAAGATAAAACTTACACAGACGCAACTGAATGACCGGCCCTCAACAAGTTAATTCTGAGTTTAAGTGTGCCTCTCTGATTTGAAACTTAAAATAATTTAATTGAGATGATTTGATCCAGTAAAGACAAAGACATTGTAACCAAATTTCATATATTATTGCTGGTGTGGTGACTAATATCCACTTTAACCAAGGCATATTTTCATTAACGTGTTCAGGCCTCTCTTCTGGCCAGAGTGGCTCAGTCAGGGCTTGGCTTCAAAGACCCGCCTCCTTCTTGTCCCATATTGTAGCATCACTGACCAACAACATAAACAGCAGGCATTTGTCTGCTTATGCTCAGCATATCCCTGTAGTGTTTTTCATGTCTATAAAAAGCAGTTGTTTTTGGAGCTCAGGCTTTAATAATGGCTGCTTTCTGGCAACGTACGCAGTTTCCTGACAGTCCACTCTGTTGGGGCCTACTGCAGGCTGTGCTGCGTTGATAATAAATTTTGCTGATGAGTGTAGATTGTGCTCTCCACTGATCTACTTCTCATTAGCGTATGTGCACGTTGGCACATGTAAATTTTTGTGTGTGTATGTTGTCATTACATTTATGCAGGCATGTAAGCTGTTATATTTGAGTGTGACTCCCCTGTCGCTGTCTATTCTGTCTCTTGTAGATTCCCCGCTACATTCTTACGCTCCACGAACTTCTGGCCCACACACCCCATGAACATGTAGAGAGAAACAGTCTGGACTACGCAAAATCTAAGCTGGAGGAGCTTTCCAGGTACCTTGGTGTAATATCATCAAAAACAAGACATGCATGATGTCTCAATTAAGGAAGATATCACTTTTCATTGCAATCACAATCAGATTGATTGATTGTAATGATTACAGCACAATCAGAAAATAATAATGACTTCTTGTACAGTAAGTGTCTTTTTGTGCCTTTTTCCATACAAGCCTAAAAAGATAAAATGACAACGGTGAAATATCCTTTTTCCTAGAATCATGCACGATGAAGTGAGCGAGACCGAGAACATCAGGAAGAACCTGGCAATAGAGCGCATGATTGTAGAGGGCTGCGAGATTCTCCTTGACACCAGCCAGACGTTTGTAAGACAAGGTAACTCCTGCCTTCAGATCCGCTCCCGGCGAAGAAACCTCTGATTCCACAGAAAGACAGGAGTTCCTGTCCCTCCTCACCTGTCTGACAGCTTGATCTCACATTTTCAGCTCTGAATTGGGGGAAATACTCAGTTAAAAAAAAAAAAAGACTCATCACTCTCTGGGGAACAACATGTACATCCTCGTGAGAAGAGTCTTTAATTTCCAAGTATAATTAGACTGTTCTGAGGCAAACTGATGATGAATCTGGGACTGTAAATGTCACACGTCCCCAACAGGCTTTGATGGATGAGAAAAGGGAAAATAGAAATGGTAGATTATTTAATCTTGCGTATCTCAAGTGACGGGTATGTGTATTCATATGTAGAAGAAGACAAGCAGTTGATATCAATTCTTTTCCTTCCTCTTGCCCCTTTTTTTCCAAATCCTTATCCCCCTGTTCTTTACTCTTTTCCATTTATACATGTATCTCTCCCTCTCTCTTCCTCCCTTTTCCTTCTATTTGCACACACTCTTTTATTCCCACATATAGGGTCTCTCATCCAGGTGCCGATGAGCGAGAAGGGCAAGATCACCCGTGGGCGACTGGGCTCTCTGTCTCTGAAGAAGGAGGGGGAGAGGCAGTGCTTTCTCTTCTCCAAGCATTTAATCATCTGCACCAGGGGTTCTGGGGGAAAGCTTCATCTCACCAAGGTGGGCCTGCGCTGCTGAGCTAGCAGTGGAGCTACTCCTTATTTCAAACATCACAATCTTACAGCACCGCAAAGCCCTGAATCTCGGAGCTAAATTGAACGGATTAACTGACAGCAGATGAAAGCTACAGGGTTAGCAATGCCATGGCTTTTATCAGTGGCAATGACCACTAGAGCTACACACACTCATACAAGCTTGCACGCACACAGACACACACACACACACACACACACACACGCACACACACACACAGGCTCATTGTACATGTTTGAAAGCAGCTGCTTGATGTCACTTTGATTTGTGTAATGGCGTGGTGGTGTATTATTACTCCACATTATTCAACATTACAGAGGCTGATTGATGTTTGGGGGTCTAAAATGAGGCCAAAAAGCTTTCAACTGAAGCCTGTAAATATAGTAAAAAATGCAGTTTTACTGTAATATGTTTTAAAAATGTAATATTTCACACTGATAATTTAATTCATCCAAAATATTTTATTCGTCCCTCAGGGGGCAGTTTGAGTCAGGTTTGCAAACGCAAAAAGACACAAACAATTCATTCATACACATAAATGAATCTAAAAATACCAAAAAAAAATGAAATGTGCAAAGATTAAAAAACAAACAAACTGAAAGACACAAGGATTGCGCACTGGCCAATCCGTAGCTGCCAACAGTTTCCAATGTTACAAAGAAACTTCATGTCAAAAGTGCAAATAATTCTCATGGTCTCTTCCTTCTTCTTTTTGTTTGTTTTACATACAGACAATCTAAAACTTTCACTGATGGCATTGGCATAAAGGGGTAGTTTGACACAACTGATTACCTTAGCTTAACATTAGCAGAAAGACTGGAAACAGTGAAACAGCTAGCCTGGCTCCAAAAGTAAAAAAGTCTGCCTACCAGCACTTCTAATGGGCAAAAAAACAATAGGTTTTATAGGTAGTTATGTGCCGGACTATTTCTTGACCAGCACATAACCCCCTGGAAAACAGCAGTAATTTTGACACTTTGGTTTTTGTATAGATTAAACAAAAGACATATAAAGTGTTGGTGAGTTTTAGACATGCTGGTAGGTGGATTTTGGTACCTTTGGACAGAGCCAAGGTCGCTGTTTCTCCCTGTTTCCAGTCTTTCCACTAAACTAAGCTAAGCTAAGCTAACCAGCCTCTTGCTCTAGTTACATATTTACCGTACAAACATGAGTGTGGTATCAATCTTCTCATCTAACTCTCAACAAGAAAGCAAACATTTCTCAAAATGATCACTGAATCACTGATAATCGTATATGCCTTTTTAAGGACATCAGTATTAAGCTGTGCAAAGGGTGTCTGTGTTTTGCCAAAAATTGTAGAACCAGGGTTAATCACACCTTGCAATGGGTTCTTGTCCTTTTGACAACAGAATCTAAACCAGTAAATAAAGGAAAAAGTTAAAATGCTTTTAATAAGCAAGACATTCTCCTCCAAAGGAGTTTACTGTCATTTACGTAGGCAGTGGAGACCCTGTTTAGCGTTAGTTCATGACCTTGTGCATGTCGTGTAAGTGTTTGCTAGGTTATGCAATGTTACAGTATGTCACATGAGACTGGTGTGAAGAAACTAAATGTATATTGTATGTTGTTTGCAGAATGGAGTAGTCTCCCTTATAGACTGCACTCTTATGGAGGACCCTGAGGGGACAGATGATGAGTGTGAGTGTTTTATTCATACAGTATAGCAGCGTACAGAAATATGCATTATATGTACCATGTGTGATGTTGTATATAATTTATGCCTACTAGACTGTGCCATAATTTATAAATATTGTATAATTAATATTTTTGAACAAATTAAGGTATTGTTTTCCAAATGCTATGGACCAATAGAAAGTAATATGGACGCTAAGTAACTGATACTACCAAAAAAAAAGCATTTTTGTAATTTACAATGACAAAAAAAGACAGCTTTATAGATTTACAGCTACCTTTTTCTTTCATTTTTTTAGACATGGTATGAGCACTGAAGTGAACTTTTTTCTTTAGTGAATGTGTGAATGAATTTATAGAGAAAATGACATACAGTTATGTCTTTGTGTTTGCCTCTTAGCCAAATCAGACAAGAGTGGGCAGGACATGGAGCACCTGGACTTCAAGATTGTCGTTGAGCCAAAAGACAGCCAGTCATTCACAGTCATCCTTGTGGCCTCCTCGAGGCAGGAGAAGTCTGCATGGACCAGTGACATCAGCCAGGCACGTCAACACAAATCACAGTCTCAGACTGTCAGACGAGAAGCCGAGGATGTCGGCAGAAAGCCTGAACATTACAGACCTCACTAACATTTCCTCTGTCCTCTCTGTTTACTTCTGTTGGATCTATCCTACAGTGCATAGACAACATTCGCTGCAATGGGCTGATGATGAATGCCTTTGAAGACAACTCCAAGGTCACAGTACCACAGATGATCAAGTAAGCCTTATTTTTATATATGCAACTTTTTCCTTCTTTTCTTCTTCTCTTTTCCTGCCATATAAGTTAGTCTTTTTTTTGTGAGCAGGTCAGACTCAAGCCTGTACTGTGATGATGTGGACATCCGCTTCAGTAAGATGATGAACTCCTGCAAGGTGCTGCAGATCCGCTACGCCAGCGTCGAGCGCCTGCTGGAGAGACTGACTGACCTCCGTTTCCTCTCCATCGACTTCCTCAACACTTTCCTGCACTCCTATCGCGTGTTCACCACCGCTGATGTGGTGCTAGACAAACTCATCACCATCTACAAGAAGCCCATCAGTGCCATCCCTGCACGGTGAGTCACATCAATTAGGACTGGCCAGACTTGAATGGTGCAGGGTTGTTGACAGCATTTACAATAGATAAACAAATCGTATTTGAAATGTTTGGCATCCTTCCAGATCTTGCCATGCTGCATAAAGATGTGATTGATTTATCATGATGTGAAGCTAAGTCATCCTCTGATCAATGCAAGGCATGTGCAGGAGCCAACATTTAGGTTAAAATGCAGCCATATGAATTATTTATTTCTGATGTGATAGATAGATAGATAGATAGATAGATAGATAGATAGATAGATAGATAGATAGATAGATAGATTATCTCATCTTGGCCTTTGGGATTACACATTTTTAAGAGAAAGGTAGTTGGATTTTGAAAGATGGGGGTATTTACCAGGTAGGGCATGTGTAACAAAAATACGCTATCAAGTTGCATTATGGGAAATGTAGGATCCAGTGTTTTTGGAGTTGGCAGGCATGCCAGGGACTATAAATCAGGATATCTCAGCCTCTGCTGCATCATTGACCATCGACCATTCCCAGTTTGTTTCTTGCAAGTCCCCCATCTTTATGAAAATATCATACTTAATTACTGGAGTACCCCTTTAAAAATTCAGAATTATTATTCTTATAGTGTTGACAACTAATATGACAATACTGTATGTATTTATAGTCATGTCAATAAAGCAAACTGGAATTTTATATTTTATATACAATTTGATATACAATGGATGAAAGGTGGATGAAACATTGAGGAGGTGTGCAGGGTTATTTGTTATTGTTTGTTACATGTGTCATCAGCAGTATTTAGGTCTGTAAGACTGAGAATGAAATGAGTGATTTTAGAGGCACTGTGTGTGAATTCGAGGAGTTTGTTTGGTTGGTTAAAGTGAGCGCAGAGAAGCAGCAGATGGAGCAGCAGAAGAGGACAGGCTCTATGATGCTTCTGTATCATTCTGCACGTGAGTGTGTGTGTGTGTGTGTGTGTGTGTGCATTTAAGTGTGTGTTCAGTGGTCGAAGGCAGTAATTGGGTCCGGTCTCTCCTGTCTGCCTGGGAGTGTCTCAACTGGGCTCTGTCGCTCTATGGCAACCAACCTCCGTGCTGCAGGACCCCACCCTCCCCTCCCTCCCTCTCTCCTTGTCTGCAAAAGATCCATAGTGTGAAATATCGACGGAGTGTTGCAGTGGGGCTAACTCAGCTCTCCACAGGCCAGGAGCAAGGGGTCCCACTGTGGGGTTCAGATCAGGGGGAGCTCCCCATGCCCACGCCCTGCAGCATGCTCTCCTGTGGCGCTTGTCATGTCACTGTGAGACACCCACACTTGGCTGCTTGTGTCAGCAGTGGCCATGCACACTATCACTCGCTGTGCTATTTATGGGAACCCGTGAGGTCGCCAGGAGGGTGGCGGGGAGTGGGAGAGGTTTTCTGCAACACTGCAGCCTGTATCCTGCTCTAAAACGGCAAGACGGGGCTGCAAAGAGGCTTCTGGTTGCTGGGCTGACTTGGTTTGCATAAATTATTTAGGAGGTGTTGTGTATTTAGCTAAGTTCTTAAAACATAGAGCATACTTACCAAATATCAAAGAAACATATTCATATGTACTAAACTCAAATGCATATATCCTCCCTTGATGCAGGTCCCTGGAGTTATTCTTTGCCAGCAGTCAGAACAGTAAACTCCTGTATGGAGAGCCACCCAGCTCGCCCAGGGCCAGCCGAAAGTTCTCCTCCCCTCCTCCTCTGGCTATCGCCAAGAACTCATCCCCAAACCGCCGGCGCAAGCTCTCCCTCAACATTCCCATCATCACTGGGGGCAAAGCTCTTGACCTGGCTGCCCTCAGCTGCTCCTCAAATGGCTATGCAAGCATGTACTCCTCCATGTCCCCATTCAGCAAGACCACCTTAGACATCAACAAACTGTACGTGTCCAGCCCTATCGCGAGCAAAATACCAGACGAGGGAGAAGACAAGAAGGACAAGGCGGAGGATACCTCAGCGTGCAAACAAGGTGGGTCAGCTAGAGCCAATTCCAGGCAAATTATCCCAATTTTGACTCAGAGTAGTGATGTGTTGATCAACCTGTGTGCTTTTGTTATGATGCAGATTTGTCAGTACGAGAAGAAAGTGACAATGATCAGAACCAAAGCGATGATGCAGATCCAGAAGCCTCTCCTACAAAGTCACCAACCACCCCAAAAAACGTCAAATGCAAAAACTCCTCAGGTACATTGTGTCCTATGCAGTGTAGTGATATAATTACAACTCAATAGTCTGATATCTAAGCTTGGAAATTGTACACTGACATGCCACCTGTATCCAATGCCCTCACCAGTGTCACATTTATCACTGAGCCCTCTTTGTTTGATCACAGAAATAGATTATAAAAAGAAACAATGCTTATATTCTTAATTTAAGATAGGGCATATGTTACTGCCGGAAGGTCGTGGAATTATTGTTTTTAAAGGAAATTAAAGCTCTCACTTAGTGATAGGTTGCAGTGATCAGTTTGTTAATATTTATCATGCAAAACCAAAAAAAAGACAGGCCACTGTGTAAAGCATAATTAACATAAAATATAAATTGGTCCATGGTTATGAACATGTGGGGAAAGCCAATGCTTGGCTTGAGTAGGTGTTAGGGAAACTTGTGTCATAGCAACTACATCAAGAGCGTGTTTTCCCTTCCGCCCCCAGTAATGAGGCTGTTTCACTGGAGCCAAGATTATCTGTGCCCTCTAAATCTCAAGACAAAATCACACAATAGGTTTTAAAAGCAAAGTCGTCTCAAGAATGAACTGAATTAAGTGAAATTTGTGAAGCAGAGAGTGTCTCACATGGTGCAGGATTTCTTGCTGCTTATGGTCTGTCTATGTTCTCGGGATTTAAACATAGCAGACTGCAGAGAATCTGTTGATTCCTCTGTTATGCTGATATTTGGTGGCTATATTTAGCTGCAACCATCTTGAATATCAAAGCCTCTTGTAAAGGAAAGTCTGGAGGGAAAGAGTTGTGTGGGCCTGTAGGGCCCCCTAGTGGAGGCTTGAGTAAAGACAAGCAGGCCATTCTGCAGTATATACAGTTCAGTAGTATAAATTATATTTTAAGAACAAATTTTGTATGTTTTGTGTCATACGTATTTGTGAAAATATGTAACATGGTAATAACTCTCTTCAAACTGCCCACACAGAGTTCTCCTTGTTTTCCTACAACAATGGCATGGTGATGTCTTCATGTCGAGAGCTGGACAACAACCGCAGTGCCCTGTCTGCTGCCTCTGCCTTTGCTATTGCTACAGCTGGAGCCAATGAAGGCACCCCTACCAAGGAAAAATATCGAAGGATGTCCCTCGCCAGCACAGGTACACGCCTATCCGGTATCACAAAGTCCAACTGTAGTTATTTGTTAACATAACCAGGCTGCCAAGAATTGCAAACTGCATCACATCAAGCACAGACTCTATTGTGTTTCAGTGCCAAAGCAGTATGTATCATTATGATAAGAACTGCATGTCAGAAGTCAACTGAAATATTTTCTGCAGGTTTCCCAACTGATCAGAGAAATGGAGACAAAGAGTTTGTGATCAGACGAGCAGCGACCAACAGAGTTCTAAATGTCCTGAGGCACTGGGTGTCCAAACACTCTCCGGTAAAACACGTCGACACAGTTCAGAGTACATTTATAGTCCCAGTTCATAACTGCAGTATGGTTTTGTTTACATATTCATATACTGATGAATTGCCTCTTTTCAAATCCATTCTGGAAGTAACAGCAAGACATTCATTTTACACTTACGTTTGCAAAATTTTAAGATTTCTTAACCCCATTTTTTTTTTTTTTTTTTACTTGAAAGCTTGATTTCCATCTTACATCAAGTTTAAAAGCATCATGTTAAATAAAACAAAACAAATGAAGTAACAAATATAATTAATCATTAAAAAATTCAACAGGATTTATTAAGCCATCTGTATGTGTTTCTATTAATATCCTTCCAGGACTTTGAGAGTAATAATGAGCTGAAAACAAAGGTTATTGCCTTCCTGGAGGAAGTGATGCATGACCCCGAGCTGTTGACCCAGGAGAGGAAAGCAGCAGCTAATATCATCAGGTACTGACTAGGATTTACTATGTAAACCCACATCCTCAGTGCATATGACACAATTTGTTACAATTTGTTGTTTTGAACGTCTCTTTCCCTGTTTGTCAGGACTCTAACTCAGGAAGATCATGGTGACAATCAGATCACCCTTGAAGAAGTGACACAACTGGTGAGTGAAGTCTGTAGCTTCTGTGTTTGGGGTGGAGCTGCAGGAAGTAAATTGTTATGGAAATATACAAATATATACACCTTAATACCAGTCAGCCAGAAGCACAATGTGGGGCTGTGACAGAGAGGAGCATCTGGAGCATAAGTACATTAAGAGCAGGAGCAGATTTACACTATTTAAGTAAAATTCTGATGTCTCGTTTGCACATTTCTCCACCACAAGAAAGTGAAAAATCAAAATCAGTGAACCACTGCCTCAGCTACAGAAAACTGCATGTACCAATGCATCAAATATTTTTGCCTGTCGTTCTTTTTGCTTAAGGAGAAAATGATCACAGACTGACCTGTTTTTTAAATATGAGTATTCTTATGCCATTTACCAACATCAAGTTGATTTCATTTCCAGTATTTAAGCCTAGTTTCTGTCATTTTGTGCTTATTTGCCTGCTGCAGATTTGATAGTCTCAGTTTCTGTCCTTTAGGTGGGTGCAGGAAAGGCCGAGCCCTTCGAGAACCACTCCGCCTTGGAGATCGCAGAGCAGCTCACCTTGCTGGACCACCTGGTGTTTAAGGTCATCCCATATGAGTGAGTGCCATCATATCTCAACTGTACATGTCGTCAGAAGGAAAACACATAGAAATGATACCTTTTTAATCATCTTGATCTGTTAACTTTACAGGGAATTCTTTGGACAAGGCTGGATGAAGAATGACAAAAATGAGAAGACGCCATATATCATGAGAACAACAAAGCACTTCAATGATGTACGCTCCAATCAATACGCCTCTTCTCATCGCCTGTAACTTTTATTGATTTTCTAACATAATATTGAGTGTAAACCCCACGTTTCTCTCTCTTTCCTCTGCAAGATAAGCAACCTCATCGCCACAGAGATCCTGCGCTGTGATGATGTGGTCACTCGAGTAGTGGTCATTGAGAAATGGGTGGCTGTGGCTGACATCTGCCGCTGTCTCCATAACTACAACGCCGTGCTTGAGATCACCTCTTCCCTCAACCGCAGCTCAGTCTTCCGCCTCAAAAAGACCTGGCTCAAGGTTTCCAAGCAGGTGCCTATATCTCCCTGTGCATTGTTTGTTTTGTTTTTTTCCTCTTGAAGTATCGCTGGGTATTATCATTAAATAACCTTTTTCTTCCAGACGAAGGCATTGATTGACAAGCTGCAGAAGCTGGTCTCATCAGAGGGGAGGTTCAAAAACCTGAGAGAGGCTTTGAAGAAGTGAGTTCAGTTCAAGGACATACGTTTTGCATTTGATCAATAAAGCAAACATGCAGTACAAGTGGATGATGTGCATTTCTCCCACCAGCTGTGATCCTCCCTGTGTGCCCTATCTGGGAATGTACCTCACTGACCTGGCTTTCATTGAGGAGGGAACACCAAACTACACCGAAGACAACTTGGTCAACTTCTCGAAGATGAGAATGGTGAGCTGATCTTGCTGCTGTGCCTCATTCGGCGTCCTGTTGCTTGAGAGTCTTTGTGCAAATGTGTGTTTTTCTAGTCAGAACTTAACATCCTGCTTCTCCTGTGTTTCAGATTTCTCACATCATCAGAGAAATCAGGCAGTTTCAGCAAACAGCTTACAAGCTTGACCTTCAACCAAAGGTAAATGAATAGCAATACTGCAGACCAGTGGTTTCCAACCTTCTCGGCCTGTTGTGACTCCTTAAAAGAAGCTTTGTCCAAAATGAATGTAGAGGCAAAGATCTCAGTCAGTTTCACATTTACCTGCAGTAAGTCCAGAGAGGCTTAAGGTGCTCTTGAAGATGAAAAAACTGATCATAGAAAATACACGTTCTTCAGGCATTCTTAGAGCAAGAAAAGCCTTTATTTAGTCAGGTATATTGGTTTAAACCAAAGACCAGTCTTCATCTGTGCAGAAATAGTAAAAAAAAAAAGAAGCAATGTCTATACTTGCAACACTTCAAAAGGTTGTGTACAGGTTGTGGCCAGTTCAAGCAAAGGCCATTTATGCCTTCTTAGGGTTTTTTTTATATATGTTGTAGAAGCCAGGAAAATAAACCTGATTTTGTATAGCAGAAATATGCTTTTTTTGCTTTTCTATCCTGATAATCGTCTTATCTTGCAACTCCTAAGACTTGACTTTCCCCCCTGTTGGTGGAAGGTCCTGATCCCCAGCCAAGGTATCGAGGGATAAATGAAACAGGTGGCCGAATGATTAACAGGATAGGACACATAAATTATTATTTTTTCAGTCATTCCTCTATATCTTTCTCTTTTTCTTTGTGAATTGCTGGCTATTTTTACTTCTTTAGGCCTATTAAATTATTCTAAGCAAACAGTGGGGAAAAATCACTCTTTAGTTTACTTGGTCATAACCTACAGACATTTACAGCTTGTGACTGTACGTAGCTCTCAAGCGTCATTACTTTATTTAAAAGGGTCACAAACCAAAAAGGTTGGAAACCACTGCTGTAGGCAGTAAAGAATATTGACTGTTGAAGCTGTTATGTTGGGTAAAAGTGCAAAGATTCCTTTGAAGTAAAGACATTTTCTTTCATTTCCTGCTTCAGGTAGCCCAGTATCTAATGGATGGGAGCTCTGTTCTGGATGAAGAAAGCATGTACGAAGCCTCGCTCAGAATTGAGCCTAAAGTGCCCAACTGATGGGGAAGATGGTCCTCCATGTTATTTTCTCTGTTAATATTACACATCAGTTAACATACACATCAACTTTTGTATAGTTGTACATGTTTAAGATATCTGCTCTTCTGTACAGTAGACGTTTAAGGTTGTTTGACGACATGAAACATTTCAATGTATAATTTTTGTTTGTTACAGTTGCCATGATGCCACCTGCTTTAGGATTTTTTAAAAATGTCTTTCTTTTGGGTATTTCAAGCATAATAACAGAGGTCATTTTGCAACCAAATCTTTGTGACCAATGACGTTATTTTGTATCGTCTCATGCTGTGTCGACTTTGCACTTTCTGAGCACTCGTGCTGCCGGCCATTGTTCTCTTTGTTTGAGTTTTATCGACAACTGAGTTTCTCTGCAACCAATGTAGCATTGTAAAAATGTAACTGCATCAAATCAGGTAAAAGAGCACAGAGAATTTAATTGTACTCAAAGATGGGAGACTATGTTTAGTGGGGATGATGGCGAGGTCTCTGAAGCATAACTGTCTCTGTGCTTCCCAAACCAAAACAAGAGGGATTCGTTTCTCCATTTCTGCTCACTAGTCTAAGACAGGGGTTCCCAACCTTTTTTGCACCACAGACCATTTTTATATCAACAGTTGCATTGAGGACCAGCTGACGAGACAGACTAGATGGAAACCAAAGCTCTGTTTCTCTCTTTGGTTACTTAAATTAAAAGAATACTGCTGAAAGGTGGTGATGACAGACTGTTAGCTTACTTACTGATAACCTCCTTTAATTCATGATTAAAAACCAACATATTGTTTTTGGGTATGTGACAGGGGCTGCTACATTATTTTCGAAGCCTTATAGCAAATGTTTCAAAGCCCAGTAACAGGTTGGGAACCTCTGCTCTGAGATAAATGTCATTATTAACCTAAAATTGACAAAAATTTAAGTGTCTTTTTATTTGTTGTCAAGAGATAAAGTCTTTTCTTAGCCTGTTGTCAGAGGACCCAAACTCACCTCAGATCCCTCCATTAATTTCATCTAATCAGTTATAATCTGTATGTAACAACACACAGCGATAAAGAAGGCTTACACCTCTTTAGTTCTGCTGTGATTTAAAGTGATGGATTTGTCACCTGAAGTTACTGTTACACCTGGAATTTGCCAGTACAGTAAAGTGAGTTTTCCTTTTGTTCAAATTTCCTTTTTCGTTTGTTTTTAAGTTCAACTCATGAAAAAAGATCACACGCGGTGGTAAGTGTTGTACCTTCAGGTTCGGCGATACTTCTGTAGAGTAAAAGGTTGTTGCTCTTCTGTAATTAAAAGACAATCTGTCCTTTTTGCTGTTCCAGTGATTGTGGAACGTGACTGTATATCACTCTGTTATATGCATTGCTGTTTAACAATATGATAAAAACGTATGTGAATGACCTCTGCCTGCAGCATTCAAACACTATTTTTGTAGTAGTATAAGAGAGTGACCTGCTCTTTATATGAACATGGGAAAGTATTTTGTACTTTGTTGTTAATTCACCTCACTGAGATGTGCTGTACATTTTGTACATGCGACCCTGCATATTTCTCAATGTGGAACAGTGTAATCCTTTAAAAAAAAAAGTATCTCGAGCTTAAACACAAAACAGTGTGGTCTTGAAACCATGACTTAGAGGTAGGAGAGCAACTTCAAAGTGTTTTGCATTTATACTGTAATCCTGTCTATAACCATTTCTGTTAGCAGGAATATAGTAATGTAGTGCTTATTCTGTGAATATTTGTATGTATTTTTACTATGTATGTACAGTACACTTTTGAAGCTCATGTGGCAGGCATGCAACACCTTCACAGACAGAAT
The DNA here is from genome assembly GCF_910596095.1 of Thunnus maccoyii. NCBI lineage: Eukaryota > Metazoa > Chordata > Actinopteri > Scombriformes > Scombridae > Thunnus > Thunnus maccoyii. Next base: position 17,338,522 of record NC_056537.1, on the reverse strand, counting down.
AATACTATATACTTATACTGTATACACTTATACATGCACATACTCTTATAAGGTATATAAACAAATAAACATTTTGCTGTTAGCAATACCCAGTGGTATGAAAATTATCTTTCAACCCTCATGTTTCCACACCTTAAGAAATATTCCCAGTTTTGTAAGAAAAAAAAACTGAAGAATGAAGATATGATGACAAACAAACAAAAAATATGTTTCCCAGTTACCTCTTGCTAATAAATCCATTTTATCTCAGGGGCATTTTGTCTCAAGTGTTTTTGTAGATCATCTATCAGCTGACATCATGCTCGCTCAGTATGAAGTAAAATGTAATCTGAAGCTATTTAACATTACCAGCACCTCTCTGTCCTAGCAAGCAATGATGTATGAAAATGGTGTAAAATCCTGGCTGTATGTGGGAAAAATACATATGGCTGCAACAAATATATTCAAAGCTTCAACAAATGCATAAATTGGCAACATAAATTCATTTTTTTACTTCATTAGCTACATAAATATGTTAAAATACATTGTTTTGGGTTTGTTTTGGACAATGGAGTCAAGTTATAATGCGTCAGTAAAAGCCCACACAGCAAACGCTGTATGCTTTGTATGCTTGCATACTAATAAAATGATCACTTCTGACCTTTGATCAGAGTTACAGGTTAAGTGTGCAGTTAGAAATTGGGGTCAGGGTTTGTTATCTATTTGAGTATTTTTATATATCTTTTATTAATGAGTATATTAGCATTAAGAACATATGAAGACACTGATTCTTCAGTTTGTCTCACAGTATATCCTTCAAATTGTATTCTTTATTTATTGTTATTTCTCCATTCAAATATTAAAAAGCATGTGAAAAATTACTTATCTATATGAGGTCTTTTTTTTTTTTAAATTATTCACCATTTAGTGCTTACATACATATATAGACAATATGACATGCTAACAAATACAGAGGCAACAGGAGATGACATTGGTTTACAAAAGGACACACATACTGTAGGTAACAGGAGCAGCATGTGAAGAAAAGAAAAACAACAACAACAAAAAAATAATTGAAAGAAATAAAAATAAACAAGCGGAGGGCTGATCTGTCTGTATTTGGAGTTTTGAAGGATAGTGGCATTAGCTCACTGGCAGAATAGATCTGAGAATTGTTGAATACATTTTATTGAACTGTTCAAGTTGTTTTTGTTGTTGTTTGGGGTTTTTTTTGTGTTTTTGTAAAGCTGACTGTTGTTCCATTGATATCTGCCATGTTAGGAGATCCAACCATTGTAAGACGTTGATTTGTTTTGTATTTTTTTTACTTCTCCAGTTTGTTTTCTTGGCAACAGTCAGGGCCACAAGTAGGGGTATCATGATATGATGATTTGTTTTGAACATCTGTTGAGTCCAGATCGCTGATATGAAATCATGTTTGGCATTATGACTTTTTATTCATAGGGGGAAAAACACCAAATGTATCTAAACATGATCAAATGACCCCTGACCTTAATTTTCGGGCAATGCGACCAATATAGCTCCTTAATACCCTTAAACCTGCAAAAAGGGGATTTTTGGATTTTTTTTTTTTTTTTTGGATTTTTTCTTTTTGTCCCCCTACATTTTCCAATAGACGTCAGGTTGGTCTTGTTTAAGATATCCTGCTGGGAAACCCACAACATATTAGGCCCTTTTTAAAAAGGGAATTTGAATAAAACAGCGATAAAAAAAAAGTTAGGGGTGTGTTGTTTGACTCTGATCTGCTGATTCATTCCCTGTCATGTATTGTTATTAGTAGGAGGATTTTACCAGCAGCTGTTCACCTCGTGACTTTCTCATCTGCTTCACTGTATTTTCGGCTGCGTGAAGCCTTGATGAGTGATCACGATGAACACTTTTTTGTTTGTGTTTATTTTAGTGCCCGCTGCTTCAGCTTTTCACCTGTCTCAGCAAGGTAAATTTCTGCGATCTTTCCTATTACATAGTATAATGTACACTTTGCCGTGTCAGATCACCGTGTTTGTGTGTGTTAACTTTCACTTTCATGTTCTGCCATGGCGCCTATCCGTTTCTTCTTATTGTTTATATCACTTAATCGCATTAATTTTGACTGTATCTGCTTTCAGCCGAGTTTCACTTCAAGTCATGGATGGTGCAGGTACGTTAAAAAACACTGTGTTAATAAAGGGGTCAATAGATAGACTATTAGGGAGTTACCCGCAAAAATCACTGTAACAGAGTTACTTCTCTGGTTGTGCAACCATATGAGCTGATCATAACCCATATATCCATGTAATTAATCTTAATATAATGAATTTGTTATTGGGCTGAAACAATTAACAACAGTTTTCTCTCCTGACAGCACAACAAAGTGTATAACGTGGGGGAGTACTATGACAGACTTCAGATATTCACTGAGAACAAGAGGACGATTGACAAACACAATGAGGGAAATCACTCTTTCACAAGTAGGAACTCCTTATTATTGAATTTGATTTCTTTTTATATATAGTAAAATGTATTGAACATTGTTTAATCTCTGCCTGCAGTGGGACTGAACCAGTTTTCAGACATGACATTTGGTGAATTTCGGGAGTCTTTCCTCTTGAGTGAACCACAGGTGAAATCATCAATGAAGGAAACAGACTATAAGAGATTTGGGGGTTTCTGGAGGGGGTTTTTTGAACAGGAAATGCAGTTATTTTACACTTTGTCTATTACAGAACTGCTCTGCTACCAAAGGGAACTTTCTGAGCAGCGAGGGACCACAGGTAGACTCTATTGACTGGAGGAAGAAAGGAAATTATGTGACAGATGTGAAAGATCAGGTGAGGTTTCACTATTATAACTATTTTCAGTTATTGATTTCAAAGTTGACAATATTGTAGCACTGGAACAAAGTAGATTACAGATTAATAGATTTATGTAGTTGAATTTTTCATAGAGAACATTCTGACATGTTAAACACAGGTGTAACTAATAACATATTAACTGCTGATTTGCAATGGTTGCTGGACCAAAGCCATCGTTAATGTGATACATTTCACCTGTGCTGCTGTGAGAAGTCAAAATGTTTGCTGTGGAAATGCATTTGATTAATTTGGGAGCAATAAAAAAAACAAGAATGCCTCTTCAAACAAATTTGTTAGTCAAGCCAAAAATATGAAGAAGCCTAAAAGAAGACTTGTTGAGTATGCTTGCAATATAACAGGGAGGCCTTTTGTCTTTTGCAGGTACAAGCATGTATACATTTTGAATGTACAATCGTTCAGTTTGGGAAAAGTTTCACTTGCAGATTTCATTTACACAACAGAAACCAAAGACAGACATGACAAAACATGCACTTTTCACAACAGACATTTTGTTCTTGTCATAGTAGGAAAAGCACAGATGTTACTAATAATAGTTACACTCACTGGCTACTTCATTAGGTACACCTGTGCAAACTAATGCAACCCAGTACAAAAGCTCTGCAATAAATTCTGCATTTAGGGAGCTTATACATTTTCAGTTTTTGCTGACATCATCAGAAAGATAATAATTCTACTTTATGTTTATTATTGAGGTCGTAGTGGGTGGTAGTCGTGTATTGGGGTGCATTATATTGAATGGTGTTCCTAATATTTTGTCCACTCTATTAACATAAATGCGGGGGGCATACCATACCAGGACCCTGAAACTGAAGCAGCTAAATGGGATTCTGCCATCGTCTATTTTTTCATTTACGCCTGTGCTTTTCCTAATGTGACATTTCAAAATGTATTTCGAGCAACGGCCTGTTGTCACAAGTTGATAAAATGCAGTACATCTATGCGTCGAGGGAGGTCATGAAACTTTTTCAGTCTCCAAAAGATGGAGGCTACTGTTATAATCAGTCCCTGAAAACGTTGCACACCTCCTCAGCTACAACCTCTCTGTGTGTTTTATCTCACAAGATGCTCTTTCTTATTGTTTAACCTGTTTTTATTTTTTGCACCAAAGGGAGGTTGTGGTAGCTGCTGGACTTTTTCCACAACTGGCTGTTTGGAGTCTGTCACTGCTATCGCCACTGGGAAACTGGTACCACTGGTAAAAACTGCTGCTATTGTATTTTAAATGTTGTGTCAGCATTCACCTAGTTTATTACATATAATAGCACCTGCCAAGTTATTGCATTTTCTTTGTCATTGTAGGTCAAAAACCGTAATATTAAACTACACTCTTGTCTTTCACATTTGTAACCTAATTTTCATATTGCACAGTCCGAACAGCAGCTGGTGGACTGCGCCCAGAATTTCAACAACCATGGATGTAACGGGTGAGAGTCACTCAAATGTGTCCTTCCCCTTTTGATAAAATTCCTGTAACTGCCACAGTGCACATCACCGCAGTCAAATTTTTCTTAATTTGTCTTCTAGCGGTCTTCCAAGTCAAGCATTTGAATACATCTTTTACAACAAGGGACTGATGACAGAGAAGGACTACCCATACACGGCCATTGTAACTACATAATTTGATATCCTACAGCATAAAAAAACTAAATAATAAACAAAAGTGATTTTGGAAAGACAGATTAAATGGCTTTTTTGTTTTAATCAGGAAGGTGATTGCAAATATCAGCCAGAACGGGCAGCTGTTTTAGTGAAGGATGTGGTGAACATAACAGCGGTGAGTGAACACCAATGTCTTTCTTCAAGGTACATGTCTTTATTGAGCACATGTGAGTGATACATTTTTTTCTTCTATGTTAGTACAACGAGATGGAGATGGTTGATGCTGTTGGTACACGCAATCCTGTCAGCTTTGCCTTTGAGGTGACCTCTGACTTCATGCATTATGACAAGGGCGTGTACACCAGGTGAGAGGAAGTCACTGATATATTGTCATATATGTTCTTGGAAAGAGATTATTCCGTGTTTTATAATCAGTGAACAAAGAACAGGAGGTGCAAGGTTTATTTACTAATTGAGGACAAAGGTCTGTTTCATTTTGGTAATGCATGCACATTACCACCCTTAATGGTTCAAATGATTGAGCAGGTTTTGTAATAGTTTTGCAATATCTAGAAGTGTTTATCTCAGGAAAATATCACAATATCATTTTACGTGAACCTTCAAATGTTCAAACACTTTGACAACAAATCCAAAACCTGATGTCTTTAAAATCATAAATCCAACCTCCTCCTACTAAGACTGGAGAGAATTTGTCTTGTATTAATTTCTGACTGATTTGCTGACAACCTTTTCAGCACTGATCATACTTAATATTACCAAATAAGTTCCATCAATTCACTTGATATTTGAGAGGCCAAAATAGTATGAGATAGTAAAAACTTCCTTGATTTATCAGTATTGAATAACCCTGAGAAAAAATCTACTGCTGCTAGAAAAAAGGCTCTTTTTATTATTTAGTTAATGTTAAATTGGTGTATCAGACACATACACACTTACTAGTGCATTTATCAACATAAGTTAAGAATTACTAGGATCACATTTCGCCAAATATCCTGCACTATAATAAAAAAATGGAAACAAAATAGGACTGGAGAGGCAAAGCCAAATTAACCTCCAACCACCACTGTCATAAATAAGGTCTTGGAAAGCATGGATTATAAATATTTCATTTGATTTAACATACTGTCTGCCTTAAACAAAGGCCTTTTCTGTCAGTAAGGCTGTTTGAACTGAAGTAGTTTAGTTCCTCATTCCTAATCAAAACAATCATGTGTGCAAAATTGGAAACTGTAACTCTGTTCTCTTCCTGTTTTTTTTAGCACTAAATGTCACAACACCACAGACAAGGTGAATCATGCAGTGTTAGCTGTCGGGTATGGAGAGGAAAATGGTGTCCCCTACTGGATAGTAAAGAACTCATGGGGATCCAGCTGGGGGATTAACGGGTAAGTCTTCTGTTTAATCACGTACAGGAAATATTACTAAATGTATACCAACAAAAGGATAATGACAATAACTCTCCTTTTACAGATATTTCCTCATTGAACGTGGGAAGAACATGTGTGGACTAGCTGCCTGCGCATCTTTCCCGGTGGTGTGATTTCTGCATGAAAGCAAACTACAAAAGGCTTGGAAAGGGAGTGAAGGAGCAAAGGATTTTTTTAATGATACAGGATCTTTTTTTTATATAATCAGTAGCCTACTGTGCATTATTGTTCAGTAGGTTTTTGCAAAATTGAGAATAAGTGAATCTCAGCCTCCAATGAACACTATAAGATTTGTCAAGTCATACCCAGATTAATCAATATATCTGTGATTCTCATTTAAGTACTGATCACTCAATTCACAAATAAATTACACTGAGTCCAATCTGAGTCTTTCATCACACTTTACTGTAAGCTGTAGTTGCCTGCGAGGTGCCCATATATGATGGTTATATTAATAATGATTAAGGCAGTTATAATCTGCAATGATCACATGTTGTTATCAATGATTCTAAAATCTAAATATCTCCAGAATTAGACTGGACGCATTATAAATATAAAAATACTTTAAGACCTCTGTAGAAATACAAAATGAATTTTACTGAAACCACCAATAAGGATAAAACTGGATCACTGCAACAAGAAAATGTGATATGAGGAAGAATAGGCTACAGTTATCCACTTTAATAAACAGTAACTTAGCTCAAATATTAAAATATTGAATGTTCATTTTAATAACAATATATCTGTACCTGCCAGGGATCATTGTGTGGTCCAGAGATCTTAAAAAGAGAATAAACTTTTAAAATCTAGGAACCATACTTATAAAGATTAAAGTTGCTTTTTTTTTCATTGGCACATCGCATTGTCATCTGGTATTATGAAGATTTACCAGAAGTAAACCTGTATGAATTCTGGTATGTTTGAATGTAAATGCCCTATCAACACACTGAAGATAGATAAACAGATATATGGACTAGAATAAAAGTAAATACAAGACAGAATGCACCCAGTCCTAGCAAACAATTAAATTAAAAACAATAAAGTTAAAAGCTTCTGTTGTGGTTAGATGACATATCTTCGAGTCAGGCAATGAAGGTTTAAAAGAACATGCAAAACAAACAAACAATCGAAAGCATGATTGACCATTTAGCAACAATTTCTTTGCCAAAAGTTAGTTTCGCCTCTACCGTGACGTTGTGTTGTTGCGGCGCATTTCATAAGACTTCATTTCCCAGAATCCTCATCGCTGCTCAACCTCAGCCAATGAGGAGTCAGTTTTGAATGGGCGCAAAAAACGTTGTCTGTATCTAGCATATTATAAGAGAGTACTGCAGTGAACGTTGCAGCTACTTTGGTAGATAAAACTGTCTTAATTTTAATGACCTTCAATGAGCTACAGCCGAAGGAGGGACGAACTCAGCGCGAGCCTCCTTCCACTTGTCGCATCTGCTGTCACGAGCAAAGCTAAAGAAACTGGCCGCTATTTCGTGAACTAAGCTCGGACTGCTAGCCAGCTAACACTCGCTAGCTCAGCTCCAACCAACAATGTCCAGTCTTCCACAAAATAATTTGAAGGAGCAGCTGGCGAGGCACAGCAGTGCTGCTCAGAGCAAGTTATCTCTGGCTAAACCCAAATCGGGGTAAGTCTTAAGTGAACTGCCACTATGATACAGATAACAACAGCTAAGCAATAGTTAGCCTCGAGCTGTCAGCTGTGCTAACTGTAGATAAACACTCCTGACTCTACAGTAATGGTTACGAGCACAACAGGGATGAATTGGCTTTGTTAGAGGTAGTTACTGTCGTTAAATTGAGTGTATTTGCCGTTAACCAGTGACCTCGTGCATCCAAAACAGCTTCACAACATGACACAACAGATTCACTTCATCATTACGTCACAAGATAAAACATCTAATTGATCTGGTTGGTGAAGGTCCCTGGTGGTGAATTGAGCGTATTTGTGTCAATAAAGTCACCATAGAGTCCATAAAAGACCGTTTTAACCGTGAGCTCACGTGCTTTTTGGGGTTTTTTGCTGCAGTTAATTACACTAGATTAGATTCAACATTGTTGTCATTGAACATGCATATGTTCTTAACAAGATGCAGTTGGTATCTAACCAGAAGTTATACCGTAGATATACAAATGTGCAGTGATGCAGTATGTTATATTAAGTGACGTTGTGGTGAGTAAATAGTTCAGTTTATTAGAGTCTGTTACAGTTCAGCAGAGAAACAGCAGCAGTCTGCTGGTGCAGGAGCGAAGGCCTCTACTGTTTATTGCCTCCCATTTGGTAGTGGAGTAAAACAGTCCATGGTTGGGGTTTGAAATGTCTTTGATGATGCCCTTCACCCTCTGCAAACATCATTTCTGATGGATGTCCTCAATGCGGGGCAGGGTTAGGCATACTTTACTGTGATGCTGTGTCAGTATGCTCTCAATGGAGCACCGACAGAAGTTCACCAAAATCCGTGAAGACAGCTGAGCTTTCTTGAGTGTTTTCAGAAAGTACAGTTGCTGTTCTGCTGTCTTGATGAGTTGATGGACCCTGAGAGGTCTTCCAAGATGTGGACGTCCAGGACTTGAAGCTAGAAACGCATGCTGTGTTGGACCCATAGATGTTCAACGGGGGTGTGTGTGCAAGCCTTAGTCCTGATACATAAGAGACAAGTATTATACCTTGCAACCTTGGTTAACAAATACCTAGGATTAAATTACACAAACAGAATTCAAATTAAATAGAGTAACACAAATCTAAAGCAAATTAATAATGATTTAATCACTTGTAACCACTGTCTGCCTCACTAGCTCTGCCTTAGATACATGTGTGCTCATACAATGAAAAGTAACTGGAGCTGCAACAATTATTTACATTATCAATTAATCCTTTCAGAAACAAATCAGCCTTGTGAATCAGGATACCTCACACATCAAGCCACTTGTTCTCACTTGTTACCATCATCTGCTGCTGTGTTTATCATCACACTTAACCCCAATCAGTAGCTATAAATAAGTTTTTTAATAGAAACACAGAACAATGTAAAAAGCAAAACAACTTGGGGTTAGTTGGATAGTTAGCCAGCAATTATGGGTAGAAAGCTCTCATTTTCAACATTTAGCTACATTTCTTCTCACTTGTACTGTATAGTACTTGTCTCTTGGTTAAAATAAAAAATCAGAAAAGCTCCTTACTGCATGTCCATCTCCTTCTTTTTAGGAGGCATTTTTCTAGTGCTGTAAAGTTGTGGTGGGCATAAGACAACAAGCTAATACTAATTAGATCTGCATTATAACTCCTTAAAAATCAGTGGTGCTAAAATCACTCAGATTTTCTAATCATTCATATTTATTTTTCAGGGCATTTTCTTTCAAAAAGAAGTCCTCGTCAGGTACAACCAAGGTGGAAATCCCGACCAAGGTAATCAACTCAAATGTTTTGGCCAACAGGAATGTCAATGTCGCTAAGAACAGTTTGGTGACTAAATCTCCTCTGACATTTCCAAACAAGCCTGAGAGACCTCAAAAATCCAAAATCAACACCTTCTTTCCTGTAAGTTCAAAATGCCAGTTGGACTCCATCAGCCCAGCAGGTAACTGTGCACCTGCAGTCCAGCCTCCATCAGCAGTGGCAGTGCCTGGCAGGGTGTCTACAGCTCCAACTAAATCTGACAAGCAGTTTACTAGCTGCACTGGCAGCAGTTCCACAAGTCTTGATGCATCTCTTGGATTCCCGATGGACAACTGGGATGATTTTGATGACTTTGAACCTCCTTCCAAAGCAAAAAATAACTCATTCACTCCAGAAATATCAGGGAAGTGCAACAAGTCAGTGTTATCTCCTAGTGAAGAAAAAACAGGATCCTGTATAGAAACAGATGAACCGGAGCACAGCGTCGACAAAGCTGAAGTTTCACCAAGACCCAGTCCAATCACGGACCCAGTCGAGTTCAATCTGGAGGATTCTCCAGTTAAAATGACCAGAAGACGTCCTCCTGCTTATCTGAAGTCTGTCATGAGTGATAGTGAAGAAGACAGTAATGTTCCCTTCGAAGCCTTTGAGGAAAGAACAGGTAACAAACTGTTTATTGATGCTTATGTATTTTACTTGTGCATTGGAGGGCAGACATGGGTCTGGAAAGCAATGAATTGCATAAAAAAACAAAACACAGGCTAGTCTGAGTGTCTCTTTTTTTCCTTTTAGACGATAAGAAAAAATGGATTGACCCACAGGTGATAGACCTCGATGAAAACTCACAATTTGAAGATGACCTTGATTGCATTCCCCCTTCTCCGATCCCAGATGAGATCTCCTACACCAGCTCTTCGATTGAGACCAGGTGAGTGTTTTCAATTTATTATGTATTTTACCACTGTTCACAGGAGTTATTGTGTTCAGTATACATTGTAGTGAATTAGATGACCCTTAAATTATATGTGTATTATCTGTAATCAAAACCATAATGATCACAGTTAACATTTTCTTGACTTTACTAAACCTGCATGTTTTTTTTCTGTGACATGCAATAATAGTGACATGCATTGTTAATAGTGTTGCATTTCAACATATAAGATAAAACATACATAAGATATAATATTGTTATTAGATTTATTAAAGTTCCCTTGTATTCACAGGTAAACTCCCAAGTGGTGGAAATTTACTGAGGTCATGGTTATGTCTGTCTGCTGTTGGTTTATTTTCTATGTGATTGTGTTTTGGGAAGACTGGCCCCAACTAGAGATTAGGGAGAGCTAGAAACATCTCTCTTGTGTCAGCCATGACCTACTTTTGTCCATAAAATCTGGTGGTTTTGGACTGATCTCTAAGAAAACCTGTATGCAATACTTTGTGGGGAATTTTGTTTCCTGTTACCAGAATTACATTCAGCTAAGACAACAGAAACTGACCAGAGTTCCTCACTGACTCACTGTTTTTGTTCATCAGTGAATTAACTTTTTTGGTCATAAATGCTAATTTGAAGAAAAATTAACAGTTGATACACAAACTGGCATTAATCAGTCATTTCTGTTTGTACAATGATTATAGTGACTCGATGAATCTAGTAGACAATGAATCTGCTGATTATTTTCTTGATTGATCATTTTGTCTATAAAATGCTATACAATTGTAAAAAATGGCTGTCATTATTTCTTAAAGCTCAAGGTGACGTCTTCAGATGTCTTGTTTTCTCCGATCAGCAGCCCAAAATCCAAATTTATCATCATTTACGACACAGAAAAGTTTCAAATAATCACATTTACAGTAAGAAACTTTCATCAGCAAATATTTGGCATTTTTGCTTAAAAAAACGACCAAAAAGGTTGTTAGATAATCAAAATAGTTAAAGATTCATTTTCTGCCAATCAATTAATTGATTAGTTGATTGACTTGAACAGCGTGTAAGCATACCTGGGAGTCCACACCTGTCTGTCAGAACTGAAGAAGCCTTTTAGATGAGAGGTGGAACATCTTCAAGAATCTAAAACAAGTCCAGTCGTTCTTTGACTTAACCCCTCAGGATATAACCTGTGAGCAATGTAGCACTTTCCTTGCAGCTCGCAGGATGTAACATTGCTTTTATTTCAAACAGATCAAAGTTAGCCGATGCTGAATGCATAGACAATTCTCTGCAATCTAACGGACCCATCATGACTCTACATGAACCCTCTGATCACCACTCAAAAGGCAAAACAAGTAGGTGTTACGCTTTTTACTAATTTGTGCAGACCATGTGCTTGTTTTATTCTTCAAATCACAAATGTTTTTTTCTGTTCATTATTTAGGTTGTTTTTTCTCTTCTAATCACTTCTCAGATGATCAACTTTTCAGTATCATGGAGTCCATTTGCGCTCTGGTTGATTGCATCCCTGAACACGAGCTAATAGCACTGTCCTGTGGAGATGAGCTTTTACTGAAAAGGGCTCAAAGGTGTGTACATTGGAGTTGAAAACAGATCTGCTGTTATACATGATATTTAACTTGGTATGATTGCAATTACCTGCCTTTCTCTCCTAGGAAGAGGATTCTTGCAACTGGTGGTGAAACTTCATTGAAGATCCAACAGCCAGACAGCACTGTGATTTCTGAACCCAGCTTTAAAGAAAAATCTTCATTTAGCAGGGATATTTGTAGTGTTATGTCATCCAGCAGCTCTGCACCTGTGGACTCAAAAAAACCTCCTCATATCAGGAGATCTTCAGTCATCTCTTTAGACTGTGACTCTGATCACTCTGACAGTATTATTAATGAGAAGCCCTTGCACAATAAAGACAGCAGGAAAACATTTGTGGAAACTGAGATTATCTGTGATTCTCCATCAACCCACAGCTTCACAAAAACATCTCACACTTTCTCTAAGAACACAAACACAGACCTGGATGGATCAGATCTCTTCTTCTCACCCAAAAGGTCAGAAGATTCTGTGCAGAGCAAATCTAATACCCGAGTAACCACTGCAGCTACGCTAGACATAGAACCAGATGACTTTTACATTGACGACTTTGACATAGATGACTTTAATGAGTCGGATATTCCCGATTACTATGACGGACCCCCGGGCTCCTCAGCGTCAGGGCGAAACTCAAGCACTGCGATGACAACAGTGAGAGAGGGGGGACCGAGCACGTCCTCGTGGGAGAAGAAACCAGCAACACCTTCACCTAAACCCAAACCTTCAAAGATCTGCTCCCCTGGTAAGTCAGCATGGGATCGGAAATGTTTTCAGCCATTTTCAACCTCTGTGCAATGACCTCATTTGCATCAAATTTTATTTTGATCAGCCTCTCAGTATTTGGAATGTGTTGACTGTACACCAGAACTGCTAAGAAATATTACAAGATATCAATAACGTTTTATATTAAATGATAACTTCTACAGGAATACGAAGTTAAACCCTCAGCATATTCTCTGGTAGTGATTCTGAGATGTTTGATAAATGTGTTATGGTGCATTTTTACTGACTCCGTTTTAATGTTTGCAATTGTAGAACCCACCTTCAGGAATCCCGCCCACGATCGCCTGAGAGGGTTCAACTTCCCCCACTCACAGGAGATGATGAAGATCTTTCACAAGCGTTTTGGTCTTCATCAGTTCAGGTTCAATCAGCTAGAAGCAATTAATGCTACGATTTTGGGAGAAGATGCGTTCGTTTTGATGCCCACAGGTTGGTAGTGATCTTGCATTACAGAAGCACTTTTATTGAACTTAAGCATGGAACAGCTGCACAGAAGATGTCTAAATGTCTCTGTAACATGTATTTGTAGGTGGGGGTAAAAGTTTGTGCTACCAGTTGCCCGCCTGCGTGTCGCCAGGAGTCACTGTGGTCATCTCCCCGCTGAAATCACTCATTGTAGACCAGATCCAGAAACTCACCACTCTGGATGTAAGTATGTTTGCTGCCACTAGTCTTTTAAACCTGAGTGAAGTACAAGCAACAATATGTGCTGTATTCTAATACGCAGAAAGTTTATTAGTTATTTTGTGATGTTCCACATTTTAGATCCCAGCGACAAGTCTGTCTGGTGATAAAAGTGACAGTGAAGCAGGGAGGATTTATATGCAGCTTTCCAGGAAAGACCCCATCATTAAACTGCTCTATGTCACTCCAGAAAAGGTGAGGGTTGTATATTGCTTGTTTATAACAAAAGCTTTGATAATTCACTTTTATCAAGCTTTTAATAACTATTATTTCTGCATGACTGACTGGATTGATGCATGTTTTTTTTTCTTCCCAAGGTGAGTGCAAGTAACAGACTGATCTCCGCCCTGCAGAACCTGTATGAGCGAGGCCTTTTGGCCCGGTTTGTCATAGACGAGGCTCATTGTGTCAGTCAGGTATGTTCCTCTGCTTTATACTCACTTTATACACTGCGGGATGCTTTTATTTAAACTTGCATTGTGAGTCATTTCCCTTAAATCTTTCAGTGGGGTCACGATTTCCGTCCAGACTACAAGAGATTGCACGAACTGCGCGAGAAGTTCCCTAATGTGCCGATGATGGCTCTGACAGCCACCGCCACCCCCCGTGTGCAGAAAGACATCCTACACCAGCTGAATATGACTCGGCCGCAAGTGTATGTGCTCCATCTCAGCCTCTGTCGGAGATTTTTAACTGCAGTGCTGTTTTGGTTTTGCTGAGTTTAACAGCAATTGCATATTTGTATTTCAACATATTTTCAGGTTTAACATGAGCTTCAACAGAATAAACCTAAAGTACGCTGTGCTGCCCAAGAAACCCAAAAAGGTTGATGAGGACTGCATCAGCTGGATCAAGAAGCACTACCCACGTAAGTAACTCAGAACAATTTTTTCTGTCCTGGTTCATGCTATTTTCAAAACACTGCTGCATATATTTTGTTGGAAGATTCAGCTCAGATTTGTACGTGAAGACATCGGGGTCTGTCATTTCTGAATAATGTTGAAGTGATTTTTGTCCAAAATAATCACTCTGCACTCAAGAAGCCCAATCTATTATTATATTTTTGATCAAATTAATCTTGTCACAAATAGATGTTACTATTTTATTACTGCAGATCATGATTTTTTTGTGTGTTTTTTTAATAGAGGCATGTCAAATTCTTGAGTTGGATAAAAAATAACTTTGAATCAATGTTTTTGTCAAATGATTTACAGCTTACCTATGTTTTTAATCATCCCTGTTTGGGCTTGTTGTGACAATAACGAGAAGCCATCCCTAAATTTGTCCTTGGTTAACCTCTGTCTCTGCATGTTGCAGGTGATTCAGGTATTGTGTACTGCCTGTCCCGTAATGACTGCGACGCTATGGCTGAGAGTCTGCAGAGAGCAGGGATACTGGCTCTGTCGTATCATGCCGGCCTGCGTGATGGCGACAGAGAATACGTGCAAACCAAGTGGATCAATCAGGATGGCTGTCAGGTGAGGACACCTCTCACTCAGTGATAATATAAAGTTACCAAGAAATGAACAAACTGTAGACTTTTAACAGTAAGATTAAGAGAGATTAAGAAGATAAGAACACACACATACCCCATGTTGCTCTTGTGTCACTGTCCCCTTTTGTCTGCCAGGTCATTTGTGCTACCATAGCTTTTGGCATGGGCATTGACAAGCCTGATGTGCGCTACGTGATCCACGCCAGTCTCCCTAAATCAGTTGAAGGTTACTACCAGGAGTCCGGGCGAGCTGGCAGAGATGGAGAGATCTCTCACTGTATTCTCTTCTACTCCTACAGTGACGTCCACCGCATCAAGAGAATTATCAGCAGTATGTGGCAAAAAAATAATAGACCTTCCTTATTTCAGGCAAATCTGTATGGAATTTTGTAGATACATATATAGACAGACTAATTTTCCATTTCTCTGTCAATTCTTGGTCCCTTGAAACCACTTAGAACATGTTTACAGAATGTATTAGTCATGTACACTAAAAGATTCTTTTTTTTTTATCACAGTGGACAGAGAGGGTGATAAAAACACCAAGGCGACTCATTACAACAATCTGCACAGCATGGTGCACTTCTGTGAAAACATGATGGAGTGCAGAAGAATTCAGCTGCTCGCGTACTTCGGGGAACTGAAGTTCAATAAAAGCTTCTGTAAGGACCACCCTGACGTCAGCTGTGACAACTGTGCCAAACCAAACGTAGGAGTCATTTCTTTGTTCTTCACATATCAAACTCATCACAAAAAACAACACGTACATAGCCATTTATAATTCAGTCTCCATGCTTGAATATGTGCAGCAATACAAGATGAGAAACGTTACTGAAGACGTGAAGAAGATTGTGAGGTTTGTCCAGGAGAACTGCGAGAAAGTCGGAGCAAGGTTTGGCAGGACTGCTCAGCAGAACCGACTGACGCTGAACATGCTGGTGGATATCTTCATAGGTACAGTATATACCTGCAGTGCATTCATGTGCTTCCAATAAAAACAATGAAACTAGGGTGTTTTATGTGTTGTACATTTGACAGTTGCACAGCTTTGTTTATATATTATTGTTTAAACTTCTCTCTCTCTCAGGGTCTAAATCTGCCAAGATACAGACAGGAATGTTCGGGATGGGAGGAGCTTACTCCAGGCATAATGCCGACCGTCTCTTCAAAAAACTGGTTCTGGACAACGTCCTGATGGAAGACTTGTACATCACCAACAATGGCCAGGCTGTGTCTTATATATCTGCAGGACCAAAAGCCATGAACGTCCTGTCTGGACACATGCAGGTAACCTATTATACATTGTGTGTGAAGAGCTAGAAATATGAACCCACATTTATTTGGATAATAGTGTTAGATATTGCTCAAAACACAAATGGCTAACTGACACTTGTCTCGTTGCAGGTGGACTTCTATGAGACAGAGAGCGCGTCTAGCGTCAGGAAGAGTAAAGCTGCTGTGGCCAAGAACGTCTCCCAGAGAGAGGAGATGGTTCAGAAGTGTCTGCAGGAACTGATAGATCTGTGCAAGCAGCTGGGCAAAGCATTTGGCATTCACTATTACAACATTTTCTCCACTGCCACCTTGAAAAAGATAGCTGGTAATTTCTGAAGCTATTGCTAAGACTGTTGGACATTTAACAGTCTTTTGAATTCCACAACTGCTCATATTATACAACTAGCATATAACTTGTCAAACTTTTTTCAACAGAGAAGCTTTCTTCTGACCCGGAAGCTCTCCTACAAATTGATGGTGTGACTGAAGACAAACTGGAGAAATATGGAGCTGAAGTGATTAAAGTCCTGCAGCAGTACTCAGAGTGGCAATTACCTGGTAATGGACAAACTTAAGTTTTTGTATATTGCAACTTCTTGCACCCTCTGTCCCTTTACTATTAAGTAAATAACTTACTGCTTACTTCTGCATGTAATACTAAACCTACGTTGTCTCTGTAGATGAACCGACTGACAACAGTGGAGACGGGTGGATCGACACGACACGAGGAAGAGAAGATTACGGTGACGAGGACGACATTGAGTCCTCCACCTACTTCCGTAATAAGGCCGCACAGGGACAGAAGAGGAAAAAAGCACCTTTCTTTAAGTATTCCAAGAAGAAAAAAGGATATGGCAACACAAGCACCAACTCTAAAGGGTCTGTATTGTGTTTTTAACTCGCATTACATCATCACATTTAGAAATAAGCTTCACTTCATAGCTGAAACCCTATTTTCTTTTTTTTCTCCTATCTTTCGCCTTGCTGTGGTGTGGTGGTGTTGTGGATGCAGTCGCGGCTACAGCAGCAATAAATCGTGGTCATCATCCAGCTCTAGAGGTGGATCAAAAGCTTATCCCCAGTCTGCAGGCCGAGGGTCCAGGAGCTCAGCAGGAGACGCATCAGCAGGCAGGAGACCAGGCTTCTTGGCCGCCCCGACCCCGCAAACCAATCAGCGACCCTTTTTAAAGCCGGCCTATTCACACATGGGCTAGGACTGTCTAGAATAGAAAACTAATGGCTCTTCCACTACACTGTCAAATTGGTTTTTCATAACTGTTGTAAATTATAAACTTGTTATATACTGATTGTTAATTGTTGCTGCTCAAATTGTATATTTATTTTCTGTACAGTTATTGTCATGGGGTTTGTCTGGATTTTATATTGTTGTAAATTGATTTGACTTGTCACTGTTCATTTTAATGTACATTTTTGATATTAAAGGCATTTTGAAACACTTTTTTTTTTCTCTCTCTTTCTACATTCAGGATTTTTTTTCTGCTTGATATCAGTATTATGTTTAGGGAAAAAAAGTTGTGAGTTGAATCTGTGTCATACCACAAAGCCACAGGGAGCCACATCACGTTTTTATTCAATGTTTATTTCAAGTTTGAATAGTTTTATTTAATGGCACCAGTTACAAGGGACTATTGGAGAGAAACAATATTTCATACTGACTTGTACAGAAGGTTACCTACAGTACAAACATGGGTTCGGAATGGATTGGACTGAACAAGAACTGGATTTGGCACATGAATTTATATATATATACTTGTATATATAACGTAATCAAACAGCAATCTCCAATCCCAGGATAGAACAATGCGGACTACATAACACGCCACCAGACATGGATATGCATATGCACTTGTTTACGTGTATGCACGGTCATGTGAGGGTCTTGTCTACTGGGAGCTGGAATAGGAGCAAAATGCGGATCAGGATGTCGTCTGTTAGGGCTGGTTTTTTATCAAACTCTCAGTTCTACATGCAGCATCCATGTTGATGTGACAAGGATTTTGACCAGGAAAAAAAACTTAGGTAGCCAATTGAGAGTAAATTCCCTTCATTTCGATCATGATGAGTTTTGTAATTCCTTTCTATCACATAAATATCAACAAAAATTTTAAAGGATGTTTTAAGGACAGACTATGACAATCTTTAAAACTGTAGTCCAGATTATTTCCTGCAGGTACTGATATGTGAGACAACTTTTTAATTAAGTTGCTGAAAATATGTAGCAAGGCACAGGGGGGTAGACAAAATAACAAGAACACCTCACAGTATAGTGCAGTCAAATAGAATAACACGACAAAATACAACCTCCGAAAATGCCATTGTTACCTCTTTGACAGCCTCAGTTAAAATGTAACAAAACAAGTATCTAAAATGTAGGATTTGTTGCAGGGCCGTTGTATGGCATTACATCATACTGTGCAGGTGTCTCCGTTATTGAGTCCCTCCTCTGTATATGAAACCGAACACAAAGACTCAATGCTTCTAACACACGGCTGTACCTTCATTGCTGCTTTTCACAGATGGACAAGCTGTTTCTGATTTAGAAACCATGGATGACAATCACAGTTGAGAAAAAAAAAAACACATCTGGCCAATCCTGTAGCCACCTCCCATGAAGTGAAAAAAAAGCAAAAGTAAAATATGTAAACATGACACAACAACTGAAACGTAAAGACAGCTTTGTCACAGGAAACATGCCTGTAAAGACAAATTAAGACAGATGCAATAGAGCCAGTGTGCATTACAAACAGTTTCAGACAGAGATGCACACTGTTTTCCCTCTTGGCCTGGTAGATTTAAGGACAGAGTGGTCTGTAGTACAGCTGATATGGGATGTTTTGCCTTCATCTTTGCCACTTTGGTAAACTGCAGAGTTAGGATCCAGGCACAGGGAACAATCTGTCACTTGACAATGAAACAGCAAAGAAAACAGCAGAACAAACATCCACACGAGAGGTCTCTAAGGAAAATTGATTTTATAAAATGTTATTACTGAATGCAACGCTAACAAAAAATGTCTCAGTGGTCACATTATTATTAAAGTTAGCACAACAGCAATTTGGTAAGTGGTTTTCTTGAAACAGAAAGGATATATTTGACTTATCAAACACTATTCATAGTTGGATTTTTGTACACAAGTTTGTAAATCACATCTTTTTGCTCCTATAGCTCCTCTCACTGATTATTGCTCCTTGAATAATGCTGCCTTTTTTTTTTTTAAATTGTTGCATGTTCAGAGAGACCACTGAAGCTACATAACGCTGATTGATGTATAAGAAACACCTGTGCAGACTGACCTTTAAAAGATGTCCTGCTAACAACTCAGCCTGGCTGGACTGGTCGGTCATGTTGACCTTTAGGTTATTAAAGAAGTAATAAATATGAAGTATGAATGTACACAAAAAAAAAAACCAAAAACGTCAACCCACCAACCCACCCCGCACCACAAGTTGTTAGGGAAAATGTGCTTCATCTTTGCAACTGCTATTTACTGGATATATCCGAGTTAAAAAAATGATTAACTTGACATAAATAAGCTCCTACACCAGGTTGCTTGCCAACGTAGCTCTAAAGATTTGATATTTCCTCTAGCATTGTGCTCCCTCCACCACAGATAACTACGGTTTGTGAAGGGTAATGAGCTAAAGGAGTGGATCCAGCCACAACGCCAACGTGCATGCTACTCTGTGGTAAAGACTACAAGTTAGCCAGGGACTGACACGCTCAGATTACACAGGAGCAAACAAAGAAGGTAGCACCAACGGGCCTTCAGTGGAGCAGCTGCAGGTGCTGGTATGAGGGTGTGTGGGGTCAGGGGGGGTGGTGGTGCTGAAATAGCAGGCCAAAAACAAGCATATCCTGCACAGCTATCAGAGTAATGAGTCACCAAGTGCCTTCCATTCCCAGTTAGTTTTTTAAAACCCACTTTCAAAGACCGACTGATCACTCGGACCTCTCTCAAAGGCCTCTGATATCCCTCAGTCTTCTCAACCTTTTTCTCTCATTTCATGCCTTTCACTTTTTCCTTCCTTCTCGTCTTTTGCAAAAGATGAAAAAAAAGGACCTTTTTACTCTTCTTCTTTGACTAAACCTCCACCTCTACCACCTCGAGTCTTGTTTCCATTCCTACATACAGACACACTAACACTCACTTACACCTGTACTTGGTACAGGAGGTAGACACGCAGTACAAAAAACAGATTTTACCCAGAATCCAGCAGCCATGACAGTTATTGCTCCCTCAAGCTATGAGGCAGAAGAGTCTAGAGCCTGACCGATGTATTCGCCGATATTTGTATTTGTATTTTGGTTTATACGAAAATTAAGGGAGGAAAGAAACTGAAGCACATGCTCCAGAGCCACTGTGTGTGAGGTACCTCATAAAGTGTTATCATCACATACTGTAGTTTGTCCGGCAGACTCCACTGTTATCTCCACCAAAGTATTTTTTTAGAAAGGCTGAAAATACCAATTAATCGTAAAATTATAAATCTCAGAAAATTGTGAAAATTAAACATTTCTCAGAACTGAGAGAGACGTATTAAAAATCCAGTTTTAAAAAATCTGACCAACAGATCAGAAAATCCTCACATTGGATAAACTGAAACGGGAAATATGATGATTATTCAATTATCAAAACAGTTGGCAATTAATTTTCTAATGATTGATTCATTATTTGTTTTTTTTCACACATTTTCTAATTGAATCTTGGAGGGAAATTAGGACATGGGTTTAATTTTTGTGCAGATCCAGTATCGGTCAGGCTCACAGTCACCTCTCCAAACTCTTCAAGTAAAACAAGATATGGTAAAGTTATGAAAGGTGAAAATGTGTTTCTGGATTATTTGGTATTTGTGGTGGTGTAGCGAAATCTATAGATTTCATTCTGTACAAATACACGTTTAAAAGTCATCACTAACATTGCGCACACACCGACGACTGATTCACTGCTGGTGGACTGATGAGACGTGAGATCAGTGTTGAGTGGATCTGGATAAAAACCTTGTTTTTCAGTCCCCCTTTCCATATTTCCATAAATGCTTCTGACCTTACTTGAAACACAGCGCTAAAAAAGGTATAATTTAATCTTCAATAACAAAATAACATTTCAGTTCTGTTAAAATATACATGGAAAACCTGTCAATATATTAGGAAACAAACTAATTTGTACAAAAAGTACATCATTATTCTTACTCTAATAATAATAATATAGTATGATACATAAACCTAAGAGCAAGGTTGATTTGAAACCAAAATAAATCATACTCTTCATAGAAAGAAATAATTGAAATTCATTGAATTTCAACTTGATGAAAAATATGCAAATCAAATTAATTGGAGAAATAACGGAACAAGTGAACAAATGAGCACATTCAAAAGTACTTAATTATTAAAACCATATGAGCATTGCACATCTATCTAGACTATTATCTATTGGTGCCAGTGAATCTTTGCTCATCATGAATATTTCTCTAACCGCATCTGACACTACTGGGTCACATAACACTATTGGTACTGGTTTATTTCACTGTATCCTTATAAAATGTTAGAAAAAACATCTTTGATTTTCACCAGATACTCTGTAGACCACTGTGTACTTAATTGTTTCTTAAGACAATCCACAAAATTCAAAACTGCTATCAGTCATCAGGTTCTCAAAAAAGGCATTTGGTAATCACCCTGTCTTTTCTCTGTATCATGAACCTTCACTAAATCACTGTCAGATTGTTCTGTTTTTTTCCTGATGAGGTGGATCTACTGTTTATACTGTTGACCTCTGATGGGGATGAATTCATACCAAAAGATATTACCTCACATTTACTTCACAGCAGTAGGCCTATCCACTCTAACCTAACTCACTTCCATCTTAATTTTAATGACCAATCCATGATTTCCTCAATTGCCATTCATCTTACCTCTTTTTCTTATGCAAATACAGGCTTAAAAGTAATAAATAATAAATGAAGGCAACGTTCATCCGTTGCAACAAAAATCCCGCGTTCCTGTAAAGGAACTATTTAAAATTCTTCAGTTCTTTGATTTCAGTTTAGATTTTTTTCCTTTGTGTTATTTGAAAAAATAAAATACCTGAAATGACTTGAAATTTAAAAAAAAAAAAAAATGCAAAAAATGTCTTCTGGCTTTGTAGAAAAAAAAGAAGAAGAAGAAGAAAACAAGCGAAACGAGGAGGTGAGTGGGTGGGTGAGGGGGGTGGGGGGGTAACTCAAAGTGGAGGGGAAGAGAGATCCTGGCCCAGTGTTACCAGGAGTGGTCCAAGCTGTATGTCTGCAGGAGGATGATGAGAGAAGCAGGGTTCATGGTTGGGACGAGGCTGCCCTCCATCACTCCGGAGTCCTAACCGTCTTCTCAGACCCCCGAACGGGCTTACGAACTCTACGACCTCACTCTCACTTGTTAATGAGCAACTCGCCCACCCAGCGGAGCTTGCAGGCAAACCACCGCCTGAGGGGACAAAAGTATTCGTAATGGAACTGCTCAAATTCGGGGGTCTGGCGGATATCACGTAAAAATGCAATGTCAAGGTCTGACTCGGTGAGGATGATGAGGAGGAGGAGCAAGACAAAGAGGAGTCCAATGGTCACAAGGAGCAAACGGAGGACACTTAAGACAAACTTATTCACCTGTTCCACCTCGCTGAGTGCCGTGTCCCCCCCTGCACCCTCTCGTGCTGATCTACTGTCCGCACCAAAATCACCCCCTTCCCCAAGCGAGGGGGTTCCCGCCTCCGACTCCTTCTCCTCCTCGATGCTGCAGGGCGCCCCGTTGATCTGGCGCGAGACAGCCAGCTCCATGCTGTGCTCGGCCACCGGGGTGGGCAGGACGCTGTCAGAGGGGCTGTAGGCCTCGTCTGAGATCACCGCCGTCCCCTCGCTGGCGTCTGTGGCCTGGCTCCGGGAGCGCGGCATGAAGGAATCCCCGTGGGACACTGAACGCACTGGTGTAGAGTGGGCACTGTCACGCAAGGACTCCAGACCTTGTAGGAGGTGGGGGGGTTCAGGGAGGAAGAGGAGGAGGGGAAACAGACAGGAAGAAAGGAATATTACGCACAATTTAAAGTTTGGAAAAAGAGATGACATGGCATGATGTGGTCATTCATGCTGCGTACTAGTGTGGCGTTTACAGACGCCATAAACTGTAGCTCTGGCACTAAATGCTGAGAGGACTCTTTCCAGTTTGTCCAGCAGAGGCAGACACACAGTCTCCAACTTGAGAGCAGAAATCTGATCATGTTTCCCCTGAGTCAAGCAGACAGGGGGGATATTGTTATTGAACAGAAGAGCTGATCCCTAATGGAACAAACCATCATACGCTGAAAGGGCAGACCTCATTCAACAACCACCGAGTGTACAGACCCATTAAGACAAAGTATACTTGAGAGAACATAAAATAAACCAAGCCTGCTTCCAGTTAAAACAGCCAGCATCCTCTTTGTATATCTACTAGCTCTTTCTAAACTC
This sequence comes from Thunnus maccoyii, assembly GCF_910596095.1. Lineage (NCBI taxonomy): Eukaryota > Metazoa > Chordata > Actinopteri > Scombriformes > Scombridae > Thunnus > Thunnus maccoyii. The sequence continues at coordinate 17,314,939 of NC_056537.1, read as the reverse complement.
AAACTCTAAACTCTTCCTAAAACAAACATGATAGCAGAGGCTACATTACTCATTTTGGTAGTAGTAGTTTCCCATATCAGTTGCTTTGAAGATTTGTATGATGATGTTTAGTATTCTTAAAACAGCCTCAAATCATAAATATGAACCTGCTCATTGATTTGCAACATTGTTTCCAAAGGTCTTGTACAGCTGTGGATATTAAAGCGATAGCTTCCTACTGGCATGGCAAAGTCTGAGACGTCTTCTCAGGGTATATATTTTCATATTGCAGTAGTTTCAAGGCTTGACAGATTAAGTCTATTATACTGTTACTGTACAACTGCACTATCTACTCTGCAGCAGAGGTACCAGAACAGTATGTGTCTACAGTGTACATGTCACTGAAGATGAGCTGTGGCTGAGCCACTGCTGACGATATCACATTCTCCAAAGTGTCCAAGCAGCAACATTACACCTTCAGCATGAAGAGAAGGGATTAAAATTCAGCTTTTGATGAGGAAGCAAATCAGGAAAAGTAGGGACGGATTATGTCCAGAGTCTATACAACTGTTGACATGAAACTCCTGTCAAGTGAAAAGAAAGACCCATAAATGGCTGGATGACTGTCAGCGGCCATCTTTACTTAGTGTTGATCTGCTTAAACTTAGCCTACATTATACTTAGAAAAGTGAGGCAGCAAGCAGAAAAGCAATGTTTTAATTTGTGTTTTCTAGGGGAAAACATGCAGAGCTGTTTTGATTTGATACTTTGTATACACTGAAACATGCCACATGCCTTGAAATACTGTATTAAAAATATTTGCACATCTCAATGGATGTATTGCACTCAAACAAAAATGAATGTCCAATAACTAAGACCTCCAGGGGGGACAGCAAACCACAGGAATGGTGTTACTCCCTCCCCATCAACACTGATGAGATGACGACTGATTTAAAATAGAGAAAGCCATTGGCACCTCCATGTACAGCACACTCCTGGCTGGATCTATGACGAGTTTACCTGGAGTATTGCTGCGGTGCATGCCGGGCAGCGGAGTGCCAGGAAGAGGGGTCCCACTGATAGACTCCTCCTGCCCAGTCAGGGCAGGGTACAGTGGCAGGACGCCCAGGGCCTTGCCCAGCATACGAGGCCCCAGGCTCAGCACGCGAACCTTCACATCCCGATAGCAGTGGTTGATCATACGCAGGTGGACGTTCACCCGCGTGGTGATGCGGATCAGACACTTCACCATGGCTGCAACATGTACTTGTTTATCCTGTCCTTATGGTCCCTGTCCTGGAGTCCAGGCCACAGTCTCGCTGTGTGTGTGTGTGTGTGTGTTAGGCCGCAGGGCTCTTCCTTAGTTGCAGGTTGAGGAGAGGAGTGCGTGAGGTGAAACGGTGGGTTTCTGCTGCAGTGCTATGATCGTCAGCATTGGTCTGGCCTAGTTTGGCCCCACCCAGGCCAGTGACATACATGGAGTAGAAGACCCACGCTATTTTCAGCTTGGGTATTTATACCACTTTAAGACACTCAGTCAGCACACATTGGGGGTGGGACACTCTTATAGCTCTCTTGAACCCACAGCAGAAGACCCTCAATATACACAGTACACCGGCTACTGACCTCTATTTATCTTGGTGTACAAAGACTTACAGTACGCACTTGAAAGGCAGGGCCACAGGGTCTCACTGCTGCTTTTATGTGGGGGCATGCAGGACTGTCTGCCTGCTGTGTCCATCTCACTAAAGGAGGCAGTGAGGCCACCTGTTCTGGGCCAGGAGCCTGCAGGTGGGCTGAATAAAAAGTGACTTTAGCTATCACTTTTGTTGGCGCAAGAAATACACTCAGAATAACACAGAAAAGACACACAAACCTCGAAATGTTGCAGGCTGAGTGACGCACACACCTGCAACATGCCCCACCAGTTCCTTAAGCATGAACTGGGCCAAATGGCTCTAGTTACAGCGTGTGTGTGTGTGTGTGTGTGTGTAAGTGTGAGCTCGAGTGTGTTTTTTCAAGAAGGGGAGGAGTGCTTACAAATAGGACTAATGGCTCCCTGATCCATTTAAAAACTCATCTCAACTCAGAACATTATCTATGATTATATCTGAAGAATGTGAGATCATAACCGCTTCCCGGATGGTGAAACTGAAACTACAAATTATGTGTTTCACTTGATGAAGATGGCACGTGGCCTCTGTGTGAAGCTCATTTCTTACCCTCCATGATAGATATGTGCACAGCTCTCCGGCGGGTGCGTGGCACACTGCTGAGGCGAGGACCATGGGTGATGGATGGACAACTTCTGCTGGGCACTAAGCCAGCCCTGCAGAGACAAACACAGACACAAATGCACAAACGTCGCTGCACTGACAAACAGCTATGAATGGAGGTTACTCATACAGTAGCGAGTAGGTGCTGTTGATATAAAGACATCTACAGTAGCTTGGTGCCTAAAAAAAATGGAGGAAAACTACACAAAAAAATCTGATTGAGAACATTCTGACCTCTCCTGAATTTACAACTCTACCTGTGTATTTCTGGAGGCTCGCGTTTGATTTTGGCACTCTGCTCCATCACCTCTTTTGCCACTCGTCCACTGTTATAAAGCACAGAGACGATGCTCAGGATGAGTTCCACATACACACACAGGCACACACACACACACACAAAACCAGGCACCCTGGTGTCACAAAATGCCATGAGAGCCACCACTGCAGTGGATGAGTACAGTATATGAGCATCATGATTCAATTAACCCGGTGAATTCAGGTTTGTGTAACTGAATTACCACCAGTCAGACAAATGTACACACAGACTTGTCGGCAGAAATATCAAAACAATGACCATGATTTGCCCTTTAACAGTAAGCTCAACATTTAACTGACTTCACTTGTTTTTTCACTTTACATACAGTCTCCATACATGAATATCATCTGATATTTTTGTAAAATTGCTTTTGATGTATTTAATCTTGACCTTTCAACAGTCAAATGTGAATATTTTCCTCTTAAAGGGCAGTTCATTCACATTGCAAGAAAAAAAACACACATTTTCTCACATAACTCTAGCGGTATCTGGATATGCAGAGTTTCAGTTTTATCTGCCCCAGGATTTGAGTTATCCATTTTGTACCACCACCCCAATAGGAACAATTTCTTCCATATTAAGTAGTCTCAATTAAAAACTCCTTACAGCAAAGTCTGTGGATCACCCAGAGTAACCAGGATATTGTCTCTGGAGACACATTCCAAAGCATTTTTTCAATGCTGCGAGCGCCACAAAATAAATTGCATTCATGTACAAATGCAGAAATCTTGCAAATGGATATCTCAGAACTTTGACAGATAAAATAAAAACTATGGCTAGATAGCACTGAAGATAAATGAGAAAATGTGTTTCTTATTTTTTCCATTTTGGGTGAGCTGATCCTTTAATGTCGGACAATCTCTTGGGCATACAGCAGATACAATGTGATATTGCCTCATATGATCAGTCTCCTTCATTTTCCCCTCTGTGTCCTCTATCTTATGAGGTGTCAGTCCTATCCTCCGGGCAAAGGTAGGCTGACGTTACAGCACAGAAGGCCAGAAGGCCGCGTCTACTGGGAACACTACTTTCAACTTCCAGCTGGGGGTTTTCTGCAGTGTCCTCCCCTCCCTGTCATCACTCACACGGTCTTCTCATGTACTCTACCTGTAACGGAAACGGCTGCCCTTGAAGAACAAGTTGCTGCTGGACACCGTGCGAACCTGACTTGACTTCTCGAGCCTGATGGAGGATGGGTGAAAAAAAAAAAAGAGAGAGAAATGAAGGACAGGAAGAAAATTAAAACAATTTAATTTTCATTCTTGCAAGAATATGCTCCCAATGTGATCACACAAGGAAGTGTGAATACCTGTAATCTTTGCTTTCTGTATCCCAGGACAATGCAGAAACCAGGATGAAATATCCTGCTGTTAAATTATGCATGTCCTCTCTGTGCACTATAGGCACCGCATCCTCGGCACGTCTCCATACAGTATTCAATATATTTATATTGTTATAGTAAGTGAGACATTAATAATTAATGGTTCATTTTGCTTTCAAGGGATGTATGTGCTTCTCTGATAGACAGAACATATCTTTGTGTTCTTTTGCCTTTTAGTCCCACAGACTTCTTATTAAGGCACTACGGTCCTAATAAGTGGGAGGCTGATAAAATATTATCAGTCTGCCACTTCAGAGAGTCATCAAAAGGTCACAGCATATTAACTCCATCCATCGTGCTCGGCTCTGCCCTTCACATGCCCCCTCTCTTTCTCTCTTTCCATCTGTTAACCCCCACACACTCTTCATCACCTGAGCCATCAGCCCGACTCATTACTACACCACTCCCGGCCTCTGAGTTCACAGGCTGCTTATTTTTTTTAATCACCTTTTCTAAGCTGGAGAGAGCAGAGGGAACCTGCGCTATAATTCGCGGCTGAGACAGGGGAGCCATATTTCAGAAGGAGCGCCAAAGTGCTTGCAGTCTCGTGCGAGTGCACACTCATTCATTAAAGGTCAGCGGCAACTCACGCTTCATTTTCCCATTGACAAACAGCCTGAAGTGAAGGGTTTTTAAGGACACTAAGGTACCGTAAGAGTGCTCAAGGATACAGAGCAGGTATCTACATTATCACAGTGCGGGGGGGGGGGGGAAATGAAAGAAGTAATTCATAGACTCACTTATAGAAAGCTTGGTTCTCCACTCCGCACTTCCAAAGGTGCTTACATGCCTCAGGTGTGGGTGCAAAGTATGTCAAGATGATCTGTTTGTCCTGCACGTTGAAAATAAGAGGGCGTGCAGGACAATATAACACACTGAGATAAAATCACACATATTTCTACCACACTCTAAAAGCAGTGTCATCAGAGCATGCATTCCTTAGACTTTTATTCAACATCCAACAATTCATGCTCTCACCTCCTTCTGATTTGCATATATGTGGAACGTCTTGCCTTCAAACTTCAGTTTGGTTACCTCGTTCCTGTCCGGGAGAGAGCCACAATAGTCACACATACAGCGAGGGGAACAGAAAGCCACAGCCTCTTTAAATATTCATGAAAACCTCTTTGAGATCACATAAACAGCAATGGAGCTCTGTGTCTGGCCAACAAAACAAATAACTGATAATATTCCCTGCAGACAGGGAACAGAGAACGGGGGAACCTGAGCTCTGCTGAGGGCAAACAAACAAGGCAATTATAAATACTGCCAACATAATACATAACAAGTCAGTCTTCATTAGTATAACAATGCCTTTCAGAAAACAGCACATACACAAAAAGACAAATGTTAAGCAGAAATGCATCATGTTGTACACATTTTCAATTTCTTAGTGAATGCAAATCAGCAAGTGTTCATTACAAGTAGAGGCTTCTGGTATCTTGCTTTTGTCGTGATCTTCTGCTAAGTGTTGTGAATCTAGCTGGTGTAATTAGCCATCTGTGCACATGCTAATCCCCAGCTCTTGTCACAGGTAGAGGCAGATGGATAGTATGTGTCGACTGCGAGTGTACAACCAGCTGTGGTGCACATGCTGCTCGATGCAGAATGCCCTACAGTAGATCACTGTACTTTAGATCAGGTAAAACTGAAGCCTACACAGTGTTTTTTTTCTGTTACAATTTATGCAAGGAGTCAAGGAGTGTGCTGGGTTTGGCTCACATAAGAGAATGTTGCACATTTGGCTCACCATTTGAGAAAATGAACTCTCTTGTTTCCCTGAAGGACCACAAAACCAAACGGTGTGAAAGCAAGGAAAGCTGGATTCCCAGACACATCCTGAAAGACACAAATAACCCACAACACAAACATAATTCAGCAGCATGTTTTAACATATAGGGAATATTTCTGTTTACTCATTTTAATGCTAATCTAGAAATAGCATAGCAGTGCTTGAAAAAAAAAACACCACCCAACCTTGCACGGATGCGGATCAACACCATATGTCTCCAGCATCTGGGCTTTCTGCAGGAAATTACGCTCTGATGTTTCAGGCGTCTGTCCACTGAGGGAGGGCAACAACACACCAAACATCTGTGTCAGTCTACCATTAAAAATGGAACAAAAATTGTCTTAAACTCAAAAAGCCAAAAACAAATTTCTGATGATGTCACAGATTCATATTGAGGAAGACTGAAAAAGGGCAGACCAAGGTTAGACCCAAACAGATCAAATATCAAAATTTGATAAGCTGAAGCAAAATCTAAAAAGCACTTATTCTTCATCTTAGTTTCAACTCATTCACATGTTGTCAGGAGTTTTTATAAAGCAGCTCTGTTTACTTGGTGGTGAGAAAAGAAGAAGCCACTAGTGGGCAGCAGAGTCTCATACTGCTCCTCCAGCATCAAAACTAGACATGGTTGATGCAATTCCAGCTCTATTGTGTCTCACTGAATATCATTAAACAGACATCTTTTGTCTTTGAGGGGTTCTTTTTTTTTGTACCTGTCACAAACTGGCTCAGGAATGTGACGAAGGAGGGAGACCATGCAAGAGTATAGTTAAACCAAATATTATTTAAACTAAAGCTAACAAAACAAGGTGTTTAGAACAAAGTGCAAAACCAAAAGAAAATGATGCAGGATGGATATCATCAGGAGGAAGGGAGAGAGAAAGTAGCCACATGGGCCAGCTTTTATAGCTTGGCAGGCCCAGGTGAACCATGTTACACTGATGACCCTCCGCTGTCAGCCAATATCCAGAAGGCAGTGGGAGGGCGTCACAGTACCAGTCATCATTAACCTTTAAACTGCCTCTTGAATAATGTACGATAACACAGTGGCTCATTTAAACACTCATTTTAGAGCAAATCAGAGCCAAGAAGAAATGGTCACATGAGTTTAGTTCAAATACCTACTTGGTCTTGTTTTCTGGACTGGAAGTGTTGAGGAGAAACGCTTCATTAGCTCACCTGCTGCCTGTCAGAGTAGTATGTGTGTGTGTGTCTGTGTGTGCAGTTCAGCCCTTTCTAATCACTTTCATTATTACACTGTGCAGCTCCTACTGTTAGGGGTGCTTCCAGGAGCGATCGCTAATAACTGTGCAAATAAAGAGCAGGCTATGAGCTCAAGACAATCCAACTGTGTTATTTGAGCAGATAGGAGAGAAGAGAATGCTTTTCTCCGCCATCTGCCCAAATAACCGACAGTAATATGTCTGGCTGACCCAATACAGACCAACTGGATGTCATTACTGCAGTCAATTGAAATGTCAGAGGAAGTGTGGTAGTTGTTCAGCCTGTATGAGAGCAGGATCTGCAGGTATGTGAGACTGAAAGGGAGGCTGGCATTGGAGGTGCAGTCTTATATATGTTTTATATCTTACATCAGCTCTGTCTTGTGTATATCTGCAATCCGGCGCTCCAGTTTCTCCGAGTGTTTGGGGAAGAACTGGAATTTGGAGCTGTAACCTTCAGGATGCTTCCCAGGGTCATAATCACCAATCTCAGCTGGGGGTAGAAAACAGAAAAAGTTAAATGTTAAACTTTCAGTGCACGTGAAAGTTAAACCGATGTCTACAGTTTTAGGTACACTGCTGCTTTTGCCAGAGCAGACAGACTGAACATGCTCTGGATTATTTGTGCTCCTTCATGCCACGCTGACTGCACTCCCTCGGATGACCCTGATGCTGATTTCTCTCTGCAAGGAGGACCTGACCAGGCAGCCCATCTTTAATTCATGAGCCCCTCCTCCAGAGAGCCTGCATCCCCTCAAACACTGTGCTTTCTGTGATGTTGTGCCACAATACCCCGTGTGTGTTGTTTGTTTGTGTCGGTATTTGTGAGTGTACGTGTGTTTGTGTGTGTGTGTGTGTGTTGAGAGGACGATAAGATGCCAGATAACTACTTCAAATACATTATAATTGAGCGTGATCTCTTGGTTATTAAAGACTGTGCAAGCCATTAAATGAATTATCATACAAAGTACAGTTTCATAGTCTATACCCATATGAATAAAGCACATCTGATGACCATAAAATATGTATCACATATCTTAATCCATAGAAAATTTTCTCTCTGTGACTATGAAACACTACAAGCATATCCTTTGAGGAGCATTATACTGTTACATTCTTATAATATCACTTCATTAAACTCCTCTCCACATAAAAATCTATTTGCCCGGCTGGAAGTATTTATCAGCGTGGTGAACTACAGGCCCTAGTAAAACAGTGAAAGAGTGGTGCAAGTCATTCCCATCTGTCACCTTTCATTACCTTGAAGGATGAAGGCAGCAAGCATGGCCGCATCCGAGGTTTTACACAGGAGCCGGCCGTGGTAGAGGTCTCTCTTGATTTGCAGGAAGACAAGATATCTATGAGGAAAATGACAAAAATCAGGCCTGCTGATAGGCATACTGATGATTCATGAGTCATAAATACCCCTAAACCGCTCACACACTTCTCAGTAAAAAAAAAACACAGAAGGAATAAAACAATAAAAAAGATAACAAACAACAAACCTGATAAACCTCAAAGACTGTTGAGTTCACTTCCCCTATGGGTGCTTTGAATATTTCTTTTTGATTTAGCTGAAACAAGGGTTTTGTTTGGGGGAAAGAAGAGTAGGAGGGCCCTGAGGGAAAAGCTGCTACTGTGCTTCTCTTAAAGCCTCCAGCCTAGTTTCAGACTAACCCAACCAAACAGCTCCTGAAGCATGAAATTTGCTCCGAGAAGCATATGTGATGATGATAATGATGACTATTATTATTATTATTATTATCATTATCATTATTATTATTAGAGATGTGGAGAACACATGCAGTGATATTATTAAAAGACTCCTACAAAACTCCAAACATGAACGAAACCACGAATAAGACATTCGTCTCATTGTTTTACATAATCCTGTCTCTATCTGGGCTAATAACACTTGCTGTAAGGAGACACGCATTAAAAAGCTGCTTACATTTCCCATGTCGTTCTCTCTGCAGTAAGTACAATAGATCCTTTTGAAGGTGTAACAGATAAATGGGTAATAATTCATGCATTTAGGGTTGCGGGCTTTGATTTTTCATTGTGTTACAACAAATCTGTATTGAACAAACATGAGCTCAGTTTGAAGATCTGAAGTCTCTGAGAGACACATCTGACTGAGACACTTCTGCCTGGTGGACAGGTGTAATTATTTTCCTACAGAGCTCACTGCTGTCACACATGCTGTGATGAGGGTTTCACGTCAAGACGCTTGAAATAAAAACTCCTACATTTATTTTACCGCAGGAGTGGGGCATCTTTCCTGAATTTTGTTTTGCACGCCCTTACTGTCCACACAATCCCCACAGAGTATGACACGAGGGAGCACATGCTGAATGAGCCTTGTGTGTGATTGATTATTTACCCTCTCTCTGTCTCTCGCTCTGTGGTCTGCACCATGCTCTTGCCCTCTCCACTCTCATCATCATGTATCACTCTCTCTCTCCTCCTTCCACTCCACAGCCTTTTCATTCTCCCTCCTCTCCCTTTCCACTCTCAATCAGCACCCTTTGCCCCCTGTCTCCTCTACCCTCTCTGCTCATTATGTACACTCTACATGTGATACACGTTTCATCTCATTACACCTCGGAGAGAGAGAGAGAGAGAGAGCGGGCTGCTCTGTCCATGCGGTGATGAATACGGCAGTAAACTGTAGATGCACACAACTGGATATTCTCCACGTTATTTGGAGGCAGTAAGTTAGCTGGTAAAGTGTTTTGCAGTGTTTTTAATTTGTCATATCTATCTTTTCACAAATTAACTTGAGAAAATATTTTGACAGGACTACCAATTATATTTCAGAAAGTAAGCTGCTGGTGAATGCTTTTACATTCCTCCCTGCTTCACAAGTCCTTTTGCAAACTGCGTTCTGTTTAATATTTATCATAATGTTTTAGACAGTAAAGTACTCGCGCATTTTAATTATGAAGGATATTGTTTTCGAAACAGACACGTTTGATGTGCCTAGAAATTCGAGAGCACAATCTGTACCAAGCGCATCTGCTTTTCACAGGTTTGTCAAATGATGGCAGCCTCTCCATGAAAAAAAGTTGTCTCTCTTCCTCTCTGTTAAACTGGGGGAACCTGAAACAAAGCTAGCTGTGTCAACTCATCTGAAGTGAAAGCAACAACGCGAGGTCATACCGAGTGATTTCCTCCTTGAGAGCAGCGGGCTCGGGAGGGTAGAACTTGACTCTCAGACACATGGTGAACGGAGGCTGAGCTGCAGGAAACAAACACAAACCGTTAAAGAAATGAACAGGAATCCTTTCGTGGTGACAGATCAAACAATCAACAGCACCATCTTACCATCAATGAATCACTACATTGTAGCAGAGCTGTTTTGTATCTTCATCAGTTACAAGACTAAATGTCTGACACCAACCAAAGTGCTCCAATGTTGAAAAGCACAACTTAATCAGTCCTTCCCCTGCATGTATTTTTTAACACACTTATTTAGTATGGACTGCAGCTAGCATGTATTATACTGGTGCATTATTTATTGGTTGAAGTGTACTATACTATCTTACGCATATTTATTATGTTGTATGTATGAATTTTATAACATTTCTAGGATGCCTTTTTAAGGAATCATTATTAAACCACAGATCATTTACATTTCTTTTTTTTTCTGTTGATCAATAAGCATAATCCCTGTCAAATATTTCAACTGATCAATCACTTTGTCTTTAAAAGTTAAAAAATAATTAGACCCAATGGAAAAAAGCAAGTATGTCATCACATTTGCACAGATGTAACAGTCAATGTTTGTGTTGTGACATAAATGATCAGTTCGGCATTTTGGGAAATCTGCTTATTTGCTTTCTTGAGTTAAGACAGGAAGATTGATATCAATCTCATGTCTGCTTAGTAAATATGAACCTGCCGCCAGTAGCCAGCTTAGTGTAGCACAAAATCTGGAAACAGGAAAACAGGTAGTCTGGCTCTGCGCAAAGTTAACAAAATCTGCCTACCAGCACCTCTAATGCTCATCGATTAGCACGTTATATCTTGTGTATTTAATTCATACAAAACTGATGTGTAGAAATGGAAATTCAGCATTTTATGAGTGGTTATGTGCTATTTTCTGGCCAGGACCAGTTGCCAGGCAACCAGTGGAAACTCTAGGAAGTTACTGTGTTCCAGCCAAGAAACAACTCAACAAGAAAGCAAATAAGCGCATTTCCCAAAATGCTGAACTTTTTCTTTAGATAATTAATTATCAGTGTTTACACTGTTTAATTTTCTCTTGTTAAATCAACGCCACAGTTTATTATATGCATTCAAATATACATTATATCAGATCTCATAGTGAGTATGAAAGATTTAATCATCCAATTTCCAAGATTATCCGCAAAGATAAACATTAACTCACAGTACTTACATTTCATTTGCTTGGCAATTGATTTTGTGAACTCCAACCAGTGCTGCATTAGGAAGGAAAACAGATAAATGTAAATAATTAGATAGCGACACAAAAATCCTGTCAGAGTAATACAAACATCTAATCATTCAGCTGACACTTGCAACACTAGTCACTATGATGTTCAGCCGTCACTACTGACAGATTTCTGGGGAAACCTGTTCGTGTAACCACAGAACCTCTTGATGATGATTCGAGCGCCTAAATATGTCAGAGTTGTATAGAATATAGAGTTTGTGGGGTTTTCTTTTATGAAATCATCAAAGATTTCAGGCGAATCAGATCAAACAGCTCTCATTGCAGTGGAGGTCTCTTGAGAGACTGTCAGAGCAGTAAGGCTGATTAGACAACAGGTTTTGATTTAACAGTGAGCTCCTGCTGGTGGTGACAGTTACACAGGATCTGCGTCTGTGGCCAGATTCATCACTCTCTCTGAGAGCATTTTCACTCTCCATCTCTCTCCCAGGTTGCCTTCTCGCCAACTAAAACCCACCCACAGCAACAACCACCAAAATAGTCCTGAGCGACAGCATAGGAAAGGCAGCATCAGCAGGACTTGGCTCTTGTCTGCAGGACAACAAAATGATCCGTGAACATGTGAATACTTCATGAATCAAGCAGCGCTACTACATGCCTCTCAGCAGAGGAGTCTGATGGAACAACCGTCACTCTGAAAGGCAGCGTGAATAAGGAAATCTGAGGAACACAACTTTTCACTCTGGTCCACAGTCTCACTCTCATCCCTGGACTAAAATCAAATCTGATCAATTTTTAAAGTATAGCCAAGCATGTAATTTTTATATAGACACAAAGCAACAAAGCCATGTCTGTATGGAGCCATTCTGAGTTCACATTTGACCACTACTGCTTTTGAAATGTTGGACTCACTTGATATACGAAGAAAGATTTCAGGTTTAGCATCTTTACTTCAATTCAAAGTTTGGATTAATTTTGGATATTTTTCTGGATATTAAATTAATAGTTTTTTTGGAAATACCTTAACTTGCTTACTTGCCGAGAGTTAAATGAGAAGACTGATGGATAGCGCTGGAGCCAGCTGGTGATTAGCTTAGCTTAGCATAACGACTGGAAACGGGGAACAACTAGCCTGCCTCTGTCCCAAGTTCAAAAATCCACCATCTAGGACTTCTAAAACTCACAAATTAATGTGTTGTTAGCTAAGCTAACCAACTCCCAGCTCCATACGTAACGCACAGACATGAGAGTGGTATCGCTCTTTTCATCTAACCCTGAACAAAAAGCGAATAATGGTATTTTTGCCAAAAATATCAAACTACTTTTTTAAATCAGCAGTAATGGTACCAACACATTGGACTAGTTAATTTAAAAAACTTCACACAAAACACACACACATGTATGTGTACATACTGTTCTATACACTGTGTAGTTGAAATAAACTGCAACACACTCTCAATTAGGTTTTCTCATCCACCTAAAAGACTTTAAAGCCCGTTTGCTTTAATGTTTGTGAATCTTTTTGAGACATAGACTTGTGTGACATAGCACCATGTTCTCATGAATGGATATGACCTTTTGTTCTTGGGTCTCTCTCTAGAAGCAATCTTATTATTTAAAAATACCCATACAGCAACTGATAAATGAATCAAATGAACATAAGCGTGCACATAAAGGACCCTGGTCATGCTCACACACAAACGCTTACCCGCTGCTTGTCTGGATCCACATATCTGATGCCAAAATAGTCTTTCTCCAGCAGGTTGAGGTGGTGGCAGATGAGGTCAAACAGATACTGTCCTTTTGCATCCCGCTGTGATAGAAGAGAAGAAAAAAAAGGCAATTCAGCGAGAAATGTCAACAAAAACAAATCACAAACATGTGGCCGAGAAAAGATTCAACAACAGAAAGGCACTGTCCTGGTTTTCAACATGAGAAATACAGTAATTCCTGCTAGCAGAATGTGCTTTAAATCCTGCCAGAGATATCTTTGATTCATTCAATATTAATACACAGCCAGAGCCATTTGAAGTCTGTGGAATAAACCCCGTCCACGGCTAAAAGAAGAGCTCAAATAGAGTGTGGATTAAATATGCTGAGATCTCGCTGGGGTTTTACTAATACTCTGCATTCTGGACCTCATAAGGAAGCTTCCCTCAGAGAAACAGCTGTGTGTACCACAACACAGAGAGAGAAGACTGTGTCCAATACACATCTGATACCCTCCACCTTGTTCACAACACTGTAGCCTGCATAAAATCGCTGAGCAGCTTCAACTGGACATCCTGGCTTTTACCAGAAAATTTGGATCAGACCGGAACAGATTTTTCTGTGTAGTTTGAAACGTCCCACAGCGTTCACTGTGCTACTCTTCACAAAAAGATGACAGGACAGAAGCAAATTAAGTACTGCTCTTCAACATAATTCATTGTTTTCCCTCTGGAGGAGTTTTATAAACCTATGAGGGATGCAAATATAATTTGCATAACTACAATAAGATGGATGATTACAACTGGGCGCATCACTTCGGCAAGCCAGGTAGAATAATAAGTGACAATTCCTCAACTGGAAAGTGTCAGAACAGTCAAGAAAATTGTACCATTATATCAGAAAAAAACAAAATTTCAAGTAAATTCACAAGCCTGGATATTATAAACTTGAGAGTTTACATCAAGTATTTTCATTCAACAGGAAAACCTGCACTCAGGAGCTGACTTTGACATTTCAGCATCTTGATTTCTGTGGCATTAAAGCACCTGCATCAGAGCATTTTTCCCGTAAATGTGATGAGGTTAGAAGGTGGGTGTGATTAATCAGTGTCAGGAAGACAGCAAACATTAATCCTAGTGCCACTCCAGTGGCTCAATGTCCTCCTCCTTGCTAAAGAGACATCATGAACTTGTGACACATCCCATAACCATCTCAATAGAAGCTTTTTTGTAGAAGCACTTTAATTAGTCCGTCAGCACATATATACACAAATGCCCGTCAGGAGTCACTGCTCATGACAATTGAAGGCTACAGTGAGAGGAACAGTTTATTCCATGGAAAGGAAAATTTTCCAATGAGAGTATTGCTAATCTTTGTTGTAAAATTTAAAGTTCAAGTTAAAATTAGTTATGTCCACATGCTAAATGGTCTGTTAAAGCTGCACTTATCAATATTTCTACATGAGCAATGGGTAAAACATCTATGTGTAATGTGAGAGAGAGTTCTCACCCTCAGCTCTACTGTGCTTCACAGTCTTTCAACACATTGTTCTGGTTTGACGGCCAGCAGCTGTACTGTTTTGGTTCACTTTTGCTGCTTTAATCAGTGTTATTTCCAGACGCAGCAGGAAATAAGAAAAAAAAGAGAAAAACCCCATTGCACACTATCTGCCCAACAACAAAACAGAGATAATAGGAGAGTGAATATTGGACTTATATTCATTGAGGGGATATAGAGACGACTTCAGATGAATGCTAACATTGCTTCATGTCTGCTGGATGTATAAGTAACTACTGTTTGCTAACATGCTCGCCATATATATATATATATATATATATATATATATATATATATATATATATATTATTTTCTTTACAGCTTGTTGCACTATCCCAGGTGGCAGAAAAAAATCAGTTAATGCAGGTTTAAGAAGGAAACACTCATATCTACAAACAAACCTCATTACCTTTTCAATACCTACTGCCTGTATTGAGTATTGAAAACTGTCAAGTATCAAGGTATGAATACTTAGCCAGATTGTTGTTGACTGATTCTTTTTGTAGATATTTTCTGATCTAAATCAGGACATTTCGCTAGTGTTAAACTGTATTAAATTAAGTGGAATGATTTTATTGAAAAACACTGCTAAACTAAGGTATGAACATTTTAAAATCATACCCAGCCTTAACCATATATATATAACCATTAGCTGCAGTCTGATGGCCACTCAGGTCTCAGCCCTCATTATGATTCAAGAGGAGGTCAGTTCAGGTCAAGGTTGGACAGCCGCTGTCAGCTGCTTCACTCCTCCTTCCCCTCCCTGTGCTTGTTTGCCCTGTGGTGGCAGTAGAAGTGTCACTAGCAGCACTCTCCTCCACGTCATTACTCAGACTGCAGATAACAGGCACTTCATTAGGACAAAGGCCTGTCGATGCCGGGCTTGTCGCTTAATCGCCGTGATTCTCTGTGACCAAATGCCAATAGGAGTTGCTCTACTGGAGGTAACTGACCTTTCTGTAGCGAGACCGAGGGGCTTCATGGGTGCTCGCTACTGTCACTTTGAGATTATTTCCTCGTTGGAACATTACTAACCAATCTGACATCCCTGCTAACTTAGTGGGCCTGGATAAAATACAGAAGAAAGGATCTTTGCGGTGTTCGCACACACATACACACATCTAAATGTAGTTTTAAAATATCATGACACATGTACAAAATTAAAATGCACACAGACAAATGTGTACACAGTGTACAGTGATTTTTTGCAAACTATAGCTTTCATATGGATCAGTCAATCATCCTCCAATCCTGCATTAACTTAAACCTGCATTACTTGATTTTTTGGGGGGGCCATTTGGGGGCAGTGGTTTCCTATTTAGTTTCCTATTTACAAATCCAGCAGACACCAGAGCAACATTAGCATCTATTTAGAGTCGTCTCATGGCGATCTGATGAATTCAAATCCAACACTAAGTCCTGTTTTTGCTTTGTATTGGTCTCTACCAACTCCTGAGGGAAATATCTGGTTCTTTAGCTGCTAAATGCTCCACTATGCTCATCAGCTTGTTGCTAAATCTATTAGCCAATTGGGTTGGTAAAAATAATTAAAATAAAATGAGTGCAGCTTTAAACATATGCAAGCTCTGTGCACATAAACTGCAACATGGACACAAAGCACAAAGCAGGCTAAAAATATATGTGATTTTTTTTGTAATGCATTATTCCTCCCCTGGTTTTTATCACCGGGCCTATAATAAGGAGCAAGTGAGGAAGCCCACAACAATTAAAAAAGGGTTCTGAATGGAGAGGACACACTGAGTCAGAAGGGACATCTGCTCTTTTGTTGCAAAGAGAGCGCAATGAGAGCGCAAGTTTGTTAGTATTCCACAGCACTCCCACAAACCGCCCTCTCTGCCCCCCCTCCCCGTCCTTCTTGCTCCCTGGTGCCCCCTACCTCCATCTCTGCCCAACACTGAGCGCAGCTGCTTTATTCCCCCACTGGTCTCCCTAATTACAAGATCGAGGTGATTGCAGGAGAGAAAAGATGTTCTGAAATTTCTAATTAATACTAACGAACCATTTCCTTGTCTGGATTGGCATCGCAATATAACCCTACAGGAGCCTCAACAGACTTACAAAAGGTTTTATTCATTTGATCTGTGGTGGAGGGAGTTTTAAAACAACCAGGTGTGACCTTATTTACAACAAACAATCCTTCTGTGTTGTATTTGGTGAATAAATAGGCCATGTCTTGAACCTTCTGTCAATGAAAAACAAGTTTGAAATAAACTGTGAGAGAGGTTTAAACTACAGGGATATGAATGCAATAACAAGTCTGTAATGGAGATGGATTTGTTCAGTAGGAAATCACTTGTGACAAAGTGTCACTGTTATAGAGAATAATGTAGAAATAACAAAACAGCATCACTGGAAAATTTCTCTGGAGGGGAAATCCAAATAACAAATGCAGTGCACACCATTAAATCTTGGCTACAATTAAAAGGCAGAAGCTCAGTCTTGTCCTGAAAATGCAGGCTTCATCAAGAATTCAATGTTTACCTTGTATATTAATGTAAATTACAAGGGCTGTTTATTCCTGGTTGCTGACTCAATCAATCGCTTTGTGCTTATAATCTTAAAAAGTAGTCACCTAACTGATATGGAGACCCAGTGTTCACTATTAAATAAATAAAAAATAGGTTATGAAATAAATTATCATATGAATAAATACAGACAAAACACATAATATAAAGTAACTATGATGTAAAGTTTATTGCAGGTTATTTTCAATTAATTCCAGTAGGTTTATTTCAAATTGTGCTTTTTTCAAACTCAGTTTTTATTTATAGCAAAGTTTTTAGTAATTGATGGTTTAATATTATCATACCAAATCATCTCATAGTCTTTGTCTGTAAGTCAAAACAAACAGCAGAGCAAGTAAGGTGATTGGCTGGTTAAAGAAACAGCCAATCACATATATCATACATTTTGTTTAGATTTATACATATGATTATTTATTTCATAATGTTTTACATTGAACATTTAACACTCCACAAACAGATATAACTGGAGTATAAGGCCTGATGCATAATTAAGTTTGGATAAACATTTTTCCTTCATAATTATTACATCATTGTGTATGCTTCAAAGAGTTTGCAACCAACTAAACTAAAATCCTATGATCCACTGAGGATGGATTAAGTCAAATGCTGTGCGTCATGGCATGTCGCCAACAAACAAATATGTCTGTATCTCTCCTGAAACAAGCTGATGGACATCTCTGACAGACACAAAATAAGTAAAAAGATCTCTCTGGTGTGTCTCTAACTGAAAACACAGTGGTTCTCTTACTTCCTAAAGAGCCCCATGTGTACAATGGGCACTTTCAGATTAATCATTAAAATGGTCTCCATGTCAACGCAGGAGCCCAGACCATTAATAAAAGATTGTATCACTTTATAGCTGGAGGAGTGGAAATATGATGCCATTGACTGTGTGTGTGTGTGTGTGTGTGTGTGTGTGTGTGTGTTTATGTGAGCAGTATAAGGCTAAAGATACCAGGAGCCCTGAGGTAATTTCTTTGGTTTCATAAGCAGATTATTTTCTTATGTCCCAGTTGGCTGAGCAATTGTACTGGTTAATGTGTCGGACCCATTCAGCCTCCTGACCGAGCTGCACAGAGTTCAAGTCATGACCCTGCCACTTCAGCTGGGACTGGGAGCACACAGAGGGCAACCCAAAACCAATTACACTTATTATGAAGCTCCCTTTATTGTGGATCATAAAATCACATATGTTTCTGTCAAGCCACGCAGAGAAACTGAAATTACATGTCATTCTAGTGAATTTTGAATTAATGTGTTTCATACTGTAGCAAGAAACGGTGCATTGAAATAGTTAGTTGATGTTGACTGTTTTTAGTTTTAGAGTAAAACTAAAATATTTCATAAAATCTAATTTATTGAAGAAACAGTCAAATAATTCGTGATACTTTATGGTATTAGTCTGATTCTTATAAGGAATTATTCTATTTTATTAAATTCAAACTCCTGAACCAGCACTCTATAGTATTTGGGCTGCAATATGGTTAAAATCAGTATGATGAGAGTAATAAGGATATTTTCTATTACCCCTGCATATCACGACATGTCAAATATTGTAAATATAAAGTAATCAAACTGATGTTCAAAGCAATGAGCTGTGTTGCATTGTTATGCATTACAAGAGTCCAAACTCTTCATTTGTGTAAAACAAAATCTTAAGTAACATTTTTTCCCTGTTTTTTAATTAAAAATTGTTTGGAATGAGTCATTTGGACAATATAAATCTGTAGGATGTAATCACAGTACGATTCTGTTGAAAGTCAATCAATGTCAAATTCTCATCCAGCACTAATATATATAACAATCAATACATTGTTGAAAGAAATCAGTGTTTTGTAACAAATGAAATGAAGACTTAAGATAAAGATGTAGACTGTTATAAACTGCATATATGGGGTTAATTCTCAAACTGTCAGCCCATTACTGCAAATAAACTTCTAAAGATAACTCCAGTGGCTAATGGGGCGAAAACAAAAAAGCCTTGAGTAAAAAATAAACTTAATGAGTTCTGTGTCTTTGACACAAATCTATAAAAACTTCCTCTCCCATTGAGCCACAGCCAGCCAGTAATTATCACAGTCATTATCTAAGGAAGACAGGAGCAGATGAGGATAACAGATGATTTCTTCCAGGAAATAACTTGTACTGGATGCACTGGTCAGCGGGAGTGTATGAAATCACAGGTTTCATCTGATATCATTTGATACTGCTCCCAGAAGGATGTCAAAAGAAAATAGCGAAGCCAAATACTCCATGAAATGCGACAAACAAAATGGCTTATCTCCCTAAGGTATGGAACCAATTGATCAGCATATGGTCCGACATTGGCTGTCATTGTAATAGCTCAGTGGCAGCTCTTGATAAGGGTTATTAACTTATAGGCAGCCCTGGGCAGCTGAAGGAACACATGTAATGTATAGTGACAGAATATCTAAAGACTGTTTAAAATCACCAGCCATCAAAATAGGCTGCTAAAGTGACAACACTGACAAAGACATCATGATGTCAGAGTGATGACCCAAGGAACAAATCAGTATACATATAATAGCCTCTTAATCTTAGCTCAATGGTGAACAATGATAAAAGTCACAAGGGAGTGTACACAGAATACACATTTCTTTTTTGTAGCTTTAATTAAAATGAGAAAAGGCCTCCATGTTTAATGGCATACACAGATATAATGTGATACAAGATGACGCTGAGAACCAGAGAAACAGTCTGCAGAGCAGTGTCACCAAAAGTGGGCCATCAAAACATGATGGGAATGTGCAAGCGTTTGCCCCAGAAATGTGAGGAATTGAGAGAATAAGTAAAGCAAGAGAGAGCTGTGGATAGAGCAACATGGATAATTGCTTTTAAAGCTTCCGAGCGGTTAGATAGTTTGAATGGGTGAAATGTGAGTTGGCATTTTATGATTAAGGGAAAAATCCATGGGAGAGGAATGTTCTATTCAGCTAAATGCCAAGCCGTCTTCTCAAGACTGTCGCCGCTCAAAAATTATTTATAATTGATACGTTTTGCTCCGACCCTGTTTGACCCTGCTCAACGATGTTATGAACACTGTTAATGTGCTTTAACACAAATAAAAGCAGGGGAAATTAGTTTCAGAGAACTGGACAATGAGACTATCATCTGGTGAGATCAAACACGCTACAGAAACTAACAATCTGCAAGTTTGGAGGAAAGCTTTGTCTGCTAAGGCTTTAGTGAACAGGATGTTGAGTAATTATTGGGGAAAAAGGTGAAAATGGTTGAATTAAAAGTGATAATTAACTGTGTGATAAATTCATGTAAGCGAAAACTGCAAAGCACAGGATGTGTTACATCAGCCGAGGCAGCAGTATGTCTCTAACTGTAAGGCTAACAGACCTAACAGCTATGATATGTCCCATTGCTCTGCATCTACTGCCCCAAATCATGATTGTGGCTGCATTTAAGGAATGGCTTGTGTTACTTTAGCAGATAGCATTAGTAACTCATGAAACTTCCTTATAGATTTGCATCTTCAGTTTGAAGTGAAAGTGTTATTCTTTTTTCCCCAAATTGATCTTAAACTGGCACACTGCAAATCTTTTAAAAGCTAACCAGTACCAAATGTTTCTTAAACAAACCTTGCACTTAATATCTGCGTCACTGACAAGTTACAGTGTTAAAAAGAGGCCACATAGACCATGGTCATACTGCACATACTGCAGGTGAATATGGTTTTCCGTCTATTTAATCCTGTAATGTTCACAGACGTTTGGAAGGAGAGTGATGGAGGAGTGGAGTCTCTCTTTCTACTACTCTACATCTCTAAAGTGAATAGCATTCACAATAGCATTCACGGTTATTCATAAATAGCCATTACAAAACACTGTGTGAGCACGGTCCCTGAGATCCAAACAGGATGTACACTCAGCACCTGAAAAGTGGCTCTAGATGTGCGTTTGATGGAGAGTTGTTTGTGACGTGTGCCTAAATGATGCTGTTGTCTTCCTAGAGGCGAGAAAATGAATACGTTTCTCAATGAGGATTTCTGAGTCATTAGTCCTTCGGCACACCAGTGATGGATTTCACTGCCAGCCTGGTTCTAATAGCTTTTCTGTAACATTTCTCAGCTGCACATACAGTACAGCTGAGCATTGTGGGTGAACCTATTTCAAAATACACCCCATGTAGACAACCATGCAGAGCTAGAACCAACCTGTCATTGGATTGGTCTTTTTTCTAGCCAGCTTTACACGTTTTGTTTTCTTTAACTATCCACATCTCTGGTTAGCATACCGTATATATTTTTATTGATTTTCCCCCCCGAGTTGTTCCCCTTATTGCACGCCAGTTAGGTTTTTCTTAGTAAAAAGTGTGACAAATACCCCCAAAACAGAATGAGCAGCACAATTGGTGTCATGCTTGGGATTAGCATATAAACAATGCTTCATTTTTTGGCATTTGCACAGCCCTAGTGGTGATGCGCCAGTTCAGTCTCCCCAAGTGTAGAGAAAGGCTGTCGGGCAATGACTCAGTGTCGCTAATTCAGACTAAATCAGCCCCTCAGACCTGACATTTATTCTCATGTACTCTTAACCTCTACAGGAACTGGGCACTAGTACAGTATGCAGTAACTACATTTAGGTTTAGTCTACAGGCATAACACATTGTAGCAGACATGCACATTTGAGTTGTTGGCAAAGGCTGATTCACACATTGACAAATGTCTGTTGTTTATTAGTCCAACAGCCATAAGCAGTACAGTATTGGATTTCTTGGCAGGGGCAGCTGTTAGTGTTTGTGAGCCTTTAGTGGTTTGTCATCAGTCTCCATTTTATAAATGGCATTTAAGAACATTTCACTCTAACGGAAACTATTCCCTGTCTGGGTCATTGTGAGAAGTTACTGTTAAAAGCTGGACTACTTGGTCTACTAATTGGTCTCAGGCTATAACCTCCACAGTGTGCCTCAGCCCTGGGCTTTTTTTTTTATTAAACAAGGAAGCAGCCAGCTCAGTGAGCTCCAGCTTCATCCTCTTTTCCAAAGTTAACCTCGTGTCAGGCAAAGGAAGCTGGAGCCTACCAGGCACATCTTCATCACTGGCTCTTTGCAGCCTGCTGTCTCTAAAATATGCGTGGACACCCATCGGGCGTAATTGTTCCAGTACCGTGGCACCTTCTGTTTGGCATGATTATCAGTGATACTGTGCTGATGATATGAAACCCCTTCCTGCGAGGGTGCACACACTCGCTGGTTTCATCTCACAATCCCCTCCTGACTGTGCACTGATGAACTCTGATTGCCTTCCTGTGTCAGAGCATTTCATCTGCGCATTTACAGTCACTTTCGAACGAGACTCAATTTTCCACCTATTTATCACACTTGATAGTTTGCTTGCAAAACTGTCCTTTTTACTGTTACTTTACAGATCTGCTGACACAAACAAAACAGCTGGTTAAAGCATTGCGTGTCTGCTTCAATAAAATGCAGCCGTCAGATCTTTAATGAAAAGCAAGACTGCACGAGATAGAGGGCAGAAAGAAAAGGCTTACTGGGAAAGAAGAGAATTCATTTAGACACAGTTATCTTTTTACTGTCAAACTGTAATTTCCCCTCTGAATTCTTGGTCTTTTTCTATCATTATTGAAAAGGGATATTTCCCAGCAGCAGCCTCTCCTATTTTTGTGAAGAGGGCTGATTGAATGTGAAATCACAGGAGAAAACATCAGTTGGGAATGACCCTTTTACCACTTTACCTGTACATTTGACTGAATGAATCTGAATCACAGCTACAGTGTGAAAAAATTAAATGGAACACTATCCTGAATATTAGATCAGGATATCAAATTATCTTAAATCTGGATAGTGACTATCATTCACAGCAGCTTGCGCACCTTTCTTAAAATTACAGAACAATGACTATGTGTTTGGTTTGGATATCTGTGAAGGATGGTTTTGCACTTCAAAATCAGTTGGTTTGCAGTGAAGAACAAGCCTCAGGGCTCCATCTATAAAGATTTCCTCCCTGAGATTCACTCCTCCTCTGTCACATTAAGTTAGTCTAATGTGGGGCTACTTTGTCTAAACCAGTCAGCTCGTCTACGAGCTTAGAACCAGTGTTGACCAGAGAGGCAATGACAGACACATCACCAATAAGTTGCTTCAGTAGAGCATAATAGAGTTATGGTACAACCTGTTTATGTCTGGTTACATTGCACCTGTGGGAATGCATGTGAGGGTGAACAATTAGTAGGCAGAAATTCCAGAAGAGATCCTTTTGTAATGGGACACTTTCTTGTCTGAATGAGCTTTGGGGTCCGTGTTTGTACTGTTTTCTCAGGGGGACACCCACTGAACCAATCAAAAGGCTTAAAGGCTTTCTCATTGTCCTCAGTGTCTGTAGTGTATCTGCAAATCACAGATACAATGACTAGAGTCTCAGTGGTCAGAGCAAGGTGAGAGGCTCTTTCCCTTTTGCATTATTAAGAGCTTTTGAACACTATTGACTAATTTAACAACTTGGTAAAGGCCATGCATAGGTTGCAGACTGGAATTTACCAGTCAAAAGTTTGGACACACTTCAAGTGAATGAGAAGGTGGGAACGGGAACTTTTCACTGGTACTGTATATCTCAGCAAATGCATGATTCTCTAGTGTAAAAGCTCCTGCACTCAGGGCTTCCAACTTTCTTACTTTCTCAGAGCAGCACACCGATAGCACTGTGCAGCATATTGACAAGCGGCTTTAGAAAGCTAAAAATGGTATTGTGACATAAATCCCTGCTGCCTCAAGCCCAAAGCACACAGAAGGTTATTTGACAAGGAAACGTAAGTAAATGCACATTGGCCAGCAGGACACAGTGATAAGACGGCTCCAGAAAAGTAAAGGCAACACATTTAAAGAGAGCAAGAAGAGGCAAAGGCAGCAGAATCCTTTTGTGTTAATTCAAGCTTTTCTGTAGAGTGTAGGCGGAAGCTTCATTTTTGTGACTCTGCTGATGAAGTCACTTCCAGATGGAAAAATGTTTGCTCGACAGACACACTTGTTTGTCTGTGTGAGGGAGTCCTTGTCAGTCAACCAAAAATAACTTGTCAAAGATTAAAGATAAGCTCCTCTTTTTGGCTGGACTGGCCATAGACCAGTCCTAATACTCCAAATGTCACTGACTGACTGACTGACTCATTGAGTGATGAAGTTACACCATTGGTCAGCCGGCCCAGTGTTGGAGTTTCCCAATTGGCTGTTGCTCCTAAACACGCCCACACCTCCTCACAACCCCGTGGTAAGGTACTGCATTGGCAGATTTTGTGGTGAATGCAGCCTTACATGTAACCTAGGTATATGAATGGTACTAAAACAAAGTTTACTTTGCTTCACCATCATATTACAATTATTAATCTTACATAGCCACAAATAGATACATTACCTCATCACTATGCATCCTGCAGCAACAGCTATGTTTAAAAAAGAAAAATAGTATTAAAAATAAGTAGTGTCTTTCTTTCACATGCTTCCAAAACAAATGCACACGCTAGCCAAGATCTTTACGACACGAGGCGGTGGTGCTCATGGGAAATGCAGTCTTCATTTTGGGAAAACACTACTGCTTTTGTCCACAAGGGCCGCTAAAATCAACACAAAATGAAAGTTCTTTTGTAGTAACTTTAAAATGAGCAAAACACAAAAAATGTCAATTTACTGCTTTGATGCTGTCCATATTCTGGTTACATTTTTCCTTGTCGATAGTGCAAATAGACTACACAATAGGGGTAGGCGATATGGATAAAATCCTCTATCACAGTATATGTTATTTCATATTGGGAAATTAATAGATATTGTAATATGATACATTTTCTGGAAAATCAATTGAGAAACACTTAATGGACAAACTAACCAGGCACAACTGTGTGTTTTGTCTAATCCACCAAATGACAAATCTTACAAATCAAATTAATATGATTTAACCCTACCCTTGATGCAAGATCATAAAACCATAAACCCATCCTGCTCATTGATTTACAACATTGCCAACAATGGTCTAATACATCCAGAGATGTTAAAGGATTTTGCTACCATGGCAAAATCTCTGACAGTATACATTTATCTCATGGTATATATCATCATATCGCCTACCCCTCGATCATTATTAATTTACATTCAAGTTACCTAGTTGGACAAAGACATTTTACTCTGCTTGATAGCTGGATAAAATCAATGCAGGCACAGAGGATGTAACAAAAAAGATACTAGATGTTATTCTGTCTTTGCTGTAGTTGGAGGACATTTCAAAAGTTATGGATTTCTGCTTTAGAGCGTGATATTAATTATACCTGACCGATAAAGACAATCATATTGTTCTCTACAAAGTCACACAGAGTGATTCTGATATAGTACATCTTTGCAAACTGCTTTCAGTTGCCCCCTCGCAATGTGCCTTCAATACTTATGATGACATCCCACATCATTTGTAGCTGCATCTGACTCCAGCACACCAGAGGCATTCAGTGGACTGTAAATCAGTCTCTTCAGCTTTCTGAAGTAAATCATTGCTGCTACAAAATGTAACAACTGCTACCACCGTCTGGTGTCTACTTGGTGGATTAATGAGTACGTCTCTGAATATCTGGCTCTGTATGGTGTAAGAGCTGTATTTGTCTGACTGGCAGACAAGCCGGTTGATTGACTGGTGGAAAGATGCTTGAGCTCCATTTCTCAGAATTTGCACCCTCAGGCTGTTTTAAACATCTCATGCTGAGCATAGGGGCCCTCCTTGGTACCACTTCACCCTTTCCATTGTCTCCAGAGCCCCGGGAAAGATCACTTTCCAGTGGTGAATCCAGCCATAAAAATGCATAAAGCTGTTTGGCCCTGGAGACTGGCTGCCTGTGCACACAGGCGTGAAAGGCCCACCACTGCCCCTGCGTGTCAACACTCTAATGGAGGCCCAAGGGAGATGCAATCTTCTCAATAAATGATTCAGAAATACAAGGTTTTTATAGAATGCAGCTCTGAGTAGTTGTGACAAGGATAAATTTGGCTAAAGGTGGGTCATCAAACTTCCTGCTGACCCCAAGAATAAACTACTGTAAGAAACAACCGACATAGCAAAATTTATTTCGAAACTTATTTCTTCTCAAAACAATACTATTTATGTAATTAATGTCATCTGAAAAAAAACATATAATTATTATTGTAGGAAAGTTAATTTGAATATTGTGTAAAATGAAAATTTAGGGTCGTCGACAGAACACATGAAGAAACCTGTGTCTGTCTCCTTCAAAATGACTGACAGAGTGACTCTATCCCCCTTTATAGTGTGTGATACTTCAAATTAGGACCCATGGCAAACATGAACTACTGTTCATGTTAGATGAAATACTTTCATCTATTAAAACTTCATAGACAGAATTGGGTGCTTTTGACTGGGGTCCCGCAGGACCCCACTACATCGTTTTTTTTTTTTTTTTTTTAAAAAGCACTACTTAAAATGGAAACAGAAAATGAGATGAAGTCATTAGAAACAAACTGTTTGACAAAGTCATAAAGAGTTAAATGATTCCCTGGATGGGTTAAGATTGCCTCACTTCAGTAGTTCAGCTAAGATTAAAAAGATGAGGGTATTACATAAGGATTTAGAGGTTGCTGTAAGATTTTAATATTCATTGTAATTGTTTGTTTTTCCCAAGTATGTTTTTGTTGCGTGCTGCAGAGCAGACTTTTCAAATCAATCTGTATGACATGATATGATCCAATGATAACACCGTGAGGACAATAAAACCACATTGTTCACCGCAATCAATTACAGAGTTGAAGCAAGGTTCAAGTTTCTGCGAATTGATTTTTATATTGTAGTATGAAAAAAGCAGTGCTGCTCACTTTGAAAAATTGTCAGTAGTCATATACAGTATGCATGATTTGTTGTACATGGACGAACACACGCCAACACTCCCTGATGTTGATTACTATACTTTACACCAAGGTGAAATATCCTTCAAAAGTCTGATGTTCTTATTAAAGCCAAGTAATGCCTGGCTCCACTATAATGGGGGAAATTAGCAAATTATCTTATTGGACACACACAATTGGATCGCCTACCGGGAAGAAAGCTATTTAAATGCAGCTGAGCTCTCTGATGCCATATAAAACTGAGTAGTCTTTGAAAGCTCCCAAAGACTCTGAAGCAAGTCCTTGCAGTGTAGGCGACTGACCCATCAGGCCTTCTCACCAGTAAGAATGGCCCTAAAATATGTAAACCCTGTTTTGTTTTGATCTAATCTGATGTGATGTAATCTTTGGCTACTGTACTTCACACCACAGCAGGCACCATACACTCCAAACTGTCCCGACTGAGTTGGACTGACGGCACAGCAGCTCTCCTCTTAGTTCTCACCATTTTACAGACACAATAGCGAGCAGAATCATTTCTTTGAGATTGTGTTTTTTTTTTTTGATTATTTAGTACGACAGCCATGAAGAGTTTACCTATGAAAGCGAGGGCGGCTGCTGTCTGCAACTCACTGTGCTGCACCAAACATCGAGGGCAGGACAAGCTAAAAATCGCTGTCAAGTTGTTGGCTGGGGATTTGGAGTGACAGCTTATTTGAGAGATTTACTGCGGTGTCACTTATGAAGCGACAAGGAGGAGTCTCCCTATTGGCTAATCCTTTACACTATTACATTGGCCTCGCTTGAATGATTTTCTTTGATCCAGGTTTTTAATGAGGACGAAAGTAAACAAAGTGGACATCCAATGAAGGAAACGCGAGAATTAACTTGATCCTATGACAAGGCTGCTCTATCCTCTTCTCAAAAAGGATATGGTATAAACTGTTCACAATGTGTGTGCTCTAATGCTAAGCTCTCGCTATGTACAGTATGCCAAGTTCAACTTCAAAAGACATGTCATACAATAAAATTTCATGACACCCAGGAGATCTACGATATATTGTTTAAGCAACATGTGAAAACAGGGATGACAGATTGCTTTGAAATATTTGCTGACAGGTGCTCTAACGTATTAGTTTGTAGAGAGGAAGCTGAGCTGAATACATTTCAGCCTCATATATATTTTAATCTCTTTTTAGGAAGTATAACGACATGACACAAAAACTGGTACTACAATAATTATGCCTTTCACACAGATGAACTTGGAATATAGCAATAGGAAACGCACCTTGATGCCATGTAAGAGCAGCAGATGCATAATGTCTTTGTCTAGCTGTGACAGATACTATGATGGTGTGTGTGTCACCTGCATGAATCAACCGAGTTTAAAAAGAGTTTCTTCTATCAGCTTGTTCACGTTAAACAAGAGCGGTTTATGAATCTGATCACGAACCCAGTGACAGCGGCCGCCTCTCAAGCTAACCTTGTCTGAGGTTAACCACGGACAAAATGAAGAAGAGCATAACTTAATTGGTTTGCATGCTTAATTAAAAGCGGGTATTTTGAGAGCTATCTGATTGTACAGCTAATATAAATTAAGCCTCTTAGGATGAATCTCCAGAAGTGGAGCAAAAAATAGAACTTTCAAAAGGCAGTTATGAGAACTCTTTTAGCCGCCTTTCAGTTTCAGTCTCATCCAGCTTAGCTTGTTCTCCTCAGGGGAGACATGGTGCTGATTGTCTTACGGCCCTGCAGGGAATAAAGGTTAAAAACGTCCCATGCAATCATATGGGATCCAACAGCATCATGACGTAAGACAGAGCAGAGATGGAATATCTCTAAGTGTTTCAGCTGTTTGTTTTTTGTCAGCAGTCAAATTAGTGGTGCAGCGCAGGTAAGAGGACGATACATTAACAAAACCAACACACTGTAAAACACATAATTAAGTGTTTCCTCAAGCTTTTAGCTGACACAGCCATTTCAAACACATTTTGTTGCGTGACCCCAGAATTGTGGCCTTTCCAAAACCATAACTGACAATCTGAGTGAATTCCCATAACCACTTCCCTCAACCTCCTAACACTCCACACAAACCCGGAGGGACAAACATGGCCTTTTCTCTCCCTGTTATTCATGCTATGTGAAAATATTGTCCTTCATAAGCTGATCAGACAGCAGTCGACAGTGAGAGAGACAGGAGGGAAGTTGCACACAGAATCTACAAATATCCGATGTACTTTTTTCAGCACCGGCTTCTTATTCTCGCAGCTTTCCATGGAAATTATTGCACGTTCATAGCAGAAGGGGTTTAGCATAATTCTGGCGCACATCGGCCTAAGCACTAGGTGTTAAAAATATTTCAACTTTTATCAAAACAGAGCTGTGCTTCAAACATGCTTTCAACAGTCTCATAGCAACAGCGGTATGAGCAGCACTGCTTTACAAGCCTCTCTTACTCAGGGTCTTACTCTTCAATGCATGCCCTGTGAATAAAAGTAGGCGACTGCTTGCAGAACGTACAAAATGTAAAGATAGCACTTGGTCGTCTTAAGCAACAGAGGCTCAAATTCATCCTCAGCTGTCTCCCACACAGCTTACATAAGGTATTGATTTGAGTGTGCCAGACTTCAAATGGAAAAACAGGTGAGTAAGATATTGATAAAAATATTATCAAAGAAGATCTGTTTAACTCAGAATTATTAATTTTAATCGCTCATGGCAACAAACTAGCGTCTCAAGATCGGGAAGAAGGAGCTCTTCAAGAATCATTTGCCTGGAGCAAAACAATAAGGCACCTCCACCTGGACATGCATTACCAGAAATTTAAGATATTAGCAAAGAATTGTTAAGACGCAAGTAGCTGCTATCATAAGAAAAGACAGCAAGCAGAATTTATGTCAATTTGTTTTGAGCTTAGAGGCATTATATTATTATCTGGCATCAATTGTACAGTCAAAATGGATGATGAAATGGCAATGACACTAAAAGATTGTCACATTTCAAATACCTTGAAGAGAACAAAGTCTTAAAATTGGAAGATTTGGAAAGAGACAAAAGCATGTTCACCTGCTGCTTGTGAGTTGAGGACATCATCACCTCAGCACATACATACACCCACCCACCATCTCTCCCTGGCACACACACACACACACACACACACACACACACAAAGCCAGAGAGCTTATATGCCTCAATATATCCAAGTTCCAATATCTGCCTCCTAAAAATACTATACTGGAACATTAGAGCAAGACTGCATGTGCACTTTCCAAGCACATAGAAAAAGGAGCAGCTGTTCAGGTTAACACTATTTTTTCCTTCTTCCCAATGTGTTACAAAGAAGACATTAATGTCAAAGTGTGATACCATAATAAAAATGCACTTGTGCTGGTTTCACCACTAAAGTTGTTATTAGTTTAAACATTGCTTTATCTGGAGTTTCAGCTTAATTCAAACAATATGTACAGTAGCTGATGCCTTAAACTGCGGAGTCAAAAAAAATGTTTATCCCAGAAAACTAGTCATCTATGAAAAAACTGAATTTTGCACATTGCTACTCTGAAAAGTACTGAAGTTCAATATCTGTAAAAATCATGTTGGCAGTGACAGCAAACGTTCTCTCAAATCAGTTTCTGTCCAACTTCAAGAACTGTCACATTAGTTTGGCTCAGCCCATCTTCAAGGAATGTGTGAAAGTATGTGTGTAGCTGTGTTGAGAAGAAATAGTATACAGCTTAGTTCAAAATATTTTATATAGCGAACATGACTGCTGCTTACTGTCTTGAAATGTGCCCACACTGTTTTTGTGTTGCTTTGATACATAATTACTGGATAAAGGGAGTTTTAGTTTATGATCAAAGATACTGACAAGCATGAGGGGGATGTTTTATTGTTTTCCCTTAAATTCAGTATTTAGTCTCTGCAACGTTAGATCATTATAGCCTCTGAAACTGAGTTTTAAGCTAAACTTATGCTGTCAACACATAAAATATTGTATTGCACACTTCAGTTAGATGTAACATTTGTGATGCATTTTTCCATTTTAAATTCTTAACTGCAATCATGTATTATTTTCTTCTCTTTGTTTTCTTATAAGATTCTTACTGAAAATAGATTTATAATAAATGCTGAAAATTTGTGTAAAGAGATAATGAATATACACAGAGAAGTACACCAGAAATGATTTCTATACAACTCACAGCAACTATCTATAGAAACACATTACAACTTATGGAAGTCATAATGCAGCAATGATAGCAACATTTGTCCAGATCAACATTCTTCTTCTGAGTATGAAAATCCTCCACTTCTAATTACGATAGCTGCATCTTCACAATTGAAAACGAGTATCTTTACAAGAGTTTTCTACTTAACTAGGTAAAATTTTCATCTACTGTAATGGCACAGTGGAAAAAAGTAGGCTGTCAGTGTGGCAAAAAACAGAGTGCTCCTTGTTTTTCCCTTTTGAATACCCAACTATGAGTAGTGCTAAAAACTGTTCTCACAGGCAGTCACTGACAGTCAACAGTCACTGAGGAATACAGACAACCAAATTAATAATAAGAATAATTTAACTGGGAATACCAGAAGGGTTTTTTTCTTATGCATAACTTGGTTTCAAGAAAACTTTCCCAGAAACTTTCCATAATGATGACACAGAGCTGAGATGGTATAATGTCAGTGCAAAAACCCCTCTCATGCAACGTGCAAAATATTCATTATTAATTTACTGCCTGATCAGTCATTCTTTAAGCCTTTAAAATGCTGTGATGGATGTATCAGTACTCAGGGGATGCAAATAAAATCAGTGTTGGGTTACATAAGTCAGGTTTTCTGTTCTCTGGTCTGAAAGCATCGACTCTTTGCAGAGACAGAGAGATGACTGGTGAAAAACGACAGGTCAATACCCTGACAAATACATCTTACTCAGCGATTGATTATTTTTCACAATAGGCGAATAGCAAATTAAGTAATGACAAAGAGAGACCGTGAGAGTTTAACACCACACAACATGTCGATGCAGGACAATTAAATGGTCTCATGGAGAGAAATATCTACAGTGACTATCTACAGTAAGGATCTAAACCAGTGACACTGCCCAAATTATTATAGATTATAAGCAGTTATAATTCACTTTTTCTACTCTGCTTTTAATTGGTTAAATTTCCTCTTTGTCATTCTAATAAAAACTAATACTCCTTTCATTAAGAAAAGTTGAAATTTCCTCAGTTTTATTGCAAACAAAAGGTTCCTTGATAACCTTAAATGTGTCTTGAGGCCTCAGAGGCTTTTATGTGCAGGTCCAGGCTTTTTGAACACCTTGACTAGTGCAGAGAGTGACTGAATGAGGCCAGCGAATTGATGCTGCAGGTAGAATGAAATGGGAGGCCGCTGATTGACAGAGTGGAGATGTGACATCACCCCAGAGGGGCTGATGGGAGTGCAGGTGAATGCTGGTCCAGACAGCCCAGTCTGAACCTCGTCGGTCAAACAAATAGCATTCTGGCCCTGGAGCATCTTTAACCATCAAAAGGAGGGCGAGTTCAGGAAAGCCACTCAGTATCATCAAAATACCTTCAGCTACTGTTCCACTTTCTTGCTAACATCATTTCGTCTCAGGCTGCAGGATATGGACAGGGTACGTGGTGTGTAATGGATGTACTGAACACTTCAATCACATATTTTTTTAAAAACCTGCATTTGAAATATATGGATTCTGAAGTGTTTATCAAGAACATTGAAAAATTAACATCCTAGGCTAGTTCAAATACTTCCATGTGTGTGCATGCTGCTGCATCATTGTAAAGGCCTTTCATTTGTGCCTCATCATGACCTGCTTTTGCCATAATCGCCTGGAAAACTTTTACTGTAAAGCAGCTGCAGGCAAATAATGTACTGTATTCCAGCTAACCTGGAATACTTAGCTCAACTCTTTTATTACATTTTCTGTCATTTTTGTTGGTGGTTCACTTCATATTGCACTAGATAAATGGAAATCTATTTTGATGTGTTTTGTCATTTTGCAGGGCGTTTCTAAATCTGCAGCCATGACAAAAATACATCCTACAGTCTTAATCATATCAGCTTCTTGTTTCACAATTAAGAAAGTTATGTAATTCTGAATAATGCTACCTAAACTATTGTTTATTAGTTCCTGCTTTGCTTTAAAGGCCACACACCTTGTACATCTGCCTCCCAACTCAAAACCCACAGCGAATACACTGATGCGTTGCCAGAGAGAGTTGAGGGAATGGCTCATCTCAGCCTCCATGCCCTTTTAGAAGATGGACAGCAAGCAGGGAAATCAAAAAGCAGACATAGTCTGGCGGGTTGAGCGTTGCACAAACTAGTAAAGCTGTAGCGAGGAAAAGGCTGGGTCACTTCACAGTGAGCAGCCAAGAGGAACAGATTGCTTCTGCTCTGCATGATCACAGTAGGGACTGGCCTGAAAGGGGTCTTTGTTTGCCCAGGGGGAAACTAGAATGGCATGGCTTGGCTGCACAGGGTGGCATGTGGTCTGGTGTAACTGGGACCGGGGTGGCGTGGGAGGCTTCACTTTTTGCTGCTGGCCCTTTCCCCACTGTCTTTCCAACATCTACTCAGTCATGCAGCTCTGGAAGCGATGATGTCATCCAGAGCCGCAGGCAGTGGGCAGCCTCCCTGGTGAGTCTTGCTAAAAAAAAAATACTGCACAAAGTCTGAGATTTAAAGAGAGATTCAAATATTCTTGTGTTTATGATCTTATTGCTCAGGGCCTGATAGATATGCTAGAAACACAACAGCTTTCCACTGTTAAATTAATTTGCCAAGTCATCCTTAATGTTAATTTGCAATGCATTTGTGGTGTGCTCACATGCAGAAACATTTCCCCCAAATCCCAGTGGAGGATGGTCAGGGACCAATTAGCAAATGCCAAACACAGAAATTGTAACTACAAAGTAAAAACTTAAAGAAACAAATCATCCCATCTGTTCGCAGTATTACTCCTCTCTCTACTCTCTACTCTTAAATGCTAAATAAACAGTTTCTCCTCTACACAACATGATAGGAGGGAGTACTGAGCTGAAGATGACGTCTACATTGGTGGGTTTGGGAGAGAACATCCATCACCTCATAATAAAGCACACAGAGTGCAGTGGTCCCAGAAGCAAGAGGTGTGTCTTCACATTATCATCACCTTCTTCGACCACTGCGCTGCTGCTGCTGCCACTGCTGCTGCTGCTGCAACTGAGCTTCAGATGGATGAGCTGTTATGAGATGAAAATCTCACAGCCCATAAGATGAGAACCTCCCAAGTCAGCAAAGAAAAACTGCAACTGGGAAGTATGCTGATGGATTTGTCAGCATATTTATGGCTCTGGGGTGATTCTGACTGCAAGCCATCCAATGACAGGGATAATGACAGAAAAAAGGGATTCACTGGAACTATACATTTACATAAAACCTGCAGATGCTTGAAATCATTTTGCTGACACATGTGATGGAAGTCTGGGAATTTTGCAACTTGTAAAGACAGCAAAATCAGCGACAAGAAAGTCAACTGAAGTAATTGAAAAGGAAAAACTCACATTTGCTTTTACATTCATCCTTTAACAGGGATTATAATTAATTAAAAGTCAAATTTGAAAGAAATCGAAAGAAACCAGACACAAGATAATTTCAAACGGAATGTCTGACACATTCAGTCACGGCGTTTGCTTCAAACAGTTGTTGCTGTATTTCATCTGGAAGAACAAGGGGCTTGGGTCGACTTTCAAAAGTGAAAAGAGCCGAGTTGTTTTCATCCCACAGAAACAACACAGCCACTAAATCTGTTTTAATCCTGCCAAACAAGGCTTTGCTTCTTTTTTGACTTTCCCTAATTAATAAATACTTGTAATCAAGCTGTAATCCTTGTTCTGGGATGAATGAGGGGGCATAAAACCACCCGTTCAATTTTAAAACTTGAAT
The DNA here is from genome assembly GCF_910596095.1 of Thunnus maccoyii. NCBI lineage: Eukaryota > Metazoa > Chordata > Actinopteri > Scombriformes > Scombridae > Thunnus > Thunnus maccoyii. The sequence goes on along the minus strand of NC_056537.1, from coordinate 17,279,937 downwards.
TCAATGACAGGAAAGAGACAGACAACATTGATCTGTGGTATGGCCATGTCACTAGGGCCATATATAACACTTTGCTAAAGCTTCAAGATATGCACATGACCACGTTGAAGTCAGAAAAGGCCAGAGGAACAGATACTTAGATATGTTTGGTTCAGTGGAAATGCAGTGAAGGTTGGCTGCTCAGAAAAAGAAACAAAACGTTGACTTGGATGGACGTACACACTCACATAAGCACGCACACACATACAACAACCATCAGTAACTGGCTGTCTGCTCCAGTGACAGTGACGAATGAAGCTAAGCTGAAGAGGGTCTTTAGGATGATGCATCGCCTACTTAAATACCAATTGTCATTGCTGAATGTGAATGTAAAACAATAACAATAGACTTATTTCAATAACAGATAATCAGTCATTATTAGTTATTAGCATTATCATCATCATAAGCTTTATTTATGTTGGCCTTCGTATTACTCATTACAAGTGACTGTACCACAAAGGGTAAATCAGGTTGGTTATTAATCATAAGGTTGGTGGGTTGATCCTCAGCCGTGTTCACATGCTCCAGTGTCCTTGAGCAAGACACTGAACCCCAAGTTGCTCCCAATGTAGGTGTATGTAAAAAAAAAAGAAAAAAAAAAAAAGTAAGTTGCTTTGAACAAAAAGTGACAGGCTTTCTTGTCGTGATGATGGGGATTTCGTTCTTGATTCATGAACACGCAATGTCATAACACAATACATGGAGGTTAACAAATTCCCTTGAGAGAACTGTAACCTTGAGTCAAACTCACTAGAAAAACCCCTTTAAGAAAAAAGTCCTCTAAACTCTGCCGTGGAAGCCCAGAGAGAACTGGATCTCCCGCAAACCACCAGCCTTGAGCCCAAAATGCTGATCTCATTACCACCATGTAATCAGCCTTTTTAATGATCAGGGCCCCCCTTTCAGCCTCCCTCGGATCACGTCATCCATCTGCTCCACTGGGATTCAGTCCTACTCTCCTAGCCCTGAGCCCACTGGAGCACTGGCGCTGGATTAGGCGAATGTGCTAATGCTGCACCCTTCAGGCGCTAATTACTGTACCAGAACAAGTGGATTTTCATCTGCAGGCTGTATTGCTCACTGTGGAGTGCCGCCACTTGCTGTTGTTTTTCATTCTTTACTGGCACGCTGAATTTGTAAATACAGGAAGGGAAGACAGCAGTTTGTTTGGTGAGCCGAACTGAAAATCTCACAGATAACAGGTCTGATACCCAGCTTGCATGTCAACCATGGCGATGAATCACCAATTGGGTGATATGATGAAAAAACAAACGGAAAAGCTTAGCATAAACATGGCATAATCATAAAATCATGAATATAATAACATCTAGCTCTGTCGTGATGAAGTTGTAATTAGTGTTATTTAAGGAGAGTGAGGAAGTGCACCGTGAGGTGAGACATAGCTGGGAGCAGAGAGAGTTTGGGCACACAGCACACCTGGAGAGCAATGACGAAATGAGCAGTTGCCATGGTGATGAGGTGCTACAGCACCCCAGAACTTCAAGGACATGGAAACGTCATTTTTTCCTTGGCTGCTACTCAGGAGCACCAAAGATAAATGAGAACATGAATCATAACTTAAGAGCATTTTATCAAGCTATTATCAATCAATTTTGATGTTAATCATGTGTGTGAATGTAAAGGCATTTTGGAGAAATCAAGAAACTCCTCATTTCTACATAATATTTCATATTAAAAGATATGTTTGAGTACATGTCCGCTGATGCCTCAGAAAAGCACGTTTCACACCAGAAGGATTATTATTCACATACGACATACGACAGAAAGTAGGGCCACATCTTTATGGTTCATTGGACTAAATTCTAAAAGCGGAATGTTTTTCTATAATCCTCTCGGGCTAACAGTTACATAAAACATCTTGATTGAGAGAAATAATCCACTACTGGATATCAGAACAGGGTCACAGAGAAATAAACCTCCATAGTGGGTTGTGATCGAAACATAACAGACTGTGAGCAGAAGGAAGTGGAGATGGGAGACACAGAGGAGCAAGAGAACCTGGATTAGACCTGCACAGCTGCAACTGACCACTATCTCTCTATAGCTGTTAATGCTCAGAGCTGAAAATCTACTAATATGTGTGAGATGATTATGGGTCTTCTATTTCCATAAATAAGAGCAATAACAGTGTGATGTAAACCAGCTTTCAATACCGCTCATATACTCTGTGCATTAAATTTCAGCTGCCTTCGCCTCGGTGGGCTAATGGTTAAGATGCATATACATAATCACAATGGCAACAGTTTGACTTCCGGCCGTGGGACCCTCGTTGCGTGTCATACCCTTGTCTCTCTCACCCTGTGTTTCCGGTCTTTCTCCACTGACTGTCAAATAAAGGCAAAAAAATGCCAAAAAGATAATCATAAAAAGAAAAAAAATCAGCTGCCTTTCTTTGACTTTATTCTTTAAAAGGAATGAGACATCCATCTGTCTTTCTCTGGTGTTGATACACTGAAGGATTTGTGACCATGCTCAAATAATATTATATTGTTGGTGCGGTGCCCCCTCTCCCTTTCTCTCAGAGCCTCCCCACGGTGACTCATCAGCCAATAACCTTGACAAATGACCTTCAACACCCACACTCAGCATAGCAACACCGACATGATTTACAAAGCACTACAGAATTGGCCTTCATTTCCTTCCATCTGTCATTTTCCCCATTATGTAGGTCTCCAAACATTTAAATACTCATGATTCACCTTCTGAACATTACCAGGGCTTCTGATGAAAGCTGTGGGTTTGTGCACTACAGGAATGTTATATTGCCTGACTCAATTTACAGCAAATGTCATGCTGTACCTGGCTTGGCTGGTGCAGTTTTTCTGATCAACCTGGCCAACCTTCTGTATCTGGGTTTTATACAGTTGAGGGGTAATTATATGCCGCAATATCTAGTTTCTTTATATCTGTGTTAAAACGAATAAAGATTAACGTCAGTCATGAGAGAAAACAAAACCACGACTACCAGCCACGAGTACGCGAGGAGGAAAAGTGGAGCAGTGCAATATGCCAAGCGCTATCCTGAGGGACAAATGAAATGTGCACCATGTATATTACTGCCAAAAATGCCTGTGTCTGTTTGATTTGAGCCAAAGAAACGTACTTGTGTTGAACACCTTGTGTAGTTTAGAGGAAAATGTATTTCAGGATCCTCTGCTGTTCTAAGTATAGATTTACCAGTACTTCAGATATAATGTAAAATTAGTAGACATGGCATGCAAATCAAGGGGTGCATCACTGTTTATTACGAGTAACTACTGTAGCTGTCCAGTCATGACAGAGAAAGAGCAGATTCTTCCAACACACATTGTCTTGTGCAACACAGGTGTAAACCAAGTCTCCCAAGACACCACTGTGGTACATGTGCAGCCTTGTGCCCAAAGACTCTTTAACATACTGATCTGTTACAAAAGAACCGACTGAGAATCACAAACAATCAAAAATGGCTTTTTGACTTATTGCAAATTGAACAACTATTTACATAAAAGCCACCAAGAGTCATGTGGGACAGCAGACAGAGGGAGACACTAATGCGCATGCATTATGGACATAGAAGTAGAAAGCAATAGATAACCTTTTCCACATAGGGTAGGGCAGCTCTCACTGTGAAAGGATGGAATACTCTTTTCCTCATATAATGTTTAAAACATCCATGGTGTAGACATAATATACATGACATACAGAGCTGAGGTTTCAACACAGATGTGCATCTTTCTACACACACAGACACAGAAAGCATTTGTGTTGTTTAGCAACAACTGTGCCCTGGAACAGAGATGCTAATATACCCTTTTCACTGCAGATGTTTTGACTTGTCTTAACAGGAAAAGGACGGGTGTTACTAATAACATTAATGACGGCTGTGTTCGGTTTAGGTGTGACAGTAAGCTTTACCAGCTTGAGTGAACTGCATTCAGCCATTAATTAATGTAACAAGTTACACCGCTGATGGACAAGTCAAAGTGAAAGCCATAACAAAGGGCTAATTTGCAGTACATAAAACATAATATAAAGTTTTGCTGACCCTCCACAGGCGTTGCCTTGTGTGCTCTGGTTCAGAGACATGAGTCTTAACGATAAATCAAATCAAGGTGATGCTTGCAGTGAATGAAGTGGGCAGTGAAGTATTGACTGCAAAGTGAGGCCAACCGTCACAGAGCAAACAGGGCCTGACAGCTAGGTGGTAATTACTGCACCATTCGCAGAAGGGCACAGCCTTGGCAAAGACTCAAACACTCGTATTCTGCCCACACTACAGTTCAGAGAGATGAAAGTTCAAAACTCAAAGAAATATCAGAGACTAGCAATATGCTGATTTCTGTCAAATTAGCAATCATTAACCTTGGCTTTGGTCAAGGAGAAGCGGCTTACATTTAGTTTCATTAATGTAGCCGGCAGTGCATTATGAATTTCCTAGTATAGAAATATCTGAATATCCAACATCCTCACTATTCAGTCACAAATACATAATTCATATATTCACTCATCTATTATTTATCCACTTGAAACTTTAAGAAACAGCCTCTTTGAAGCAATGATGTAATTAATGCAAAGGACACAGGAAGTATCACATCATCTTCTTATAATTTCATCATTTCCCTGGTGGCTGAAATGGTGACAAACTTGTTTTATGGATTGCTGTACTGTTTTTTTTTTTTTTAACTTTTCTTTAGGACAATTACAAATCAAGACGATAGAGGTTGGTGATTGAGGGATGAAAAACTACACTAATGCAGTGAAGTAAACATTCCTTCAAAGAAAAATAAATGTACTTTAGGCAGTTACACAAGATTTTTAGCAAGTGGATGAAGAATAATCTCGACTTGATACGTCCTACAGAACACAACGCTGTGCAGCAATGACTGCCACCACTCTACATCATTACCAAGCCAGCAGCAACAGTCTGAGTCTGCTCCCACCCGAGGAGAGGGGTAATGGGATGTCCTGAAGGGGACTGCTGGGGGGGCTTTCCATAAAGCTCTGCTGCCACTCTTTAGTTAGCTACTCTCATTAATTATAAAGGCAAGTTAATGTCTTCTGTACAAAAGAGGCATTTCAGGAAAGCCCAAAGGAGCCAAGAGTGAGAGTTGTGGTCAATGAAAATGCTGAAACAAGACCTTTACCTCTCTGCTGAACACTACAGTGAGAAGGTATAAGCAATGAACTGAGTCAAACCAGAGAGATAAATATCTATTCGGAGCTCAATCTCAGTATCATTCATATTAATAAAGTCCAATGGTTACAATACTTGCTGAGTAAGCCATTTACTTTGCAAGTCAGGCTACAAGACTCACTCTTCTCACTAGTCTTCTTCAGCCAATGTGTAGTGTATAGTGGCAAAGGGAGCTCAAAGGCACAATGAAGAAAACGTGTCCATTTTAACAGCACATATGCATTTAGAGAGTAAAATATCTGAAAATAAATTAAACACCAGTAAGATTCACCAATCTGATATAAAAAAAAATATGCTGCAAATACAAAACACAAGTAAATAGAGAAATACTGCATTTTTCCAGGGGAAACTAAAAACTGATGATGATGTAAGTAATTAGTAAAAGGCTAATGATAGTAGTATACCCAATATCTCCAATAATATTGGAATCACAGAAATCAGAATGTTAAAACTAAAATAAACATTGTTGGTTCATTTTCAAACATCACTGACAAGTGGTCAACATATTGTATGTGTGCCAGTGTTTAGTATCCTCTGGATATTTTGTGATGTGTCCGACCTGCAGCGCTTTTGTATTTGCTTGTGTTTTGGGTATCTGAAGCTATTTGTTTATGTCATGTTTGCTGTGTTGCATCTTGCTCATCTTGTTATGTCATGATTGTTCTTGCCATCAGGCCAGCCTAAAAAAGGGCAACTGAAGCATCAGCTTTGTGCCGAGTTGTGAGTCTTCTATCAGAGAGGCCACAGGCTCCAGATTATGCAATGTGTTAAACTGAGACTGAGACTCCTTTGGCTTGAAAGGCAATAAAACTGTGGCACAGATTGAGCAATACAATCAATCCAAGATACTCTATATCATACTAGATCTTCCCAGAGCGTTTGCATGCAGAGCACCTGCAGATCAGATGACAGTCACAGAACGTGTTCATGATGCATTAGCTTTGCATTGTGCCTGAGGCAGCATGTGTGCGGAGGTGTATTGATTATTTTCTGTACCTGCACCGAGGAATGACTAGTGCTAAAAATAGCTCACCACAAACGGGACCACAGCATCAGCAGTATCCCCACAGCCCACAGGATGCCTACTAATCTCTAACGACTGGGCTGATCCACACTTAATTGCATTCGAATTAGGAGAGCTCCTGTAACACATGGGCAATTATAGTATAGGGAAACAAGCTTTACAATTTTACAGCTTTGCCTCATAATGACCATACCACCTTTCCTTGGTATATCAGGTCAGTGACTGCAAATAATGAAAAAACATTCTCCTTAATAATACATCAGAAGCTGAATATTTTATCCAATCTTATAGATTTTGAAGATATTATGAAAACACAAAGGAATTGAGAAGATGAGTAAAGGTTAAAGTGTCTTCTTACCATTTCATACGACATAAAACATTATCGAAATGGTTTTTCCCCTCTCGCACAGTAAACGCAGCCAAAGAGGCCCGGGGCAAACAATCACTCTTCCCTTCCCTTTCCAAATGAGTTAGGAGACTGACGTGCTGAGTAGCTGTGCAAACAGCCCTTTATTCCCCTCAGCGGCACCTGTCTCCTACCCTGGGGACAGTGGGGAGCTCCATGAACACCATTTATTGAGGGAAGCACCACTGTTGAAACAATCCCCTCCAGACTGCTATTCTGCTACCATATGGCACACCTCTGTCTGTGTGCTCAGCCAAAACAAAGACACAGAGCTGCCACCAATAGCTGAAATCATTTTCTTTTCTTTGTACAAATTCTGTTGATTTTCAGGCGGCACCGCAGCTCATATCATGGGCACACAATACGCAATGAGAAAAATAACAGTGCCAACAAAATTATTTTAGAGCCACAAAAATATCATCTCAGTATTTGGTTACATGGCTCTCAAAGTCTACCGATTTACCATTTACAAGTTCAGAAATTGGAGAGTGTAATATGTTTTTCGCAGCACAAATGCAGGACTTTCTGCCTATTTACAACTTGTGTGTCAATCACAGCAGTGAGAGGAATTTATTGATTTTTTTTTTAATCATGGTGTAAATGCCACAAGTTGTAAATTTAAAAGGCTTTCAGAAATTTGACTTTCACACTAGTGGACACAATGTTGTTATAGTTATTTTCTATATATAGAAAATTTGGCCTTACTTAAGGTTACAATTTAGGATTATTTTCATTATCTATTAATCTGATGATAGTGATTTTCTAAGTCTAGTTTATGGAAATGTCACAAAAATAGTGACAATGGCCATTACACATTTTGAGAACCCAAGGAGACATCTTCAAATGTCAAGTTTTGCCCAACCTTCAGTAAAAAATAAAAAGATATGCCAAAATATCTTAAATTCAAAATCATATAAAATGCCATTTCTGCTTGATCACACAATGTAATGATTAATCAATGCAGTCCTGTCAATTGACTTACTGATTAATCAACAATTTTTTCAGTTCTTGCTTCATTAATATCCAGACTGCAGTCCCTGAATGATCTCAATTTCATATTTGCTTTGAAAAAGACAAAATATAATACACACACAATGAAAGCAACTCAACTAACACCCCCTAGTTTTACATAACAGAGGGCAGGGGAGTACAGTTGATGGCTCAGAAGAAATCAGATGCTCTATTCAGTCTGTCATGACACAAATGCCCCCCAGAGAGACATGCACACTGACAATCACATGCACAACTGTTAAACCCTAAACCCCTGTCACTATTTGGCCTGAAAACCCATTTTAACCAAGGCAGCAATGCAGTTGTTCAATGCTTACGCTGTTCCTAATGTGATTTCCTTGTGCTAAAAGTGGGAATAGTCTCTTGCTACAATTACAAACATTATAGGGCAGAAAATGGAATTTTCCTGAACCAAATGAAAAGATGCCTATGACTGAGTCCTCTATGTATGTGCTCAGTCACCACTATAATCAGTGAGGCGTACAGGCAAATAGAGACAGAGAGGAGAGGAGAGGAGAGGAGAGGAGAGGAGAGGAGAGGAGAGGAGAGGAGAGGAGAGGAGCTGCCCAAATAACAAGTCTCTGTCTTGGCTTCTTGTCTAATATAGCCAGACACATTACCTAATGAACCAAGAATAATAAGAATGTTTTTCCTTAACTGATTTCTGGCAGATGTTGTGGCCAAAGCATCAGGGCACCTCGGAAATCTGTTGTGACACGCGGTGGTTGTCCTTGTCATGGAGACGCAGAACCTGGCTGGTTTTTAAGAGAGCCGGCTAATCCAAGGCTGAACAGATGACTGAAATAAGACATTCCACAGGAGTAATTTAGTGAAGTAATGTAATAAAAGGTGTAAATTGCCTATGATTTCTCTTCGTGATCCTTTTACGTAAGGGCTATAATCTCACAGCATTACCAAGCCTCAATATGAGAGAAAGTGACAGCACTTTTATTATCTGGGTGCTGATATGCGCAAGAAGTTTATGAGCCTAAGCACTAACAACATGTTTGCCAACTGCAAATCTTCTTGCAAATCTTGTTTGACATTACCATCAAGACAGCCACAACACAACAGTGGCGTTAATGTAACTACCACACAAAACATACAAATTCTTCTAAAAAAAAGTCCACATTATACTATACTATACTACAACAACATAATGTGGTAAAATAAGATGATTACCTTACCAGAAAACCAAATATCTTGAAATTACTGATCTATTACGGCAATTGGAATCATCCACGTGAGAAAAGTAATCTTCTAATGCAACTGATGGTGAAATGTTACTGCAGCAGAAGCAGAACTATATTATCTGTTGACTGATTTATCAAGAATACTGTCATAAACATTACAGACCATAAATCCAACATTACCAGGGACGTCAGAACATGTAGATACAGGTACGTGCCTTTCCAGCAAGCATTAGAAAGCTGACACAAAACCTAAATAAAACTATGATTTGCAATGGGAGAGCCTTCACTCTAATCTATCAAATTCAATAAATATATTTTATTACAACCTTTTCATGGCAACAGAAATCCCATGTTTTCGGGGGGCAGGGGGGGTGCTGAATTGAACCAAAACCTGCATTGGACAGCTGGCTTTGCGGCTGTGGCTTGTTGTGTATTTCCTCTGGCCAGCCTCTTTGTCTCCTGTGTGTGTTCATCTATCTCCTCTCTAGAGACACTCATCTCTTCTGACTGCTGAGCTGACACACACACAAAGGAAAAGGAGACTGATTGCATGCATGAATAGCTGTAAGTGTAATCTGCAGGCCCAGACACGTGGAACAACGGGAGCCAGCCAGGCCCTTTATTTGATTGTAAGATGGAATAAAACATTGACTGATGGATGACATAGCATGCAAATATATAGGCACACACACACACACACGATGCAAACATACAGTACCTGACACACACACACACACACAAATAATGACTCTCATAAAGCAACTCAGCCTGCCATCTATCTACCCAGTGGAAAACACAACAACTTCTCTGGAGGAAAATTATCCAGTGTGGGTGGCAAATTAGACTTGGATGAATTAAACATTCAGCGGGTGATTTTTCAACTCTAAATATCAAAAACAACCAGCCCACCTCATCTCAGCGTCTTATTGTACCAATACACATGGCTTTCATCAAGCCCCTCCGCTCTCTGCCTTTCTCATTTTTCACAAACAGGTTTGTTCAACTGTGTGTCGTGGCACACCTGAGTGAAAGCACTTATTGTCACTCTTTTGAACGAGGAGACAAAAGACAGTGAAGGAGAGGGTGAGTGAGATCCATGCAGAATGACGGACCTTGTACTCTCAGCGCGGCTCAAGTGGCCCTCTTCACAGGCACCCGAGCCACATCTGTATGAGGATGACAGGATCTCGTATTATTCTTAGAGCTAGACACTCATTTGTCAGGATGTGAATGGCTTCCCTTAGTGACCATTTCTAGTATGATGCTCAAGATCAGCCACCTTCCTTCTAGTAAACAGCACAAAACTGCAAAAGACATTCTGCTTTTGTTTCACAGGAGATTAACATTTATGAATATCAAGCGGGGCATATTGAGGTAAATGGCTGCCAATCCTTTTTCATTTGTCAACGGTACAGTATTAGTATTGCCGTTAGTGTTTATGCATGCGCCGATGTCAAACAATGATAATTTGGCACTAAAGGGCTTAATGTGTGCCAACAAAACATGCTGATACCAGTGTGAATTCTTTGTCCTTTAACATCAGCGTGTCAGTTAAGAAGACTGGATTTGTACACATTCACAGTCCTCAGTAGTTTTACATTCCTGTTCTTCAGCTGCAGGGGAAGGTTCACTCTGACATCTTCATGCATATCAGCGCTGCACCCAGCTGTAACTGCATGGCACTTCTCATCAATGACGTGCTTTTGCTGACAAGATGCTTTTTGTTGATCTCACCACTCCGGGCAAACTAATATCTCAAGTGTCAGGACACCGATCACTATAAGTTATAACAATAAAATATAAAAGCATTATAGTAATTATAATAAAGTGTATTTAAATAGCACATATCAATATTTATATATATATATATATATATATATATACACACACATTTAAAGCTGCTTAAAATAGAACTTTCATGCACCATTCAGTCTGCTGCTTCTCAACCCTGTCTGCATGCTTTATGTTTTATTTATACATGACTCACTGTCTGGTGGAGTTAACTGTTTTTTTTAAACAGAGCAATGTATAAAGTGGACACTGACTATACACATAAATAGTGTTTAAATACTGTTCATATAAGGAGAATATAAGCTGTTACCAAACTGTAACTCTCAAACACAAAATCTGAGGGATCCACCAGCTCCTTATAGTGAAAGAATAAAAACTGACAAATTAGAATTTCACAAAATGTGTGAAATTATCCAGCCAACACAAAATCATGATTCCAGTCACATTAATATATGGTAAGTAATATCTTCTAAAGCTAAATCGCAGAGGGATTCCAGGAACCAGGAATTGAGCTGCCTTATGAAAATCAACTGAACCACAATCCCAGTTTATATGATCGCTGACGGCACGAAGCTTCCATCAACCTTGGAATAAGCCTTGGCCTGCCCGCTGAAAACAGCAACACAATCCCAACTCTATCATGAGCTGCGTGTTTCATTTCCCAAAGCACCAGAGCAAGAATACTGTTCACGGTATCTGGAAAATGCCTGGTTAAAGAAAATCAATATCAATCAAATAATGTTTAGTTATTGCATTTGTGAGAGCTTTCTTGTTTATTTGATGGGCAACAGTAAAGTAGGGACATGTATAATGGCACAGCAGATAGAAACTAGCTTCTGTCATTACACTGTTAATAACATAATAATCTAACGTACAAACGATAATAGTAAATCATTTGTTTCTGTGAACAGCAGTGACCATACTGAAAACATAATAGGAGCAAGATCCCACAGAGCATAGTGAGTAGGTAAATCTGCTGAGGAGAAAAACAAGACACCAGAAAATGGAGGAAAAAGGAGATGGAAGAAGGAGGGGAGGAACAGCAATCATTAGCTCAAAAAACCCTGCAGTGAGGCAAAACCACAAGCCTGACGATACAGTCGGAGAGAAAGAGAGGTGACCCGTGGAGCAGATGAGGGTGGGATGAAAGAGAGCAATAACAAAGACGAAAGGACAAATACTGTACGTCTCATAAATAAAACGCCTCCTTCTCTCTGCTGAAAAAAAAAAAAAAACTCCCTTGTGAGACATCAAACTTGAGTGACTCAATGAAGACTGAATTGGGAGTTGAATTGAAGATTGAATTAGTCTCTCTACCTCACTCTCTACAAGTTTTTCTCTGACCCTCTTTCACTGCTCTGTTGGTTGGCCGGCCAACAGAAGAGTGTCACGGCTGTCAGACCACGTCTGAGTTCAGCTCGGCACCTTGCCTGCGTGCTGATGACACCCACATTAGTATTAATCTCCATCACAAAGCAACTTTTGTAACGGCGTGCACAACCAAGGATTATGCACAAGTAACAGCATTGTTAGACTGACAGAGACAAAATATACTCATGCTGTGCTAAAACTTAAAGTATGTTAAACAATACCCACATAGCTGATAAGAGAGTAACAATCTCAAATACACATATCTAATTCAGTAAATAAAGAATTCAGTTTGCTGTTGTCCAAACTAAATCCACAAAAAGTGCAGTTCTGCTGTTTTTCACTGCGGGTGTAACAGTACGAGCACATTCCTGTGTTTCCTCATTAGTCTGCAGAGGCACAGGGCCTTGAAGTACAGAGCAAGACAAAGGCTGGATTCTCTCATACAGCAGAGCGCCCCGAAGCCTAAAGACAAACAGGACCAGAGCGATGAGGAGGAAGTGGAAAGGAGAGCACAGAAAGTAAAATCCAGCACACTGACATTGTCTATTAGAACTTTTTCACGGCACAAAGGCCACAGGTACTGTTGAAAAATAGAGCAATCGCAGCATAATATTAATAAATAATTAGACTTCATTTCAATTTCAAATGGAAAAGCTGAAATCTATTTAGTAGACAGAATGTGCTGCGTAAAATCTCTGAAATTCAAGTTAAAGAGAAGCATTTCCTTTTCTGTATTTGTTTAGACACCATGGTAAATGGACTGCACTTTGATAGAGCTTTTCTAGTCTTATTGACCACTCAAAGCGCTTTATAGTACATGCCAACACACACATTCATACATTGATGGCAGGGGCTGCCATGCAAGGTGCCAGCCTGCTCAACAGGAGCGATACGATGCTTCCTATCCAAAACGCCCCACAATGTTTGCATGCTCACCCATTCACACACACACTCACACACACACCAAGGCACAGCCATCGGGTTCAGCATCTTTCCCAAAGACACGTGGACTGGAGGAGCCGGGGATCAAACCACTGACCTACTCTACCTCCTGAGCCACAGCCGCCCATGAAATGAATTATTACACTTTATATTACAAAATGATTTAAAAGCACATTTATTTTGTGCCCTCCATTAGCAGCTGTCTGCAAAGCTTCAATTAAGCATGCCGTGGTCCCAAAACAAAAACAGGAGAGCAGTTACACAACAAAAAATGGCTCTGCACAAAATGTAGCTCGTTATAAAACATAACCCAATATCCAATATTAACCAAGGCTGTTAAGCTGTCCCCCAACAGTAAATTTTGAGTCTAACATTGCAATTAAATTTATGTTTGATAACGAACTGCGCTCACAACTTTTTGAGGTCAGCGTTTGAAGACAGCTCTTATTTGATTAGCCATCTGGCTTGAGGTGGCGCATCACTCCTGCACATCATGACTGCAGGTTACAACCAACCGCCACTATCTGTAATTGATCAAAGCTTAACTCGACGCTGTTTTTCCTCTTTTAAATGAGTCATCTAAGGCTAGCCCTTTCTCAATTCCCATCAAGAGTTGCACTGCACTATGTAAACTCATTTATGAGGCCACTGAAGTACAGTAAATATCACCAACAAGCTGTGCAATCTGTTTGCACAACCATGGCTGTAGGCTATGTCCTTTAAAATGAACCTTGGCCTGATAGAGGAGTAGAATCATCAACCCTGCTCTTGTCTCATCCACTTCTCTCATTAGCAGAACAGTCCACACAGTGCTATGTTGCTCTGGTCGGGAAGTTTAATATTCATGTGTGCAGGTGGAGCATAACCTCAGGCCCCTCTCTGTTTCTCTTTGTCACACAATACATCCCAGACAGCACAATGGAGGGCTCAGCAGACTGCTACCGACACACTGACAGACTCCCTGCCTGCTCTCCATCCAGCACACACACACACACACAAAGAGGCACTGGGGAATATGAGAGGGCCATTTGGTGAGACAAACCCCAAACAAGCTCTGCACCCATATTTAGTGGCCTCTGCTTCCTGATAAGACCAGAGAGCTGATGACATTTCCGTGAGAGAAAAGTGAAATGTGTTTATGTGTGTGAGCTCATTTTTCAAAGGAGTGCGTAACAAAAGAGTCATTTGGCATCTCATCTTCAGCTAAGCTCTTTCATGAATCCCAGTAAGCCAATGCAGGTCAGACAGAGTTTAATTTCCCTGGAATATCAGAGCTGTGTGCGAGACAGCAGCGAAACACAAGGGTGAAGATTAAGGACTACATCCAAAGGCAACAACAAAGCAGCAGCCCCTTTGCAACCTTGACATGATGCATCAGCTCTGTCATTATCAACAAGACGTGACTGATAGAGGGTAACTGGCGAGTGGCTGCTCCCACATATCAAATTCTCATGAAAGAGATTGGAGCGGGCTGCATGCCGGGGCTGTCCTGTCCTGCTCTGCTGTGTAGTTAGACGCTACAGTGACGTAATCCTTAATCGCGACCAGCCACGCCCCACAGGTTCAGCCAATCTGGATGCTGGCGAGCAGTGATGCTGGTAAATACAAGTGACGTCCTCCTGAGGTTACTCCTCATAAAACATTCAGACATAGCACACATTTTAATCATTCATATGAAGCATAGCAACAGTGTGTCAGCCGCTGTGAGCTCTGAACACACACACCTGCACACTGACACACACACACACACACACACTCAACCCTGGTAGACATACTGTATGCCTAGTGGACCTGGAGCAGGACACTTCAGAAGGTCGGGACAGTGTAAAGTCAGCAAAGACAGAGACCTGTGGTCACCAGGGATCTCTACAATGTACACTGGACAATGCAGCTAATAAAACAACATCTTTCTAATGATTATTTTGTCAAACATCATTGGTCTTATTTTCTGATTTGCAAAACAGACAAAATACAGGGAATCATTGAAAAGAAATCTTTGGAAATCAATGGCACTTAGAGCTAGGTATCGAACTTGAACACTTTTTTGATCTAACTGAAATGTGCTTGTAGTACGAAGTATTCAAAAAAAGGCAAGCATGAAAATCTGGCAACAAAAGTCTTTTCAAATTTGTAACAGCACAAACTAATTCCTTGATCAGAAAGTTCATATATATAAATCAAAACTTTACCAAATGTATACTACTTTATTGGGTAAAGTTCTTGTATGGCTGCTTGGTTTGTACAACATTCAAGATTTGAGAACTTTGGCGTGTTCATTTTTTTTAAAGAAATTTGTAGAAAAACATAACTTCTCTAAGTAAGGTATCAAACAAAGTGTCCCAGTAAACCATGACAGTGCACCAGTGAGCCATCATACACATCAGGACCCTGATACCAAAGCAGCTCAATGAAATCCAGCCATAATTCATTTTACACCTGTACTTTTCCTTCTGTGACACAAAATGTCTTCAGTGTTTAAGCTTATTAGTACCAAAGCTCTCGTTGTATCTGCATTTGTGTTTAAATATTTTAAATGATACCCACATCATCTAGTTATTCATGTGAGCTTCAACAGCAAGCAAAGCCAAACATCTCCAATGTTGTCTGCCTTGTATATCTACAATGACAATGACATCACAGGAAGTAAAAGACTGAATGTATGTCAAGGGAACAGTGGGACAGTCAGAAAGATAGTTCTGGTTGAGATGGGACATCAGTAACCTCACCACCAGTGCCCTCCAATGGCATTCAGGGAATAAATTACCTTCCTGTGAGTGCTAACGGCCAAGTCTTTGTCAGGGCTTTTGGAAGGGGAATCCTGACCAGTGTGAGTGATCTCACATTTTGTTAGAGTAACTGTGGAGTCACCGTAGCAACAGCTGAGATCCTGGCACCCTGCTTCCTCAATACACACAGGCTCCCATCCCCCGGCAGTCTCCTCACTGAGACGTCAGCAGAACTTGTACTGCAGTGTCGATTGATTTTTTTTTTTTGTCACAGCAGTAGTGAAAGGGTAAAAAGTCCTACACTAACTCTTTGATTATCTTAGTACAGTTATGCATCAGAATACACTTTTTTAACCTTTGTGTCGTGCATTTAAATGAAACTGCCCCAAAAACCTGGTGGCTGTAGTTTCCTTAAACAAAAACAGTTATTAGAAAACCAATGGAAATCACAGGCTTTGCAGGGCGTAAGCTATAATTAACTCTGTATCTGGAATAGAGTGGGCCAGATTACTGTGCTGACAGCCATTCAATAAATCCGTAATTAATTAGAAGCAGCGCAACAAAACACTGGTGGTTTTTGGAATGCGTAAAAGCTTTACAGTACGGAGGGGGAAAGTACAATCTACGTCTTATATGATCACACTTTTACATTACAAGCACGTAGAGAAATAATCAAGTTAAAATATGAGAAAATGCAAATGGCCTTGCAAAAAGGCAGCTTAAACACACACTACTCTTTCTATAGGAAAGCTGCTCAAAAAGCCAAGCAATCCTTTCAGGGATAAACAATAGTTTCCCCAAGTCTGCAGAGACGGTCTTTCTCACTGTCTTTCTGCCTCCTCTTCCCACATATGATACACAACACCTTTTTAACGATTCTACTTTGACAACAGACGCTTTAAAGAGTGGTGATCCAGAAGAAATATTGGCAACTCAAAGTGAAATAGCGGAAAATGTGAGGCTTCCTAATATGCACAAGCTGGGAGACAGAGCTTTTAAAAGGCAAACACGGGATAAACAACCTGCATTTAGATGTCTCTTAAACTCATCAATAATGCACCTGACTAAACTAAATTAGAATAATGTTTGAGTTTTGTTTCAGCAGCAAACACACAAACAGAGCTTTGCCATTTGCACAGGAGTCTATGCTGTACTTGCAGTGTGTGAATCTACCTGGTCTCGTAGTAGAAATCATATTTTCTCTGCATGTGATTTATCTGTTAGTCAGACATGACAAAAACGCAAGGCACTGCTAATGTCTCAGTCTGACTCTGCTGTAACACTGCATTAAAACCAGAGCAGAAGAGGCCTACGGGCAAAAGAGGATTTCAGGCGCTCCCATCAACCTGCAACTAGATGAGTGCTATATCTACAGGGCTGTGTAATGATGAGTGCTCACTTTTTCCTCCTACCAAACATAGTGGTAAGATCTATAATTCATTAAAGCAAAACTTAAGTTCATGCATCACAACTGCCACTGCTTAAAAAAGACAGACACATTTTCTGTTCCTTATTTGAAAGCCTTCTGTGCCCTGATGCTTATCTTGTGTTTCTAATTTCTGCTGAAGGTGGCTTCATGGTGATGTTCTTGTCATTGAAGAAATTAATACCAGGTTTCAATGTCAGATAATAGAGGCAAGCTAACCAAAGCCAGGGGCAAATCTGAACTTTTTAGCCATTTTAGGGAAAGGGTCAGAGTGTAATGGAAACAGGTCTAGTGGGAATAAAATCTCAGAACGCTGGAAAAAGGATAGAAAGGTGAAAAAGAGAAAGACAAGGAGACAGAAACGAGTAGAGGGGGAGAGAGTGAGATTGTGAGAGACTCAGAATATATGACCTAATTATGCCTCTTACTTTGCATTCCCTAGTCTAGGTGTCCTGGTATCCTGAAGGAAGGGAAGGAGGGAGGGAGGGAGGGAGGAAGGAAGGGCAAAGTTTGAACTAAATGACAAACGTGTTCCAGCAGCTAGTGAGGTGGATTAGCATGCTCCCTCCCAGGGCCAGTTTTGGCAGGAAGATAGTCAGGATGCCAAACAGTCACGGCAAAGCTGGAGCTCTCTCCCTTCTTTCACTCCATTCCCCTCCTTCCACCCTGCTGACGTCAGCCACCCAGACCACGCGACTCTGCTGCAAACAGCACACCTGCTGGCTTCACAGTCCATCTGGTCCAGCTCCATCTCTGGCTCGGCTCTCCGTACCGAAATGCAGGTCTGTTTACAACCTGGGTACAATCACGAATCCCACAGTAATTGCAGTATCTATTTCACGCTTTCTTGTGGGAGAAGAGAGGAGAGATTGCAGTATGGCTTGCTGAGGACAACAGATATCAAAGTGACAAGAATCAGGCATGTCTGATTAATGTTTCATTGTTCCACAGACCGGATTAATGCTTTAAGGTGTTTACATGTTGCTGACTAGTCAGAGAAGTCCCCGTGGATTTCTTCACACCCCTTCCCCACAACCGTGCAGCATCCACAAAAGGAAAAGAATTGTCTTGTAATTGATGTGACAGGCCCTCTCACCTACTTCTGATGAAATCAGCATGAACATAAAACTGCACAATCATCAAAGAAAGGCTTGTAGTAGTGAGACAAAAGGAAGAAAAAGATGTCTTTTGATATAAAGGCCTAATCTTGTTTTTATCTTTAAAAGTGTTGCTTTAAATTACCATAATGGTAGCAATTGCCGTTTCATGGAGGAAAATGGAAAATACTACACATGCTACACATGCACATAGATATCTAATATTATTCTATTCTAAATCAACATTTCATAGCACATTTTGGCTGTGCTTCCGCCAGTGTAGAGGCACATTGTGTAACTTTGCAGACATGTTCTCAAGAATGGCAACGGGATACCCTTTGTGCATTATTAATGTCAGAGGTTCAGAGCAAACTGCATGAGCAACAACACTAAATGATAACAATAGATTCCAACAAGCAAATGATCTAGCAACTACTTCAGGCCATAAAACAAACTGACACATCGAGAAATAATGCTGCCAAAGTGCCCTTTCAGAGTGTAATGTGCTTTTGGCATCCTTTCAACCTGTCTAATGTCTGTCCTACACAGCTGACGTCTCAAAGCCTGCCACCAAATTCACTGATATAGCGGGTCATGTGAGGCAAATACATCCACCTGAATCAGCCTTATGTTATTTTTTAATATGACAAAAATAACTCTACACATTTCTATTCAGGGTCTACAATTCCTCTCAGCAGACACCAGCAGGCACTTGCTGTTCCTCTTGCTCAGACACTGGCTCTTCTGTCTGCCAGGTTAGACACAATTGCAGCAGCTATTCAGTGCTCTGCGGAGTGAATTCACAGTGGCCCCGACAGGTGACTAACCTGAATGGTGCACGTATATTCCGTATCATCCAGCAGTCTGACGGTGCAGCTGTATTCTCGCTCAAGATTCCTGATGCTGCCACTCATAAATCGGCTCAACATCTTCTCAGAGAATCGCTGCTCTGCGTCTAAAGACCAGAACAAAAAAAAAAAACTCAACACCAGCGTGCAAGTGAATGTCACATTGACCACATTCCCCGGTCTCCTAAACGACCAGCAGCCACGGATTCTGCCGCCGAGGTGTGCACCATTGTCGTCCCGTTAAGTTCGCGTGCAGATGGCCCGTGCTAAAAGCAGAATCCGAGGATGCCCGCATCCAGATCCAGAGGCAGCTCAGCTGTGCTGTGTGTCAGTGGCCGAGCCGCGGATTATCTCTCACCATTCACCGCCGCCACTTGAGCAAGCGGGCGGGTCCCTATGAAAACTGACGTCAAAATGAACCAATGGGAGTGTGAGGCATCTTCTCGGCGCTTTAACATCCAATATTGTTTTTCTTACACCGCAATTTGTCCCGACAAACCCCTATCCAGGTCACTCTGGAAATATTTAAAATGTGCTTCTGTTTGTGAAATACCCTCCACAGACTTACAGCTAAATATAGAGCTATATTTTATTTATATAGCAAAACTACTACTGCAGCGCCTTACCACGTTTTTAACCAAAAGCTATGG
Source organism: Thunnus maccoyii (assembly GCF_910596095.1). Taxonomy (NCBI): domain Eukaryota; kingdom Metazoa; phylum Chordata; class Actinopteri; order Scombriformes; family Scombridae; genus Thunnus; species Thunnus maccoyii. The sequence continues at coordinate 17,260,219 of NC_056537.1, read as the reverse complement.
TGATGAAATCCAAAATAAATGGAAATTATAAGTGTGATTAAGCCTGACAATATGTCAAATATTCCTTTGGTCAATATTAAGAAATACAGTTCAGGAAGCAATACCTGCCAATAATATAAAATATGTGTTTTGTGTGCTAACTGATTTTTTTGCAAAGGGGGCCAAACCATTCCAGGTTGATCTAAAATCATAACACTCTATAATTTTTTTTAACTGGCAAGGTAAACCATACTGAGAGGAGGACATTTACTCTTCCTATACCATGATGATGAAGATTGGGTGTGTCTGACTGCCACCTGCAGGCCAGACTGCATTAGTGCACTTTAAAAAAAACCGTAGTGGCCCCAATGTATTGTGCAAAAATAATCCGGTGGTGCTTGGCCCTTCGAGGGTTCTTGAGAAGAGTTGGAGTCCCCCAAAAAGTGAAAAGCGGTGTAATGTTACAACAATCAAAGTTCCATTATTTCTACTATAGTTTACAGCACGGTTATACATTATGATGGCATAAAAGCATTATAGTCTTGATTATAGGCCAAATGTATATCTATAAAATATAGGTTGCAAGGTCTATATTACAAATTTGACATAAAATTAGTTTATGTGTGTGTCGATGGTAGGAATAGTATCGCAACAGTGAATAACACACCCAAAAGGACAATCCCATCAGATGTCTGCCGTGACCCGGATTCGAACCGGGGTTGCTGCGGCCACAACGCAGAGTACTAACCACTATACGATCACGGCGAGCTAGCGGGAACTGGTGCATTGGAAGGGGATTTTGTCTATATAAAGGATGAAGATCACTGTGCATGTATTTCTGTATACTTTGTGAGGTTGTCTACATGACAAAAAGGCTCAATGAAGCGGTACTTCGCTACCTCACTCTAAAGACAGATGTATCATGATGAATGACGAGAACTCTAAAGAAGTGTATTTTGCCAAGCCGACATTTAAAACCAATGTGCGTTTTCCAAGTTGCTGGCGAAGTAGTAATGTTGACGAGTGTATATGAGAGCTCTTCTTACATTAATATATCTTCTCGCATTGCTTCGTCAAACAGTTAGTTTGGTTCGTCATGACGTTCACTACGCTGCCCCGTAGCTAAACGGCACCCAACAATAGTTAACGTTAGTCTGTATGTATACACGTTTATCCCTTTACTTTTAAGACTATACTGAAACCACAGTAGCTGATATAGCTGATATGGTCTTAGCTTACTTACCATGATTGATCTTGATGTGACATAAAAGTCAATTTTGTGCAGTCATCCTTCAGGCTACGTGCTGTCGAGTATTGAGTTCAGACAATACTTTGAGGCACAATAACTATCATGTAGTTGGTTGTTTGGTTAAGTGACCATGCACTTACTTATTCACTTACTGTCAGTCAGATATTAATCAGAACAGCATACTTTAGCATCCTAACTTAGATTTCTCAGGTGTAACACAAACACCACAAATCTGTCTTCCATTAATACTGTAATAGAGCAAGATTTTAAAGGATGGGTTCACAATTTCTCAGGTCTGTCTTGTGTGTAAGATTTAGTGGCATCTAGCGGTGAGGTTGCAGATTGCAACAAACTGAATACCCCTCCCCCTCACTTTCCAAGCGTGTAGGTGAATCTACCATGGAACTCGCAAAAATGCAAAAGGCCCTCTCTAGAATCAGTGTTTGGTTTGTCCATTCTGGGCTATTGTAGAAACATGGCGGTGCAACAATGGGTGCTTATGGATTTATGGCGAACTGGATACAGTGTCAGAGGCGGGGGCCGTTCAATCCTATGAAAATTGCTCAGTGGCACATGAAGCCAAAAAAGTTAAACTTCTTCCACATTGCGTCTGTATCTGTGGGGCCCATAGAGCAAGTGCACTGGTGATTTTTGCCAATCGAGCTGGCTACTTCTGGTTAAGCCCACTGGCTAACTTGAATGGGGATAAAACTATTCAATTGTGCGGCTCCTCTAGACTTTCGAAATGTGATCAAACCGAATGGATCAAATTCTGATAGTGAGACGAATCATTTCACAGGGGTTGTGATGCTCAAAAAAAAAGATCTGTTGATTTACAGACGCCTCTTTCACAATGTAAGCCGATGGGAAAAAGTCTTTTTGGGCCCAATAGCATCACATGACGTTGCAATTGCATGGTTTGGCTGCTATGTCAAATTGGCTTCAGAGCCCAGCGCTGGTCCTGGGGGCTTGGGCGGTCTCCATGGAAGAGGACCTGCTCCCTATGTAGATATAAAGGGTTCATTTTAAGCTGACGGAAACACAACAATTATTATTTTCATGGGATTATACAGTAATTAAAACATACTTATGAATATTATATTCCATTTCTGCCAAGTCCGTTCCGCTAGATGCCACTAAATTCTACACACTGGACCTTTGACACAATAGTCAGGTACCAAAATGAACACTGAAATAGGTTTTTCTTGCCATAAGCATTCTTCCTTTCCATACTGGCCATTAAAAGAACTCTTCATAATGCACTTATAAAAGCCCTGACTGTTTTGATTAAAATTTCCAGGTACTTTGGAACCAGCGGAACTAATCTCATGAACTAAACTTGGAACTGAAAGTCCCTGTGGTGCAGTCCTGTTTGTGTTGCCACCACATCTGAGAAACCAGGTAGATCATGCAAATTAGACCCATGAGGAATTAAAAAATGACGGTGGCGCTTGAAATGTAGCATTCACACGCGAGGAAAATACAACAGATTTTTCCTGTTGTTTTTACTGTTGCGTGAGATGGATACAATAAATGAATGAAAAGGAGAAATGCAGAGGAGGAAAATTAAACTGAAATTCTCCACAGTGAATCATCTGTTGAGTGTTTGACGGTTACTTATTTCTGCTTTAGAACGTAACCGCCATGAAACAATCAAAAAATAATGATTTGTTTCTCTCTCTTCTCACAGTCATCCTTCCGTGCAAAAATTGATTTAAAAGTTTTTTTCTGAAGCGAATACGAAGTTTCAGTCGTCCATGAGTCTAATATAGTTGATATCTTTCAGTGTTAGTCTTTTTAGTGCCAAATTCCCTTTTTGTTACTATACTTCCACCACAGCTCAACAGGGAAACAGTGTCCAAGGAAACACAAAGAGGGAATTTGATGCCAAGAAGACTGTAAATGTGGCAGATATCCACTTGATATGACTAACTCAGACTGCTGAAGTCTCATATAAGCTTCAGATAAACTTTTAAATACATTTTTGCACAAAATGACTGCATGGACACATTGTAGATTTTGGTCCCCATCACTTCCATTAAAAGCTGAAGTGAACCTACCCTTTAAGCTTGAATAACAGATTAGCATGTTTCAAAAGACTGACACTGAAATAGTGATGAAAGGTGTAGTTTTTATTAGATAAATTATTGACAGTAATTATAAATTAGGCTAGCCAGCTTGCCATTGAAAAAGTGTCATACACAAGTAATGTCTTTCCAAGTATTATACAATTTGTCATTAAATCAGTGCTGAGCAAAGTTAAGTGTTAATGTTTCTTCAGTGTTGAGCTAAGGATTGAAGGCTGGTGAAAACCAAATGCAAACCACAGTCAAGTAAAGATGCATGATCAGCAATTGAGTAACTCCTCCTCACATCAGTAAAAACACATCAAATAATCAAATCTGTATTTACAATAATAGGACCAAAAGGGCCTTAATGTCCAAAAGTGAAGTCTTGTAGTTCATTCTCATCGTTCTCCTCAGGTTCGTTGCTCCTTGTAACTGCAACTTTAGCAGCACACTCTGCCTTTCTGGTAAAAGGGCGACATGGACCAGCCAGAGTCTGATGCAGCGGTGGTTTGCTGCTTGAAATGTTGCCCATAGTTTGAGCAGAAGCACCTTCTTGTTTGTAGGCTGTTGCTGTATTTCTCTTGTACAATTTACAGGATGCCACCATCGGCTTTCCTATGTCCACCTGTTGGCTTTCTGTAAGTCGCAGCCTATTTTCCGTGTGAGTATAGTGTAAATCCACCTTGATGACCAGCGATTCCTAACAAAGAGAAATGACAGACAAAATACATTTATTTTAAAGACTGTCTTGCAAAGACTTGCTTTGTTTTGAACTGAAATAACCCTTCAAGGATACAGCACAGGGAGACATATCAATGAGTGCATACCTTAAGCTTTTGAAGAGCACAAAGTCGCAGAGTACAGTCTGGGTTATCAGATGACTTAAATAGTAGAGAGTCCATCTCCTCTGACCTGCCAGGGCCGGAGAATGTGTCTTCCAATAGCTAAGAATTCAGAACATAAAATATTTCATCAGCATCATTAGTTTTTGTCAACCAACTATATCGGAAAACTATAAATATTTTCTGCATTTACAATGTCTTGGCACTGAATCACTGCTCTAATGCACTGCAATAGAAGCCTTAAAAAACAACCACTAGATGTCAGTATGGACCAAGAAAGCATGGATGCCTCATACTAAGAAAAGTCTACCGGTTCACTGTTACTACTTCCTGCTTTCACTGTGGTTGCAGCAGACTGGAAGATGGAAGTCTATATATGGGCAAGACTTCCTCAAACATGTGAAACGTGGGGGTGAATGGTCATCGTTGAAAAAAATTCCTGCTGGCTAATGGAAACTGACAGCGTGTATGGTGAGTAACATGGAATTTATGATGGAGATAAAACTTTCCATTTTTAAGCCCAATGTTGAGTTCATAACCTCTTCATATCCATAGATGAAGATTATACTTTTTTTTTTTTTTAAACCTATAGTGTGTTGTGTGTCATGTCACTGTATAGAACGCTTGTGGTTCCTATATGGATGACAATAAAACTTGACAGGATGTCTGATAGTTTTAAGTGAAAATTAATATTTACAGGTATGCTGCTCAGAGTGATGGTGCAGTCCTGGGTTCGGGGGCCTTTAGTCTTCAAAGTGGCAAAAGCCACCAAGATATTGGAGAACAAAGCCGAGAAGCTGACTTCCACTTCTACTCCGCAAAGAAACATCAGCCGCTTCTTCTGTGGCAGCTCTGAAAAGAGATATTAGGAAGTTTGAAGAAATTTTTTTTTAAAATAACAGGATCTCAAACTGTTTATGACTGTACTTTTTATTATTCTGTGGTATTAAATCTCTGAGGTCAAGAAGCTGACTTATCAAAGCTATTAATAAACCACATTAGGGACTTTTAGCTACTGTTAATTCAAACCGCAGATTTTTATCTTTCATCTAGTCTGGAGGAGATTCTCAGATTAGATCTTGTAATAACAATATTCTGTTTAAAAGGGGATCAAGTACATAGTTTCAAAAAACAACTTCCTTCCATCAAACAGGAAAGTATACTTAATGAACCAGTAAGATGAAACAGTTCCCTCTTTTGATTTTATCACAAACAATGAGTTGAATTTTTGAATGGTCCTGAAAATATCACATTAAACCACAATGTCTGCACTTACGTTGTCACACGCTGTAGTGTGGGAGGTGTGAGGAAATTGAACAATACAATTTCTCTCTCTCATTCATGGTAAAAACAGATCAAGGAATGGAATCATGCTTTATTGGGGATGGGGGGTGGGGGGGGATAAACGATATTTGATAGTTTGCTATGTGTCACATACCCCGCCATTAACATAATATGACCTGACATTTAATAATAAACATTTTTTATAGTTTGGAGACAATTTCCCCAACTCACCATTTGCTTGTCTCCAGCAGACATCTCTCAGGTGTAGTTCCCTTGTGTGGCCGGTGGTCCAAACTGGATCTGCAAGGGATCGAGGTTCCTTTAGGGTGTGTTTGATCTCCACCGCCTGCTTGCCTGTGACCAGAGGGTCTCTGCCTAGATCTGGTGTAGAGAGAGGGAGAAAAAAAAATACAGGTAAATAATGACGCCTGTAAGATCAGAAGACAAAACTTTACAGAAAATTCACACACAAATTTCCAGTTATGTTTCCATAGAAAGTCTTTACAAAATCTTTACCAACTAGAGTGCCTGTTCATTTGCACTGTTTTGAATAATGTGGAGCTGCCTGAGTTTTGCAATAGCAGGGAGTGGGTTTTAGAAAAATGCATCAGATTCACATGGCTGACTTTGAGGAACTTAGGGAAATTTGAAAATAGTTAATAATCACAGTAATTGACTGGACTAAATGAGTTTTGGAAAAAACCTTTCTGACAAGAGTCAATACTTTACACGCAAACATGAGTAATTATTAAAAAGGTTAACAGAGTGGCATGGCTGGCCAGAAGAGAAAGAAAATGATAGTGAAACCATGTTCAAATAAGTTGATATAGATTTATGCTTGGCTTTTGAGAAGATTTGGCAGTTCATCATTAACATCTCTTTTTCCATTTCTAAATAAGTTCCAGACAAGATGAGCAGATATAAAGTAAACTACATTAGAGGACTGGAAATTTCTGAGCTAATGCCCATAAATCGGCTTTCAGATTTAAAGAAGCCAAAAGTAAAAGTTATAAAAACCTGTTGTAAACTGTTCAGGCTGTGCTGTCAGCAGGGCACTCTGTCCTGATAATGCGTATTTGTGAGTGAACCCATGAGAGCAGTAGCAGGGGGTGTCCAAACGGCAGAGCAGCTGTCTTGCACTCTGCAGCTCTCAAGTTTCTTGTTGTTCTCTAGCCAACAGTGTGAATTTCCAGAGAATGAGGTCACATGCTAATGGTACCTCGAAAAATTATTCTACCAGGGACCCATCAAACAGACAAACACACTCTCAAGACTGGACAACTTGATAACTCCCCACACCTGCTCAGTCACAGCTATACTCACAAGTCCTGAGTAAAAAAAACACTAAAACAAGTTTCCAACAATTATAAAATTTGTCTGTAGTCCACCCAGCACACCCAAGAACAACCTGTTCCCTTCAGATCCGTTTACCCTGGATCTGTAATAACTGTCAGCCTATTGCATGGATGGAAGTAATCCAGATGTCCACTCCCATACTGAAATCACAGCATGGTCCGAAAAACTACAGCTATCTTTGTTGCAGCATCATTTTAGATTTGTTCATAGATTGATATATTTTAGAGTTATCATAGTGTTCTCAAAAAACAAAACAAAACCACAGCTTTGTTTGAAATACTTACCCTCAGACACCTTCTCTAAGACATGTGTGACTTTCTCAGACTGTAGGATGTGCTTGTTCAAGTACTTAGTGAAGATTCCAGTGCTCTTTCCCCCATCCTGGACCTCAAAAGCCTCAGCATCTTCACATCTACATTGGTTAATAATAAAAACGTTATACAAACACAGATAGAAATATTAGTTCTGCTTTTTGCAATACATTTTCCATTCTACAGCATGTTGACTGATTTGAAAAGGTGTTCTAATGTCATAGGTCAATAATAATTGCACTTGCATTGGTAAATGAGTTGCTCTGGGTATCAGTTTCTGTATTGTAATTAAAAGTACATACGTGGCATAACCATAAATGGTATTCCCACTGGGTTTCAATGGCATGATGGTTGACGGTATGCAGTGCTGGTTGTACCTAAAAGTAAAGTACAGGTTTTAGAGGGACAAATTGATTGAACTAAATCCAGACAATTTATTATGACAAAATAAACTGATATTGATATAATAGATAACATATTTATAACATGTGTAATAATCAGTTTAACATTATATGGGAACATTTGTCCCTGTCATCTTTAAATAAAAACAGATATTGGTTATTGCACCTACCATTTTCTACAGGTATCCAGTAGGATTACGCTCAGCGCAGTCCGTCTTTGTTGCATGCCTAGCATGACCCTCTGCACACAGACACAGTTTTCAGGTCGGTATGGTTGTGGAGCATCAACAGCTACCAAGTAATTCCTCCCAGCACGCTCGTACCCATGGCCCGCATAGTAGAAAAGGCCTGTCAAGTGTGATGAAACACACATTTAGTTACTGCTGCAAGACCGTCAGATTTGTAATCATCCCAGGATCAATATGAAAAGTTTGAGGCATCTTCAGAAAGATCGCACTGAGGCAAGATGATACCTGAGGTCTGTACAGTCTGATATGTTTCAAAACACATATGATTCTCAATTTTCTGTCTTTGTTTTTGTTAACAGCAAAAGAAAGTAGGAAGTAATAACAGAGAGTGTCATTCTGATACAGCAAGACATTTCGCTTATCTTTGTTTTTACTTTATAATCAACAACAGCTCTATGATTAAAATGTGTACTTTTGTACCTGTCCACCGTTTAATAACAGTAGTGGCTCCGTATCCCTGAATAATGTGACAACTTGAGTTGTTGAAACTATATCCTCCAGTTATTAGTCACAAAATGTTTTCATACACTACAATGCCATTTACTTTTTTTTGTTCAACACTGTATAACTGACACGTTCAGAAAGACAAAGTTCAGTAGACCATGTGGATTGTTTGCATGATTGCCATTTACCCTCTAGAAAATACAACAAAAATCTACCCTTGTTACAGGCATTCAGGAAATGCCAATACATGACAAGCAGTTTTAAACAGGCTTCTTTGCCCCTTATCCTCCCACACAGCCACACATGCGTATGAAGATATATAAACCACTGGCAGGTTCATTACCCATGACAAGTGGACAAGAAGAGATAAGGGCCACAAAACACGACAAAGGAAGTTACAGTGTTATATTTCAGATCACACTAAAATATTTTAATTACTATGTAAGCAAGGACAATATTAAAATTGGGAAATTCCAGAATCAAAAGATGAATGTAGTTAATCTAGAGAAAAATAACTTGTAGGAAAATTATACTCACCATAAACTCCTCTGTCGAGGAGCTGAATGAACTTGTCAATTGCAGCCAGCATCTCCTCCATGGTGAGATCCAGCAGGGAAACCACTCTGAAGCCAAGCTGCTGCAGGAGGTTGGCCAGCTCATGTACATCCATAACGGGGGCCATCAAACCGGGGTGGTTGAAGTAATTCAAGTTGCCAATAAGTAGGGCAACTTTATCCGTGGCTAAAACAAAAAGTCAAAGTAGAGTTCTATTTATAGCAACGGGAGGAAATTCTAATACATACCGTGATAGTTTTCCTCTCTAGCACAAATAGCATGAGTTGACACAAGAGGTTTTTTTTCCCATTAAACTGTACCTGTGAGTGCTGCACGAGGAAGTTGATCATTTTGCACTAGAGGATATGAAACAAGAAGCACAAAATCAGCATTTTTTTTCAACACAAATCTATGACTTTGTCCAGATCATTTAGGGTGTTACAATTAAACATCTTTTCAGTATTTTTTTGTGATATGCACTGTACATACCACAACATAAGTTACATAAACACCAAACAGGAGAAACACTGCAACAACTGGTTTCACTTTACATCACTTTCCTGTTGTGTGTCTAAGGCTTGGACCAAATACTATTTGGAGTCTGACAACTTCCTTTTTATTCAGTAGAAATGGGAAAGTACCGTCAGCATAATGGAAACAACTTAAAGCCCAAGTGCTAAATCAGAAGAATGAAAGAAGGTAGAGAAAATCTTTTCATCTGAAACAGAGGAAGTTAAGTCAGAGGAAAATACGGTGCTAGCCTTGGGAAAAGAGTGACTTTTAAGTCAATAAAAGTAGTTTCATTTATGACTTACCAATGTCAACATCGACTGGTTCAGTCCAGGTCTCCTGTAGCACGTTAGACACCGAGCACAGGTATGATCCTCCATGCTCAGCTGTGGCACAGTCAATCTACAGATACCACAATAGATCATATTTTTAGCATTGATTGTCTCTGTGGCTTCAAATTTAACCTTTGGCAAAATATTAACCACATTTTCTAAATAAATTACATGGTTGGTGGAGGGTGCATGATTCAGTGAAATGACACAGTAAATATAGCACAGTGTAAACAATCACTATCAGCACTGAGGTAAGTAAACACTCGCCTGTCATCCTTCCTTACCTGGAGCGTGTCACTAGTCTTGTCCAGCAGTGGTTGCCCATTTCTGTACCACTGATAGTGTGGGGCCGGTTTGCCGAAGGCGGCACAGCGGAGTGTAAGTTTTGCAGCTTGTTGGACTATCTGGGGTTTAGGGTTGACAGCGATGTGGGGCTCACCCTCCCATTGCAATGGCAAACCTGATGATGGTTGGAAAGAAAGGTATGGAGATTCAAACCCACATAGATATTCATAGAGCTTAGTCATTACCCTCTGAGGCTGTGTCACAAATATGCAAAACCACAAAAATTACGACGACACAATAGAAATGATTAAGGAGGAATGCATAATGCATACCTGATTTATCAATGTCCAGCACCTTCACTTTCACCCAGTCACTGAACACGCAGTTACAAAAATTGTCATTCACTCGGCAAACAAAGAGCTGAGTTTTTTGAGCTTTGATGGTCAGGTCTGCATTAGTGCCACCACGCACCTATAAAACAACAACAACAACAAAAAGAATACCTATAACTTGGCATAGAAACATTCACAGCGATTTGGGAATAAGTAAGTGCTTAAGATCACTGCAAGTCTGTGTCAAAGATCTTCTGTAACATTTTTTAAGAGAGATTTGAGCACAAGAATATACTGCATATGAAATTCATTACACTTTTCATACACTGTAGACGTTATTTCTCATAAAAGACTTGAAATTCCATTTAAAATGATTGAGAAGGGTGTTTTAAAAGCTTTAAATGGGAGTATTGTAATTTAATGTTTCTGGTAACTCATACACAAACACAAGTAAAACCGACATACCTCGTCCTTCTCAGTGAACCACTGGTAGTGCAGGATACCTGAGCCCTCAGCACGGACACTCAGAGTCACTTTGTGTTTCACAGGTACACACACATTAACAGGATGGCGCACTATGACAATATCTAGAACAAATCAATTGAGAATCTCAGTCATCTGAAATCACAGTGCGTAGTCTCTGTTTTGAAAAAGTAACACTCTCGCCATAATTACAACATACCTCTGATCATTATTCGGCAGGGTTTGGGGCGGGATCCGGTCATTAGTACATTTTCCTCTTTTTATCGGCAAGTTTTCTTTTGCTGAGACACACAAAAACCAGAATGTAAGAAGCTGAGTCAAAGTTTAAAATTAGTATTTTTGGATCACTCGCAATAGTGCCGCCCCAAATGGAAAAACTAAGAAATTAATAACATTAAGAAAACACTGAAATTGGTTCAACGTCCAAGCCACCACGAAATGGTCATTTCTTGTCAAAACAGCGTAACTGTTCACGGCAGTGTACTAAACTGTATGTTAAATGTGCTATTTTAACAAAAACATTGTGTTAAAAATGACCCATGTTTAAGTGCATACCTGCCGTCAGCCTCGTACCAGTTGTGTAGCTGTCGGACCTTAGCCAGAGTATGTTTTCCTCTTCACAATATTCATAACTTAAATTAAATCGGAGTAAACTCTTCCCCTTTCCCGGAACGAGGCAGCATACACACACATTACCGTTAAGTCTATAATATAGACGCATCTCATAGAAGATAAAGAGTATTACACCCCAGCCACATCGCAAAAACATAGACATTTATTTTAATTCTAAAGTAAAAACGTGTCACAAATTGAAAAAAGACGTCAGAACAGACGAACTGTGTCCCGTTAAGCGGCTAATGTAAGGGAGATGCATGTAGAGCCTCATTTCCTGACATTACGGTAATAAGCGAGTTGGCTCTTTTTCAGGTGCACTGCAATGTCAGGCTGAGGTTGAGTGTTGCAGCAAGGAAGTTAAAATATGCCTTCAAAACTGGACAAACTCGTACTAGGTTGTCACTGAGGTAGAGAAACCTTAGGCTAGATATAGCAGGGTGTGAGTTAAAGTAATGATATGTTTATCAATTAATTCGTCATACATGACATTCACATGCATAATGTAAAATACGGAGTACATTCTTAAAAGGTCTCATTGAAGAAGGCTAGCACAACATTATACATTTTAACACAGCATTATGTGTTATCATAAGTAGTTCCCTTCTTGATCCCTTCTTGACCATTAATTAAGTGTTAAATGATATAAAATATTTCCAAATACCATGATTATTTATGCTTTATTTGTATCATTCATTTTTTGTATACATTAAATAGCCTATGAACGTCTTTTATTGGTTATTTTGACTCCCATTTCACATTGCAGACATATACAGTAGGTATGCATATATTACTATATAAGTATATGGCTTTTTTGTACAAAAAATATATTTGGATAGATATTTACCAAGATAGGCAGCAGAGAGTTATAGGTAAACAACATAAGACAGACAACACAAATTATGCCACAAATCTGTAATACAAGATACAATTATTACATCATGAATACAAATTTCTAACACAATCAGATAAAAGATTGTATCCTAGAAACAACCTAAACAGCACCTTAAACAACCAAGGGGCTATCTAAAACCGCTTCTAAAATATGCTTACGTCATTAAATCAATGTGTAGATTTCATCAGCTGGGCCTGTTTTTGTCTAATTGATGTGAAATGTGATCTGCAAGTGGGCCACTATGTTTTGACCATGTGTTGCAATACGAAGTGAGGGGGGCTGTCCTGTAGCAACTCGTGAGCAAAGCACAGGACATATGTGGTTCATAGGTCGTCATCAGCTACATCATGAATCATATTCTACAGACATGTTTTGCGAGTTCACATCCAATCCTCTACAGTGTCTCACCAAGATGAGACACTGTTTTTCCCACTTTATAAGATGGATTGAAAGAAAGCCATGAGATTTTTACAGTATGATCACTGATGAAATGACAGATTTTTAGGAATGTCTTTTGGTTTAAATGGTTAGCTTTCACTCTATATTCAGTTTAGTTTTTAGGCTTCTTTGTTAAGTCTTAAGTATAGTTTCGGAAAATCTCATGTGCTCTTGCACCTATTTGTGGGCCTGCTATAAATAGGGCCCTGCTGGCAACACATGCGTGTCTATGATAGGCAGTTACACAGATTTTCTTCACAGACTCAGGCTCCAAAGCAACACTGACAACAACTCAATGGTAAGTTGGAAGATTTACCAAGTTGTGTGTGGACCAAGAAACACCTGAATTGGATGCACAACTCTTACAATTAAATAACATGTCTAAGGTTTGTGTTTGACCACTAACAGCCCTTCCACAACCTGATAGCTGAACCTATTTATAACTTGCTCCAATGCGATACTTTGCTTGGTCAGAAGGACAAGCATTGACTCTGAACTGTGTTTTTTAGTTTTGTACAAGCAAATGGCCCTCTTTGTACTTTATAGTTTAGTCTTTCAGTATCATCTCACAAGTTGTTTCACTATTCTTAAGTGTTTCTTTTTTTCTCCTCCAGGGTCTTTTACATGGATAACACAATTCAACTCTGAACTGGGACAGTGAACTTTGACAAGCTGTGGACACTGAGTAGTTTTGTACTGTGTTTATCTCGGATCTTACATTTTTTGTGAATTACTTCAGTGGACAATGACTTCCAGGAGGCCAATGACTCGCTCTTTTTCTGGCAATGGGAGGACAAGCAGCTTCAGTGAAGAGGAGTCCAATGGCCGTTCAGAGAGCCGCAATTCTTACCTCTCGAATGTTAGGCCTGAGAACAGGTAGACAACTTCATCTCTAATCCATGTATATGCAGGGCGTTTAAAAATATGTTTCTTGTAATGCAAAATTGATTTTAAAATCTGATTTATATTGCATGGTGGTCAAGAAAAAACATCTGGGTTAGCCAGATCAAGTGAGAACAATCACAAAACAACTGAAAATTCTCTGTTCATTTAAAGTTCATTTAATTGAAAAGAGGAAATGCTGAAGCCAGTCAAAACAGATTTTACATCATATTGTTTAGCGCATGACATTGTGTCTCGAAAACTACATTTATCACGTGCGTGTTTCAGTTTCTAATCTACAAACCATGAGAATAACAAAACTTGAAAAGTGCTCCTTTTGTTAAAGATTAGAGCAGTTATTAAACTATTTTATTTAGATGGGTTCCATATACGCAGATCGTAATTCATCATTAACGTCCCTTCATTTGCCTCCTTTCTGAATAGCTATTCAAGGTATTCTCACTACAGGCCAACGAGGTAATCCATACTTTTAAAACATTCCTCCCAACTAACATCTTAACCACACAAACTGGTTTACCCCAAGAATGAAACCTACACAGGTCTTAACAGCAATGTAAGTGTCCAATTTGTCCCGTGTTGCGTTCAGTTTTAGTTTCGTCAACGTCAGTTTCAATGTTGGATTGACAATTTTGTTTTGCTTGACATCTCACAAGTCTCTGTGTCACTCTTTCCTATTCGCTTCACTACCAGAAGTTCCCATTAACATCCTCTCCTCTTAATTAAGCAAGTAATTGGAATGTAATGAAGAGGTTATTGTAATGATAATGGGGTGAAAACTTTTTAAAAGCAATAAATTGTGAGAACAGGGCACTCAATGCATTAATGTTTTCTTCCAGGAGCACATTGTGCAGTGTCATGGCTCAGCTGACCGAGGACATACAGCCGTCCTTTGACACCACCTTGAAATCAAAGGCAGTGTCAGAAAACTGTAATGTGAAGTTCACATGTGTAGTATCAGGTAAGCCTACTCCTCATAGCCTTGTTTATGAGCATGCCACCACTTGTTCTTTATTGGAGCAACTGAAACTTTTCAGATGTGAAGAGACAGGATGTGACTAATCTGAAAACTGTGGAAGGATTTCACTTTGAAGACACAACATAAATTGCTTTATTCTTTCTGAACACAATAGACAATGAAGCTGAACCAGAAATTTTGCAACCAAATTGTATATACAAACTGTTTTTTCAAGGTGATAATTGCAGGCAGATCGGATGGGTTGGCCTATCCAACAGCAACAGCTGTTCCTGTGTGACACAAAGCCTCTACATACACTGTACTATGTTTACTTTATTTTTGTCCACCTAGTTATCTATAAAGAGAATATTTAACACAAAATGTCTCTTCAGACATGGTACCTGTGTAACAACATGCCAGTCAGTTTGTGGCACAAGGAGTGTTTTGTTTACAGTCCAGAGGCAGTGAATTTTATACTAAAGTCTATTAATATTTATAGGCTACCCAGCTCCGGAACTGAAATGGTATAAAGATGATATGGAAATGGACCGCTACTGTGGACTTCCAAAGTATGAAATTCGCCGTAATGGAAAAACCCACACCCTCCATATTTACAAGTATGTAAGACAACCTTGCAAAAATAATCTATTTTGTTCATTTAAATGTTGCAAATGTAGCTTCCTGTATTTTGTGCTCATTCAGAGTACCTATATTATGAGAATAATAGGTGTTTCTCTTTTCAGCTGCACATTAGATGATGCAGCCATCTATCAGGTCTCAGCCAGCAATAGTAAAGGAATTGTATCCTGCTCGGGGGTTTTGGAGGTTGGCACCATGAATGAGTACAAGATTCACCAGAGGTTCTTTGCCAAACTGAAGCAGAAAGCAGAGAAGAAGAAGAAAGACATGGAGGACCACACCAAGAAGGTGGATAAAGAAAACATTCAGAGAGAGAAACCACGGGTTAGCCCTGAGCGTCCTCCAAGGAAGCGACCCGTTCCACAACCACAGCAGATCCCAGCAGTGAAGGAGCCTGAGGCTGTTGAGCAGCTTGGGGCTGCTGCAGAACCCAATGGAGTTAGCTCTGAAGTCAAGGAAACAGCCCCTGTGACATCCATAGAAAGTGGCCTGGAGAAGGAGATACCTCCATCTGAGGAAACCTTGGCCAAAAAGAAAATAAAGATCACTAATGGTGTAGACACTGGAGGTAACAGCAGCAGCAATAGCAGCAGCAGAAGCCATATGATGGGGAATGGAGGTGAAAACTGTTATGATGGAGGAATCAGTTTGGCACAGTTTTTGGCAGAGACTCTCCAGTCCCAAACTAATGATGAGAAACAGAACTCACCTCTAGTGGAGAAACCTAGGGAGATGGATAAACCTATTGTAAACACCAGTAAAGAGCAAGAGAAGAAGCAAAAAGAGAGGGAGGAACAAGAAAAAACACCAGAGGAAGAGCTTGAGAGAGAGAAAAAGAGAGAACAAGAATTGGCCATAAAGAGGGAGAAAGAACAAGAAAGGCTGTCAGAGATGTTGCACATGGTAGACCACCCAAAACATGGTTCTGAAGTGAAACATCATAGCAAGGCTCATAAGGATCACGACCAGCACAACATCCAGACTTCAATCTCCTCTATGCTCCACACTGTCAAAGACTTCTTCTTTGGTAAGGGTAAGAAGGACTCTCATGATCACATTGAGAACAAGGGGAGAGAGTTTGACCACCTGTCCCCCTCAACGCAGCCTTACCCTTCTCAACCAGACACGCCACCCTCATTTCGGCTGCAGATGGAGCATCATCCAGAGGTGGATAAATCTCTCACAGAGGAAGTTGTTCCCATGGAAACTGATAAACCAAAGGGGCATTCAGAAACTGTGGATATAGAACAACAGTCAGTGTCACCGGAGCTGTTGACGCCAGACACACACAAGCACGAAGATAGTGTCCTACACACAGACCTAGCACCCGCTAATAGTTTGCCCCCTGAGAGCGTAGAGGAGTCAACAGGCCAGAGTGTCAAGGAGGCCGATGATGCTGTGGAGGCCATGAAGGTGTCTGTGGGGGCAGAGAGCAGCGGTCCACATGAAGAGATGTCATTGTCTGGGCTCCAAGTTCTCACTGAGGTACGTACAACGGTCTTGAAGGGCAGTTGGCTGCCACTTGAGAGATATATATATAGAGACTGTATTGGTGTGACAAGATAGAGTACGAGATGAGCTACTTCAGGGCCAAATCCTGAACTATGTCAACTATGACATTTAGGCTTTGGGTTGCTGCTGGTTATAAATGTGGTAGATAAGAAGCAGATGAGGGCACAGTTAGATGTTATATTCATTGGACTGTATGGGACAGACAATATAACCACTTTAAAACATACAGTATATTATCAGTCAAAACAGTGGAGTGTGTCAGCCTGGCCACGTAAGACTGTGTGGGACAGACAGTATAACCACTTTAAAACATACAGTATAGTATCAGTCAACTGACGGAGTGCGTCAGCCTGACCGTGTAGCACTGTGGTTTTACTGCATCAACAGTGCTCAAGAGTGACAAGCCAAACAAGATAGTGTAGGAGAAATAAGGAACTATAAGAGCAGGGCGACTTGCACTTAATATATGTGGGGGTGGGGGATGTTGTGTATCTACACAGCACATTGTAAGATAGGATGGGGAATATATCAGATGTTGGCTGTAATGAGTGGGACACCAGTGCGTCAGAGATGGTGATGAAACCTGAATTCCAGAGGCGGTTCTCACGTTACAAGCGGAGCTTTGTATGAGAGAGGGCCGTGTGGTCTATATGAGCGGTAGTAGAGTGAGTTTTCCTGCAGGTCCCAGCATGAAAGGAGGGCCTCATCACATTGGACACATTCCTCGCTTCCCCCCTCCCCATGTCTGAAAATAAACCCCTTCCTCATCTAGAGAAGAGGGAGGAAGGCAGTACTTCTCTCATCAGTGTTCCGCACAGAGAATTGTTTCGTGTCTGTCATGTTTGGGGAATTTTGACTTTTGACTACATTTTATGCCATTACAGCAGGAAAGCCGATAGGGATTCCAAGTAGGCTTATTATTTTTGCTATATTTGAGGTTGCACTGGTTTAGATCATGTGACTGTTAGACTCTTGGCTTTTTAATATGGATTTGTTTTAGTTGCACACGTTTCTTTGAAGTGGTAAGGTTGAAAATCTTTTTTATGTTAGTATTTTCATCAAAAGCCCCGCCTATGTTTTTCCCCCCAAATTTTAAACAAAGAAGCAAACAGAGATACAACGTTTAGTGGAAAAAACATAAAATTTTCTGACTTGTCTTCTTTTAAGCATGCACTTATATTCAAAAACATCTTCTGAATTTGGCAAATGGCAGATGAAATGGTTTTAGTTGCACACATGAAAAATCACTAAAATATTAAAAGAATGTTATTTCTTGTCTCTGCATATTTTGTTCAATATGCCTGTCTGCTTCAGTAGAGGGTTGGGAAGGATTTGGTGAATTATGTGGTAATATGTGATAATTTCTGAAAGTTTATTCAGTTATTATGACCCATCAAAATTCCACTGAAGTTTATATACCTGTGATTGCAGGCAGACAATAAGATCTCATCATTTATTTAAAATCCTTCATTTAGGTCCTTTTATATTTGACTTTTTTGCATGAATAGAGCAAAAGCTTGCAGTGAACTTTATTGTACAATAGTGATTTCACTAACATCCAGTGATGTGGTGCACAATGACATGTGAGAAAGGGAACTGAAGTCACCAGGTTTAAATTCTATCCACCTGCAGAGTGACTGTCCATAAAGTGGAAGTACAACTGTACAGTGGTGGTATAATGTGAACCTTTAGAGATGACTAATTGGAGGAAGTCTACCGATTTATCTGAGCAAGTTTTCTCACGAGTGTAGCATCTATTTACACATGCAGTGAGCTTCATTTTTAGACTGAATGCGACACCAGTTCCTTCCATCAAAATCGGCAACTTCTTTTTTTTCTTAGCAGTCACTTGTGGCCAAACATGTTGTCACGAGGCAGAATGTGGTGTCTTTGCTCGCCCTCATGAATTCTGTGAACAGCACAAACAGGGGCAGTAAGGGGAAAAACCCACCACACTACAACATATGTAGTATGAAGCTTCACCCGTAGATCTTCTTGTGTGTGTATTGATTTTTTAAAGAAGAAAATCATGATTTTTGTTTAATTTCCAATCAAAGTCAAGTAATGTTCCTCTCTGTCAATTTCACCCTCAACAGATGATTGATCCAAATGTGCACAACAGGTTCATGTGAATAATGAACATGTTGTGCCTTGTTTCTGCTGAGAGGCACGCTATCATGCATACACTGCCCAGACAGTTCTTTGTGTAAATAGCACACCTGTTTCAGACATGTGGGAATTCCCCTGTCCTTGTTCCAACATAAGGACGGGGCAGAATACACAGGCACTTTCAGTGGCTCAGTGGCTGTTATTTTTTTGACAAGGTTTTGTCCCTTTCAGCTAGATTAACCATTTAATTGCTTAAATCATAGACATAAAACATAGTATAAAATTGACGTTCACTTAGGACTCCATTTAGAAAATTTCCTGCTGTTGAAAAACAAATTTAATACAGATTTGGCTTGTTTGTTTAAATATCAAAACATTTTATTGGACCCTTATATGCGTAAACACAGCAACCTTGCACAGGACCTGTGGTAGACAAGTTCCTGAAATAAGCTGACAGGTCATAAAACACAAGAATTTATTGATCTAGTTGATCCAAATATTTGTCAAACGGCGTACTGCTTACCTTTCAACTAATGACTGATTAACTTTGTTCGCAGAGTGGTTTCAGTGCTCTTCCTGTCTGTGGGGGATGCAACACTGCATTACAATATCGAATCTGTTAGAATCTGTCACTGTTTATCCTTCTGTTGATTTATGGTAGAAAAACTCGACATAATCTAAAAGTGTCCCACTGTCAAAGGTCACTGTGGTAAGTTTTCTGTAACATGCCTCTTAAAACATGACAGTGAATGTATTTGGCAGTAAGTTCTTGGATATCTCAACAAATTTATATATATATAATATATATTAAAAATATTTTAATGTAAAAGAGTAAAAAGCCATCAATGTTTGATGGAGTTTATTGAGAATGAAATACTAAAATGCTTTATTTCTTTACTTTCCTTCAGGGTAAAGAGAAAGATTCTCAGCTTCCCCTAGACCATCAAGATCCAGATTGCGTGGTAGTTTCACCGCAGCCTACTCAACAGTCTGCACGAGATGAGTCTTCACCCAGGGAAGATATATCTGTCTTTCCACAGACCCAAGTCCCCATTGAAGAGGAATACCCCCCGACATCCACCCTCGCTAGCTTGAAAGATAATCAGGCTTCCACCTACAGTGTTATCTCGGTGACTGACAGCCACAACCATGGTGAGACACCCACTGAGGCTGTGCAAGAAGAGGAGATCAGTGTTGATAGCACGGGCAAAGAAGCTGAAGCGAACACAGAGGAGGGCTGTTCCACTAAGTTATGTGAGGAAGAGAAAACTGAAGTGAAATCAAACACACAGCCGTCCTCAGATATAAACAGTTCTGAGATTACTGAATTACCAACACCTTCGCTGGAAGTGAGAATAGAGACGAGGGAATCTAAAACATCAGACCAGGTACTTTCACCTCTGTCTACTATGGAGGCGCATACTTCAGAGGGAGGTAATTTTAAAGAAGAGGTCGAATGCGCTTCAGTTATTCAGGAAATGAATGTAGGATTTCCGCCCACTGCAGCCCCAGAGAGTTTAGAGATGGGTGACCTAAAAATACAGCAAATAAGCACTCCTTCTGTTGCAGAGGAAAGTAAAGAACTCCACAATCACAGTGCAGAGCAGAGTTTAAACTCAGGTTTCACAAACAGTGAGGAGAAAAGCGACTTGAAAGAGGTATTGTTTTCTGATTTAGAGAAAGATCTAGAAGTTAACTCGTGTAACAATTTGAAAGTACAAGAGCAGGAGATTTTAGAATGCAAACGCACAGAAGCAAGGAATGAGAGTTCAGAGTTTGAAATGGAGACAGACAAGGAAACTCAGGTGAAAGTAGAGGAAAATCAGGTGAAAGTAGAGGAAACTCAGGTGAAAGTAGAAGACACTCAGATGAAATATGAGGAAAATCAAGTGAAATTAGAGGAAACTCAGGTGAAAGTAGAGGAAGATCAGGTGAAATTAGAGGAAAATCAGGTGAAAGTAGAGGAAAATCAGGTTAAAGTAGAGGAAACTCAGGTGAAATTAGAGGAAAATCAGGTGAAAGTAGAGGAAACTCAGGTGAAAGTAAAGGGAAATCAGGTGAAATTAGAGGAAAATCAGGTTAAAGTAGAGGAAAATCAGGTTAAAGTAGAGGTAATTCAGGTGAAAGTAGAGGAAAATCAAGTTAAAGTAGAGGAGTTGGATGAATCAAAGACCATTTCAGTAACACAAAATAAGGAAGGTAATGCTAATGTTTTGGAGGAACCCTGTAATGTTGCACGTCAAGATGGCAATGAGAAACAGCTGGATTGGGCCTCAGACAATGTTCCACAAATCCAAATATCTTCATGTACTGAAGATATTAAACCAGCTGTGCCAGATTTAAGCCCAAATGAACATTTTATAATCCCAAAAATTGAAATAATGGAGCCTGAACTCAAAGAGTGCACTCTGCCATTAAGTATTTTGGCACTCAACAAGACAGAAACAGAGCCTGCTTTGTTGCAAAACCATGATGCAATAATCCAAGAACAGAGTGTGTCTGATTCCTCAGATTTGTTGCCCACGCAGAAAGGTATGCAGAATGATTATAACCCCTCAACTACCGAGAAAGTAAAGGAAGTTGTGCAATTTCATGATGAGACAGAAAAGCCGGAGTGGGAGCAGACACAAATAAAAAGCAGTGAACAGCTCCCTCAGTTGGACTATGCAAAAATTCCTGTTATAAATGTTTCATGTAGTGAGGACAAGGAGAATGGTGCATTTGTAAACACCCATGTTTCAGACACACCGAAGCCTGTTGAAACTCCAAAGGCGCCTTCGTTCTTGGTGCCACCGATCTCTGTCACTTGCCATGAAAGTGATCTCATAGTGGCCTCTCAGTGTGAGTCAACAGAAACAGAAACTTCAGCTACCATGCAAAGGGGAACAAAGCATGATGTTGACAATAATGCAGCCACTAAGCCTGAAAAGACTCAGAACCAAGAAGAAATGGCAGAAAAAAATGTAACAGGAAACACTCCCTCTGTGCTATTTGAAGCTCCAGTGCCAAAGGTTGGTGACAGTGTACCATCATTGAGCAAAACAACCCAAGACAACTTTGTCCCTGAAATATTGAAAACAAAAACCCTAAAAGAGGCCAAGATAGAGAACTCTGTCACTGTTGAGGACCTCCTAAGAAATAGATCCTCTGTTGAGAGACTGACCTTCAAACCCCCGGCACATCCATCACTGAGTCCAGCCAGTCTCCGTAAATTTATGTCCAAGGCTGCTCCAGATTCAGACAACGAGGCCGTGACATCTGTCCCCGTAATCACTGTGGGTGACCGCCAGAATGACAAGGCAGACGAAGATCTAAGCGGGGGATCGACACCAACATCATCCCTCTCCTGTGAAAGCAGTCCCCGGCTCAAACGTAAGGACAGTCTATCACTCATACGCTCTGCCACGCCAGAGGAGTTGGCCTCCGGGGCTCGCCGCAAGATTTTCATCCCAAAAACTAAAGAAGATGGAGAAGGCACTGTCGGTGCGCTAGACACTCAAAGCAAGAAGGAGACCCCCTACATGTCACCCAGCCAAGCTCGCAGAGCAGCATTACTACAAGCTCCCATGGGACAAAACACCCCACCAATGGAGAGGCGCTCTCCGCTGCTAAGCCGCAGAAAGACCACACTGGAGGTGCCAAAAGTTGTGGAGGAGACTCCATCAGAAGAGCCAGTCAGCACCAAGCGAGAAGAGAAACCTGCTGAAAAGAAGTTGGACCCATTGAAAGGTAACAAAGTCCGTCTTTCAGTCATGAAATATGTATTCTTTTATCTTGTGCAACAAGAAAAAAATATATATATACAGTTTATGTTGAGTGGGCAGGGTATTGATATATGATAATATGACATTAATATTGTTAAAGAATATAAACAAAATGTACAAATTAAGATACCATCTTTATTAATTAAATGACAGTCTAAGGTGAAATAGATTCAACTTCATTCATCCAATTTTTTGTGTAGTTTTCACAAAATATGTCATAATCATAATGGTTCTGTGAAAGACTTTGCATATTTTTGAAGTTTGTCAACACTGGCATCAGTACATTGGCACTCGATGAAGCAGAAACATTAGAAAGTCTCCGCTCTCCAGTACGGTATATATTTACCTTGGGCCCCTTGCTGGGCACCACTTCTGTCATGCACCAACAGCACCCCAGGTCATCCGTAAGATCAGGGGAGAGCCTTTCCCAGATGCCTCGGGACACCTGAAGCTCTGGTGCCAGTTTTTCAACGTGCTCAGTGACTCTACCATTAAGTGGTACAGAGATGAAGAGGAAATACTAGAGGTGAAGAGAAGGTAAATCCCCTTCTTGTCTTACAGCGTCAACACCACTCTAACCACCTGTAACACGGATCAAGTGCAATACCAGATGGTGTTCAATTTGTTGTGGGTATTAACATAATTACTTTGTCGTTGCTATTATTCTAAGAAATCCAGCCAACATGACTGGTTAAACTGGACAGATTCCAAATATGAAACAATAAGGCTACAAGGATAAACAGGATTTATTTGGGCCTTAGAGAGCATCTCATGGCCTTCTGTCATTCTCATATTCTCACTGCAGACATCTAGCTCATGTGACGATGAACCCCACAGCTGTGACACAGAGAGGTGAATCTCTGGCTAGACACAGAGACTGTAACCTGACACAGTATTTTTTCCATCTCCAGGGGGCATTAAAAGTCTATATATGTGCTATTGGTTGCTGTGTCAGCAGACTGCTGCCACACAATATGACTGTCTGTGTCACAGTGACACCTTGTGGGTTATTGTGGTCGTCCAAATAAGGTATAGTTCTGATGAGGCAATAAACTTCATGTGTACGTGATTATGTGCTGTATGTGTTTTCTTTTGTCCTCAAGTGGGGGAGATGAAAGCCAGGTAGCGTTGGCTATTGTGCTGGCATCCAGCCCAGACTGTGGAGTGTATGGCTGTACGATCAAGAATGAATATGGGACTGACACCACTGACTACCTCCTCAGTGTAGACAGTAAGATACAAGATGCCTGAAGAAATTTCAGTTTGAAAACTGCATCTAATCATATCAGTTGTGCTTTAATGAGTTTTTGTGTGTTTTCTGTTTTACAGTTCTGTCTGAGATACTACTGAAAGATGATTTGGAAGGTAAATATTTCAATTAGATATGTACTTTTTTTTTTTTGTAAATCATTTCTTATTGTCAGAATCAGAATCAGTTTATTAGCCAAATATAAAAGCATACAAACAATGTGTCTTGGCTTTTGCTCCCACAAACAAAACATGGAAGAATAAAAAGAGTAAGGTAATAATAATGATGAAATAAACAAAATAGTAGTAAATATGGACTGTACCTCAGTCTTTTTCCTGAGGGAAGGAATTCAACTGTGGTCTGAGTCTGTGGGTTCTCCACCCAGCAAATGATGTGCTGCAGCCTTTAAATGTCCTGTTTAGTTGCTGTACTGTAACAAACAGATGTAAATATCTGTTTCTGTCTTCCTTTAGTTGGAGAGGAGATAGAGATGACCCCACTGCTGTTCAGCAAAGGTATTGCCGATTGTGGCAACTGGGGTAACAAATACTTTGGCCGCATCATGACCGAGACGGTGCACATCGGGGAAGGTGCTGCCCACAAAGCCAGCAGAGTGAAGGTAATTTACGGCCTGGATCCTGTCTTTGAGTCTGGAAGCACCTGTATCATCAAAGTTCAAAACCCCATCGCCTATGGGACCAAACAGGAGAGCAACCTTACAGAGAGAAATCTAGAGATTACAAGACAAGTGAGTAGTAGTAGATTTAACGTCTAAGAATTATTGGTAAATTGCTTGCAATAAATTCCTAGCAATTACACCTGCTATACATTCATTTTTTTTTTTATTAAATTCTTTCTGTTGCCAGGAGTGCAAAATCCAAAACATGATCCGAGAATACTGTAAAATCTTTGCAGCTGAAGCAAGAGTTGCTGAGAACTTTGGCCACTCACTAGAGTAAGGACCACATCCAATATACAGCAGCTCTGATAACTGATTCCTACTAAAAATGCACTGCTTGTGATCATCTCACTTTTTTTTTTTTCCTGTGATTTCCACAGAGTGAATCCTCAGTATCTGATGTACCGGCCTGCAAACTCTGTGCCATATGCCACAGTGGAGGCTGATCTGAAGGGTGTCTTCCTCAAGTATTGTATGATGGATCCTAAAGGCAGACTGATTACACGAACTATCTCTGAGGTGGAGCAGAAATGCTGCACATTCCAGCACTGGATCCATCAGTGGACGCATGGCAATTTACTGGTCACTCGGATGGAGGGTGAGCAACACATACAAGGCGATCAAGAAAGTGATCAAATACTGTATCTATTAATATTAAAGATCGTCTTTGATTTATTTTGGCAGGTGTTGAAATGAAGATTACTAATGTCAAAGTTGTGACCAAGTCAAAAGGGTTTGTATCTCAATCAGTACATGCAAGTGTTTTGGGTTGTTTACTATTAGAATGGCTGCAATAAAAAAGCTGTCTCCTGTATTTCAGATACCAAGGACTAACAGATTGTGGCTCTCCTGAAGTATTCGAACAGTTCCTGACACAACATAAGTGCAACTACTACTGTGGACTTCTTGGCCTGCGCCCACTGAAGACTATGGATAGTCTGCAGCAGCCCACCAAGATGAAGGGCTCCAGGAGTCCCCTGCTCAACCGCAAGTTGGGTGCAGGCTCTGGCAGCCCACAGCTACAGCGGAAAGGACACAGCCCTCAACTGTCTAGAAAGGCAACTTCTAGCCCAAAGGTGACTAGAAAAGTCCAGGAGACAGAGGACAATAAATCAGGTGCCAAACCCAAGCCTGCAGAAACTCTTGATGTTCTTGAAACAAGGTAGGAAAAAAAGGTCTCTTTTGTGTCATGTAAGATGTTATTGCTGTTAATGGTTTAGCATTACCTGTTTCTTTCCAGTTACCAAAGCCAGCAAGGACTTGAAGAGTAAGATTATAAGAAAATAAATAGTTTGTTGACCTGATTTGTCTTGTAAAATTACTGTGAATTTCTCTGTAGCCATTACAACTATGAGACATCCCTCTCCCAGCTTGTGCTGTGTCTCCCAGCGCAGGGTTTTTGACCTCATAGCTCAGAGACACCACACAGCAAAATCAGAGAGAGACTTTAGAGTTGACTATTGACTATTAAATAGTTTGAAACACTTGCCTCAGTCTTATCAGCTCTATGAGTGGACAAACAGCTCTTCAAGCAATATTTGTCAACACAAAATAATCATGAGGGAAATATCAACCGCACTTCACAGTGTAAAATTTGCAGTAGCTCTTTTCTTTTATTGAAGAGATGTCAACATTTGTTTTTGTTGTTGTGTTTTGGTTTAAAGAATTGTGAAGGACAAAATCTACATGACCACAGCCACAGAAGTGATTGAGATCATGTATTATCATGTCATGTCATATTAGACATTGCATATTCATCTGTGATGTACATTATGTGTGTAGGACATAAAGTTTATTTTGGAGATGTTATGGTTAGCATTAGAACTGCCTATGCAGCATTTCTTTATGTCTCAACATTACAGAGCAAACGTGAGCTCATGCTGTGAAAGTACACCATTTTTAGGTCAAAGATGTTTGTGTGCACTTTTTTTGGCATTAGTTTGTAGAAGATTTAAATGATTTTTATCTGTTAATTATAGAGTCTGTATACCTGCTTTAACAGTCCTATTATTTCAGAATATATGCTGGTGAATACAACAGACAAAGGAATAGTAGTAAGGGGCTTAAAAATAAACTCTTTAACTATGGTATGGCTATGCTCATTGACATTCAAACACACAAGTATGTTTCCAGCAAGGAAAGCTGCTGAATGAGTTTCACACAGTAATTTGGACCTGACCTATGGACTGTAGGATAAAAGCCCACTAAGCAAAATAACCAACTCAGGATTTTCAGAAGCTTCTTGATCTTAACATGAAATCTGTAAAGTTTTACTACAACTGACAATCAGCCCTAGCTGACCAACAATTTATCTGCAGTAACCAGACCAATCCTTAGCATTGCCTTTTTTATAAGTTGCAAACTCCAGCATGGACTTAAACATCGGGGGTAGAATAAAAATGAAAACGAAACAGTTATCTCATGATGTTGCACAGGGATTTAACTTTAGTTAAATTCCAACAGGAGTCATTTTCTTTTTACAAATACAGAACTGACAAAAGAGCTTTAGGAATTTCTATAATGGATTCTTGGTTAATGATCAATGAGAGTCTACAAATGAGTCCAAATAGCCACTGCTCAGCTGTTGTTACTTACAAATTCACTTTGACTGCATGAGGATTTGTTTATGAAAAAAAAAAGCATATTTGAAATGGAGATGGGATATTTGTAATAGCAAAATAAGTAAATGTATGCTGACCAGAAGATGATGTTGAAAACACTGTAATTTTATGGTGTGGTGTCATGCAAACAAATCACTGTATTGTGTACGTGTACATAAAGTCAAAGGACTAAATGTAAGTGGTGTGAAAAAAAAGTAGTAAACATGTGAGTGAGTGAGTGAATGAGTGAGTGAGTGAGTGAGTGAGTGACAAAGAAGGATAAATGTGTGTGTTTACAATGTGTACTGTCTTTGGCTTGTTACACCATGTCAGCTGATGTTTTTTTAAATAAAAGTCTAAAATATTTGTGTTCAAGCATAATTTATTTTTTTATTTACATAGGTTTTTATTTATATCAGTGAAATTATTAACTTATACGTTATAAATCATGTTACATTCATGAAAGTGCTGATACCTGAATATTTCCTGAGGTATATATATTAAGCGGTGTCCTTTTAACACTTGGCCTTAAATTAAATACAACATCAGAATTCATTTACAATATAATACACAAAAGGCACATTTATGTTTAAAAGATATGCATATAGGCATTCCATTTTAACATTAATCAAGGCAGAAATCAACAGACATGGAGAGACATTCAACTGAACTATAAAAACAGATATTTTTTTCCTCTACATACAAACCGCTGCGTTAGAAAGATCACAACACTGACAACATTTAGAGAGAAACATTGTGGCGTTTGCTACTGTGCTCCACGGTGGTTCAAATGAGATGGTCCCATTGTTTAGAGTGCTGCAAGAGAATTAATTTGAGATATAAATACAAAGAACTCCATATCACAGAAAGACACTTGATCTATTAACACTGTGTTATTGATATTGTGCTTCATGTTTTAATCAAGGCACCAGATAGCATGTTTGTAATGAAAATGTAAATTCTCACCTTTGAAAGAGGTCATTGCAGCAAGTTTGTATGTTTTCATCTGTGGCACTGAAAGCAGATACCTTGAACAGCTCCACACAGTCAAGTGGAGGAACAAAGAGGATCCCTGAGAAACAAAGTAAGAGCCACTCAGTAAAATTGCAGTACAAGTTGCACTAAAATTATATAAAAAATCCAAAAGTGCTTACCTGCAATGCAAGCATTGACAAGAGAAACACAAGTCCCGGTGATCATAGCTCTCAACACCAGAGATGAGATTTCACTTCTTTTAGATGGGCATATAGAGGCTTTGATAAGAGAAAATGCTCTGTGTCAAAAATCATTACTGAGACAGTATCCTGGTGCAAGACAAAAAAGTGATGGGATGATAAAATACTCACAAAGGCCACCAATCACAATGCCCAGTGAGCTGAAGTTGGCGAACCCACAGAGAGCATAAGTGCTGATTACTTCTGATCGGACCTGTAACAGGAAGACACAAAATAATTGAATGTTATTGCACATTATGTAAAATAATTTACCTTCCATTTTTTGTGCAGTGCTACTTTCGCACACCCCCACTGACAATGGTCACAACATATAAGAACTCAAACTAAGAACATTTACTCACAGTAATCCATGGTTCTTCATCAAGTCCATTAATTCTGTTGTTCTTCAGTTCAGATAATTTCTCATAAGCCACAAACTCATTGACGAAGACCTTTGTGCCAATTAGTTCAGCAACCATGAAACTCTCCTCATATGGTATTCCCATCATAAAGGCCACAGGCATGAACACGTAAGAGCAAATTACCTATGAACACAAAAATACATGTAGTTATTTAGATATCATTAGATTCACTTGTTAACTTTACAGTACAATAAAGTGAAATGCTGTATGTGAAATATCAACATAAATAAATATACATATGTTTGAATAATTAGTTAAAATGTGAAATATTATAATAAATAAACAAATAGATGATCAAAACAAATTATTATTTATTATTTGTTAACTATAAATGTAATGTAATGTAATTGTAATTATTTACAATCAACTTATCACTGTTTTGCTAAAACATACCTGAAATGTGATTGAAGGATATCCCACCATGCCTCCAAGCCAACCCAAAGATTTATTTATGAATCCAAGGATGGCAAGAAAGGCGATTAAGTTTGCTGCAATGTTAGCAACAAGACTTATTGAGGCAGATGCTCCATTGCTGGCAGCCTCCAAAATGTTCTGTTCATCACTGGGGAGTTCAAAAAAGTAATTTAATTCACAAAAGTAGAAGAAAAACACTAAAGAAATGAGAAAAAAATGAAGAGACAGATATACTGTACACACCCACAAGCTATTTTGATAGCCTTATCTGACTTGAAGACACTCTCCTTTGTCTCTGGGTAAGACAGCTTGGAGATGGCCAACGCACAAGGAGCAGCCATAACAGAGGCTGATATCAAGGAAGATGCATCAATCTGCAAAATACAATGAAATGTCATTTAATTCACAGTGGCGCATTGGAGTCACTGTAGTAATCAGTAACAGATTACAATGATTGATATTCCACATGATGTTGTTAGAATAATAAAACTGTAAAGCAACTAAACAAAAGCATTATCAAATATTAAAAAGTACTAATTGTAGTTTTAAATTTTGTGGTTTTGTCTGTTTTAAAACACTACAGCAGTTTTTATATATACTTATATATACTATATATACTATCAATTCAGTTGCAACCTTAAAATAAGAAAAGTCCAAGAAAAACCAAAAGGCCCATGGAAAAAACTGAATCATCACCCAATTATAGATCCTGGTCTTTTCTCATTATTTAAATGTAGTGTTTTTGCAGCTTTTGTCATAGATAAATCCACATAAACTAACGTTAGAAGAGATATATGATCAAAACACAACATGGTTGGTCATGTCATGTAATAGTCAAACTTCTCCCTCCTCCAACCAGGATCTACTCCTGTTTTAATGTACAGTAGTTGATGCTGATTTTCTCAACAGTCTCTTCTCTCAAGTCTACTAACAGTGCCCTTGTCCCCTTAACTAACAGCTTCTTGAAAGGTGGTCTTTGACTGCTTGTTCACAGAACCACTGTACATCATCAACCTCTCCCGACAGATTAGCTGTTTTCCAGTGACCTCAAAACTGCTTCTGTACAACCTCCTCTGAAGAAAAGAAGCACTCTGGACGCTAGGCACATTTAACAAGCATTGCTGCTACAATATTGTGCAGGGACACGTCATCCCATCTGGTTTGCACTAAGGGCTATTTGACGAAGGAGAAGAAGAAGGAGACTGATGGAGATGACCTGGCCTCCACAGTCACCTGACCTGAACCCAACTGAGATGGTTTGGGATGAGTTGGACAGAGGAGTGAAGGAAAAGCAGCCTTGACTTTGGACAGTCTTCTTGTAGATTTAACTTTCAATGCTTATCATGTTTAAAGAAACTTAAAATTACTCTTTACAAGCTAGTATGTATCATGTGCTGGTATGAAAACAGTTTAATCTCACCCCAAATGAGATGAATGCCCCCATGACACTGCCTGCAATTGTGGCAAATCCCCCGGTCATAACAGCATGGATCTCAGAACTGGTCATGTCCTTTAAATAGGGACGAATCAGCAGCGGTGCCTCAGTCTAAAAAAACAAAACATGAAGAGTTACTGTATGAATGTTTATAGAATCATAAAACCAAAGCACAGCATGATTCAAACTCATGAAATTTAAATGCAATGTTGTCAGACTAGGGTGAAAGATAGTGTAGCAAAGACATCAAGCCTTGTTCAGAGTACCTGCCCAACAAAGATATTGCCTGCCACACTCAAGGTCTCAGTGGGAGAGGTTCCCAACGTTATCTGCATAACCCATGAGATCTGCGTGGACAAAAACACATGGCTCTTGGTCATAGTACTGTATGTCACAGCAGGTGTAAGCCATGTACACCCAGCCATCAGGAGTCTCTAAGGCTGTGAGGTATAAGTTTTAATCTTGCTTTACCTTCAGAATGAGCCACTGCATTATCCCCAAAAAGTAAAGGACCGACATCACACTGCTGAAGAACACAACAATAGGCAAAGCCTGAGGAAGAAATCACAAAACTCAGCTTGAATAACTCATAATCATATAGCCTGTATTTATTGTATTTAGGAAAGAATAAATTGTCAGCTGTACATCCACTCACTTGAAAGGCAAAAATGTCTGCGATCAGATCCCCAAAAACAAATGCTGACCCTTCTTTGGTGTAGTTGAGGAATATCTAAAATCATGAGACAAAGAAGAAACATGGGTTATATTATTTCAAACAGTTCTTTGTTCTCTTAATCTATTAATTTATCGTATTCATGATTAGATTATTTATTCATTTATATATTACAATATAGAGTCATTGGAACATAAAAGAATAAAAGAGTAAAAGTAAAGATAGTAGGCTGAACTACATAACATGCCTGTGCAGATACTCAAGAACCCAAGAATAAGGGTGAACAACACAATAAAGTATTTCTAAAGATAAGCATGTACATATTCAAAGGATATTGCACCCTGGTAGATAAGTAACACCATCTGTCACACAAGTCAAGTCTGTTGTGCAAACCAAGAGTTTCAGGACAATGTATGATGTGACTGGAAATAAATGCTGGATTTAGTTATTTATTTATTGTTATTATTTATAAAATATTGGCAAAACAGGGGCAAAATACATCTGACTTACTAAAAGTGAGATATGTTGAATGAAAAAAAGGTTTTTGGGCACTGTTATCATTATGTAACCAGACAATGTTTATGATCCAGGGTAAAATTTAAAATTTTGGTAATTTTTCCTAAAGGATGATCAGAGCTGAGCCTGTGTAATAATCATCAGCTGTGTATCATATTATCCAATTATATCATTCACTTATTTAAAATTGATGCTGAAACCTGCTTGTTGTTGTACCTGTTGTTAAAAATACAGCCAAATTCTAACAGTAATGTACTGTTCTTTCTAAATACAGTAAAATACTGTAAATTTTGATGCTTTTTGGAGACAAAACCAAGAACGGACATTAACAGCAGGCTACTGTAAAGGAGGGACAGAAGCCACATGCAACCATCAACAACATAAAATCATCGTTCATCCTCCTTTGTGGAATCAAACCAAAAGGTCATTAACATCATACTGAGAAAATAGAAGTGCATTTGTGCATCTGGTTAATGCAATTAGTGACTACGTTTAATTTTTTCTAACATTAAACTGGTATAATCCCAGCAAGCACCTGGCAGGCACAAGAGAGCATTTTCAGACAGTGTTCTTCAGTTGGAAGTTTGAATTACTGGTATTTGAACATTATTTTCACTGCTGCTTGCAAGTCTAGTTTAAAGATTAATTTTGGATGACTGTTTTCTAATACTGGTGTTAGTCTGGCCTCGTCTATATTTACACCTTGTTTATCCCACTTGCATTTCATAATACTCGTCACCACTCTGAAGAACTCTACTTCATGTCAGAAAGGGAAGTCAGGCGTCCTTGTGGAAAATGTTTCTCTCTCCCATTCAACTGCTTCATTTCTCTTTCTCTCACTCTGTGCTCAATTTTTTATTCTTGTTTCTTTCTCACACAGTGAGCTGTGAGCCTGGAAGCCTGGATGTCGACCTTCTGCCATTTATAACAGAGGGCATCTGAAGGCATTACAAACTGTGTTATCCTGCAATCTGTTTATTTGTGTTTTTATATTTTTTTAAACAGTAGTTTGAAAAGCAGTTGCTGTTTAGACTTATGACAAAATTTTGCTGGCAGCAACAGATTTACGTTGACCCCCTTTGAAAAGGCATGAACCTCGAGTATTATTTTTTCAAACAAACTTGAATATATTTGGCATATTTGAAAGCTTCTAAATAAATGTTCAGTTCCATAAAGCTGTCACTTGTCCCATCCTCTTTTGTGCTCGATGTAAAATGCTGGTAACTATAGCTGTCAGTAGTTTACTGTAATTTTACTGGGAAATTTGTTACAGTGTAACTGTGTATTTATTTTTCAAAATAAAATTTGGCCTATATATATCTGAGTTTCTTTTAATTTTGGTGGAATATACATTGTCATTCTGAATTGAGTGTCTATTATTCATTTTAGATAAGAAAAACATCCAAGTTTTATACCTGCACTTGTTCTCCGAGCCATTTGAAAGCTACAATTCCAGGCTGTGTTCTTATAACAAAAAGGCCAATACAAAACTGCATCCCGAGACCCCAAAAGACAGGCCTCCATGACACCTAAAAAAGATTTTTTAAGAAAAACAAGTAATTTGACCACAAGTGTATCTGTCAGGGAGTCTCAATAAAGCATTTTATTAGCAAGGAAGCATTTCTGATAAAGCTTAAGACAATAGAGGCACAAGGCCAAATGATATCCAAAGTCTCA
The DNA here is from genome assembly GCF_910596095.1 of Thunnus maccoyii. Taxonomy (NCBI): domain Eukaryota; kingdom Metazoa; phylum Chordata; class Actinopteri; order Scombriformes; family Scombridae; genus Thunnus; species Thunnus maccoyii. Next base: position 17,226,833 of record NC_056537.1, on the reverse strand, counting down.
GCAAAACAGACCAGAGATAACTTGAGAGATAACAGCCAAGCATATGTCGAAACATCTTTCATGTTAGCAGATATTCATCCTAGAATGAGTAAATAAAACTCACCTCTGTCCTGTGTGCTGAGAAGATGAACAAAACCACGATGAACATACACACGCCTCCGAATGAGATAAGCTGCTCAGGACGTTGGCTCGTGTCCAGGACCAGCCACAGAACAAGCAGGGCCACAACAGCTATGATGAAAACCCTGCAATAAAAAAACACCTTTGCTCATTAACAGATTGCATCCTGTGCGGCCCGTTATCATACACAGAGCAGTGCACACATCACATCCACTCACCATTTAATCCACTTCAAGTTAGATTTAAAGCATCTTACTGCAGGTTTGAAACACTGACTGATGCTTTTTCCCATGTACTTCTTCAAAAGTTCGTATGATGTTATAACAACAGCCAAACTGGTGAGGACTACAAGAGCGATGGCCCTGTGGAAATCCAATACACAGGCTGCAATGAAGTATGCCACATAACCTAAAGAACAGAAAAAGAGCATTTGATCAAGAATGAGTGTCCATGTTCAAATGGTTATTACTGTCTTGTCATAGTCTTCATAACAAATATCCTTGACCTTTAAAGTGTAAAGGACACCATAATTTTTTTTATAATAAACTTCTGTTTGTAAAATATTAACACAAATGAACAGACTTTTAATATTACCTGCTCCAAGTATGGCCAGCACAATGTATTTGAAGGTTTTTGAGTGAGCCTTCACGTAATCCTCTGTGACATTAATCGGCTTGGTAACTTTGCTAAAGTACAGAACAAATCAGAACTCAGTTTCCATTGGGTATAAAACATAGTTCTGTTTCAAATTTCTGTGAATAAAAAATGTCTTTCTTATAATTCCATAGATTCAGTTTCAAGTAATGTATATTTGCCTAAAGATTGTTGTTTTTTGTATTAAATATCAAATCTCAACAAGTTAATTATACTGTACATATATACATAGGATAAACAATATAAATATCACTGAGGCATAATGAAGCATCCCTGCTGTAATAACTATACCCAAAACAATTGCACTGCCCAATAAAAACAGTTACTAATTTAGTTTTACAGAAAGCAATCACATAAACTGACACACCTTAGGTATGATCCCATTCCCTTTTTTTTCTTGTTTGTCTCACATTTGACGCTGCTAGTATCCTCCGTGTTGTCCTCCTGAGAAAATCACATTATTTTACTGGGAAAAAAATCGCACCATTTTCACTAAAAACAAAAGGTGATACATACATCTATTTCAAAAGCAAAGTTGTCCCGGCCATTTCCGTTGGCATGGTTTTCACTTTTGTGCTGGATATCATTGGTTTCCGCTGAAAAAACACAACAGAAACATTGTTAACTTCTATGCAGCAGCCTTTGGAAAAGTAGCTTTAACTTTAACAACCAGGAATGCCAAATGACCAACAAGCTGTGTTTCTATGTCCTCTCTCTGTGAGATAAAACAATCTCAAAATAAGTCCACAGAGTCCTCACAGCTTATCTTGATGAAGAGGAAAATAGAAGAATTGTGCACAAGAATACCAGTTCACAACTGCAAAACAAACAGTTCAAAGAAAAGCAGAGGTAATGGCTTACTCATTGTGCGTCCTCCTAGACCCCCCTGTCAAATGGTGTGCTGTAAAAAACACTGCGGGAAAATATACTCTGCCCTCAATGAAATCTTATCATTAATTAACAGACACGTTACGTGCTCCTCTGATCTTTAAGGGAGTACAGGACATAGACAAAAGTGTCATTATGCATCAGAATTTATGTAATCAACAATGAAGCAACAATCAGATGTGATGTTGACCACATTCATCATTTATGAAATTATTACAGGGACACATGATGATATTCCAGATGATATTCCAGATATAAAGTCACTGGAAATGACAAAGCTGAAAAACTGATATTTAATAACACCGGGAAATACTAGTGGATTAATCATGAATGAGTTTATCTGTAGGCTACTCCCATACTTAAAGTAAGTTATAAATAGTCATATTGTTCCTTTTTATAAAGACTTTCCAATAAAGATTTTCTCAGAGGCATGTGAACATGACAAGACTTAACTCAAAAACACATTTTCTTTTCTGCCTATTTCTATCTTGAGAAAAACAAAATGACTATGAGTCGTAACTTATGAATGTTGTTAGGTTTGTGGCATTTTCAAACAGGCTACAGTAAAAAGCAGCTAAATATACGCTTAGAAGAGAAATAATAATTAGAGCGAATGTAGCACATATTATTCCTGTAAAGGAGCCCAAAGAAAACTGCTGTATGTGGAGTTAAATTCTACTGTGTATGCCATCAAAGGCCTTCATAGGTCTTTTAGTGGGGAAAAGACAGCAATGTCAAATTGTCTCTTATTTTTATGACAACATCTCATCTCTTTATGCAGTTGTTTTGTAGAAAAAGTACATTGAGTATTCACTGCAGAATTAGATATCCTCCAAATCAGTTAGAGCTTTTATCTGGTCCATTAAATATATTGCAGTGCAATCTGTACTTCACTTTCACGGTGATGATTCATGAGTGGTTTTATTGGTCACAATTTGTTCTTCTCGCTACTGTTCAAATTTGATCTTGTTCATTCACTCATTTGCCATCAGAATTAATTTGACTATTTAGATGTGGCAGATATTGTTATATTGTTGCTTCTATTAAGTTTCTGCTGCTCTTTTTTCAAATTTTCTTCTGATAAGAAAGTGATTCAGGCCTCTGTGCGTGAGTATGTGTGTGTGCATTTAACAGGAATTGGTGTCACTTCAGCCTGACTAGCAGGAAACGAAGAGTCTTGCGTTATAACGCCCTCAATTTTGTCTTACAGGACATTAAAATGAAAAACTACCTCCTTCCCCGCAAAATTTAAGTTGTGTACAAACTTTAAGGCTCTAATGGTCGTCAGAAGCTGAACTTGCCCCCACTCCCAAAATGAGAGTATCACCACAAATGCCAAAACTGATGGGGAACTTTGGCAGTCCTTGTTGAATCATGGTCAAAAATTTCAAACAGCATGATTGGAGAGTTGTTTATGGGGAGCAAAGTGTAAAAAGTATTGAGAAACCGTTTCATTGTGAATGTATCCAGATTCAGTTAATGATTTAATGTGGATAATCCACTCCACTATACTACCTGCAAGGAAATTATTAGTAATAATAAATAAAACAATGACTCACGTTTCTTTGTAATGCCCTGTGATTTACAACATATCCAGGCTGATGATCAACTAAGCACTTCTGCCACTGACAATGGATTGGAGGATGCTGAACATTACCAATGATACATGGACTGCTTGGCTGTTCAGATCAACATCCAACCAATAATTATGACTTTAAAATTGGTATTTTTTCTGATTGCTCCATTAAGCAGTACATAACACATATGTGCCTGAAGAACATTGGCCACATTTTACTGTTGAAGTTGACATAAATCCTAATTTTAAGGCATTTTAATCAAGCACACTATATTAATGTATTTCACTATATTTGCACCCCCAGCACCTTGACTTATTTGATTACTGAGATAAAACCATAGATATTCACATGTATTTATACATGTGTATATATCTATGACATGAAACGTTTACAAGTCATGTGAATGTTTCCCATTCCATTCCACATAACCTGAACATGACCATGAGCATTAGTGTAAGCCTGGTTAAGTGTATCACTCAGTCATTCAGATCATACACTCAGTGCAGCAGAGTCATGCTATAAGATTACAAATGACTAGGGCTGTAGTCTCCTGGTCGACTGACTGACTAGTTGGTCGATATACTCTCGTCCGACCAAAGTCTCATTGGTCGTATAATCGCCGTGTTACTTTCATAAGGAGAAAGTGCTACATCAACAGCCTTCCAGGATTAATCCATTATTTCCTGCTGCGGGAGGGACAGACTAACAAATTACCTGTGAAAACAGGGGTGTATTCAAAACACCCCATGGTGTTTTCAGAACTTTGAACTCGCCCAACCTAATGGAGACTGCTAGGTCTAACTGTACTCAACGTTCACCAAGCGTTTACTGAAGGTACTGAATGTTTACTGAATCAGTGTTTCTCCTAGAATTATAACAACAAGAACTCCCGCCAGGCCAAAAAAATATTCTTAAATTAAAAAATAACGCTAAATATCCATTCATTCGGAAATCAATAGTGTTTGGGAGTCTCTGTGCAGCGCTGTTCCGGTATGTGAGTCTACTGCTGTGTCGTTGCCTGGGAAACTATTGGTAGTGTAACTCCAATAAGGAATACGGAAGTTGATTTGATTTGATATATTGGTTAGGACAGTAATGATTGTGTAGTATGTTTGCGTAGTGAGTGGGAAATAGTGAGCAGCAGGAAAGTGACGGTGGATGCGAGCGGAGCAGAGGAAAAGGTTAGCAGTAAGTTGTCAGTCTGGCAGTAAATGTACAGAACAGACTCCAGCGTAACAGTTAATAAATGCTAAAAAGTCAAGTCTGTTGTTTCCCCAAGTGCTGGAAAAGTGAAGGGGGATAGCTCCAAAGTTAGCAACAATGGGTTAGCCTAACCTGAAGACACAAAACAGAGAAATCGAGAACGGAGAAATGTGCGACTGCTGAGTTCACTGTGCACTCTGTCTCTTTACATTCACCCCCCTACCCCCCATGAGTAATCGATTAGTTGAAGATTATATACTACAGCTCTACAAATCATCAATAAAACAATAAAACAGCAGCAATAGTAAAATAGATACAGCATTTTGGACAGAAAACAATGTGTCAATATTTTTAAAAAGATAAGATTTGATAAGTGCTTTAAAAGATATCACTGATTTGGCAAGCCTCAAATCTTCAGGCGGGGAGCTCCAGAGCTGACGGACCTTGACCACAAAAGCCCAGTAATGCCCTGTGATTTACAACAAATCCAGGCTGCTAACAAGAACAAACAGTGGAGCTGATGCCTAATGTCCTTGATTTCTATCTGATTATGAATTGATGATCAACTAAGCACTTCTGCCACTGACAATGGATTGCTCCATTAAGCAGTACACACAAACAAACACATATGTGGCTGAAGAACATTGGCCAAATTTTACTGTTGAAGTTGACTTAAATCCTAATTTTAAGGCATTTTAATTGAGCACACTATATTAATGTATTTCACTATATTTGCACCCCCAGCACCTTGACTTGTTTGATTACTGAGATAAAACCATAGATATGTGTGTGTATACATGTGTATATATCTATGACATAAAACGCTTTCAAGTCATGTGAATGTTTCCCATTCCATTCCACATAACCTGAACATGAGCATGAGCATTAGTGTAAGCCTGGTTAAGTCTAGCGTTCAGTCATTTAGATCGTACACTCAATGCAGCAGAGTCATGCTATAAGATTACAAATGATAATAAAACAATAACCCCCCCCCCCTCCAATGACTAATCGATCGATTATTTGAAGATTATGTACGATTTCAGTCGACCAAGATTTCTTTTCTTTGGTTGCCTACAGCCCTACAAATTATAATAAACAATATAAATAAAGCAACAGATTTGATAAGTGCTTTAAAAGATGTCACTGATTTGGCAAGCCTCAAATCTTCAGGCAGGGAGCTCCAGAGCTGAGGGACCTTGACTGCAAAAACCCAGTCACATATAACACATATACTGTATATACTTTTTAACCAGCTTACTGAAAGAGGCAGATTACATGCACAAATAAGTATGAGCAGACAATGCTGAACAGTGGCAATAGAACAATGGGCTGTTGTGAGCACATATATTAGGGGCTAGTAATATATTTTAGCCTCTTGGGCCCCTGTTGTAGCCCCAGGGTGCATGTCATACATGCATATCTTTTATAGTTGCTTTTGGTGTAAATGAGGGCCAGGCAGTGTGCAAGCAAGATCATGTCCAACCCATCCCACCCTGGACACAGACTCTTTGAACTTCTTCCCTCAGGAAAAAGATCCACAAAAACCTCCACCAGCAGACACAGGAACAGCTTCTTGTTGTCCTACTGAACAGCTGAACTGTACTTTTATCAAACTGGACTTTACATCTCACATCCTTCGTTTAATCCCTGAACTTGTCACTTTATTTAATCAAACTGGACTTAACATTGTACATTGCGTTCAACCTCCACTGTTACATGATTTAATTATTTATTGCACGTCACATTTAATTTTTGCACTGGTCACCATTTCTTGGTCCGTAGCACAGTCCGTATTTCCTTTGTACAGTCAGTATTTCGTTTTAAGTTTTATATCCCATTTCAAAACTATTATTATTCCATTCTGTAAATAGATTTTAAATTTCTCATTTAATTTTAGTAGTACTAAGCCAAGACACATCGTTGAATGCTGCATACTTAGCTAATAAACTGATTAGGGGATTCTGATACCTATCTACCTCTAGCAATATACCAAATACAATGTAAACAGCTGTTTAGCCATGACGCACAATAAACTGCATTCATCCCTGCAGCGTTTCAGGGGACATATACAGTAGTAGTAACATTAGCCATGGCACCACCTCTCGCCTGTAAGTCCGCATCCAGGGCTTGAATCGCTCATAAAAATGTTATGGCTAGTATACTAGCTAGTATACTCCTTTCCCTACTAGCTATAGCTAGTAGCCTGAACTCGAGAGGGAGTGAGGAAAGACAGTGTGCATGTTGTACTTGATTTTGAGGAGGAAGTGCTCCCAAAGAAAGTGACTCTGGGCTTTTTGAGCTACACCATAAGAGAGTACGTGCCAAAGCCAATGAGGTGTTACAACTGTCAAAGGTTTGGTCACACAGCCAAGACATGCAAAGGCAGAAGAAGATGTGCCAGACGTGGGGAAGATCATGAGTATGGGCAATGTGATCATGAGCAACCAAAATGTAAATGTGGTGGCAATCATGGGGCATGTGAAGTGGTGAAAAGGAAAGGAAAGGAAATACAGCAGGTAAGAGTTCAAAGTAAGATTACATATTCAGAGGCTGTGAAGATGGTGAGTCAGAGAGGAGGAATTGTTGAGAGGAGCAGAACAGGTAAGGAGCCCATAAAAGAAGCAGATCAGGTAAGTGAGAGAAAAGTAAAGGTTGATTTAAAGAAGCTAGTCACTTTCATAGCAGGGGTAGTAAATGCTTCAATGGAAATTAATCCAAAACAGAGAGAATACAAATAATTGTGAAGGCAGCAGCTCATCATCTAGATATCAGTGGGCTGACTTGGGAGGATGTGCAACATTTATCAGAGAAGGTATTTCATTTAGAGAGGTGAGTATAGGAAATGAGTAAGAATATGTAACTGTAGAGGTATGGACAAGTGAGTGTAAGTTTGTAATCATTAATTATTATAATCCATTTAAAAGGCTAGATTTGAGTATGCTAACACAAGTTGATGGGATGGATGGTAATAGGGTATTGGTATGTGGGGACTTTAATGCTCACAGTCGGTTATGGAGAGGAACACGAACAGATTCAAATGGTGAGGTTGTAATTGAAGAACTATTAGAAGAGAAAAGCATGGTTTGTTTAAATGATGTGAGAGGGACTAGATTAGATGTGCACACAGGGAATGCTTCAGTATTAGATTTAACTTTAGTCACTAGGGAGTTAGCGGGAATATGTAAGTGGGAAGTATGAGCAGAATCATCAATAGGTAGTGATCATTTTCCAGTGTGGTGTAGGGTATTGCTAAAAAAAAATAAAGAAGAAACGGAAATATCAGGGAAGTGGGTATTTAGCAGTGCAAACTGGGAAATGTTTAAATATATATGTGGGAGAGAAATGGATAAAATAGACTAAAATGACGATATTGAGAAGATTGATAACATGTTGAAAATAACATTACTAGAAGCTGCTAAACAGTCAATTTTGAAAAGTAAAGGAAGAATGAGGAGAAAGGCGGTTCCCTGGTGAACAGATGAATGTGGTAAAGTAGTGAAAGAGAGGAATAGAGCTCTCAGGTTATTAAGAAGAACTCATAATGTGCAGAATTTAATTAGATATTAGCAAGCACAAGCAATGGTTAGGAAAATTATACATAAAGCAAAAAGGCAAAGCTGGCAGACCTTTGCAATAAAATTGGAAGATCAACACCTGTAGGGGGGGTTTGGGGCATGATTAGGAACATTAGAGGAATCAGAAGGGAATGGCAGCATCCAGTACTGAAGATGGGGGTGGGAGCAGCAGTGTCTGATGAAGAGAAGGCAGAGATGTTAGCGAAGGCACTTACTCAAATCCATAGTTCTGATAATTTGAGGAGGGTAAGAGAGGAAGGGAAATGACAAGATCAGCTCATCCTGGAATTCTTGAGAGAAGGGACAATAATAACAGTGCAATGGATGCTCCATTTACATTGGAAGAAATGAAGAGAGCAACAGTAAGGTCTGGACTAACATTTTCTGGGAAGTATGAAATCTGCTATGTCATTTTAAAACATTTAGGAGTTTTAGCATCTATCAAGCTGCTAGGTTTCTATAATAAAGTATGGGAAGTGGGAAAATTGCCAACAGGTTCGAAAGAGGCAGTGATTATTCCTATCAGGAAACCAGGGAAGGACCCATCAAATCCAATGAACTATAGGCCAATAGCACTCACATCACATGTAGGTAAGATAATGGAAAGAATGATTACAGAAAGATTAGGATTTTTTACAGAGAGCAGAAGAATTTTTTCACCTCATCAGAGTGGATTATTTAGGAGGGGTAAAGGAACTATTGACCCAATTATATGTCTGGAAACAGAGATTAAGAAAGCACAAGTTAATTAAGAATCTGTAGTGGCATTTTTTTTTACATAGAAAAGGCATATGATATGGTTTGGTGGGGGTTAATGATCAAATGAAATATGATGGGAATAGCGGGAAGAGCATATAATTGAATTAAAGACTTTTTATTTGATAGATTTATTCAAGTAAGACTTGGGACAGCCTTGTCAGGAAGATATATGGTAGATAACGGTACCCCTCAGGGCAGTGTTATTAGCCCACTACTCTTTTCCATTATGATAAATTATGTTTTTTCTCAAGTTCAGAGCGATATTGTTTGCTGATGATGAAGCTTTGTGGAAAAGAGGAAAGAATATAAATCATTTTATAAATAAAATACAAGAGGCAGTTAACATGGTTGAAAAATGTTGGGGGATTCAAGTTTTCAATTGAAAAAAACAAAACATTAATGTTCACTAAAAAGAGAGGTGTTGACACAGATAAAGATATATGGGCAAAGGATAGAGCAAGTGAAAGTCTTTAGATTTTTGGGTGTGTGGTGTAATGGAAAAAACACACTTTGTATCCTCTGCATCACACAAACAGTTATTGCATTTCTGATAAACTCATATTGTATAAGTGCTCATTATTTTTGACACTGGATCAGAGTAGGGAGTAGCCTCATCTTGAACATGCTACTATCCCTTTAAATTAGTTTGATAGCTTTGAAGACATCCAGCACTGCGCCCCACTCACATTGAGTGCAATTACGCTCTGTTGTGACTGTATGCTGATCCCTTGCAAGGTTTTTCATTAAAAGACAAAAAGACAACTTGGTCTTTGTCAGCTTTTTATTTCCAGATTTCCACCACAGTGGTTTGATGAAAAGTTAACATGGAATGAACATATTCATAAGATAAGCTCCAAGTGTAAAAAGATATTAAATGTGATTAGATCAGTGTTAAATTATGGATGTATTGTGTTAGATTATGATGTACAGCCTCATTAAAGAAGTTGGAGGTGGTGCAAGCTCAAGCTTTGAGACTTTGTCGTGGTGCTTTCAAAACAACTCCTGCGTCCGCTCTTCATGTTGTGATGGGTGAAATACCGCTACACATCAGACACAAACAGTTAATGATGAACTACTGGGCAAATCTTCAAGGGCATTCTGATGATCGCCATCCAACAACAAAAGTACTTCTTCCATGTTGAGAGAGAGAAAGGGCCAAGCGGAAGTGTTTTGTGTGGAGCAGTGAAACAGTTGCTAGAGATATGTCATTAAATCAGAAAAGATATATCCCTACAGTGCCATTATCAGTAACACCACCCTGGTTGCCACCACCTCAGTGTCAATTGATTTCTATATTCTGGAAAAAGTGAAGGTACATAAAGGTTTTGGAAATATTTCCGCTTTGGTTGAAGATAGGTTACCAACATTATGTCAAACATTCGTCCCAGTATACACAGATGGATCCAAGGATCCTAACACAGGGAGCACAGGCTTTGTTTTGAGTATACCAACCTTACAAGTTTCTGTTAAAAGAAGAACATCAGATCATTTGTCAGCTTATACAGTCGAGATGACAGTAATTGCAACAGCATTACAGTGGATAGAAGAGTTACAAATTAAAAAGGTTATTCTTTGATTCATGTTCTGCTTAATGCCATTACAGTCTTTTACATCTCACAGTAGGCAGGATATAGTTAATGAGATAAATTAAACTCTGTACAGTTTTAAAAATATGAAAATTTTGACAACATTTATGTAGGTACCAGCACACAGAGGGATTAAGGGCAATGCTATTGGGGATGCATTAGCAAAACAGGCACTGAAACACGGAGATCATGGACATGTCTCTCAGTAAATCTGAATTTTGATTTTGTTTATAGGGGTAGATAATTCTGGTTCACACTCCAACATAGTGGGTGGCGGAGGAGAAGGCCACAAATTGGCCTCTCATAATCGGCAGAAAATGTTAATTTCGGGCCTATGCTGATATTTCATTTTAGAGCTTATATCAGCTGATACCGATGACGTGTCGATAACATTGTGCATCCCCAGTTCTTTGGTCTTTTAATCTATTCATTTCTCATAATCATGATAAGACTCATTAATTTATATTTCACAATAGAGAGTCATTAGAACATAAAAGAATAAAAGAGTAAAAGTAAAGATAGTAGGCTCTGCTGGTTCAACACTTGGATCACCCAAGAATAACAGTGAACAACACAATAAAGTATTTCTAAAGATAAGCATGTACATATTCAAAGGATATTGCACCCTGGTAGATAAGTAATTTCTCAACTTCTCTTTTATCACAAAGTGAACAAAGCCTGGCCTCCCTGGGGAGCCTGCTCTGCCTGTGACGGCCTGTTTCTATGGCCAGGCTGTGTCCACTCAGTCTGTACATTGTCAGCATTTTCCTTAGTTTTCTATCAGGTCAATCTGTATTTTTCTTTTGATCGTAAATTATGTTACGACCCTCTAAAAATAGCTCATCCACAGAAGGCCCAACATAATTAAAGAGTCAGGATAGTTTACCATAATTAAACCAATTTATTAACAAAAACAACAAAAATTAACAAAAGCTGGTGAGCTGGCCAAAAAGAACAAAAAAAAGGGAAGACACCCAGACCAACCCACAAAGGGTCGTAGGATCTGGGCTCTTCCCTCTAACCTAAATCCACATAAAAACCAAACCTAACAGAAATAAAGCCACGAAAACAGGACTACCGGACCCGCCAAACAAACCAAAAAGTAACAAAGGCAAAGCTAAAGCATTGCAAATACACACAAGGACAATCAACTGCTGCCAAGGCTGGAAAGTGGAGAAGAGAGAGTGTAAGCCACATTCCTGCCCACTTTATAGGTTCTCCCTCAATCACCAGATCAGGGCCACCTGGGAGAATACCCAACACATGGTAAACAGAATATCACAGGTTATACATATCCCATCCAGCAAGGGGGGAGTATGTAACAATGGTGTAAAAGGCCCTTGCCTTCTCCTTCAGCTCATTCACAGCAATGCCAAAATGTCCAGTGGAACTGATATTCAAGCCTAGATATGTATAATGTTTTGTATGCTCAATTTCTATATATCCTTATGTGAATTTATTTTTCTGAGAGTTGGATCTTTTTTGGAAAGTCAATATTTTGATTATTGATTATTATTTCTGAATGAGCCACTGCATTATCCCCAAAAAGTAAAGGACCGACATCACACTTCTGAAGAACACAGCAATAGGCAAAGCCTGAGGGAGTAATCACAAAACTCAGCTTGAATAACTCATAATCTTATGGCCTGTATTTACTGTATTCAGGAAGAATAAATTGTCAGTTGCACATTCACTCACTTGAAAGGCAAAAATGTCTGCGATCAGATCCCCAAAAACAAATGCTGACCCTTCATTGGTGTAGTTGAGGAATATCTAAAATCATGAGACAAAGACGAAACATGGGTTATATTATTTCAAACAGTTCTTTGTTCTCTTAATCTATTCATTTATCGCATTCATTCATGGTAACAAGCATACCTCCACAAAAGGAAGGTTGTCCAAGCCATATCCATTGGCATGGTTTGCACTTTTGTTGCTTTATATCATTGGTTTCTGCTGAAACCCCCGCCCCAAAAAAACAGAAACATGGTTCACTTCTATGCAGCAGCCTTTGGAAAAGCAGCTTTAACTTTAACAACCAGGAATGCCAAATGACCAACAAGCAGTGTTTCTGTTTCTATGTCCTCTCTCTGTGAGATAAAACAATCTCAAAATAAGTCCACAGAGTCCTCACAGTTTATCTTGAAGAAGAGGAAAATCCGCCTAGACCCCCCTGTCAAATGGTGTGCTGTAAAATACACTGGGGGAAAAAACTAAACTCTTCCCTCTATGAAATCTTATCATTAATTAACAGGCATGTTACATACTGCTCTGATCTTTCAGGGAGTACAGTATAGGAAGACAAAAGTGTTTCAATGCGTAAGATATTATGTAATCAACAATGAAGCAACAATCAGATATGATGTTGACCACATTCATCATTTATGAAATTATTACAGGGACACATGATGTGTTTTCCAGATATGAAGTCACTGGAAATGATAAAGCTGAAAAACTGATATTTAATAACACCAGGAAATACTAGTGGATTAATCATCAATGAGTTTATCTGTAGGCTACTCTCAGACTTAAAGTAAGTTATAAATAGTCATATTGTTCCTTTTTATAGACTTCCTAATAAAGATTTTCTCAGAGGCATGTGAACATGATGAATAAGACTTTTATTTATTTATTTATTTTTATTATTTTCTTTTCTGCCTATTTCTATCTTGAGAAAAACAAAATGACTATGAGTCGTAACTTATGAATGTTGTTAGGTTTGTGGCATTTTCAAACAGGCTACAATAAAAGCAGCTAAATATACGCTTAGAAGAGAAATAATAATTAGAGCGAATGTAGCGCATATTATTCCTGTAAAGGAGCCCAAAGAAAACTGCTGTATGTGGAGTTAAATTCTACTGTGTATGCCATCAAAGGCCTTCATAGGTCTTTTAGTGGGGAAAAGACAGCAATGTCAAATTGTCTCTTATTTTTATGACAACATCTCATCTCTTTATGCAGTTGTTTTGTAGAAAAAGTACATTGAGTATTCACTGCAGAATTAGATATCCTCCAAATCAGTTAGAGCTTTTATCTGGTCCATTAAATATATTGCAGTGTAAGCTGTACTTCACTTTCACGGTGATGATTCATGAGTGGTTTTATTGGTCACAATTTGCTCGCTGCTGTTCAAATTTGATCTTGTCATACACACACCCAAAAAAAATCTCTGATTCCTTTTTAAAATGGAGTTGGCCCATGGTTCATAACACTCAATGGGGTCTCAGTCTGTCAGGGTGACGACGCTAAACATTAATTCTTATTAAAAAGTTCAGGCTATTTGTGTTAACTAATATTTCACAAGACCTTGCAGACCCTAAAAGCCGTTAGCGGAGGTTTATGACCTAACAGATTTTGTTGCATAACATTAAATGCATTGGTTCAGTAGCCCAAAGTCGTTCTTGTTTTGCACACCATCAACTCATTTGCCATCAGGATTAATTTGACTATTTAGATGTGGCAGTCATAGCTATAACTGAGAAACAGACTTGTTAAAGGAAGACTTTGGTTTATGCAATAGAAAAGATAATAATAATTTATGAAAATTGAATGTATGGAATATTCAGTGGTGGAAAAGTACATTTACTCAAGTAATGTACTTAAGTATCATTTTGAGGTACTTGTACTTTACTTGAGTATTTCTATTTTATGCTACTTCATACTTTAACTTCACTACATTTCAGTGGGAAATATTGTACTTTCTACTCCACTACAAATATCTGATAGCTGTTGTTACTAGTTACTTTTCAGATGAAGATTTGACACAGTGAATAATATAACAAATGTTTAAAATACAACATATTGTTAAAGATTAAACCAGTTTCAGATTTCAAAAGACTGAAAACATCATTAATCATCACGACCCCTCAGATGTATCTTGTGACCCTTTGGAGGGGCCCGACCCCTAGGTTGAGAAACACTGGACTAAAATATTTCAACATTCTGTGTGTTTGCTGCTGTCTTATTTAAGTAAACATGATTCTTTATTCACAGACTAACACATTAGAACCTAAATATAAATAAATAAATGATAAATAGAAAATAGCTTCACAAATGTTGTCTGTTTAATTTCTTCAATTACACTGACTTGCTGAAATCATTCACTCACTGTATACAAAGCATAGACTATACAGTCACTGACAGTCCACATCAATATCAGATATTGTTATATTGTTGCTTCTATTAAGTTTCTGCTGCTCTTTTTTCAAATTTTCTTCTGATAAGAAAGTGATTCAGGCCTCTGTGCGTGAGTATGTGTGTGTGCATTTAACAGGAATTGGTGTCACTTCAGCCTGACTAGCGGGAAACGAAGAGTCATGAGTAATAACGCCCTCAATTTTGTCTTACAGGACATTAAAATGAAAAACTACCTCCTTCCCCGCAAAATTTAAGTTGTGTACAAACTTTAAGGCTCCAATGGTTGCCGGAAGCTGAACTTGCCCCCACTCCCAAAATGAGAGTATCACCATAAATGCCAAAACTGATGGGGAACTTTGGCAGTCCTTGTTAAATCATGGTCAAAAATTTCAAACAGCATGATTGGAGAGTTGCTCATGGGGAGCAAAGTGTAACTAGTATTGAGAAACCGTTTCATTGTGAATGTATCCAGATTCAGTTAATGAATTAATGTGGATAATCCACTCCACTATACTACCTGCAAGGAAATTATTTGTAATAATAAATAAAACAATGACTCACGTTTCTTTGTAATGCCCTGTGATTTACAACATATCCAGGCTGCTAAAAAGAACAAAGAGTGGAGCTAATGCCTGATGTCCTTGATTTCTATCTGATTATGAATTGATGATCAACTAAGCACTTCTGCCACTGACAATGGATTGCTCCATTAAGCAGTACACACAAACAAACACATATGTGGCTGAAGAAAATTGGCCAAATTTTACTGTTGAAGTTGACATAAATCCTAATTTTAAGGCATTTTAATCGAGCACACTATATTAATGTATTTCACTATATTTGCACCCCCAGCACCTTGACTTGTTTGATTACTGAGATAAAACCATAGATATGTGTGTGTATAGATGTGTATATATCTATGACATAAAACGCTTACAAGTCATGTGAATGTTTCCCATTCCATTCCACATAACCTGAACATGAGCATGAGCATTAGTGTAAGCCTGGTTAAGTCTAGCGTTCAGTCATTTAGATCGTACATTCAGTGCAGCAGAGTCATGCTATAAGATTACAAATGATAATAAAACAATAAAAAAAAAACAATAGTAGTAAAATAGATGAGACATGTTGGACGTAAAACAATACGTCAATAATTAAATAAAGCCCTTTCTAAAAAGATAAGATTTTAGATAGATAAGACTGAGAATTGATTTAAAAGATGACATGTGACTGCTGAGTTCACTGTGCACTCTGTCCTGTCACATCACCATCTCCATCCACACTCACCCCCCCCTCAAAAAAATCCACAAAAACCTCCAGCAGCAGACACAGGAACAGCTTCTTGTTGTCCTACTGAACAGCTGAACTGTACTTTCAAACTATCAAACTGGATTTTACATCTCACATCCTTCGTTTAATCCCTGAACTTGTCACTTAATTTAATCAAGCTGGATTGTACATTGCAGTCAACCTCCAGTGTTACATGATTAAATTATTTTATGTCACGTTTGATTTTTGCACTGGTAACCATTTTTTGGTCCATAGCACAGTCCATATTTCCTTTGTACAGTCAATATTTCGTTTCAAGTTTTATATCCCAATTCAAAACTATTATTATTCCATTCTACAAAGAGATTTAATTTTTTTCTTTTAATTTTATTACTACTTTGTTTATTTTGCATTTGTGGGAGCAAAAACAAAGACACATCTTTGAATGCTGCATGCTTTGCTAATAAAGTGACTCTGAGTTTCTGATACCTATCTACCTCTAGCAATATACCAAATACAATGTAAACGATTGTGTATTTTACCAATGAGCCATGACGCACAATAAACTGCTTTAATCCCTGCAGAGTGTCAGGGGACATATACAGTAGTAGTAATGTCAGCTATGGCGCCGCCTCTCGCCTGTAAGACCGCATCCAGGGCTTGAATTACTCATGTTCAAGGAAAAGGAAAACGAAGTTAAGGCTAGTAGCTAGTAGCCTGTAACTTAGCTATGAAGCCCTGCAACAGCTAGCTACAGTATAGCTGGCGAACACTCAGCGCCTGCAACTAACTTTGCTATATAATTTATTAGAGCTGTTAAACATAACTGCGGAGCAAATGGTGAGCCGAATGGTGCATCAATATGTGACGAGTTGGGATTGCTTGACTATGATTTATGCGCTAGCGTTTTGCTATGCTACATTGCTAAATAGCAAAGCTAACGTCAAACCCTGTAGTTAAATTGGGCCTTTTAAGGATTTGATATGTGGTAAGGCTAGGACAATAATAGTCTGTATGAAATGTTAATATGCTTGTGGTGTGTTTAATGTGTGCTTTGCTTCAAAATAGTAGACAAATAGCAAAAGTCGTTACGGTTTAGCTTGCTAGCTAGAGCTAACGTTAGCATAGAGAATGCTACCCAGCTGTTATAGTTATTATCCACTTTGTAAAACAACTCTTTTTAAGCTGTCAACAGTTCCTACAGCTCTCCCTGCTGTGACCACTGTGCAAATGTAAAGATAAGATAAGCTATCTCTGTATGTGTTTCTGCAGGTTTATGAGACTGTGCAGCCATGGGTGACATGAAAACCCCAGATTTTGATGATCTTTTGGCTGCTTTTGACATCCCAGATGCCACGGGGTTGGATGCTAAAGAGCCCACCCAGGAAAGTCATGAGGAGACAGAGAGTCATCTGAAACACACAGGGATATGTCTGGATGACAGCTTATTGAGTAGCCAAGCTGTCACTACAGCAGATATCCCTGCTGTAAGTGTTATTGTGAAAAACACAAGTCGCCAGGAGTCATTGGAAGGTTTCGGTGATGGGCTTCACTCAGGTCCAGAATTGCAAAATGGATTCAGGGGACAAGGGACTTCCATTGACTCTGATGAGACAACTAACACTGGCTTTTCCAAATCATTTGTCTCTGCTTTGAATGGGGAGAGCTCAAGAGAGCTTCTTGGAAAAGCACCTATTCAGCACAAGCCTGATGGAACACCAATATTTTCCCAGTCACTTTCTCATTTTAGTCCTATCTCCAGTCCTGAGTCTGAAGACACACAGTGTAGTAGAGATGAAATGCATGCAAAGCAAGAGAGACCCTGTTTCCCAGAAGCTTCAGTTTTGGTGGAACCTTCAATCCCAGACAGTCCAAAAAAACTGGACCTCAGCATGTTTGATGAATGTCCAAAGGACTCTAATACTCCTAAGAACACTCAAAGGAGCAGAGCAGAAAGTGCTAGCAGTGAGGAGCCATCTGACATTTGTGTCAGTAATGAAACTGATAAAACATCTAGAGCACACTGCGCCCTTCCCCCACCACGTGGTAACCAGAACTTGATTGAGACCAACTACAATTCAGGAACCCCAGTGGATGTTCCCACCTCTTATCCACATGTCAATTCTCAGACATCTAAATTATCCTCTTGCCTTGAGGCTCTGGTGGCTTTGAATGCTAGAAAAGATCCCAGCGAGCAGACTAACCCCAGAGAGTCATCAGCCGTTCCGAATGACTGCATGAAATACAGCCCCAAGGTGCCTATCTCCCCACGAAGTCCCAGAAGTCCACTTGAAGCTGTGAGACGGCTGATGAAACCATCTGACAGCCCTGTAAGCATCTGCAGTGATAGCAGTGGCAAAGCATCCCCTGCTGTCGCATCTGGATCACCCCCTGCCATACCAAGGGTCAGAATTAAAACCATCAAAACCACATCTGGGCAGATCAAGCGCACTGTCACCAGTGTGCTGCCCGATTCAGAAACAGATGAAGTTCATTCTGCCTACGAATCCTCTCCATCGCAGAGTATGATGAGTGAAGATTCTTATTGCAATATGTCACCTCATCAGTCTCAAAGTGCGGCTCTAGAGAGCACAGTTGGATTGCAGACTAAAGGAACCCCAGTTAGTACATCATCACCAAAACTTTTACACAACAAATCGGAGGCAAACTCCAGAAGGTCAGGCATGATGGAGTCTGCAACAATTTTCCATAATACTAGTGGTCCTGTCAAAAGATCTAGTGCACATCAGGGGCAGAAACCAAAGAGAGTATCAGCTACAGCAGGCCATACAACTAGCACAAACTTCCTTCCCAAAGCAATGCACTTAGCTAGTCTGAATCTTGTCCCTCACAGTGTTGCTGCCTCAGTAACTGCACGGTCCACCTCTCATCAACAGAGCCAGCACACGCTCTCCTCAACAGTGTACAGCACTGTCCCACTGGTGCATCAGGTCAAAACAGCCAACCCTTGTCCACGAACCTCTATTCCCAACACAGCAGCAGGAACCTTAAACAGGCTATTGAACAACACCAACCCTGTGCCTACATATGTGCCCAACCTGAACCCCCCTCCGGAGAGCAATATCAAACTTCCACCACGCGGGTACTGCTGCCTAGAGTGCGGGGACTCCTTCGGGGTAGAGAGGAGTCTTGCGTATCATTACAGCAGGAGGAGCGTTCACATTGAAGTAGGATGTACGCACTGCGCAAAGACGATGGTGTTCTTCAACAAGTGTGCATTGTTGGCACATGCACGGGAGCACAAGAACAATGGCATGGTGATGCAGTGCACGCAGCTCCATATGAAACCCATAGCAGAGGAACACATGTTTGTACCTCTGAGTGCTGATCCAGTCAAAGGGGACTCTTATGCTACACCAGCGGCCTCACCTAAAAATCAACCCGTCATGCCCCTGTATCCAGACAACGTCATCCGCCACAGACTTCGTTGCCTGGAGTGTAACAAGCAGTTATCTGACTACAGAGCACTTGCAGGCCATTACCAGAGGCTGTCTGAAGATATTGAAGGATTAGTGAGTTGATGTTTTATTGAAATAGTAAAATATAAGGCTTGCAATATTCTTTATTTTTGTGATTGTCAACAAATCCCATGAAAAGACCATGACTAACAGTACTTTAGTCTGTCTCTCTATATGTTACGACTTCCACAGCCTATCTGTAGTATTCAGCATCAAGTCTATTTGTTCCTACTGAAGAAATCATTCTAACAGATTAGTTTTGCTAAATATAGTGCTTTTTGGGGGACTATTTTCAGCCGATGATTGTGTGTTTTTACAGCAGCACAACAGCGTATGTGTGATTGACTCAAAATAAACTACAGTAGCCATGGTCATTTAATGAAGGAGCATGTCAGCCAGTTTGCACGGTGTGACTCACTGATGTGTTTTTAATAGTTGTTGGAAAATAATGGAGCTCTGTGGCACAGATTATTAAGCTACATGAGTCTTCGGTCACACCGGCAGTACTTGGTTGTTTATGGTCATTTAATAGAAATTTTTAAATGTCACCAGACTTATCGTTTCCAGGCTCTGTGACCAGTATTGTTAATGTGTCTTATTATCTTTTTTTATACTTTTCTCTCATGTTCTTTTATTACAGATGTGTAAGGTTTGCTCAATGTTGCTACCCAACAAGTGCAGCTTCAGAGCTCACCAACGCATTCACACACACAAGTCCCCTTACTGCTGTCCCGAGTGTGGTGCCCTGAGTCGCTCGGCTGACATACAGAAGCATGTCAAGGAAAACTGTCTGCACTATGCACGCAAAGCATGGTACAAGTAAGTGACCGTGCATGAAAAGCAGGTCTTATTAAAAAAGTATGAGTGGTGTACAGTGACAGTAAAGTGGCATTATGCTTCCTTTTCCTCCAGGTGTCTTCACTGTGATATGGTTTTCAAGACCATTCAAGGACAAAAGACTCACATTGAAGAGAAACATTGTGAGGTCTTGTACAAGTGCTCCATCTGTCCAGTTGCCTCCAAGACCTCAGACAGCTGTGAAGTTCATCTGAAAAATAAACACAATTCTAGCAAAGTGTCCCCTCAGTAAGTGAACATCTTGTGACCCGACTGTTAAAAGTTGCACATTTCTTTTTACAGTCCATTCTAACCATTATCTCTTTGTATTGCAGGTTAATCTTTAAGTGTTCATGCGAGAAAATCTTCAAGAAAAAACAGTTACTGTTTCAGCATTTCCACCAGGACGCCAACAAGCGTGTTGTGTGTATATTCAAGTGTCCAGAATGCAACTCAGTCTTTCCGCAAAAGCAGCTGTTAATGCAACACTTCAAGGTTTGCCCTGATTATATTTTTCCTCTAGAGAGATCTTTAGTATATTTGTCAGCTCAATATAAACTCCCTGCAAGTAATCTCTTGCATCCCTGCATGTATTTGTGGGTTGGATTTCATGTCTGAAGAGTTTAAACATGTATCCACATATTTGTTTAGCTATTTCATACTTGAACCTTGCATAATGAAAACAAATAGCAGCTGCCTGGTGATTTCCATAATTTCTGTGAAAACTATGTTAAAACTGTGCAAGAAAGTGATATTTCATTTTTGATTAAACTTGCTCATTATTAGCTCAGCTACAGTTAATGTTAGCTTTTGTTAATATTAGTTAATATGCAATACCAAGCACATGATGCAGAAAAATCAACATGGTAAATTATGAAGTTACTTAGTCCAGCAACGCTGTCAGTCTTGTTTCACTACACGGGCAAAAGAATAGTCAGATATCATCTGTATTAAATCATATGTTTAAAGACAATAGTATTGTTATGTTTTATCACTTTTCATGATTTTTGCCATGTATTTTCTGTTTTGTAGAGCGTCCATGGAGGAGACATGAGACCGGAGGCAGAGAAGAACAGTAATCAAACAGTCAAGAGTGATTGGTACCAGGATGCTCATTCCGTCCAACAACAGAAGGGTCACAACCCTGTTAAACACACAGATAGTCCCAGAAAAAAGGCCGAGCAGGACAGCAAACCTCGTGTGAAGCCAACCGGCTGGACATGTGGGGAGTGTCTCCAGTGGTTCCCTGAACGAGACTCTTATGTTTCCCACGTGAAGACCAACCACGGAAAGGTGAGGGATCTTTTAATTCCCCATGCTGGAATGAGTTTGTGTTGAACCCAAACATTGAATTGCTGCTGCTCACTCAAATACATTTCTTGGCTCCCTTTCTCTTTTATTACGAGGATATAGAGTAGTGTTGGGCAGGAGAACTACAATAGATAAGATAACACTTTATTGAGTCCTGTGGAGAAAATTCACGTTTTACAGTAGCTGAGTGAGAGTGAAATAAAAGAACCAAAAAAAAATAAGAACAAAGTCCCAATTTTCTTAATACATACTTTTCTTTCAGCCTGCCTGAAAGCTATAGTAACATTTAACAGACTGAGTTTTGGTGGTTCTTCTGAGTAGTCACCCTGGTTGAAAACACTTTAGCCAACTACTGTCCTTTCAGCGCATTGTGTGCTGTGCTGCTGTAATGACAGTAAAAACGGTAAAACATGATGAATGATTTACTGTTCCATTTGAGGGCTAGGCGGCTTGGTTATATAATAATAAATAATAGTTCTAAGTGCATAAATACTAAACTGACTAGACTTAATGGCTACCTCACACCCCAAGTTAGTAAGTGCAATATAAGTTATATTAGCGTGTTGGAAGATATCCTTGTGATTTGTCATGGTTGTGTAGTCACTCCGCTCAATTCTGTTTTTAATGTAACTTTTTTTTTTTTCAACTGTAAATGAAGAGGTATCCCTGTCGACAATGTGAGCAGTCTTTCAACTCTACAACCAGTTTAAGAAGACACATTCGCAATGACCACGATGGAAAAAAGAAAATTTACACTTGTTGGTAAGATTTGTATGTTTGAAAATGAAGAAATTGCCATTAAATCATTAAATTCCAGTTCAGTATTGGCAACTGTATTTTATTTATTTATTTATTCATTTATTTATTTATTTTTACCCTTAAGGTATTGCACAGATACAAAGACAATATTCAGGACGAGTGTGATGTTGAAGAACCACATTAGTCTTATGCATGGAATCAAAAATCCTGACCTGGGCCAAATGCCAAAAACATCCATCCAGGAGTGCAAAACGGCTTCGGGCAAGGTACGTATTCAATATTTCTTAACATAAATAACAAACTAATAACTGCAGGTACAAATGCAAATGTTACAAATCCTATTGGACATCATTTTAAGATGTGTGACTTTTTTGATTTGCAGGGGCTCATATTACGAAAACCTGCCATGGGCACACAGGAGGAGGGGCAGGATCGTGCTGGCAGTCTAGAGGCTCCTTCAGCAAAGCGACTGAAAACTCAGTTCCGCTGTTCAAAGTGTGGTTTCATCACAGACGACGATACGCAGTTCCAGCAGCATATACCTCAGCATAAAACTGACGAAAACACTCCTCAGTGCCTTCACTGCGGCCTGTGTTTCACATCCGTGCTGTCTCTCAACAGACATCTTTTCATCGTACACAAAGTCAAAGATCCCGAGGAAGAAGAGAAAGGAGAGGTTAGAGATAAGAAGCAGCCAGTTAGATCAGCAGAGACCGATGAGGTAAATGACTTGTTACCGGAGCTAAATGAAACTCAGTCCTCACAGGCAGGGGAGCCAACAAGTCTGCAGTGTGACAAGACCGCGGAGTGTAATTTAAAACTGAGCACTCACTCTCAGACACAGACGGTCTCTCTACGGTAGTGAGAGCCACCTCGACACACCTTTTGAAGCTGCTTTCATAGCTTCAGTGTTCATGTGAAAGAAATAAACAACGCTCGATGTTCTGCATGGAGGTGGTACAAAGTCATTGGGCTTTTTATTTTTTAAATTCCTCCTAAGATATTCAGAGGCAGTGCAGCACATTCAAACGGTTTCATAAAGAACATTATTTTCATAAATAAGAGGACTTATTGATAATCATTTTTCAACTATTTTTATTTAACTTTGCATGTTGGCAATATATTCCTCTTGCCTTTCAGACAGCAACATATTACAGCTTTTATTTTTTGGTCTTTTTTTTGAAAAAACAAATGTTCCATCCACCCCGACAGGAGACTGAGGAATGTCTGTTAGTTTTTAGGTCTGGCAGTGATTGATGTCACAGTGAAGTGGTGGATTTTCTCCTTTGTAATCAACAGCAATTTCAATTGCTTAAATATTGTCTGAAGTATTTAATGCTACACACTATTACCTGGATGTGATCCAGGTTACTGTTTATTATGACATGACAGTGTTGCAATTAATTTGCAGTACAAAGCTAGAATTTTAGTCGCCATTTATTGCAAAACATAGTATAGTTCAATATTCATTTAGAAGCAGTACCTCTGCATTCATACTAAACAGTTAATCTAAAAGGTGAGAGAAAATACAGGCTTGGAGTTGCCTTGCTAAGCAAAGCCTAGTGAAGTTAGGCTACCGTATATGCAAGAACAAGATGCTTTTGACTATACAAGCATTCTGAAATGCTTTTGTTTTCAAGTATATTGAACTGAAATGTTTGATTTGTGGGTACATGTGTTGTCCCAGATCTGGCCTTTTTTTTTTTTTTTTTTTTTTTTTTTTTACACGTTTTGTTTCTTTTTTCTTGAATGAGTGTTCAGTGAAAAGGAGGGTTATCGGATGTATGGTTCAGCAGTATTGAAAATACCTCAAATTGCCAGAAGTGTATTTTTCAGGCAAGTGAACGGTCAATGTTATGTCAAATCAGGGTACATTGTTTTGGGTAATCCAGATCAGGTGTGAAAGTGACGTTTGATGGCGTATTGGAGTCAACATTTTATAAACCGGGACCTGTTAACATTATATTTCTCATAATAATAATAATAATTATAATAATAATAATAATAATAATAATAATTATATGAGTAAGATGGAGGAATTTGTTAAATGCATGATCACTTAAGAGCTCACAATGATGGATAGCTATTGTTGGCAGGTTCTGATTTGTAAAGCTGCACTTCTTGTTTTGTATTGAATACATGACAGTACCTACCTCCGTGGTAAAAGGCAGTGATGAATAATTAGTGTTGAAATGTTGAAAGGCTTTGAGGAGTTGCAGATAATCTCAGTGCAATGTAAAATTAGTTTATAAAATGTGTATTATCCCACATTATTCAATTTTATAAATTATTTTGGGAATGATATTAAGGCTATATGGTCATATTGACTTAACTGGCAAGTGAACTTTACTATGTAAGTGCTATGTGAGTTCTTTTCTTTCTCTGTAATCTTGAGTTCTTAAATCACCGTACTGCAGCTGTTTGTCTGCAGAGGCTGAAAAGAATGACTTGTTCACGACTTGTTCTTTTGTAGTGCTTGTTGAAAGACATTTGTACTTTTGATACTGTGTACAGCGAGGACTTGTGTAGGAAAGTAACCTGTGTACATACAGTAGCCAATGAACCCTGGATTCACAGCATTTCTTAAGCCATTACATCTATTCAGCATGCAGTGGCCCATGTGCCTTGCTGTTATGTTTACTTAAAGTACTTACAAATAAATTGGTGCATTTAATTATATTTCTGCTTTGTCTTTTTGTCTTTTTTTCCCTCCCCAAAGTATTTACTTGTGTGTGTGTGTGTGTGGTAATTAGTGGTTCTGCATTGAGGTCACGTACATCACAATCATCACAGCAAGTCAGAATGGCACAAGACACCCTAATGTGCATCATGCGTCCAATAAGAAACCAACAACAGATGGATGACTTCATCCCATTGGAATATTAAGCCCATCCTATCTCAGTATAACTGCCTGTCCCCCAAAGTGACAGAACAGTAAAGAGATTTTAATTAACTGGAATTAAATTGCATCAAACACGTTTGAGGAATGAGAGGCACGTTGACAAAGATCTGCAGAGCAGGATTCCTGTCTTTCATCCTTATCTCATACATTGCAATCACATCTTCAATGACTCTTGATTTAACTGAGCTGAGAAATAAAGTTTCAAAGATCAAGGTGAATCCAAGAGGGAATCTGTGGGCAACAGGTAAGAACAATTTTGGCATTGTTTCATGATTTTTGCAGTTTTTAAGAAAATATTTTTGACAGTTTCCTTTTATTTTGTGCTTATTTAGGACATTTTATGGGCAAGAAAAGTGTGGTGGACAGTTCATTTATGGAGTCTGCCTTTGAAGATGCTCCCACTGAAGTGAGAGCCGTTAGTCCTGTGTACAGAGTGAAGGACCTGCAGACGCTGCTCATACAGATGCTGAAAACTACCCAACAAGCACAACGGAAACAGGCACTGGACAAGTCAGTTTATTAATATTATTATTGTTATTATTATTATTATTGTTGCTTTAACAACTGATGATATGTTTTCCATTCATTCAGAGGAGAAAGGGATCCTGCTTGAGGAGCATTTCAACCACCTTGTAACATCATTACTGTGACAATACAAACTCCCACAGAGGAAGAGGCGTGTGACAAATAATGCTCTTGTAAAAATATATTTACATATATTTCAGTGTGATATATTACATTCTGTATGACAGTGTGAAGTGAATCTGCAGTTTGTTCTTGGGTAAAATGATTTGAACCTAATATTTATGATATGCTACCTGTTAATAAATTAGTGCTGAAAGCTAGATCTGTGTCAGCCTTTTCTGCTGATTTTCATCAAATCAGAACTGAAAAAGAAATGGCAGAAAGAGTGGGAAAGAGGAAATAAGAGCCAATATGACTACAGCTTTCAAAGAAAAGTAGGAGAAATAAGAGGATCTTTTGGGTTTCACTTTATGGAGAAATTAATTGGCAGAAAATTTTGCAACTTGGGGACAAATTTTGTCTTAGTAATAAAGTTAAAGAAGTTTCCTTAAAAAATTTGTGTCGAATATATCAAGCAAAAAAGACATTAGAGAGATTTAGAATTAATATGGAATGTTCTTGCAATTTCTTTGGACTAGAAGAAGAAATAATCTGTCATTTGTTTTATCACTGTATGTAAACAAGAATATTTTGGCTGGATGTTCAGCATTATATATGAAGGAAAACTGGGCAAACAATCCAGTTTCAGGATGAAGACATTTTTACATGTTTTGAAGGTAATGGGAAGGAAAATGGCACAACAATAAGAGGCCCGAAGAATAAGAAGGCAATTAAAACTAAATGTGTTTTTGATATATTTCTTTTAGAGCGATGATACATTATTTTTAATTTGTATTACTTTTTCTCAATTCTTTTTTTCTTCTTCTTGTAACTTTGTATATATACCCCTGGTATGGGCAGTTTTGTGTGTACATATTGTTAATGTGCATGTGTTCTCCAAAATAAAGAATTTAAAGGAAAAAAAAAGAAAAATAGCTAGAAATAGAGGAGGCAATAGAAATAGAAATGAGGAGGACATGATATCAAGGATGAAGTTTGGTCACACCGGTCTGTAGAGTACATCAAACATCATGAATAAGCTACAGGTAGATGTGAACATTGCGGATTAAAGGAAACGGTAGAGAATGTATTTTTATAGTGTCCTAGATTTCAACAAGAGAGGTAGACACTTTAAATTAAAGGAATCAAAACAGACTGTACTAGAGAAATGTTGTAGAGGATTTCAGGTGATGTGCGGTACGCCATTTTTTTCCTAGGACGGCGAAGTCATGACCCGCCCTACTCTGCCTCTGATTGGCTAGTACTCGTTGCCTTCCTTGGTTGGGTTGGTCAGTTTTAGGCATGAAGATGAGTCAGGGTTAGGATAAACCAATTGGAGGCAGAGTAGGGCGGGTCATGACTTCGCCGTCTTAGGAAAAAAGTATTACTCCAATCCAGAAGGAGGCAGTAATGCACCTAAAAGCTGTTTACCAACCGCCATTAAACAACAAAACAAGAAGAGGAAGCCGAGGGAAGCTAAAACATGCTTTTCATTACATCTTAGGCTAGACAGTTTAATAATAGACAGTAGCTATGCCTCTAATAGTGCTGTGTGGTTACCCCTGTAGTGGTAAAACACGGAGGGCAGAAGAGCTGAAGGGGTATTTTGAACAGAACACAGACCGAAAGGTTCATATTGTGGGAGATGGAGCTCTGGGCGTTGAGAAAAACTCAGTGTATGCAGGCAAGTTAAGCTAGCTATATCTAATTACATTCAGATATTAACTGTATATAACGCTGGCTACCGTGTTTTATTAAGTTTTTCTGGAAAACCAGAGTCCCTCGTACATGCTAGTTCTCTCCCAGTTGAACCAGTTGGCTAGAAAGATAACATTTTATTGAATTAAGACTGGTTTCCTGTACTGTTTTGAAGTTTGTGACAAGTGAAAATGCTGTCTGATGAAGACTCACAGGAGTGTTTCTCTCGTGTACAACGGAACATGAGTGTTTGTAGAGGATTTGGACAGCGATGACATAATAATATATTATGTGTATATATATATATATGTATATATATGTATGTATGTATGTATGTATATATATATATATATATATATATATATATATATATATATATATATATATATATTTATAAAATAGTATTTTGAATGGAGTTTGTTGTGTCAGTACAATGTCACTTAATCTCTTTACGCAAGAAATTTAGCAACAAACAAAATCTTGCACTGATTGTGTCTGCAACATCTAATTAATTGAGTTAAACAGCTGCTGGAAGTTAAAAATCTAGGGGGGAAAGTATTTAAAATTTCTATTAGCAGTTCAAATTGAAGCTTTTGAATAAACTAGTTGATTAATCAATCAGTTGAAAATGAACTATTTTGATAATTTTCCAAGCAAAACTACCAAGAATGATTGGATATTGTCTTCTTTTCTTTCTCTTCTCTTTATAATAAACTCTTAATTTCGGGTTTTGGACTACTTTTCAAACAGGCAGGCAAACAAGCACGATGTCAATTTGGGTTGTGGGAAATTATGAAAGGCAATTTTTACTGTTTTCTGATATTTCCTAATCAATTAATCAAGAATATAAGCTGTACATTAATTGATAATTGAAATACTTGTTGGTTGCAGCACTACTGTAGTGGCCAAAATAGCACATCATCTGTTGTTTGATATCACAAATGAATAGTCGGTATCACAAAGACGACTGTTTTGAAACAGGGTCTCTAGAAAGCACGCTGCAGTAATAATAGCAATATCTGCAGTAACATATGCAAATATTGTTGGATATGTTGCAGATTCCCAAAAGGAAAAAAATACCAGAGCAGCTCTGAAGGCTGAAGTAGAAAGGTGGGTTACATCAGTTTCTGGACTAGACCCTAATCTGTTCTACAGCCTTTCTTTTTCTTCAGCCTTTTTAATGTTTATCTATTTGTTTTAGGAAAGTCAACAAGGATGACATCGTCATTTTTGATTCGTTAAATTACATTAAAGGTAAATTATAGTAATAATAGTGTGCAGATTCTTGATCACAACATTTATTGTTTTGTGTACACTTTTACCTTATTAAAGTTGAAATACCTTACAGGCTACCGCTATGAACTGTTCTGTCTCATTAAACACGCACAGACACCACACTGCCTGGTAAGTACACAAGATAAATTACCATTTCATTTGTAACATCTGAAAAAAGAAAAATCCTCCAACAACACAACTCAAAATTTGCCATATTTTTGTGAAGGTTTACTGTTTGACGTCAGATGAAGTGAGCTCAACATGGAATACCAACAGAGATGCCGCTGAGCAGTACACCCAGGACATGTTAGTGACATGTCATTACCTTTAAAATTATGTTGATGTATGCTTGTCATTGTCAAAAATGATCATCATACAATATATTTATGTTGTTTCCCTGACATCTGTTTTGTCTTTTGTAGCTTAGATGCTTTAGTGCTGAGATTTGAAGCTCCAGACTCCAGAAACCGATGGGACAGTCCTCTTTTCACCATCCTCAAAGATGACACGCTTCCATTTGAAGACATTTCTGATGCGCTTTTCAAGAGAA
Organism: Thunnus maccoyii; assembly: GCF_910596095.1. Classification (NCBI taxonomy): domain Eukaryota; kingdom Metazoa; phylum Chordata; class Actinopteri; order Scombriformes; family Scombridae; genus Thunnus; species Thunnus maccoyii. The sequence goes on along the minus strand of NC_056537.1, from coordinate 17,197,630 downwards.
AAGCACCCCCTCCGAACCAGTCTACGCAAAGTGTAAGAGACATGCGATCATACACATTTCTTTTTCTTTTTTTAATTTTTACACACTTTAACAGTATTTGGTACATATAGATGTACTTCCTGCCACGCTGTCTTTTTGATGGTATATGATCTCATATTTCTCTGCAGCAACCATTGTCGTCTACAAACTTCTTGTACGAGCTGGACAAGATCACGCAAGATGTGTTGATGGTATGTCCTTATCTATTCTTTCAGATTTTGTGTTTACTTATTAGTCTCAGTTTTTTCCCCTTGTATGTTGTTTTTTGTGGAACTATATGATTTTATTGTTTTATGGCAAATTTTAAGATAAAAGTGGGTCCTAAATATTCAGAATTTTAAAAAAAATCAATCGATGAGCATCTGTTCAACAGTGAAAACATTTCACTCCATACAGACCTTCTGCAAAGGAAGTTAATGAAGCACAGAGCACATTATTTATAGCCCACTAACAGGTGTACTAAATGACAAATAGGAACAGAGTGAGTGACAACTTATTGGCTAAAAGCAACAGGCAGACAAAAACACAAAATAGAGTCAGTAGGCAAATAATTACATCACAAGGGCTGTTTTTAAAAATAGAATACACAATTGCACACTAATACTGAAATAACCTTGACATCACCCCTTTACAGAGGGAGGACACATTGGTGTGTGGTTTAGACTACAAGGATGTTAAATACAGATGGGTGACAAATGAAAGGAAAAAACAACATAAAGTGTCTTGGTAAGGTGTTGGGCCACCATGTGCTGCCAGAACAGCTTCATTGCACCTTGGCATTGATTCTACAAGTCTCTGAACTCTACTGGAGGGATGAACACCATTGTTCAAAAAGATATTTCCTCATTTGGTGTTTTGATGATGGTGGTGGAGAGTGCTGTCTAACACAATGGTCCAAACTCTCCCATAGGTGTTCAATTGGGTTGAGATCTGGTAACTGTGAAGGCCATAGCACATGATTCATATTGTTTTCATACTCATCAAACCATTCAGTGACCCCCTAGCTCCCTATGAATTGGGGCATTGTCATCCTGGAAGAGACCACTCCCATCAGGATAGAAATGTTTCATCATAGGATAAAGGTGATGACTCAGAACAACTTTGTATTGATTTGCAATGATCCTTCCCTCTAAGGGGACCAGTGGACCCAAACCATGCCAGTAAAATGCCCCCTACAGCATAATAGAGCCACCAGATCCCCTTACTGTGGGGGTCAAGCATTCAGACCTGTACCAGTTTTTCCTTTAAATTGTCACCCATAGTTGTTCACTACCTTGCAGCTGAGAATAATGGGCTTTTTTCACAGAAGACATTTTAACATCACAGTAGGAAAAGCACAGGCGGAACTAATAACATGTAGGGTCCACGTATTGAGCTTGCTCACTCACTGGCCTGGATTACTGGGATGCTTCAGTGGAACCGAGTCTTCGTCAGTGTTATTAATTACACCTGTGCTTTCTCTTTGCTGTGTCAAAATGACTTGGTGACGCTCTGCAAATGTATAGCAACACATGACCTGAGATCAACCCTGCAATCTACTCTTACGTTAATTGATTCTGAGACTGAGTTGTCCACTTATTTCATCAATATATCGCAGACCACATAAGAAGGTAAATGATGAGTTTATTGATGCTTTTCCAAGTAACACAGCTGGTGCATAATAATGTCATCCAATCGTCAGAGGATTGACGTCAGGATCTCTGAATACGTCAGCACGTAGCAGTATGTCATAAATGTTCTTCTATTACAAGCAGAACAGGAGGAATGTTAAAGCTCTTTTTGTCAATATTATCATGGACGACATGTTCCAGTGTATTTATCCACCCAAATGAGGAATTGAATTCTTTGTTGATCTGCTACACTGGGTGACATCAATTTCCCCATGTGGTTGTATGTCCAATTTTTGTAAATACCCTCTATCCTATAATTATATATCTTTCTATTACTGTGTTTATGTGATTGGTTGTGTCTGCTAATTGCTGTTAGCCAATAAAAAAAATCACCTGCTCTCTTCCCTTGATTTGCTATTGAGTGCACCTCTTTGCTAGCATGTTCTATGCCGCTTTTCCTACGAACATTACCTGTTGAATGGAATGTGTTATCAAAGAGGGTTTTGTTTTTTGTTTTTCCAGGCCATTTTTAACGCACAGAAGACAAGTGTTCCTGGGGATCTCATCTCAGTTCCAGGAGCTACAGAAAAGATATCCTTTTTACACATGTTCACATTTTTAGAAACCCAAATTTGACTTCACACATAAACAGATGTTTGTAACACCTTGCAATCTCTTAAGTCAGGTAGCAGTGATCTTTCTGAGTTAATTGTCTAAATTTTGTATTCCCTGTAGTAATTTGTTCTGACTCATTTTTGTATTCTACCTCCCGAGGAAAGCCATATTCCCACTCCTGTGGGGGGCTAAATGCTCTGTATTAAACGACCGGGCTTGTTGGAAAGGGAAGGTGACTGAATGCATGTCCATCAAAGAACTTAAATGAAAGGCATGGCAACCGATCACCCTCAAAGGTCTTGCCAGTAATAACATACTGTGGGATATGCAAGGAGGAGAGAAACCAAATTACTTAGATTAGTGGATTTTATTGGCAGCTGCACTGTGCCAGACCTTCTCAGAAGCAAACACTTTGATTTTCTCCTTTGAACGTGTTGATCCAGGCAGAAACTAACTTAAAAGTACATTATGTTCTGCACTGGTCACAGCCAGGTGCAGAGTTTGAATTTAAAATGATGTCAGTAACATTCAGTATTTGTTTCATTGTCCTCCCTAAAGGTCGAGATGTGATACTGTGACCTTCAGTAGTACAGTTAGTTATTGCTTCATCAATGTGGAAAAATACCTCCTCTGAAACATATTCCCTTTCTTCATGTGAGAGCAGACACACACACAAGTTTGTATTCTAATTTCCTTAACCGGATATTGAACATAGAGCTCACCAGGAACATCAACATGGCAGAGCTGCGGAAATTACGGCGCCAGTTCATCAGCTACACCAAGATGCACCCGACAGAGAACATAGGACAAATTGCCAACATGTTTGTGCAGTATTTAAATAAAAGTCTTCACTGAAATTTAATAGCATTGGTTTCTTTTATACGTTCTGTGACAAATATATTTAAATATTTGTTGCACCCTTTTGTGCTTTTGGCCATTGTAGAAAGATTCAGTACCATGATGAAATATAATTTCAAACATGTAGTTGCTGAAATTTACTGTAATGTTCAGGGATAGATATTACCAACTATTGCTTTCAATAATATTCCTGTTCTCCAAGTGTATTTTCTGCTAGTATTTGCATCATTTTTGCTGATGTCTCTCTTTTTTGCTGTGTCATTATTTGTTGCAAATACCATAAGTCAGTCTTGAACATTTTGTCCAGTCAAAGCTCAAAGCTTTAAGCACAGGTTAGCCTTAATGCCCCTTGCACTGTGCTTGACCTGTGAGTGGCAAGCCTGAAATGGTACTTAGTTCTCTTGTTCAAAAGCTCCTTATTCCTTTGTGGAATTTGTAAGCAAAATACTGCTGAGTAATTCTCTTCCTAAGATTTTGTATTATATAAGAGGATTGTGAGAAAGGCAAGAGCAGGAAGTTCACAGGATTTTATACTTTGCAAGTGTAACTAATGACTGCTAATTTTTCCTCACTTGATTGACTTAAATGATGTGTGATAAAGCACACATAACATGCAGGGAGGGTAATGTATTGAATGTGTTAACTTACATAACTTTTATGCTGTATTATAGAACAAGAAAAAATCACAAGTTGATCTTAATGCTTTTACTCAGTAAAGAACCATAAAAACACATTTTTCAAAAGTTATATTTTATTGCAACTTGATTTAACAAGTGAAAATCTGCTTGAAAAGGGAACTTGTTGGAGCAGAAAGGCAGCGGCAAGCACTATAAAATTACAGACAATGTAATTAAAAATAGAAAAATATAGCATTTAACAAAGGCGAGTCAAGTGCTAAAATAATTGACACCTCAAAGAAATAACACTAAACAAGCAGTATTTACATTACATTACATTCACTTGTCTCAATATCTTCTCATAGTTTTTTTCTTCAGAGGGACAGCAGTGCCAAAGATTCTGTCCCAGTGGCTGAAAAAAGGCGCAAAGTTACTGCTTGGCATCTGGTGATGCATGTCATGAGCCGGTGCACCACCCAGCAGACCAAATGGCACCAGGTGATTGAGAGTCCAGGGTAGGTCATAGCCTATGTGGTCCTCTACAGACAACCAGATACTGAAAACTGTGACGCACCATGTTGTCATTGGGTGACACTTTAAAAGAATCGGATCCTGGTTGCTCCAGAGTCCCACAGTCATCAGTTCTGGGATGCTGAGCATCTCAGTAGACCAAGAGAAGGGTGCCATGTATTCATGGTGGATTGCATGGATCCACCGGTAAAGCTGTTGATGCTTGTGATGGATGTAGTGCCAAATATAGTACTGAGTGTCAAAGAGGAGAAGCATAGCCAGTCCATCAATGAAGACCTCATAAAGAGTGGGAGCATCTTGTGGCAGTGTTGGTGCAGGCAGAATGAACATGCCCATTATTACAGTTGGTAGAACAAAGAATATGTGGTTATAAAAGGCTGTCAGGAAGCTGTTTGCCATCATTCCCAGTGTTGGCTTTCTGTCCGGTTGGATCTTGTACTGGTAGAATAAAGGCACCTTTTCTCCCAAGATGTCCAGTACAGCAAAAGGCACACTGAAGAATACATAGCTGGAAAAAGCAAGAATGACTGGGAAAAAAGGAGACGAGATGAGAGACAGGTGATGAAAAAGGAAATAATCCCACAAAGGCTGCAGCAGACGGTCCGAGGCCCTGGAGGGCAGGAACTGCAGAGGCAGCTCGCTGATGTTCAACATCTTTGCGTGGCACCACTGCAGGTGGCTGCTTCTAGTCTCAGAGTCTAGACAAATTTCCCCCTTTATATAGTGTAGTTCAACAGAGAGGGCTTTGCTCTCGATCAGAACAGTCCAGTTTTTTTTTTCCAGCGGCTCAATGGCAACAAACAGACCTTCACAAGAAGATTAACCATACAAAAACATGAGTTAGACACAACACATCGATAAGCTCTAGACTTAGCATATCAACAAGTACAAAGTTTAACATTTACAGTACAAGGAGGTAAGGAGGATCCAAGCATTTTTGTAAGGGTGAAATATTCCCCCAATCTCCCCAAGTTTCAGTTTTTAAATTAATGTTGCTCTACAGAAATTTCAAAACATATTATTTATTTTAATTTAATTACACTGTTCACGTGTAATATGCCAGCATACCTTGGGGACAATTATTACACTGCTTTTAGTAAAGTATATCTCACCATTTTTCACCTCAGGCTGATGCATTGTAGAAAAATCTGAAACAACTCTTTATTTTGTATTATCAGTCCGCTGATAACTGTAAGATGCCCTCCAGACATGTTTTTAAGACATAAAAATACTCTGCTTTGAATAATAATTTGTCTTTATATGGTTTCCCTACAAAAAAACTGAATCAACTATTTAACAGTTCTTAAAAACTACTCATTCTCCCTCATTGAAAATCTATGAATGTGCAAAAAAACCCCAAAAACTACTAGACACAAGATGTCTCCTACATCACTGGAAAATCAGTTTTCGGTGTATGTGCACTGGAGGCTTCTAGTTTCCACATCACTCTTGTGTAAGTTGCATACTGGAACATGACTGGCTTCCAAACTAGTTGTGATGTCACAAATCCTGCTCGTAGGTACACACCTCAAACTTTCCCCCTTCAGCATATTAAATTCAAAACAGACTTCTCGTATCAAACTCTGCACACACATCATTCTGCACAGTGAAGCTCAAACATCTGAGTGAAGTAACAAGAAGACAAATTGACTTGAATTGGTACAGTTTTATCACACTCACACTGAATGATCATAACAACATGATTTATTGGGGAAAATAGAAAAAAATTTCACTCAAACCGTGGATCATGTGTTACATAATGACAATAATTCTCTTCTTCACCAACTACTTCTTGTCACCACCTGCCTTCCTTGAAACCGTCTTGTTGGTGTTGGCATATTTTTGTCGATCATTTCTGAAGAGAAAGGAAATTTTTTTCCAATAAATTAATTGTTTTTACAACTACTATCATGTTTTCATCACTAATAATTGCAGTCAATTTCTAATATGTTGACTCTAATGTCTTTAGGTGGATATATACCTGCCCATTTTGACTTTATTTCTGCATCCCAGTCCTCCCTCCCAGTGGCTGGTGCGTGCGCCTCTCGTCATCATGCTTCCACAGCTGATGCAAGGCTTCCCATTGCCATACGGCTGCAAAGATAAACAATGCAGTGATTAAATTCAGGAAATGCTCAAATTCAGAGTGAAAGTCTAACATCAGCCTTGTGTCTAACAGTTCACCTGTTCTTTGGCACAGTAGCCACAGATCATCCTGGTGGCGAGTTCCATGGGGTGGTCCTGGTCCTCGTCATGGCACACGTCACAGGGGTATGCGCGACCACAGCAGGGAAACCTGAGAACATGGGCCCAGAGTTTTCACTAACTTCTCAGAGCTCCAACATACATCAGATATGTGAAATGAGACAGGACACGTTGCGGGTGATACCTTAGCCACCGATGGCTCTGTTTATAATGTTTGCATGTTCCTTTTTCTGGCAGTGGCTTCCCCTTTTGAACAGCAGGGTCTCTTATCGACTTATAATTAACAACAGAGGCACTTGGACCTGCACACACACACACACACAAATCACATTACATTGGCCTTTCTGGTTCTTTTCAGTAAATAAATATATATTTGTATGTGTCTAAATACTCATATTTAAAGGTTTTCATCCACTGTGTAACTTTAATGTGAGGAAACAATGACCAGAGAGCCAACTGTGGCAGTTTATTTATGTAAGATCTTAAGCCTTTGCTGATCCCTTGGATAGCAAATGTAGGTGAGTTCTAACCTGTTTTGTTGGCACGTGGCTGAATATACTGGAATCTTGTGCTCTCAGCTAGGATGCTGAGCTTGCTGTGGCAGTGTTCACAATTAAACTCCTTTGTTTGACCATAGGAAATGTTCTGAGGAAAAATAAAGACAAAGAACTTTTTGAAGAGTTCATAGAGTCTTACTTACTGCTATTGATTTTCACACAAAACAGAAATGCAGTGACAAGCAGGACATCACCTGCATAGGGCCCTCCTGGGAGCAGCTGAGGCATCCCACGGTCAGATCACAGTCTTGAAGCACAAGGTCAGCGGGTGCCGCGTTGTGGAGGTCCAGGTATCCCAGAACATCACTGTAATGGTGCAGCATGCAGGGCCTGAAAGCAGCGTTTATGCTTGCACTGCATTTTTCACACTGAGCTGTGCAGGGTGTCCTTCCAGTCAGCGTCAGGTCTGCAGTTATCTTACACCTGCAGACAGCATGCATACAGCACAGAGTCAAATTAAACAAACTCTAATTTGTGATATAGACATGATATTTAGCTCTCTTTCCTTACCTATTACACTGAAGACAAACTGTGATCTGTTGGGCCACTACGGTGGCTGTGTTCTCTCCGAGCCTCAGTCCCAGCAGCTTCACCTCTGTGCCTCTGCGGGGATCACTGATCTTAATGTTTTCCACCAGATGACTGGCTTCCTCCTCCTCCTCCTCCTGCTGGTGCTGCCTGTCATCACAACCTGGACCCTCCTGCCCTCCCTCCACAGTCCTCTCCCCTTCTGTCCTTTCAACTTTTTCTTCATCACTGGCATCCTCTTCTGCATCCTCAGATTTTTCACACACTGTTGCCTTGAGCTCCTGGTATGGTATGAACTGCAATCCAGCTTTTTCTATATCAATGTCTTTTTTCAACTGCAAAAAAAGAGGTAAGAGACAAGAAAACATTTTCTAATCAGTGCTATAATTTTTAAGGGAAAATATGTTGACAAACACAGCCAAAAGCGAGGTGCAATCTCTCTCACCTGCCTGGCTCCTTCAGTGAACAGTCTCTCCAAACTACGATCTAGCCAACGAAGAAAAGGCCGGAAGAGCAGCTCTACTTTTCCCATAAGCTGATTGGTTGCATGCTTGGCCTGAAGCCACTCACACGATGCTTCTTGTACATGTCTACATAGCCAAAATGTATAGAAATGACTGTCAATAATTCAAAACATTACATGTTAAAATAAACTGGAAATGCTTTTACCTTGCCATAACTGGCGGCAGATCCTGGTCCAACGGTACGTCCAATGTGAAAATCTACAGAAAATTATCAACATGATAAGTAACTGTTTGAGTATTTTACAAAACATTCATTGTAATGAGAGTTTTAGTCTTAGTTACCTCCTGAGGGTAATTGTCCGGAAAGCTCACCATGATGTCGATTTCTTTCAGATCAAAAGGCTGTGAGTTAGAATGCAGAGTCAGTATATTTCCAAATTATGATAGAGTAGTATTCATCAGTGTAACTGACTATCAAGTCAAAGCATGACAAGTGTAAGAAAAGTTTATTATTTATTTACAAGAAAAACTGGATTCTGGCCATATTTAGCTTTCGAAATCACTTGTTTTCAAATGAGCCAAAATTGCAATGTTTAATCACTGCTTTACCCAATTTCCCCTTCAGTATTTGGGTTGAATTTTCCCTCTAATCTCTTGGGGCATCAAGAGCAAAAAGAAGATTGGTGGAGGAAAATGTTTACCCAATCTGGATCAGTGGCCTCTACAGTCACCCTGTAGTATGTAACCATGCCATCGCTCCGTTCTTGAATAATGAGCTGGTCTTTGGGAAAACGCTTCTTCAGTTGCTTGATTTCTGTGTCTCGTAGCTGCTTGGTGACGTCCTCTGTGAGGTCGCACAGCTTGACCTCCTGGAGGATGTTGGGGCGGGGTACAGGTGGCATCCTCTGCACGGGTCTTGCATGATTTCCAGGAACAGGCTGGTCATCCAGTAGGGGGAACTGTGGTGGATGCCAGAAGCGACATCTGTCCTCCATGGTGCAGTGCCCTGAGATAAAGTAACGGCAGGGGCGGCGGCCAGCTGCTGGGGCAGCCCTGGAGTTGTTAGTGGGTGGAGGCCTGTGTCCTACATCTCTACCAGGGACCTCTGAGTGGGGTGGCATGACATCAGACTGGCTGAGTGTCCTGACTGTTTTCTTCTCATGAGCTTTGGCATCATCTCTTACATGCAAAAACCTGCATTTCTTCCCAAAATTGCAGTGTCTTCCTTGAGAGAAGAAGCGGCACAGCTGCTGTGTCTGATGGACCAGCTTTGATTCACCTGTCTTCTCTCCCTCACTGTTCTCCATCATTTTAACACCTGAAAGAATGAATATAGTAACAATTATTATAAATACTATGGAGAAGTATCTCTTTTTTTTGTACTAATATAAGTAAGTAAGTGAGTAAGGTCAGGTGCTGTTGTTGGGCAATAAGGTGTGGCTCAAAGGTGTGGAATGAGGTGAAGGTGAGGCTTTGTGCAGGGCACTGTAAACCATTTTTATGGACCTGCTTTCTGCACGGCGGTATTGTCACGTTCAAGCAGGAAAGGGTATGTTCTCACAAAGTTGGAAGCAAACAACTGTCTAAAATATCATTATATGTTTCAGCATCATGATTTCTTGCATTCATCCAAACAAGAGCTTAAAAATAATCATCTACCATTAACCATTTTTATTAAGCAAAAATTCCTTTCACTGGTTCCAACCTCTCGAATGTGAGGACTTTCTGATTTTCTCTGCTTTGTATCATTGTGAATAAAATATCGTTGGATTTCGGACTGTTAGTCAGACAAAATAAGCATGTCAAACATGTCACCTTTGACAACAATATGGACTCCTGTAGGGCCAAAGTTACCAATTCTATTATCTCTGAGAACTTATGATCACTGAGTTTTTCATTATTTTGAGGCAAAATTAAGAGGTGCCCACATCTAGTGTATGTTGATCTGCAAGAGGCCTGCACAAATTTTTTTACATAATTTTAGTGTCTCTTTGAAGACTAGAAAAAGACTCTCCATGGACTTTAAACTATTGCTCAGTGTGTAAATTACCTATCCATAGAATTGGTTATATTTCACCTAAAAAGGGGATCAATGTCGTCTATAACATCTGCAATTGTATTTAAAACCACTCCCAACAATAGCATGGCGTTTGGATATTTAACCATCTCATGTTAACCCGCCGAGAATGATATTAAACAGAAAAACACCAACGTTTAGTCATGTTGCGTTATCTACTTAGCTACGTTAACTACTGCTAAACTTTATGCAGTCATTGCAGGAGAAGTGTCTAATGTTAGCCACATTACCTCAAATACACACACAGGGTCCACGTGAAGGTTAACTCCCTGTAATGATAATATCATAACTGTTAAAAAGCTTCAAGTTACATTTTAAAGTGGTCTTAACTGCCACCTGTCAAGTGACTGCACCGCTACCTGCTACATGCTATCGTGCGAAAACAAAGACGCAGTAAGTTTATGTCATCAAGTGCGACGACAGGTTCCCGAAACGTTATGGGGTAACAGTTGGGTTCGTAACTTTAAGCAATAGAGGATGTAATGTGTAAAGGTAATGGAGATTTCAGTTACTGTCTGTTTGTAGTACGCTGAATAGACTTTTATTTGTCGCCCTCTACAGTTTGGGAGTGTGAAGTGGAGGTTCAAGTTCACGCTTGAACTTTGAAACAGCAACAGAAAACAAATCTTACAACAAAGTCAATTTAATAGCTTGTTGTGGAGTTTTCAATCATATGACATGATCGTCATGTTCATGAAAATTGTAGATGTCCAAATTTCCCTTTTTTCTGTACATTTTACTGACATCTCATTCATGTTGGCTTAATGATCATGTGATCAAAAGCTCCAGAACTACTAAATGGACCTTGTGGTGATATTGAACCTTGGCCTTTTAGCCAACATGGATGATAAGTCCTTAAATTTATCAGAAAAAATTGATATTTGAACATCTACCATTTCTGTTTGCTGATGAAGATCATGTGTTTGGAGTGAGAGCTCCAAAATAGCCAGTTTTCTCAACACCCTTTTTCACAGTAAACTCATACCCACCCTCACACCCTGGTCCTGTGAATGTGCTGAAAAGTTTCAAACATCAGTATGACAAAAAAGGGAAGCTGCTGTACTTCTTCAGACATTACACGTCCAAATTATGTACTTGGTTCACATTAAAATAGACCTTCTAATAAAATCTGTATTGCATGATGCAGCACAAATGTACAATAGTACACCTGAACACACCAAAGGCCCTGTATACTGTAATTGTTTATATTCTCTTGCATTTATGTTAATTTAATTCTATTTTTTAATTTTATTTCAAGTGTGACTTGCATGCTCTGTGTCTCTCCTTTTTATAGAATATATATACATATATATATATATATATATATATATATATATATATAAAATATAAAAGCTCTCTCCTCCTGTTTTTTGGTCTTTCCGTCTTCAAATGACTGAGAAAACTGTGCAGCAATGTCAGTGTGTTTGTACTCGTGTATCTGTGCCAGTGGCAAATTAAGTCACTTAAATTTGAACAGCAATACTGTATGGCACCAACAGAAAATGAGTAAAATGTGATTTTTAAGATTATTTTACACCTGACGTGTTTGTCACCAGAGATACAGTATATATGTTACCAGTTCCCATTCACGTATGAATAATTTGTTGCACCCTGCTGTCACTTGATACCACACAGTGAGCTAAAGCACAAGCAAGCACTCATAGGATGAAGTCTTTACCATAACCATTGTTTCTGGCTGGAACAGCTACGTTCCTCAGACATTCATAAGATATTCACCTTGTGATTTTTACTTCAGGATGGATCTTGCGTATAGCAACATACATCTTTTGATAAGATGCTTAGGAAACGAGTCTTTGCTGCAGCCTCTGTGGGAAAGCCTGAGGCTCAACTACAGAGACTATTTGAGGTCTCCACTCTTTCCCGTTCTTCTGACCGTGTCCTCATACTTTGTCTTGTGCCTTCCTTTTCTTGTTTGTGACATCATAGGAGACAGGTGGGCATGGGTCCAGCAATTCAAGATGCAACCCGGCCGTCGGCCAACAGCCTCCACACTGCTGCACTGTGCAGGCGTCACCCTGTACAACCATGTGTTTCTTGTGCTCCCAGCATCAGTGGCTCAGTGGGTATGGAGGCCACCTGTGGACCTGCCTGACCAGGCTCCATCTCTGCTGGAGCTGACAGCCGGAGTTATAGGCAACCTCCTGCTCTTTGACTTCCAATACTTCATCTGGCACCTGCTCCATCACAGGATCCGTTGGCTGTATGTCACTTTCCATGCCATCCATCATAATTACTCATCTCCCTTTGCTCTGGCCACTCAGTGTCTTGGCGGTTGGGAGCTGGTCACGGTTGGCTTTTGGACCACCCTGAACCCTGTGATCCTGAGATGCCATCTACTCACCACATGGACCTTCATGGTGTTGCATGTCTATGTTTCCATAGAGGATCACTGTGGCTACGATTTCCCCTGGTCCACATCTCGTCTGATACCATTTGGCATCTATGGAGGGCCCAGCAAACACGATGTGCACCATCAGAAACCCAACACCAACTTTGCACCACACTTCAGCCACTGGGACAAAATATTTGGCACACATGCTGATTTCAGCTTTATTACTGCTGTGAGATAGAAGGCTGTTACATTATTGTTAGTATAGTTAGAGATTTGCGTTTCACTTCATATGTGGATGTAAAAGCATTCAAGTGTGAAGGAGTGGAAGTAGAAGAAAATATTTAAAAATGATTACATTATTTCTAAACAATTTGTCTTACAAACTGAAGTATATTACAGTAATTATATTTAGAAAAAAAAACATTTAGTATTAAGAGTGACATGTGTGTCTTATTCATTTATTTCTACCTTTCCACTCTTCTTATCTTGGTGTAGAAGAATAATTGTGTTTCTGTGTGCATGCTTTCTTGATATGTATGCTCTTTGTGTAATAAATGTTTGCTCACAAAAATGTGATGTGATTTTTCTTGTGGCTTTAATGATGACGACAAAATCTGTTCATCGTATCTACAGTATGTGCGCAACATAAATAATGCCTAAATGCATCTGTCTCCTGTGAGCCTGGTTTCTCTACTTTGAAAGTGATCCTGACCTTCGGACATGGCTTACATTACGTTCTTCCTCATATAAATAATACATCCTCTGAGATACTTTTCCACAGTGTCATTTAATCTATTTTTCTTCTCAAATAGTTTCACTTCATTGTGTTTTTAGGCCCACAGACAACATCATTTGAATATATTTTATTTTAAATCTTCATTGCAGAGATGTCATTCATTGTGCACAATCAAGCTATATGTATAGATCATAACAAAGTGCACATATTGATGCTTTTGTTACCTCTGACCCTAGATTAGTACATTTCCCTTCTTATTTTTCAACTATTTATCTCTTATCTGTATTAATTTTTTGATACCAGTATTGTTTTTTTGAGGTCATGTAGCCTAAGTGATGATCCCAGACTAGCACTGCTACCCAAATGTTTTATGAATGAGGAAAAAGCAGGTTAAAGTCAAATTATATATTCTGCCACTAGATGTCAGCAAAACGCTCTAATTGCCATTTTCGTCTGAATTCAATCTACTTTTTATTTTCAATATTCATCTTTAACATTTCACTGTATATATCACCAACAATGTCTATTATTTAACTAAATAAAAATGGTACACCCTAGTCTCCTGCTGAGTAATGCCCTCTGTGTTTGGGGGGGTTGTTTCTACAGGGTTTGTTGTTGTTATAGTGGCGGTGGTGGCGCTGCGCCGCTGGTGCAGCTAGCACAGTGTGACTGACAGGCAGGCAGAGTTGGGTTATGGAGTGCGACTGGTGGAGCTGGCCGGGACATGTCTGAGTAGAAACTTGTACAGTTTTCTCAATACGTACAGCATTGAATCCACGTATCGATGATGGGGCAGTGCGGCATCACATCGTCGAAGACGGTGCTGGTCTTCCTGAACCTGATATTTTGGGTAAGTTTGGAGGTTTCTGCCTGAGTTGAACGTGCGTCACAGCGCACCGGCTAGCTAGCTGAGTGTCAGTCAGCTGCTAGGCTAAGTTAGCAGCTGCAGCCGACCTTTGTTTATCCAGGGAGGGATTAGTTTGAGAGGGCAGCAGGGAAGACATTATGTAGGAGATATTATGTCTTTTGTTGAATTAGTAGACTATCAGTTCACAACAACACGTTAAATGAAGCACCTTTCATCACATTTGCAGTAAAAAAAAAACAAAAAAACAACCTTCTCAAAAAATGTGCAGTGTTGCTTACTGGAGTCAAAACTATCACTTATTTTTTTTACCCTGTGTGGAACTTTATCCTTATTCACCAGTCCAAAAATGAGCCATGCATGCTGATAATTTCTTAAAACAAAATGTCAGAAGACAAATGAGCTATTTCATGAAAAAACAAAACACAAAAACATTTGAAGTTGTGTGAGTTGTTTTGGTTGAAAGCCCTCAGGTCACTGTGCTGAACTGCAGATCCACTGTCACTTTAATTAACAGTGTAGGTGTTTTAATGAGGATAAGCAGTGATAGAGAAACTATTTACCCGTGTGAAAGTACCAATATAACGATGTAAAGTACTCCTTTTATAAGTGAAAGCCCTGCATTCAAAAAGTAAAATAAGCTATAAGTAATTTTGTATATTTTGTGGTATCTAAATCTATACTAATGTTTCACAATTACATGCTTATTTGAACACACAGATATACATACTGACTAGTAGCCGTCATAAAAGCAACCACAGAGTATTGTGGGGTCTTAGGGTCTCTCACATGTTGGTATCACTTGCTTTCCGTTTGTGGATAGGCTTGAATAAATTGTTGATGGTTTTGTCACCCGCAGGCTGCTGCTGGTATCCTGTGCTATGTTGGAGCCTATGTCTTCATTACGTATGATGACTATGATCACTTCTTTGAAGACATGTACACTCTCGTCCCAGCAGTCATCATCATCGCAGTTGGAGCCCTCCTTTTTATTATCGGGCTCATTGGATGCTGCGCTACAGTGAGAGAGAGCTACTGTGGACTGACAACGGTCAGTAAACCAATTATCAAGTTTAGTGTGATAAATAAGAATATATTGATAGTATATTGATCATATTGAAGATTTGAAGACAAAGTTGGACTTCAGGATGTGTTTGAACAGGTTATTTCAAACATGACTTGACTGATTAGTCATAGCAGAAGCACAAAACTGCATAAGGTATGAATTAATAGGTATGAAAAAGAGATTAATGAAATAACTAACCACATATGTATTCACCAATGAAACAAACTGCACAAAAAGCCTAACTTTTCTCTCACAGCCCTTATTTATAAAACCAGTAAGTTGTAATATTCTGCATTGAACTTCAACACACCGCAGTGGCACACAAATCCACTTTTTACTTGTATGTGCGTTAGTTATCCAAGTGTCTTTAGTCTGTTCCTCCTAAATCTTGAAATTCAATCCACAGTTTGTTGTCATTCTCCTGCTGGTTTTCTTGACGGAAGTGGCTGTGGTGGTTCTTGGATACATTTACAGAGCAAAGGTGAGAAGGTCAAATACAAGTTGGTACACGTTTGTTTTTCTTGGCCTTGTTCGATACTTAACTTGTAGCCCAGTAGATATTCCTGATAACACCCACCCATAAGAGTGGGAACAGTCTATCAGCCGTAGATTACTTAATCTAATCTGCTTGTGTTTGCCATCATGCTGATTTGCACCATTCTAGATATGTTGTCAAACGCTGAGTCACTTTTCTTAATCGTTGCTAGGTTGAAGATGAAGTTAATAATTCAATCAAGAAAGTATATGATGAGTACAACGGAACAAACAGCAACGCCCCTAGCCGCGCCATCGACTACGTTCAGAGACAGGTGAGGACAGAAACTCTTCTCTGTCTTCCTTGTAAACCAGATAAAGTGATATGATGCAACATTTTTATGTCTCTCTCAAATGTTATAACTGAGCAAGCAGATGACAGTAATGTTGAGTTTTTATTGTTTTCATTTGTACAGCTTCAGTGTTGCGGGATCCACAATTACTCAGACTGGAAGAATACACACTGGTTTGAAGAATCAAAAAACAACAGTGTTCCTATCAGCTGTTGCAAATCCAACATTGGAAGCTGCACAGGGTCCCTCACTCGTCCTGAAGATCTCTACCAAGAAGTAAAACGACCTCTAAATTTCTCAAGTTTTCAAACCACAGACAGGTCATTTTTTAAAACAAGTAGATTGTCGTAGTTTCATATATGTTAAAATATATTCACTGTGTGTATGCGTGTGTGTGTGTGTGTGTGTGTGTGTGTGTGTGTGTGTGTGTGTGTGTAGGGTTGTGAAGCTCTGGTTGTGAAGAAGTTGAAGGAGATCATGATGTATGTCATCTGGACTGCACTGACGTTTGCTGCCATCCAGGTATGCAACTTTCATCAAGATACCTTATTTCATAGAACAGCAGCAGTTTTTAATAAAGAAAAAAGAGATATTAATCTAGGCCTTTTGAATTGGACCTTGAAATTTGAGTTGTGACTACATCATAACATATTTCTATGCTGACTCATGTAGCTGTGTAGCAAGCAAAGTTCAGCATAATGAAAAAAATTAGTGAATCATATATGTATTATTGTACCAATTGTGTTTCATGTTTTGTATTTGTTTTCACAGACTAAAGAAAATATTTCTCAGACTTAAAAAAAAATGTAGCCCCTTAATTTCAGACCACCTTTGGTCATGTTTTTTTTTAAAAAACCACTGCCGTGTAACAAAGAAACACAGATAGGATGTCACTATTTAACTACCTCCTAAAATAAACCAGCAGTACACCCTGTGTCAGCATTTGCTTGGTTTCACTTCTCATATATGTGATGTTTATTTGACTATACAATGTAGTTTCCTATAATGGTCTCAAACTTTTGCACCCTACTGTCTGTTTAAAGGTGCGATATATGACATTCAGCTCCACTAGATGTCGCAGTAGAGCAACAGCATCTCAGACCAAAAGAAATGTGCACGTTGTTTACTCAATAAAGTTGGAAAGAAATCGGCTCATGAAACTCAGATCAAACTGTCAAACTAGGCAGAGCTGATCAAACATGGATCAAGATTTTGTTACTGCATTGCCTATTTCTCACCTCAAATGTTTTCAGAAAAATATTTTTGTGTACTGTTTAGCTGTAATATGAAAAAGTTTGTGACCCGGCCACCATGTTGAAGATGGACGTGGGGAGGACAGGGAGGGGCTCACATGCACTCACATACACTAACATGCACACATTACCATTACTCCACTATATCTTTACAGAGCAAATAGTTGTTTGCTGACATCTAGTGGGGCTGAATGTCATATATTGCACCTTTAACCTATTTCAGTCTTTAGATTCTATAACAAAAATGACATCCAGCTGTAAGGCTTTCTCTCATGGACGCTTCTTGGAAAAAACCCATCAGCAGCTGTTTGCATTCATGCGTTGCTAATTTGAGTCATCTTCTTATTCATTTGGTTAATATACTGTATATTTAAAGGATGTATAACTATAAATGTGCTCATATGCAATGTTTGCTGTAATTATTTATAGTGAGTAACAGGGTGTAACCTGTTAACTGCTGACAATGTCTCCAGGATTAGCCTCAGTGTAGCCATACGTTTTAAAATGAATTAAAGCTCAACAAATACATCACTTTTTTACACGTCTAAGATTGTCATTTTAATGATGTTGGTTTCCACACCCACATTTCACAACCACAAATGTTAGGGTTTAAAGGCTTAACCAAAACCAAAACCACAAATAGAACATGTGTCTCTCTCTTCCTGCTAGATGCTGGGGATGCTGTGTGCGTGTGTGGTGCTGTGTCGCAGAAGCAGAGATCCTGCCTATGAGCTTCTTATTACAGGAGGCACCTATGCATAGATGGTGTAGGTGCACTTCCAGATTTTACGTGTCACTGGTGAGAGCATGGAAATAATGTATTACCACACTAACCTTAACTCACTGATCACACAAAGTTATATACTTAACCTTGTTTTTTTTTTTGTTTTGTTTTTTCCCAAAAGCTGTTGGCCAAACTGTTAAACGGTCAATGAGAATGAGATGTTGAAAGCATTCTGTTGCTCAGAGGATGACATGAGGGTGACATTTTTTACCAAACTCAAACCTTGTTAGTCATGTACTGTATGGAGTTTAACGTGGACAGGGTAATTTCCTCATATTATTTTGCACTATGTGTATGGCTTTGAATATTTCATATTTAAATCTGTCATGTACTTGAATGAAAGACTTGTATCTGTGTATAATTTTACCCTGTACCTCCACTATCACTACTACTGCTACTACTACTACTACTACTACTACTACTACTACTACTACTACTACTACTGCTCAGTTTGGGTTGACACCTTGCAGTATTCTGTAAAGAAATAGTGGACACCATAGTTCAAGTTGATGTCACAGCAGGTTTTTGTGTGTAAAACTATGTTATTCAACTGGCTTTTGCTCATCTGATCTTTCCTTTAAGAATCAGACCTTGTAATCTCAATATAGACTTGTCCTATAGGGGTTTTGTTTGTTTTTGTCCACTGAGTGTAGTTTTAGAATTTGATTTGTTGATATGTAGCAACGGCAATACTCAAGAATGTAAATAAAATGTGAGGGGAAAGTTTGAAATCAAATGAGTGTGTAATCTGATTTATGTTTTTCATTTCCCTGACAGATATTCAATGAGATTGCTGAATTTTTTAAAATACCTCCAGACAAAGCCCATATTCATGGGCTGTTGTCAGTGGAAGAACAAGTCAACTTGGTCCTTGTAAAGAAAGGTCAAAAGTTCGGGTGTTTCCCATGAGGGAGGGGTGTAAGGGGTTCACACATTTGGTGGAATGGTTTGGTTTGTGTCTAATCTTTTATGCTTTGTCTAGCTTTCGCTTTATCTTCTAGACTTTTAAGTAGGTTACCATCAGCTGACACATGTTTATTTTAACTTACTTGACTCACCAGATCTAGTTATATCTGCTTCTATAACATCTTGTGACCATTGTGGACCCTCATACACACTTAAAATGTTGGTAACAGGACTCAGCTTTGGCTACTCTTTTTCCAGCCTCAGTAACTTGATAGACACAGAGTTAGCAATGCATCACCCGCTGCAGAGTAA
This sequence comes from Thunnus maccoyii, assembly GCF_910596095.1. NCBI lineage: Eukaryota > Metazoa > Chordata > Actinopteri > Scombriformes > Scombridae > Thunnus > Thunnus maccoyii. The sequence continues at coordinate 17,178,427 of NC_056537.1, read as the reverse complement.
CCAGATACCTTTGGACCAAAGAGCTCAGACCACTCAGTCATATGACCCAAGAGTAGTTGGATTGTTTTAGTCTGGTCTTATTCTAAGAATAACCTTTACTACAATAAATGAGTCATAAGGTAGATAAAATAAATGTTATGTGGTTTCATCATATGCCAAATAGTTTTATTAATTAGCTTTCTTTCAAGGTCAAATGACACTCACCTCTGGCAAAGCTGCTGAGGGGGATAGTAACAATGTACTAAAAAATGTACTTAAAAAAACAAATAAAAACCTGAGTATTTGTCTTTCATATTGAATAAATACAATGTATGCTCATGCGCAAACAAATATTCTGTATCAGAATACAAACAAGAATTACTCAGAAATAATATATACAGGCCAATAATAGAAATCAAACATTCTGCCCAACATTTAGGACGTCAAATAAAGAAGAATACCAGAGTATATGAATACGTTTAGTGCAGTGACCTTCTGTGACAGATGAGTAAATCCCCCAGCTGTCACTGGAATGAGGAGCACTCACCACACCAGCAGTAAGGGCAAAGTAATATGAATATGTTTGCCATTTTAGCCAGCACAATAAATGATGTCACATGCCACTGTATGTTAAAGCCCCTATGTGAAGATTTTTATAATAGCATCTTTGAAATTAGTTTGAGTGCATGAATTTTTGTTTGTTGAAAAACAATCCCTGTGAATGTGGTGAAGGCTTTGTGTTGCTTTCAGTCCTTCATTCTCAGGATCTCATGGGCAAATCCTTTCAAATCCTTCACACAGGGGCTTTAATTATGCATGTAACAGAATTATAAGCAGCACATAAGATTTAACTATATGAGGCAACTTGAAATGACAGAATATTTACAAAACAATATTACATGAGGAAACTTAGTATTCATACAGTCCTGTGTATGGCAAGGTAAAATCATTCTTTGGCAAGATACGAGCCTGGAACCAATCCAGTAAGGCCGTTCCTCTGCACCATCCACCAGCCGTCCTCACCTTGATCGGTGACAGTCACAACATCCCCAGCAGATACAGAGAGCTCGTCTTCCCCCTAAGCAAGGACAGAAACAATCCATCAACAGACTTCTCTTGAATTAAACATGATTTATTTGAACATATGAAGCATTTGAGTGTGTTTAATGAAAAGTCTTGTGTGGGGGGCTGAGACATCAGACAAGAACCTGACCTGGGCCACATAGTCATACACAGCCTTGTACTCCTCCGTGCTCAGTTGGGACCCATGAAATCCAGGAATGGAAGCATAAACTCCTTCTGATGGTTCACCTGAGGAGTTTCATAGATATAATCAGCGTAGGTTAAGTTACTGTGTGTGTGCATGTAAGGCATCTTTTTTTCCCTTCATGGATTTAACACAGTTGATAATACAGAAGTGATACTGTGACAATATATTTCCTTGGAAGACGTGTTCCTGCAATAATTTATTTCTAGGCTTGGTCTCTTTTTTTTCAATAATTTTGGTCAAGTTTGCATTCGTACCACTTGGAAGGGCAGATTTCAACCATTTACACATTAATTCTAGCCATTCATTTTGACTTATCTACTCACTTGCCAACTAGTTTTCTCGCACTCTCAATCACAAACACTTGGTGTTAAGGTATTATAACTGATTCAGGTTGGTGGGAGATGTGTCTATTGTAGCCGGTAGTTTGTTGGCTATTGTGGAAATAAATATTTATTTGAAATTTAATTTGAGGATAAGCCCCTTGAGATGCACCATCTTGTTTTTAAGGGGGTACTCTGATGCAAAAAAAACAAACATGAAAATTAACAGACAAATAAATAATAATAATACTGATAAAAAGAATTAACCAAACAATCAAGAAGACACACGCAAAATCCCAAACCTCTACATCTCTGTTACATGTATCATGTGCAGAAGATTAACAAGAAATTAACAACTGCTAGTCTAAATAAAACTGTCAAAGTCTACCTATAAATTGAAAGGGGGAAAGTAGGGGGGAAAGAAAGAGAGAGAGAGAGAAAACTTGTAATAATTAAGAGGAGAGAAAAAATAGAATATGAAGGTAAATAAAGTCAAAAACAAGCACATTTGAGATAAACAAGCAAAGAAGTCTTGTGAGAAGAAGTAACGGATTGGGAGTCGTTAAAGATACTTAAATGTACTTCAAATCAGCTTCACATCAATTTATAATCTGATTTGTGTAAATATTTCTGTTTAATATTTCTCCCAAACACAAAATGTGGATATATACTATATAACTTTTTTTTCCACCACATTTACCAAATCATCAATTAACATAAAAATCAATTAGCTCAACTAATCCACAATCCTTCCACATGCCCCCTAGAGACTGCAAAAATACCCCCCTGTAGTCAACTACCCTTGGTGTAAAGAATAATTACGACACTATGTAACTTGATAGCTCCACGCCTTGTGTTGTAGGGATCAAGGGGCTTTTGCAATCATTTTTATGATCCTGTTATAATTGCAGTGTTACGTCAATGTTTTTTTTATACCGTACCAGTAGGTTGTGCAACTGCTTCATTGATGCTTGTTTTTGAGCCACTCGAACAGTTCCCCTGCAGGAGATTCGAAAACCTACGAATGGGGACAGAAGTCAATAAGAAACAATTGTTCTGAGAGGGTGAAAAACATCTCATAATACATCATCTTTCATCATTTTCATCATCATTTATTTGGTGCTTTCCACTGGTAATTCTGACCTTTTCATGACTCCTCCAACGAATCCAGCACTTCCATTTCTATCAGCTCTTGCATCCCTCTCATAGTAATTTTGGTATTCAATGGGACCTGTGGAGGGACAATTGAAATTCAGTAAATAAAAAATAAAACAAACGCTTCAGTTGTAAGGCCCCGCTACACACAATGCCTCACGTATTTCCAAAGGTGCCAAAAACTCTGTTGAGTTTTTGGCACCTTTATTATGTTTTAGTAGCAGCTGAGAGATAATATTAAAATTTTCACTTTGGAACATATTCAAATCCAAATGAGGAAGGCTGCAGGGCGGGGACCTACCTGAGGGGGTTGAGCCAGTGCGTTTCATCTCCACAAAGCAGTTGTTGTCTGTGATGATGTCACATTTTTCCAGTGTTTTCCTCACGTCGTCATAGCACTGAAAGAGCAGTTTTGTCCAGAATGAATTTCAAACAGACACAACATTTGAAGGGCTTCCTGAAGTTTTGTCCCATATAGTTTTATGACAACAGCTGATCTCACCTCATCATCCCTCACACACTGCATTGATAAATGGTTACAATGCACCCACAAAGCATTCCTTAGCACACTAAGACGGTCTTCTTCCTGCTGCTGAAACATCTGCAAAACAATAGAGTATGGGAGAAATTGTAAATAATCAAGAAAACATTGAAGTGCAGTACTTTTACAACACTTAACCGTATTATTTGTAGACTTATGAAATGCAGTGATGCAACGTACAACTTGCATCAAAAAACTTGCACAAATAAGTGCTCAAAATGGCCTTCAGCTTCTTTGCAATCCAAAAAAACAAACAACAAAAAAAAAACATCAATAGCTGTCATTTGACTGCTTTTTAAGCTTCCTAGCTTTTTAGATATTTATTAATGTATGGCTCACTGGAACTCCACATGCAGCTTTCAACTGTGTCTTGTCTTTCCTGTTTTGCTTTGTTTTGTTTCCTGGTTTATTGTGTGTGCAAGCTGCCACTTACAATTGACCTTACAAGGATGAATAAAGTTGTTCAATGGTTGCCTCCGTTTTGTTGATGTTATCACATGTAGGAAGACTTTGTTGCCCGGAAACGTTTTTGCAGATTAGTGACTCACTTTATATTCTGCTTATAGGAAGTATTACACATCCTCATTGACAAAACAGGCCTCGGGTATTGCCACTCTTGGTCTAAGTCTGTGCAATTCAGAATGCATCAAGTCATGGCATGCATTCTTTGCATGATAAATCCAGTGAGAGGAAAAATACAGCTGGTATCCTTTACCTCACATGTGCTGATGTGTGTTGATTCCCATTCTTGACGGATCTTATCCAGCTGTTCAATGTTTGATATGTACTGTTTCTCTAAAAACATATGAAAGAAGAGTTAATTGTAAAGTAAACCCAAATCTTCCGTAACACAGATTTGAAATTCATTGTACCATTTACATATATCACATTCATAAAATAGCATATATATTCATATACTCCATGTAATCCTATTTTTGGAATCCCCAGTAAAAGGGAAGTAAATGTGGCCACAATCCTCAAAAAAAAAAAAAAAAGTTTCTGGTCAACACTCACTGCCAATGCACAATAGCTGAAGTGACTTATGATCTGTCCTTACCTGCCTCTTCTGCAGCTTCTCTGCACTGTCTAGATTTGTTGTTCATCTATAAAAGAAAAGAGGTTTCAAAATGAAACATTGCCTCTATATCTGTAAACCTGCAGTTTAACCAGTAAAACAAAATGCAATTGGTTGTGTGAAAAGAATATTAACTTTGTATTATCTTCGGAAAGTACATAAATAAGAACACAAAATGTGAAACATTAATGTCTTATGCCTTATAAATGACTACATCTCATAATAAAGCTAAGGGCAAAGAGAATTGCATTTCCCAATCTCAGTGTTGTGGAGTAACTGTGGAATAACTGTCAGTGCTGTTTGAGAAACTGTCCCTGTGGTTGCCAACAAAAGCGATCCCTATTAGATATACAATGTTTTTACAGGTGAAGTTATGCTAAATACATTTAAATTTGAATGTTAGCATTTGTTGATATCATGCATACTTAATGAAGTGCTCATTTGACTCAGGCACTGCTGATGACAGTTATGACACAGAGACAGAGAGGGGAAGTGACAGAGAAATGGTTGACTGATCATAGCAGTATAGATTGTTATGCAATGTCCATAATATGGTTGCTATAGTTCCTCAGTGCTCTTTTGTTGTGTTGAGAAAATTATTTTGACTCAAAGGGTTGAATGAGAGCCCTTGCTTTTGTGTGAAATATACAAAGAAGTAAACAGGAAAAGAGATTGAAATTGAGGTGTGACATTGAAAATATTCCCATCCAATCAAAAATGACTTTTGCTTAGTGTTACTTCACTTGAAAGTGTCAGTGTCTCTGTGCTCACCGGATATCTGACTGCACAGACGTGTACCAGCAGGATTTTGTGACATCATAGACCAGTATGAAACTTATACAAACATGAGAATGGACCTTTCAGTAGTAGGAGACATCTTTGTGTCCACCAGATAGTAAAAGTAAATTTACTTTGTAAGAACTCATATGTAGTTAATGGAACTTTTTTGTGGTAAAACATATTAGGCCAAAATTATTCAAAACAGATTAAAATATTTTCACAGTTGGTCCTATTTTTAAAAGAAAAAAACAACTAACTTGTTGGCTGAGCACAGAAAGAAATGTATTTAAAATAAATTAGATCGACAATAAAAAAAACTGGAAGACTGTTAATAAGTCAAGTCAAGTTTTTCATTACTGAAATCACGGCATGAATCAGGCTTCATCATCAATTTACCTTCTCAATCTGTTTGGGAGTGGCTGTGGTAGCGTTACCCATCTTTTCAGCAGTTTGCTCTGCCTCATCCGCCTCCCTGCAACGCTGCTCATAGGATCTTTTAGACTAGAAGGGAAACAGAACAGAAACCACATGACACCATAACAACTATGTTTTTTCGACGGCATTTCGCTCTATGAACCTTTTACAGGAAAGAGGATGGGGGTGGGTTGGACGGGGTCGTGGGGGGGGGACTTCCTTTTAAGGAGAAAAAGCATGACCTCAGGCCTCTGAACGTGTCCGTTACACCAGTCTCTAACATGTTTTTATTTTCTGTCTATGACATATCTTCAGAATGATGCACCTCATGCACTTTTCTTGCATATAGTACAGTAGACTTGAGCAGGATGTGCTGAAACTGCCTCTGAGACGGTTCACACTGTTTACCACTGCCACATCGACATGTAGACTAAAATAAATACACAACTGAAACTGAACTGTTTGTCTCTGTGACTACTGTTGACACATATCATGATAATATAAAGTGACCTTACTTCTACTGTTTTCTTATAGAGTGAGACTTTTGTCTTCTGGACCTTCTCCATGATGACCTCAAACTGAGAACAAGAAAATATTGAGAGAACAAGAAAAAAATTATCAGAAAACCACAGCAGCATGGGCAACTCTTTTTTAGATTTCCTCTTCATGCAAATGAGGGGAAAACAAGTTTCTTGAGAGTACCTTTTTTCTCTGTTCTTTCTGTCGCTCTCTGAACTGCTCCATTCTCTTAACCTCGTCCTTTAGAAGGCCAGACAGCTGAATGTGCAAGTTTCCTATGTTTTCAATTTCTGATGAACGCATTACATGCTAGTTAGTAACTTGGCACATGTATAGATGCTTAAAAAAAACGACTGAGAATGCAAAGACACAATAATTCTCAGAAATATATCCTGTGCTTACGTGTTTTCATTTCATCAAAGGATGTTCTCAAAGTGCTGTAAAAACAAAAACAAAGAACATTATAGGGCAATTTCATGCATTTCATTTTTTGTGCATTTCATTGACCGCAGAACAAATGTAGTGTTCAAACAGGCTCGTGAGTATAAATGAAAATATTAATGCTCAAATGCACCCACACCTACCAGATCTCATATAAACCCCCAGCCTTGCGTGCAATTGAGATCAGCTCCTTGCCATATTTCTCCTCTGCTGATGCCCTGCACGGACAAAATAACAATACAGCCAAACCACATGATAACGCGGTCACTTTGTTTTTTCTTGTACAATCTAAAAACAAATCAGCCAGCCCACCTCATTTTCAAGAGCTCCTCCATGTCTTTGCATGTCCGTCGACCATCATTTAGTCTCTGAATGATAGTCTCATACCCAATATTACTGATGAAGTCCGCTCCCTGGAACCATAAAATACCAAACTTACATCAATATAAAGGAAAAAGTACACAGAAAAGCTCCATCCTTAACAAAACCAAACACAACATGAATCAAATGTGGGCATGAAATAGAGCTGCAAAAATTGGTCGATTAAATTAATCACCAACTTTTTTGATAATTTATTAATGGGTTTTTTTGTCAAAGTTAACTGAAATGTGAATATTTTCTGGTTTCTTTAGTCCTCTATGAGAGTAAATTGAAGATCTTTGGGTTGTGTACTGTTAGTCAGGAAAACACAAAACATTTTAGGTTGCATCTTGGACTTTAAGAAACACTGATCAACGTTTTCTTACATTTTACAGACCCAACAACTAATCAATTCATCAAAAAAGTAATCGTCAGACTAATCAATAATGAAAATAATCCTTAGTTGCAGCCCTAGTATAGAAGTAAAAATGAATGTGTGTTGGTTTCTTTATTGGTCCATATTTTAAAAAGCCAGATGACCTATAGGGACCATGCTGCATGGTGATTCTGCACTTTAAATAAAATTGAATTGAATTGAATTGAATGGCTGATCATTTAAATAAATACTCAACAGTGAGTTTTACTTTGATGAAAGTGTCTTTTGTAAGACTGTTTTTCCAACCACACAGTGGGTTTGTAGGGGCATCTCATGGAAAATGTTGTCTGAAGTCTGAATGGAAAGCAAGTGAGTGGGAAAAGTACCTAAAGATCCTACTCATGTCAGAGTATTCATACTCAGGTGAAATTTAGCCTATGTAGCGGTAAAATCTCTGATATTCATTCATATTGTTACTGACTTACATTTTACATATGAATGCTGATAATAGGTTGATAATACAGAGGAAAAAGGAAGCACACTACTTCACAATGTGAACTTAGAGTACCATTTATTGTTGTTTCTGACTAACCAGTTCCTGATGTTTTGCCTATAGTTATGGTATAACATTTGCATTCTGTTGGTAACTGGTTAGATATTAAGTTTTGGTCAAATGATGTTGGACAGTTGCACACAGATGACACTTCTGAAAAGACAGAGCTAGAAGATCAAAGGCACTCAAGGGAACTGAAATAAGTCCTATTAACAGAACCACCCTCAACAATGATGGGTAGTTACTACAATAACGTCACTGTGTCACAGCGTTATTTCGGCCTAAAAAAAAGTTGCACTGAGATAGAGCTGTACAGTTTGTGTTAATGGCCTAGTTTTAGAAAGTTTTAGACAGAAATTGGAAAACATGTTCACAACCCAGACATACAAGCAAAAAATGCTTTTACTCATTGAGACTGCATACATAAAAAAAAAGTTAATGTTTTAATCAAAGGAACAATACAATACATATTCAATTAGTTTTAAAGTGAGAAAAATTCAATTCAATTTTATTTATATAGTACCAAATCACAACAAAAGTCATCTCAGGGCACTTTTCACATAGAGCAGGTCTAGACCGCACTCTTTAAAAAGCAAAATAAATGACAGGAAAGAAGACCTACATCATTAAGACCTACAAGGTATTTAGCTCACTGCAGTCAGATATAACAGACAACTACATACATCACTAGTGTATGTAAGTATTTCCAGACAAAATGAAAGACATAAACAGAGTAGAGGGGGAAAGGTACACATCGCATCTTACTTCGAAACTACAGTGAGTATACTAAAAACACTGAATGCACAGCTCAATAGTCAGCTTCAGCTCTAAACATAAACATTGTACAAAAATTAAGTTTAGGAATTAAGCATGACACTAACTCACCCAAAAGGCATCTTTAAATTGTAATGTCATCTTGGCAGCGCTTAAGAAATAGTCCCTGTTAGAGTCCACTCAACTTTAAGTCACTTTATGACAGCCAGCAGTGTGCAAGGCTGTTGCTTGATGCAAGTGAAACGGATCATGACACATTCAGGAAGCCAGCCTTCAAACAGCAACGCTCACTTACTTACTCATTTGATTTAAATGAGGAAGAGCTGCAACATGTCAGCAGTTATCACAACCTGAACTGACACTCATGTCAGTTCACTCATGACACAATGTGTAGGGACAAGTAACACTGAGATAAAGCTAATAAATGTAGTCAAAACAAATTTACAATGACATGACTGTTGGTTGGAGCATGTTTTTTATGTTAAAATGTCTATAAAAAGTGGTTATTAGCTCATTAACCTCCCTGCTTTTCAAGAGTATATGGACAAAACAAAATAACAGGAATACTTCAAAATATATAATATAATGCTGCCCTGCCACACACACTATTTTGTGAAGCTAATGGTGTCAGATTTTGACCTGATTCTGTGCTGAAACAACCCTACGATCATTTCGGAGAGTGTGGATCGTGTTGGTGATATATTATGTTGCAAAATATGTGTTCCTGTTATTTTGTACCGTGTCATTTTCTATTGCAACATTAATGTTGGCAGATAAAGTCAATTATCTTCAGGGTGCGTTGTACATCCTGTGACTAATGTTTAAGTGCAACAGAGGAAAACCACTTCATTACATCATGGAAACAAATGAGAAAACTCTACAGTACACTGGAGCATATAGTTATAATTCATCGTGTGATATATGCAGCTGTCTGCCGTAGTCTGTCACTTCACTGTTCATGAATGTGTCTTGATTTTTCAAAACTTCAGCCTCTGAGATGTGTCCATCGCCATCGTGGTCCATTTCCTTGATGAGGTGAAGAGCCTGTTGATGACATGAGAGCAATATGAGCATCATGGGCAGAAATTATATATAATCCTACCAGGCAACAGCTAAAGGAGTATCCAAATACACAATTTGCCATGTATTAAAACCAAGAATTTTGCATCAATTTGTACTATTATGTCAACAAAACTGGGGGCACACGTTGGAACAGTTAGTCGTACCTCTTCTCTTGCCGAACCATAGCTGTTAGGCGCAACCCAACGGAGCTGCTCCTCTCGATTCAACTTGCCATCCTTATCTTGATCATAGAGGTCTTTAAAGCGCACTGTTTCTTCAATCTCCCACTGTGAAGGGGTGTCCTCTTCAAAAAGTAAAAGATAAAAAGTGTTAAAACTGCATAGTGGAAACAAAATGGGCATGCCGGAGGAAACTAGAACAAACGGATCATTCTGTGCTTTAAAATAACATCTTACATGATCTTACCATCTCCACGAACATCTCCGATAAATTCACTCAGACTGATGAATCCATCTTTATCTGTGTCATATTCACTCAACACATCTTCAATGGCAAAATCCTTTTAGGAAAAAAGGGGTTAAGTGATTACATTTTAATATGAAATGGGAGGGGGACTCTTATAATGGAAGGAAAAGTGCATTATCATATCAGGTTTTGCAGAAGTATGAGCTGAACTCATCTTACAGCCATGTGATCCACTTCAGATGGATGGGTGAAGGCGAGAAACTCTGTTACATTGAGGCCGGGCGTGCCGTCCATATCAGCAACATCAAAGCGCCTCCTCTCCTTCAGGTGGAGCTAATGGGCATATGAGCGTACAGTATGTTAAGGTGCTGCAGATAAATTAGGCTGTGTCATAATGTGAACTTTCAGAAGGACAGTGAGAGTATGCCTACATGTCTGAGAGACTCTTGCTCCGGGTCATCCAGATCGGTACTTTCATCGAAACTAATGAGCTGGTCATGAGTGACCATGTTGTATTCCTCCCAAGTTACAACACCGTCTTTGTCAGTGTCGAACTCAGGGAACCGCTCCTCTGCATCATCCAGAGCATATCTTCTATAGACCTGTTGAATCCATAGTGTGATCTCCTCTGTGGATAAAACAGAGCTCAGACTAAGTATGACCTTTAATCATTTATTTCCAAATCTTAAGGGAAACATAAAGTTACCTGCACTTAGCAGATTGTCGGCATTTGTATCGATCTTCTTTACAATTTCCATCATCTTTTTCCTCTGTTCTGCTGGACTAAGTTTCTTTAACTCCTCAGTGTCCTACAAGTGCAGAAAATAAGAGCAAAGAGTCAGAAAGTGATGAATAAAGAGTAGGAATTGGGCAGAAAGATTTAAAAAAAAATTAGTTGGAGAATGGAAATAGGTTGGGTTTTTTTTTTTTTTGCCATAATCATTCCTCCTGTTCATACCGACCAATCCCTTTATAATGCACTTATAATGTAATGCATTGTAATAGGGGACAAAATCCACAAGCCTCCTTCTGTGCAAAAATTAATTTAAAATCTTATCTGAAGCTCATATGAAGCTTCAGTTGTTCAAATGAGTCATACCAAGTAGATATCTTTCAATGTTACAGTATTTTTAGTGCCAAAGTTCCTATTTTTGTTACTATACTTCTATTGCAGCTCAACAGGAAAACACTGTCCCAGGAAACACAAAGAGGGAATTTAATTTAAGACTAAATGTGGCAGATATCCAGTTGATATGACTAACTCAGACTGCTGAGGGCTCATATAAGCTTCAGATAGACTTTTAAAAGCATTCTTGAACAAAATGACTGTGCGGACACAATGTGGATTTTGGCCCCCATCACTTACATTGAAAGCGCATTTGAAGGAGATCTTTTAATAGCCAGTATGAACAGGAGGAATGATTACAACGAGGAAAACCTCTTTCACTGTTCATATGGGCAACTGACTATTGTTTTCAGGCCTTTAATTAGCAACCTGATCTCCCAGCAGGACATGCATGTCATGTTCAGAGTTGTGCTGTTGGCCAATATAATGATCTTCATGAAGATGTTTGTGAGAGTTTTCTCCCAAGCCAAGCTGAAGGAGCAGCAGCGCCGAGGTCATCAATGCAGATGGTACCATCTGTGGAGTGATACAATAAACTGATGAAAGGTAGAAAATAATGGGTAAAAGAACTGAAAACACTACGAAGGGCTATTAATTAACTACAGTTTGCTTAAGCTGCCAAAACGCAAGTGTGCGACCTTGTGGTCAGCTGGTGGAAGTTCAAACACACTAAACATCATATGTGCGTGAGCCTCGTACTGAGAGTGATAAAACCTACTAAAAGAGTCAGGAATCTTCTCATATGAATAGAGAGGAGAGAGAAAATGCCAAATAGCAATAGCGTATTGGTTCTTGTCAAGTTTTAATCCATTTCTGTGCAACTAAGTTATAATGTTTGTGTTTGTGAGAGACAGAATGAGACATAGGGACATTCAGACAGAATCGAGGATTAAACCAAAACGTTAGCCAAAGTAAAGAAATACAATTAAATGTAACGCTAAAACGTCAACAGTCAAATAACTGCAACAAGTTTGTCAAATAATGTAACTAGAGGATATTGTTGTTACCGTGAAAGTTCTCCGCAGCTGGGTTTGCACTAATGTCAATCGCCATGGGAGATCAAAGTACTTCCGGTCTGAAATTTCAACATATCATTCTTCTTCTTCTTTTTCATTTGTCTTCTTTTTCTTCTTCTTCTTTTTCTTCTTCTTCTTTTCTGCAAGTATATCTATTTGCGGACTCGCAGTATCTACACGACAGACCCACTTCACTACATGACACAACCACTTGGTTAGGTTTAGGCATGAGGCGTTACGGTCACATCATGTCCTTTCTTTCTGAGGTATATTTACTGCAGTTAACAAGTACATCTTCTACTGTTTCTGGTGCCTGGCAAAGTTCACAAAGTCCAATTGGGTGCTTCCCTATAATGTGGAAAGCCCTGTACAGGTTATTGTATCGTAGTCTTAGTCCGGTCATTACTATCTCTTTTCTATTTTCTCCCCTATTTCTCTCAATCTATTTTGAATTGCATGTAGCTGTCTTCCTCTTATCTCCTGATCTCAGTGCTGCTGCTACTCTTTATTGATTTTCTTTCATGCAACACCCATTCCTTCTGATTTTGAAATTTTAATTGTGGTGTCTATGTTTTCTTTTTTAACAGCTTGTTTGGCTAGTTTGTCCACTCTCTCATTACCCATAATGCCTATGTGCGCAGGAACCCACGAGTGTGACCACAGTGCCTTGTTTTATTACTCGTCAGTGAAAATTAAATCATTACTCTGACACATTTTTTAAATAACTAAAATGTTTAGTCCACCTAATGTACATAAAGACAAGTCAACAACATATCGTAAAGCTTCCATACAAGAAAGTATAATTTATGGGTAGTTTACTGGTTTGGTGTTCAAGAATTTTCTTGTTTTAGCAGCTCAGATAAACACTGAGTTGCTCTATAAAAACCTATAGAACCAACTGAGAAATTAGTTTAAAAGGTATAAAGGTCATCTTCTATTCTTGTGCTAGCCTAAAAATATATTATCTGTCGTGATTCCACCACCCAAAAGTGATATTTATAGGCTACTGGATTCAAAGCTGGAGATAACTGTCACTGTCATCCTGGTCTTTCCAGTGTATGTTTTAGCTTCATGTGTTCCAGTGCCATTCCTCATGTGTTTCAGTACCATTCTTCAGATGAAAGAGGCAGTAGAGTGCAGCTGACCAATTAGTTATCTTTAACAAAATGTTCAGGGAGCCAAATGGGCTTTAAGGTGATCAAGGCCTGTTTCACAAAGTTTACTGATAGATTTTGTAAGTTTGTGGGTAGATAGAACAAGTCAAAATATCATCTTGACAGAACGTGTGTGTGAAGAATTGTGAAACTCTTGCGAGATTTGTACGCTAACCTTAACTTTAACCCAACCCTAACCCTAACATTAAGCCTAACCCTAACCGCACTCGAGAGAGTTCATCCCTCTGGCTGATCCTATCTATCATTTACCAAAAATAAAAAAATAATTGGCAACTATCTTTCTAATCGAATTATTGTTTTATTTATTTGCCAAAAGAAAAAAAGCTGACTGCAGCTTCTCAAATGTGAGGTTTCTAAAATTTTCCATATTGCATTGGATAGTTAACTGAATGTCTTTGGTTTTTGGACTCAGACAAAACAAGAGATTTGAAGATGTCACTTTGGGGTCTGAGAAATTAAATTACAACATTCATTTTTTTCACTATTTTCTGACATTTTACAGACAATGAGATTAATCAATTAATCAAAAAAAATATTTGGCAGATTAATCAATAATGAAACTAATCGGTAGTTTCAAATACTTTAATTTTGAAGGCAGATTCATTTCTCCTTTTCTTGTTTCTGCTGTCTCTCGGTCACTTGACGTTTACTGAGAAATCAACCAAACGTCCCGCCCGATCTTCATGGTTGCTATGGTAGACACCTTTAAGTCCCGCCCTATAAAAATCTGTCCCACCCCTTGACCCAAATTAGGCTGTACATGATTGGCTGGTGCGTATGTCGTTTCCTAGCTACAGTGAATTTATTGGATGAGCGTAATGCCTATCAAAAAATCTAACCTCAACGGACTTCCTGCTTTTGTTGTGTTAGGTTGTCGTCACTGTCATGCACCTAACTGACATGTTTTTCCATCAACTCTGACAACAAGACAACTTCGTCCGTGCGCTTGCATTTCTCACCGAGAAATTGAGCGTTGAACATACCGGCGGAGTCGATGTCCAAAGACAGCCGTCACGATGGACGGCGGCGCGGCGCTGGGCAGCACCGTCTCGGCCCGAGAGTCAGCCAAGGCGGGGACGGGAGGGAGAGGTCCGGTAGCAACAGCTCCGGCTCCTCGCATGGAGGAGGCAAAAGCAAGAATGCATCCATAAGCGCTTTAAAGGTACGTGACGACTTAGTAGCTCGTTGCTTATATCTGAAATACAACACATTATGGGGATAAACACATTGAAATGCCGATGCACTCCCAGCTAGCTAAGTGACTGGATTATTAAGGCTGTTTCTGGCTCATAGCTACAACAGTAAAGCAGCATTTTTGGTCACCTTACCTTCGGTGGGTGTGATGTTTCAGCTCAGCAGGCCTTCTCAGTCCCTGAAGTTCCTGCAGAATCTTTTGTTAAACTCATCCACTCATGCATTTTTACCAAATGATGATAAAAGGCCTTAGTTGTTAGAAGATGCTTGTGGCTTATGGGGTTTATATATAAGTTGTCATTTTATCAATAAAGTAAGAATGTGACAACAAGAGGAATGTTTCTAAAGTAAATTCCTATTTGTCCCAACTTCTTGGAAGTTTGTACCATTTGTAGGCAGTCTAACCATGTGGGCTTGTGTGTGTTTTGTCCTCCAGCAGCATATGAATCATCCAATGCTGAGTCCAATCAGATCCCGAGCATCACTCAGCTGTGTGGCTAATGCATGGCCGGGCATGCGTTAGTTAGTTAGCACACACTGTCCCTTAGCCTGCAGCTACACTCTCATCACTTCCAGCACCAGGATAGGGGGGCAGAGCGGCAGGCCTGCAGTGTGCACATGACTGCACAGTGTTGTGGCAGAAGGAGAGTGAGAGATGAGAAACAGAGAGAGAGAGAGAGAGAGAGGGCTCTGATGCAGAGCAGGGAGAGAAGCTGTAAATATAGGAAGCTGCATGCAGTGGGGAGCAGAGCAGTGTGGTAGGCAGATAGATAGACAGCAGCAGGCAGCGAGTTGGGCCCGAGAAGTGGCTGCTAACTCAGCAGAGTGCTGAGGGCTCAGGCTAGATTACAGACAGAGTTACAGGCAGAATAGTCAATGTGAAAAGCAGGACTGCCGGGCTACTATGCACTTGTCTCTCAATCGCCACTGGGAGAGGAGTTGACACAGCTGGGGAAGTTGCTATGACAGTGTGGACTACACAGTAGGAGTCTATTTTGGTCCTGCTGTCAGATGACGATGTCACCTTGTACAACTGGCACTGCTGGTGAGGGGGAACAGGTTTCCTGAAGTGGGCTGCAAAAGTATGTCAGGGGTGGATAAGGACGAGGAACCTGCTTACAGACTGTACTTCTATTCTGTATGTATCCTCTAATCTTTTGCTTTTCTCTGTGTCTCTCCTAATGAACTAGATCTCACCCACTGTGTTGCCACTCGCATCTGTGGCAACACAAACTTGCCAAAAGGAAAACCTTACCGTGCACTTGCCCCTTACTCAGCACAGCCTAGAAAGTAATCTCTCTTTCTGGTGCATGGGGAAGGTTTGCCTGCCCAGAGAACATAGCGAAAGTTGCGTTCCACAATGTGTTGTTTTTTCCTAGTTCAGCAGGGGAGACAGGTTGTTTGCAGCTGATTAGGTGGATCAAGGGAATGTTGCTGTAAGCCTTTTTTTTTGCCTCAGGCTGCTACACACAATTAGCCATCAGTTGTGAGTAGGTAAGGTATTCTCACAACACTCATCTGTCATCTGCTGGCTTCCAAACCCAGGAGACACAGAGTAAATATTTATAGTGATGAGAGATGGTGCGTTGATGTTGACCTAACTCGCTAGTTCTTGCTCATTTTCGCAGGGTCTGAGTTGTTTGATGTTCTTTTTTCTCTTTGTAGTTCTTTCCTACTTGGGAGAATAAGGCGCAGTCCACTCGACATATAAAAAAATTTTGCTCACCAAAAGTAGGTCAGCTGGGTATCTCCCTTAGGGACATTAAATAGTATCAGACCAATACACTGCCTGCATGCTGTTTCTGCATATGTGACGCCCAGTGAGCCATGTTAATATTATTCTATTAGCCTCGAATAGTCTGAAAAAATGATTACGTGACATGTGTACACAAACCCAGGCCTAATTGCTGTTCCTGCATTGCCTCGGATAAAACACAAAATGTATTCCTCTTGTTTTTGCTTGCAAATGCGGTAGACACATAAATTGGCTGTAGCTTTCTTGTCTGAATAGTGGTGCTAGTGAGAGACAGCCAGGAAAAGAGAGAACGGTTTGTTCCATGACTCATTTGCTATTAAGAGGAGAACTGGCTCTCAATTTTTCTGTTGGTTTCAGGTAACCATGTATTTTTAAGTCTGAAACCACATCTTATAGTTGTCTGACCAAAATAGCCAAGTTTGGTTTGGATTTTAGTCAACGGTAGATTAAATAATTTATGAATAGCACAGAGATGGTACAAGCTCTTCGTCAAGGAGAGGGAACACAGTGAGTAGAAGATCCAGTATGATAAGCCTCCAGGTATTCTATCAGCTTCTGTGTTTTGTAACCATGTTGCCACAAGTCACAATATTTAGTCAGTTTTTTGTCAGTGCACTGCAAAATTTAGGTGTTGTTATTCCTCACAGGATGTTAAGCAGATTTGTGCTTTCCATAAATACGCAAGCCCTTCGACCTAACTGTGATGTGACAGAGCGTTTGTGTGGGAGATGGGGATACAGAGAGATTTTTGATGGCGTGCTTCATTACAGGGCTTCTTAATGTCCCATAGGTAAAAGATGTGATGTATGACTTCCCACTGCATTTGTTTTGGTTCACAGTATCTGCTTCACTCGAGGTTACAGTCAAGTTCACTGATGCATATTCAATGTGTAGGTCAACCATGATGCATGCTGGGCACAAAGCGGGTTACAGCTTCTGCCTCTAGTTGTTTTCTTGTCAGAGTCTGTGCCAGTAGACCTCTTACATACACTTAACGCTAAATATTGCGGCTTCAATCGCAGCTCACAACCGCACACCAGGGATGGAACAAATAATTTAAACAGTTTTTGTGATGAGTTTTGTGGTATGATGTGTTCTCACCAATTGTGTCTATTTTTCATGGAATGGAAGGGGTAATTTTTAATAGCAATTAGGTACTTTTGGGTAATTTTGAGTTTTCTGTTGAACTTGTTTTGCACAGAAAAGGTTTGATTTACTATGAGGCATAAGATAGATATATCCTTTTACTACGGACAGTGGACAATCCTGCTTTTTGTGGCATTTATGGTTGTTATACATTTGAACAATGCATGTCAAAGGGACTACAGATGTGTTACACTGTTTTGACGTCAGGTGCTGTTTAAAATTTCTTGAATTAAATTAAAATTCACAATGATTTGAGTTATACAACAGCAATTATTTGCTATTTTGGGTCTTTAATAGCACACTGTATTACTGTACACTGGACTTTACTGCTGTACTAGATCACTCTACGAACTGTATTTAAATTGAGGTTACCATAGCAACAATACTCACGCTTCAGGCTGTTACCAGTCATCTCACCAGCAAAACTATTATAATGATGTGTTGAAGGATAAAGCTGGCAATGTCCTATATTTTTGTTACTGTCAACAAATGAAAAGACCAAAACTAACAATGTCTTAGTGTGCTTGTCATTGGTTTCCGACTTCTCCACCCTATCTGTGGCAGGGTAGGGGAAAGAATTAAAGTATATATTTAACTTTGATTTTTAAAAAACTGTAAAAGTACAGTACCAGTCAAAAGTTTGGACACACTTTCCCATTCACTTGAATGAGAAAGTGTGTCCAAACGTTTGACTGGTGCTGTAAGTAATTTCCTAGAAGAAGTTAAGGAAGTTAATTTTTAGAAAACAGGAGTAAATTGAGAATTTATTGTGAACTGTTTTCATCTTCAAATTTGGTGCGCTAATGAGTACTTACTGCACCAAGACAATGTATGTGGGATCGGTTCAAAAATTAACTACAGCTCCTTAATACGGAGGTCTATGGCACAGTGAAATAAGCTACTGTATATCAGGCTTTCACTACACATGGAGTTCTTATTTGTAGGATTAATTCATTGTTGGTTTTGATCTTTTCATTGGATTTGTTGACAGTAACAATAATACAAAATAGCATCAGACCTACCAAGTTTGAAAATGAATTTTAAATACCCTCTTTTAGTAAATGCCCCTCAGCTTTGTGTCCATTATTTGCCCCCACTGATG
Organism: Thunnus maccoyii; assembly: GCF_910596095.1. NCBI lineage: Eukaryota > Metazoa > Chordata > Actinopteri > Scombriformes > Scombridae > Thunnus > Thunnus maccoyii. Next base: position 17,159,867 of record NC_056537.1, on the reverse strand, counting down.
TGAAGACACTTCTCAGTGAATGTAGAGACACTTTGTGTTTGTTTTTTTGCAAGATATCAAGTTCCTCAGACTGACCTGATGTGATACAATCCTTGTTTTGGATTGCACATCAGATTTAAATTCTCCTCATTAGTCACATCTGCAGTATTTGTAACACATATCATGCCATACTGCTTCACACCATCTTGCATTGTGTTGAATCTTCATCTCTCCTGCAGGCATCTTTTCAGCGCTCCAACAGCCATGACAAAGTGCGGAAGATAGTTGCTGAAGAGGGCCGTGCTGCTCGAAATCTGATTGCCTGGAGTGTCCCTCTAGAGAACAAAGAGGAGGAAGGTTGGTGGCTTGCACACAGAACAACAAAAACATTCTGGGCATGCTAATGTGCTCTAACTCTGCTTTGCAGCATGTACATTGCATTATTATTGCCACACGTGCTATGGGTTCATATCAATATTAGTCAAGTCAAATTTATTTACATTACAAACCAAAGTGCTTTATAGAAAAATGAAAAAATACAGTCGAAGAATTCAAACCAAACAAAATAAGTATAAGTAAATTGTTCATAGACAACATTAACTGTTTTAATATGCTATAAAAATTATGGGGGACTCAAAAACATTACCTGATAAATAAATATTTATTGTTGTACTGTGGCAGAAGTTAGTGTTGCGTGTTTGTCATGAATTTGGGCCATGGGAAGATGCTTATCTGGAGCATTACAGAGACCATCTTTGGCAGTGTTATGTAATACACAGTCTGTGATGATGCCCAATGTAGACAGTGCTGTCATCTGTAATACAATCTGGAGCACAATACTAATCTTTCATCTCACGGCTAGTCTGATAAATCTCTAATGAGAACTGAGGATCACTAAAAGAGGTTTATGCATGATACTTGGTCATCCTTTATGGGATATTGATATTAAAGTTTGAGTTGTGGAATCCACTCTGCTTATGTGATCTAGGTATTTAGTCAGTATGATATTGTGATCAACCTGTTAAAGTAAGTTGTTTACATTCAACTTGTCTTTATAGTTTTCTGTATAACATGGCATTGTTCCTCATTATTTAGGCTCTATAGTGCAGATGGCTCCTCTCGGGTCAGCCCTCTTAGAAACCCCACCACCACCACCACCACAGCCTCCCACACTCCCACACACTTTCTCACTTTCACTTTGCCCCTCCCTTCTTTTTGGGTCATTTCAGTAGTTTTATTTTAAGGCTTCTTTGCTGCTCTTTAGTTTAAAGCATGAATGCCAGAAATCTTCCAATTGCCATATTCCAGTTTAAGGTCTCATGTAGGTTGATCTATTTACATGTATCTTCTGCAACTGGATAGTCAATCATTGTTATTGCACATTTCTGACATCTGAATTCATCAGCAATAGGGGTAATACTTGTCAAAGATTATCAGAAGAATGTTGATTGTTAACTTGAAGCCCAGCTTATTAACTCTGTTTATTTCATCAGTTAGTGTACTTTATGTAAGGTTGTTTTTTTCTCCTCTCCACATAGCAAAGTCCAAAAGCAACTCCAGTGGCAGTTCCAGGGCTCAGAGGATCAATTCTGGGCAACAAAGGAATAAGAAACAGGTTGGTATATCATCTGCTTCCACTAGAGGGCACCATACACCAAGCTAACACTTGTTTTTTCCTTTTGCCTCATACTTCATTTAAATCCTCTAAAGCAAACTCACCCCAAATGGATCTGTGATTTTAATGCAACTTGCTGTTTTTGCATCGTGTGAGTTAGTCTTGGAAAAACTGAGCTCACAAAAGAACAGTACTGCAATTGCAGTGTGTGCAGTGCCTGAATATTCCTTTGCTGCACAGAACCAAATACAGTCCTGAGTCAGATCTCTGAACTTTTCACATTTTCAGTCCATAGCTTTATATCCGTTACCTGGTTTTGTGGCTGGATGAGGTTGCAAAATTGGCAAAAAGACTTGTTTATTGCAACAAGCTACACAGAGAATATGATGAGGTTGGCCATTATGACTGTGACAGCATCGACTGGGCCACTAAATTATTGAATTAGCTACTTTCTGGAATTCCCCAAATATACTGATATTTCTTATTTTAATATTTAATACTTTGTAGTACATTCTGGTATAAACCCACTGCAGTAATTCTTGGCATCAATATTGCAAGAAAGGGTTAAAATCTAAATTGTTCCCCCTATGTTAACTATAAATGCATGGTTGGTAATATAAGGCATAGGATAGCTGCACCCCCTGTCCAAACCAACAGCAAAAAGTGCAGTTGCTGCTATATATAAACAACTAGAGACTTACACGACACTGTAATATGCTTGGCATTGTCACACTTGGTTCATGCTCTGTCTCCACAGAATGCTGGTGTGGAAAGTAAAGGCACAGCTAGTGCCTTGTTGGACAAGGCGACTGAGAAGAGCCCCACCAAAGCAAGACAGCCCCGGAAGGTGGACCTGCGAGCACGCTACTGGGCGTTCCTCTTCGACAACCTGCGTCGGGCAGTGGACGAGATTTACGTCACTTGTGAATCGGATCAGAGTGTCGTAGAATGCAAGGTTAGTCTGCTTTTAAGGAGAGAAAAATAATTCAGTAAACAACCCCAGCAGAAATGCAATGTCTAGTTCCAGTGGGCTCATAATCTGAACTGAAAAACAGGATTTTCTTCTCAGTGGAGACTGAAGGTGTTAGGATTTATGAACACTAGAGGGAGACATTGAGATCCTAACAAAATTTCTCCCTCACAGCTCACATTCCTTTTGATTTCTGCTTTATGTCAGAGGGGCTCTCTGAAGGCTTGCTGGTGAGAGAATTATCACAGGACTCTCTCATGGGCCTGGCAGACTGGACTGAATATTGATGACAGAGTGTCAACAATATTGTGTGTGTGTGTTGTGTTGGTCATCAAGCATTTGCTGAAATGGGGTTTGGCCATTTCTGTCCCCTCTTTCTACATCTTTAGTGGTGGTTTTTGCAAAGGGCATAACATTAACAGCATGTCTGACATGGGTCTCTGTTTTGTGGAATTGTGTGTTTTTGTTTTGGTGCAGCCTTTGAGTGGACACGTTGTGATGTTGCCCAAGGGCATACTGGCATGTCCTGTGTTGTATTGATTCTCCTGCCATGCTGCATTATGCTGAGCTTGGTTCTGGTGACGGTCTGCGGTCAGTACCGTTGCCCAGTTCCCTGCGGTGTGGTCGGCTTGCTGTCAGTGCCACAGCCCAGCTCCCTGTGGTGTGATCACGATGTTGTCAGCTGGCCTGTGTCAGACATCTGGCTGCTAGGTGTTTTTTTTTTTTGTTTTTTTCCCCTTTTTCATACCGCTGTATCTCTCTACACTCTAATGCTGTCTAATGGCCATGGAGCTGGTTGCTGTTCATAATCCCCATCCCACCCAGTTTGGGCTTAATGGACACTGATAGATGATGGAGTAATCTGGTAGGGGAAGCAGAGTGCTCTGATAGCCCCCAGCCACAATCCCCCAGTGTAGCTGTTGGCAATCTGCATTGTGTGCTCTCACACAAACGGCTCACTATTTTCCACATAAAAACTTATGGACATAAACGCAGCCATTGTCAGGAAGTGATTTCACTGCTAAAGCTATGCTACTGTAATGCTTTATGTAATTTTGAAAGATAACCTTATTGCCGCCCCTAATAGAACATGTTTTCCCGCTCAAAGGGAAATTGTTCACCCAGCAGAATGATTCATGTATGCTTATTGATAACGCCCCCACCTCTTTAACCCACAGCCCCCAGATCTAATTAGTTCCTATCAACTGTTAATTTATCCCATCCCTGATTTATTAGACATATCACCTAGAGCAGGAAAGAAAGGTACTGAGTGTTTCTGTTTGCTTGGAGTCGGTTGAGGTTGGACAATTCTTTTTAAATCATATCAAACAGGCTATTCTAGTCTTAAATGTCTTAAAATAAAACAATCAAAACTGAATTATTAACTTGAGGTCAGTGACTTTAACAAAGGCTGTACCTGTGCATCCTTGTTTCTATGTATGGACCACAAGCTTTTACTGCCCATTCTTCTTTATGGCAGTGCATCTGGAAGGTTAAACATTTTGTCATTCCTCATGAAATGTTATGTGAGGGTTGTATTTAGGTAAGTGTGCCTGTTAACATGCTGAAAGCCACTTTATGGTGCCTTCACTCACTGTTGGTTTATCTGTCAGAGGAGCAGCAAACCTCTCTCCATCTCGGCCTTCATTACCAAATGAACGCTGGGCCATGGCGGTGGTCCTTGCCTGTTAACCAGCTCTAATCAGCAGACCTGCTGCTGGACACATCTTTCACTGGCCTGACTTGTCTATTAACTAAAAGCACTGTGAAGCTTTACTCTCAATTACCACTCCCTTCACGCTCCCCATCAATCAGTTGTGTCCGTTTCATTAGAGCTCTGGGAAAAAGCTCCACACAGACCACCGCCTCTGGATAACCAACACTTTGAGTCAGTCCAAGTGCAGATAATAGACACTTGCTTTTAGGAACTTGCCTTCTCTGTTCTTTGTCAAACTTTTCAATTGAGTGTTTCCCTTTGCACATGAACATGCGTGGGCTTAAGATCCCTGATTTCACTTTTGTTTTTAAAAGGACTTGAATGGCAGATTTGGGCTCTCGACTAGCATTTAAAATTGCTGTTATTGGTTTCAGTTAAAAAAAAAAAAAGTGCATGTCTGTCCTTTTTTAGCATTTCACATATGTTTTTCTGTTGTCTAATGATCCCAGAAAGATTTAATATCACAAACAGGCCCAAAGTAGAAAAGACTACAATGCAACACTTTATGCTTACATTATCCGATGGATATAAAATTATCAATGTAAAGTCTTTGAAAACATGGTTACATTGAGGTCAAGTTTTGCTTTATAGTATGGATGCTTCAGTGCTTCTTTTTTCAGACACTGTTATGGAAACAGTCTTGGTATTTTCTGGGTTTATGAAACTGAATGTATGTATTTTTATATTTTTGCATTTTTGTTGTGCAACAAATATTCTTAAGTGACATGCATGCCATAGATTTAGCTTTTTCTTTCTTTATTTGACTCCATCCCCATCCTGTCTTTTCGTAATTGCTTTCTTTAGGAAGTGTTGATGATGTTGGACAACTATGTACGGGATTTCAAAGCTCTCATAGATTGGATCCAGCTTCAGGAGAAGTTGGAGAAAACAGATGCCCAGAACAGGTGATCCTCAGTTTCTCTTTCTCACTGCCTCTCTTTGTCTCTCACTCTCTTTCGCTTGCGCATTTTCAATTGCTCCCCGAGGTGAAATGGAAGTGCCAGTGTCTGGTCCCTGGCTTTGAGTCACAAACAGAACGGATCAATAGCCTTGGCTTTAATTCAAAGAGATCCATGAGTTTATTGGCTTCTCTTTAACACAGTGACCACGGCAACCGTAAATTGACTAAGAAATGAAATTCCCAGTGCTGCCTCCCAATTTGTTCATTTAAAGCTTACTGTTAATCAATAAGACAACCTGAAACTTTCACATGCCTCATTTATTGCATAAATCGCTGCAAGTAAATCAGCTATTCAACTGATCTGCCAAAAGAATGAGCCGAGCCTGTGTGTGTGGTTGGCAACTAGAAACCGCATTTAGTTTTAGTTTAAAAAAATGTTCACCACTTTCACATTATTTTTCAGGCCTACCTCTTTAGCCTGGGAGGTACGTAAGATGTCTCCGGGACGTCATGTAATGCCCAGCCCCTCAGCGGACAGAATGGTTCCTTCTCCAGGTGCACGTCGCACCCTCAACTTTGGGTAAGCTCTGTTTTACTGTCATTGTTTCTAGTTGTGCACTAAGGCCTGTCAGCTACCCCCATTTTGTTTTTTTTCATCACCATGATTCAGTTTTAAAGATCAACACAAACTTGTATTTGATTAAAGTAGTATCATAAGGCATCTTGTTGTTAACTAGTCGATATTTGAAATTATGCACTATGCCTATTTTTGAAAGGGGAAAATGCAGACTGTTATCTAGCAGTACAGCCATTGATTGCTGATGGTGAAGCATTTGTTTAATGCAATTTGTTGAGTCTCTCACTCTTTGGCCATACAATCAGTGGAAGGTGTAGATGAAAGTGTCAGTTAAAGACTGCTGAAGCATTGGTTCAATATGGGCAGTGCTCTGTAATCGGATGCTGCAGGAAATGGATATTGATCATGATGGAGGCCTGTTGCCCAATACAGTCCCATGCTATCTCCGAGCGGAGAGTGCTTGGGTTAAGATAGGCGCTGTCTTCAGATGGCTAAAGTGTCTTGGACAGGCAGCACGATAGGAACTGCTCAGAGAAATGTAATGGCGTAATAAAACTAAATATCCAACTGTAAATGCTGACAGCAAAGGAGTCGCTAAAGGTGCTCATTTGTTTATTCTCATGCATGATGTGTGTGTCTTATCCAGTGGTCCTCCACCTGCACTGGCTGCAGCCCGGCTCTCCCACACAGGCCCCAGCTGGGCAGACCGAGTGAAGTGCACTCAGTCGGCCCCTAGCTCCAGTCAACTGACTACTTCTCCAGTAGAAAAACCAAGTAAGAAATCTCCCCCCTGAACAGACTGTATTCTTAAGAGAATTCATGTTCTTTCACACATCGAGAGCACAGTAGGACATCATGTTTTCCTTGATCGAAACTCATGTGTTTTCCAGGTAAAAAGGATGCCGAGGGCTGGGAGACTGTCCAGCGAGGACGTACTGCCAAGCCTCGTTCTGCTGCCATAGTTGCCAAGGTCAGTCCTGTCTTGGCTCACGTCACACCAAAACAGGACCGTGCCAAGGATAACCAGTCACAGCTGCCACCACAGGAAGAGCAACAGCTCCGTCCTCAGTGTCCCCCGGACAAGGACACAACCCAGGTGGACACTGAGCAGCAAGTCCCTGCGGAGCCTCAGCCCCTAGAGGAAGTTGGACAACTAGACAGCGGGAACATGATGGAGGTACTGAGGTTCAGTTCCTTGTGACGTCTTTCTCCCAGAGCATTCCCTGGATATCAATTATTCACAAGGAGCAGAGTAACACTAGACCATTTTATCAGCCACATTGTTTTTGTTTTGGGCTCCATGATATTCATAGACAGACTATCCAGACAGGCATATCAGCTTTAAGGCGATTGATTGTAACTCTGACATTTCAGAGGCAGAAAACCCATTTTCACTTTCATGAAATAAATACTCTGTCAATGCCTCTGGACACACTTGGTAAGAGTGTGTTATAGCCATCAGTTATTTTGAAATACAAATCTGTATTTCCAAATGTATCTGCTTATTTTGATCATAATTGAATGGTTAGGGCATGTCAGTACCAGCTTCCCTGCATGATTTGTGTTTTTCAGCTGTGTGTTGAGTTTTTTGACCGGTTTGACTTTTTTGTTATTGCTCTCATGAATTGCTTGAAATATGCATGTCTTTTAATTGCATTTGCGTGTGTCTGTGTGTGACTGTCGGTGCAGCCCCCAGCAGAGAGTGTACAAGACTCGGGGCAGTGTGTCGACGCACCCTGTGAAGACGCGCCTCCCCCCATAGCAGCTATTACCCCTTCCCCAGCCCCAGAGCCCACCCCATCCCCAGCCACAATCCCACCAACAGACATTACCATATCAGTCCCAGTCCCTGCCCTGGCCCTCTCCACATCCCCAGATCTACCCCAGACGGATGGGCTCAGTGCACTGTTGGCCTTGGGGGACAGTGGGGCTGAGGGGGGCGCGTCGCAGGGCATGGCCACATCTGCTCCAGGACAGGCTGAGACTCCCATGGCAGCGGTGAAACTGGAGAGTGTGCTGGACCCCACAGAGCTTTCTACTGTGAGTGCTGAGAGATGGAGGATTTGAAGGAGGGGAGGGCTGGAGGGGGGGCCCAGGATCCCCAAGGGTGCTTCACCGCCTAAACAAAGTCAATCTTAAGAAACCTCCAGACCAAATGTGCCGGCAAGGCTGCATAGCTCTGTGTAGTGTTGTTATAGCACCATTCACTGTGAAGAATAGCTGTGAGTAGATGGCTTTTATACCTCAGCAAGTGCTCTCAGGGTGTTACCCAAAAATAATCTCTTACCTTCTTTTAGTTATTTTGGCTTCTTTTTTTAAAAAAAAAAAAAAAAAAAAAAAAAAAAAATCCAGTTTGTATTCAACCCAGCATCAGATCTTTGTCTTGCGTACCTCAGGTGTTGTCATTATTATTAACACCATGGAGTGTTTATAGTATACGCCATAGTGTTTCATACACTTAATCAAGTGAGATACTGATTTTTTTCTAATTCTAATCTGCACTGAAGGTTATTTAGTCTAAAATGTATCACCAATCTAGTTTTCTAATCTGTTCTTGGCCAGGCTACATTCAGACCCAGTACTCTTTAGCCTTCCTTTACATACCTCATGTAAGAGTCACCTACTATAACTACACTGTTGAGAAGACTCTCCCTTATTCACCTCTATAAGGTGACATAGAGCAGTGGCTTGCCATGAGTAATCTGTGACTTGTTGCCATATTATTGCCATGTCAGGGACACATATAAAATATAAACCACTAAAATACTTAAAATGTTGAAGTAAGCTGCCAACTGGAAGTTGCCTCTTTCCACCATCTCTTCATCCTCACAGTAAATGTGCCCTGCATGACTCTTGAATGCTTCCTCACTTGTGATTATTGTGATGATTGTGTGGTACAAACTGTGATTAGGTTGGTATGGTGTTCCCTTCAATCTTTGAATCACATACCCATGCACAAATCAGACCCATGTAAAATCTGATCCTTTATAACTATATTATCATAGGTGCTTTACATTGATTGTTTTTCATTCAATTAGAAATACTTTCCACATTTCCTCTCCATGAAGTATTTACACTCAGTGGCCAGAAAAATAGAAACAGCTGCACTGTTCTAGTGGTGGTGCTTCAAATATACTGTCAACCAAATTTATATTAGAGAGGGGTAAAACATTAAAAACATCTCTTTGACACAGTATCATCAACAAGAAGTTTCACAATGCTATTATTATTATTATTACTACAGGACTGTTGTAGTGGGTTTCTGTTTTTCTGGTCACTCGGTTCGTTTGAACAACACAACATTTATGATATGTGAAATGCTGTGTGTGTGAGGTGGTATCTGTGCAATGTGTTCAGCCCCAGTCCATGGCAGAGGTCTTGGCCAAGAAAGAGGAGCTGGCTGACCGTCTTGAGAAGGCCAATGAGGAGGCGATTGCTAGTGCCATCGCAGAAGAAGAGCAGCTGACCAGAGAGATTCAAGCTGAGAACAACGACCTGGAGACTGACAATGAAAGTGACTTCTCTGTAAGATAAATGATGCACCTTTTCTCTGGCAGCAAGTTATAGTTTGTGTTTAGATGTTTATTGTAAGTTCACATTTTTTTAAAAAAACACAATTTTTACTACAGGCTAGCATGGGCAATGGAGGATGTGGAGTCAATATGGATTGGAGTGACATGCTGGCAGATTATGACGGTATGGAGGTCCACATCTAAATGAAAACTGAAGTCTCATTCTTTTTCATATATCAAAAAATGTATTGAAGTCCATATATTGTCTTTGCCTATCTTCCTGTAGCTCGGGAGCCATGGCGTCAGAGTACCTCATGGGGGGACATGGTAGAAGAGGAACCTGCCAGACCTCCTGGACATGGGATCCACATGCATGAAAAATTGTCCTCACCGTCACGCAAAAGGTGCAACTTTTTTTTTTAAATGCAGTAGTTGATTGAATCTATGCAGAATTGTACCCATTCAGCACAACCAGCTTCTCTATGTGTTAAGTGCCTTGATGAACAACACCTCAATCTACTCATTTGCAGCCCCTTATCCTATTATGACAAGGATTTAACCCGGCAGCCCGATAGTCAAAGGCCCACTTATTGTATCTGACCTTCTCTTAGCTTAGCTTACCACCCAGATCGTCTAAACAGGCCCTAGAGCCTATCAGAGTTCCCGGCTGCCTTGCGCATTGTTGATAAAGAAACAGAGAGATGAATGATCTGTTTCCATATTTTTGACAGAACCATTGCAGAGTCAAAGAAGAAACATGAGGAGAAACAGCTGAAGGCACAGCAGCTTAGGGACAAACTCCGGGAGGAAAAGACACTCAAACTGCAGAAGCTTTTGGAGAGGGTGAGTAAGCCATGCTGAGCTGACAGAAAGCACCCTAAAGAAACTCCACGCAAGCAAAGCCCAGACTGGCTCACAACGAGAGATTCTGTCAGCACACTGCCTGATAGAATCACCAAATATTATAACCTCCCTCCAGTCGCATCCAGGCCAGCTGGCCGCAGACAGTCGTGAGAGAGACCCCAGGCCAAAATCAGCAGCCTTTTATGAAGTTTGTTTTTGTTCTCCAGACCATGGCGAGATGAGTGAGTCCTAGAATAAATCAGGATTAACCACATAAATACATGAAGTGGTGTATATTCACGTTAATCCCCACGTGGACGCACTGGAGGAGGGTAGCAACTGATAGATCATGAATCCATTGTCTGTGCTGTTTTGAATAAAATACTACTACTACTGCTACTACTACTACTAATAATAATATACATTTTTTCTTTTTTTTTTTTACATTTTCATCACTCCTGCTGCTCCCTCTTCACTGTCTGCAGGAGAAAGAGGTGAGGAAATGGAAGGAGGAGTTGTTGGAGCAACGTCGGAGGATGATGGAAGAAAAGCTGTTACATGCAGAGTTAAAGCGAGAGCTGCAGCTCCAGGCGATTGTGAAGAAGGCCCAAGAAGAGGAGGCCAAGGTAGGGGAGGAACTCTCTTTTTTAAAGGATGTAACCATATGCTTGTGACAGCTGAGGAATTTTCCGAATTAAGTGGCATTTGGAGCCAAACTCTTTTTTTTTTTTTATTAAAGTGTTACATGATGTTCATACATAAACAGTGTCTCTAAAAAAAGGAGTGTGGAGATCTGTTCCAATGTTTATTTTAAACACATTTCAAAGGTTACAATATTTAGGCTAGAGACGACCAAACCAACATGCCCCCAAACCTTTGTGTATGTACATGCATCAATATTTATATACATAATATACTCCCTGTTTGAATATGCAGTATAAATATATATCTTAATGTATAATTGTATGTCTGTACAGGTGAATGAAATCGCATTCATCAATACTCTGGAAGCCCAAAACAAGAGGCACGACGCCCTGGCTAAGTTGAATGAGTACGAGCAACGCCTCAACGAGCTGCAAGAGGACAGACAGAGGAGACAGGAGGAGAAGCAGGCCAGAGATGAGGCTGTGCAGGTGCTACAAAAACCAACGCTTAATCATTTCCTGCCTCTATGCTTCACATTTAATTTGTCTATAGGTTACTGTCACACATAAGCGCCTGTCTTATCCCTTTTTTTTTTTTTTTTTTTTTTTTTTCCCCCTCCTCTCAAAGGAACGTAAGCGTGTCTTGGAAGCAGAGCGTCAGGCACGGGTGGAGGAGCTGCTCATGCGAAGGAAGGAACAGGAGGCTCGCATTGAACAGCAGAGGCAGGAAAAAGAGAAGGCCAGGGAGGATGCAGCACGGGAAAGGGCCAGGTTTGTTGTCCCTAATCCTTTCAGTATGAGAGTATATATACACACTGCTGGCTGCATCATCTCTCCTTTTATTCAAACAGTCACTCTGATAAATGAGAGACTTGTATTTAGATGTACTTTTGTTTCTCACTGCTTTTGTATGTCTTATCTGAAGAGACCGAGAGGAGCGTCTGGCTGCTCTTAGTGCTGCTCAACAGGAGGCCATGGAGGAGCTGCAGAAGAAAATACAAATGAAAGTAAGTTTAAACCTTGCCACTTTGCTCCTCCAACAAACATCATCCCCGTTTCCCATATGACCCCTGGTATCCGTTTTTTTCCATAGCATGATGAGAGCAGCCGTAGGCATATGGAGCAAATCGAGCAGAGGAAGGAGAAGGCTGCTGAGCTCAGCAGTGGCCGACATGCTAACACAGACTATGCCCCCAAACTGACACCATATGAACGCAAGAAACAGTGCTCTCTGTGCGGCGTTGTGGTATGTATATTTCATCTGATCAGTCTCAGGGCTTATTTGAAAGATAAGATACTACCCATTCTGGTCATTTTCCAAAGAGCTCAAATTGACCCCTAACTAGAAGTTCACTCCTTGTTTAATTATTTTACTCTTCTGAGTTAATGTGTTTGGTACACATGGACATAAGGAAATGAAAAAGCCTTACTTGAGCAACTTTGCTTTGTTATTTGGCAGGCTGTATACATAAGACTGCTGATAACAAGGTGATTCAGAGGATTTTTGGAAGAGGGCACATTTAAATGAGGATTTAACAGCATTGATTTAAACATGGACTCTTAAACAGAGATTCATGACCGGGCGTGATTATGCTTTTTCAAGTGTCAGGCAACAAATCCACAGGCAGACATATTTATCTGTGATGGACCGGCTACCACGGCAACAAGGGTGGGACACCTTGAGGATTCAAACCAGCATCAGATAAAGAGAGGGTTGAGGGTGAAAAGAGGGAATCTTGTTAAAATGTTTGATGACCTTGGCCAGCATCTGACACCAGGGATCATGAATGGGTCAGCAGCAGCAAGCACTTTATTTAATGACATTAAACACAAACCATCCAAAATGGGCTTGTTTCCAGAGATCAGAGAACAACGTTGTCTGATGTATACCTGCCTCTTGTTGTGGCCATTTCTCAGCCTTGCACTTCATTTAGACACCTATAATGAGTTCAGTGTTATCCCCAACTGGCAATACTTGACTTAATTGCATTATAGGGCAAGCAGATTAAGTAGACTGAAAGCGCATAGTAAGGCATTGTGAGAAATAATAAGATAACAATAACGAATATTAAACTCAGTATTAAAATCCCAGAGAATTATTGTCAATCAGTTCCATTACTCTGTTTTATTAGAAAAAAAGAATATACAATGAAATACAATCATAAATTTATGTCTGTATAGCCGAAGTTTAAATAATGTGACTTGTTTAACAAATCACATTTCTCAGCTTTTGCTTTTAACAGAGGTTCAGAGAAAGCTAGTCATGTCCTACCGAAAACCTTGTGTGGTATATTATTTCACCAGTGTCCCGTGGGGCTCTGTTGACCCTTCCCTGCCTCTGTCTCCATTGTGTCCTCAGCAGTGACCTCTGACCACAGTGTTTGTGTTTGTAGATCACCTCAGAGGTGCACCTGTTCAGCCACACCAAGGGCAAGAGGCACCAACAGGCGGTTCGAGACAGTAGCAGCATCCAGGGACGGGAGCTCTCCGATGAGGAAGTGGTGCGTATCACCCACACCCACTACCAAGAACAAACATCCACTCATCCTGTTAAAGAATACTGCCCAGGCGCTGCTTGTGTCCATGTAAAAAGACAAAAGGGGACACCGCGGTTGTCTTTTATGACGTGGTCATTATTATTGTTTATGCATCCCTGGCTTTGTGAGATTACAAATGGGCCTTGAAATGTACACAGTTAGGGTTCAACGCTTCAATGGAGGGGTGACATCACCCCCTTGTCTCCAGGCTATTTTTTTTTGTCATGGAGCGCTTTCCATGGGAAGCCAGATCGTTAATGCAAGTTAACCTCTCAGGCTGCAATATGAGATTGGCTTTTCAGCAGTGCTCATTGTGAAGCTGACAACTGTTGGTGCTATACACAGCACCTTTGGCCCCAGCAGCTACTTCATTCAAAGCTTTTTTTTTTTTCAATGGGGAATAATTGATACCCCCCTCCGTCTCTTCCTCTAAATGATTTCCTTTCTAAATGCAGGTCTTTTTTTTTCTGTTTGACAGCATGACAAACAAGGCAACAGAGAGAAGCACTTCAACAATATAGCACATACTATATGGGCACTACTTCATATACATTGTTTCCCTGTCTGTATGATATATTCTTGTCAATAACCATATTATTAAGGCTTTACTGTCCCGCTTTGCATCATGCAGTCAATACTAATCAGTCAAAGTTGCTGAACTCCAAATAATGCTTCTTGTCCTAACCTGTGTCTGGCTAATTTTAAATGTTGTACTTGACAGGGTATATTATTATTGGATTATACTTATTAGTTACTGCAGTAACTGTGATAGATAATATATAGATGTCCAGAAATACTTTTTCTAATAAAATGTGGAAGCTAATGAAGCTATCCAGTAGGGAAATGTCTAAAGACTTTGTTTAGATAGACTTTAGATGGCCCCTCATTATTTATATCAAAGCTCATTTTGGTGTCCACTATTTCATTCATACCACTGCCAACTATTTTCCGGACTGCAGCTCCATAATTCTTCCTGCAATGAAAGGATTTTTAATTAAAATGAAGATGGTTGGCTCAACTGTGCAGAGGTCACACCATAGTTTTTCAGTGGAAGCGGACGACAAATGCCCTGTACCTTCATATTTAGTCATTTTCTCTCATTCTGAGGAAAACTCATGAATTAAATTGAAAATACAATGATTATCAACAGGGCAGGATCAATGAGAAAGCATGAGATTGTAATCACTCTTTTTACTCACCATCTGTCCGGGTTTAATATGATAATGACTTTATTTATTGATCACCTTTAGACACAGCAGCTCAAAAACACTGGTAGCTTCTCAGTGGGAAGACTCTCTCTGCTTGGCAGGCACAGCCAGTAGAGGGATCACTGGGCTGCGAAGGGTATCAGAGCTGACCTCCCAAAGGCACTGAATAGTCCTAAAGGTCTTATTGTTGACACTGCTCTGATAGCCACAAATTGAGAACCCTGATGAAATATCCAGAGTGCCAGCTGAAGCGAACCTCTCCCTCCCCTCGCTGTTTTGAAATCTAGTTATAGCAAAGAAGTTGCTGTTCAAAGAGAGATCCAAAGAATAGTTTCAGTTAAATTTTGGTGTCAGATTTTTTTTTTTTTGTCTTTGTATGACTTGTCCCTCCTGAAATGTCACTGATAGGATGTAGTTCAATACAAAAATGTCATATGAACCACTGTAGTGTAGTCCAGTGTAGTATCATATCTCATCTAGTAGCCAACATGAAATACAGCTGTTTGTTTCACACCAAATGGAAAGCCAACCTCACAGGCCTTTTGTATGTGACAAAAGAGGCACGGGATGAACATATCCCATAGAATCTGTATTTGTGTAGGCTGCCTTTTTAGATCTGTGATAGGTGTGTTTGTGTCAGAGAAAGGGAGCGATGTTTAGAGCAGTATCATATTACTCTCACCAGAGGCAATCTGTGGCATTGTGCGGTAGCAATGCCCTTAGGCCAGCGTCTATGCTGCTTTGTTACAATCGTTCAGTGGTAGACACCTGTCTGTCATCAAGTCTGATCGTCTCTAACACTGCAAGTCTATAGAACTGCCTCTGAGTTTAGCCTCTTAGCAACTGGAAATGGAATATAATCATAGTGTATATATATATATATATATATATATATATATATATATATATATATATATATATATATTTGCCAAAGGAGCTATGTCTGTGTCAGCATTTCACTGTATTTGACAGGTTAATATTTCACCTACCTTTTTATGTTACCGGTGTGATTTTACAAAGGATGTTTTGGATGCGTTACTGAAACACTTCCATTAAAGTGAGTGGCTAGTGCATACTGGATAGCCTCTCAGAGAGATTACTGAACAGCTGCTTTCCAAGCGAGGAACAGCTAAGGTCATGAGTCATGACTGACCTGTAGTATCAGAGAGTAGAGGGCAGAGGTGTGTGCATACAAATACAGACACACACCCCCTTCCTAGGAAACATAATACCCTTTTCACTACTCTTTTCATTTCCAGTTAGTTATCATTATCCATCTTTCTCTTTTATTTTATTCTTAAAGCTTAAAGGATAGATCCACAGTTTTTCCAAGTCTGTCTTAAAACAACAGAAAAAATGTGAACCCAACCTTTAAATGATTCTTAATCTCTCCAAGTGAGTGTACACCTTATTCATACATGAACTGCTTTCACATATTGGTCAACATTAAGTCAAAAACAGTAAAGAAACCATTTTATATTCATTCAGTTTTCAGCACTCATTCTTGCACACTTTAGCCCTAGTGTCCTAGTGACACCTGTATTTTCTGCGACTCTCAGTGAAAACCCCTATTCAGGTAGCAGGTGCACTGACATCACTTGTGACCAAAGGGTATGGCGTCCCACAGGCAGGTTTAGTTTGACTGCTGAATGGAAACCCTTTATCTGTGAGGCCATCCTATCCTCTGGGGTGCTGGATGACAGCATAATTGGGTAATTGGTTTCTTGCACATGCATCATGTTGTTCAAATTGGGTTACATTCCCCTGTCTCCTGGTGGAAATATCGGAATCATCTGACAGGGCCAGACAGGAAGCAACACCTCCAGCCCTTTAGCACATCTGTGGGCGAGTGGCTTCAAAAGACTGTAGCTTATAGGAGGTAATTACACGATACAATAGTGTTATTGAGAGGTGTAGATCTACATGTCACACTATATATTCAGTGCCATATCAGAAGTTTATAATTTCTATTTACAGACATTTAACTCGGATTATATTTGCTGTTCTGTTTTCGTAGTATTTCACTGCTGTGTAACCTAACCTCACTGAGAAAAAGGAAACACTTCTTAATGAGATAAATAATAACATTGTACAATAGAAACTACTCTTCCTTGGAGTATAGTCTTACTTTTGGCATTTGCCATCTCCTGTTTTCCGTACTATATTTGTATCGTGGTGGAAGAATTATTCTGATTTTTTTCTAAGGTAAAAATAATAATACCTGACTATAACAACAATACATTACAAGTACAAGTTTTGCATTCAAAATTTTACTGAGGCAAAAGTACAAACCTATCATCAGCAAAATGCTGTGTATCCCAAGTAGTTTCATCTATAACAAAACATCTTATTTTATAATCTGATTACATGTTTTTAATGTAAAAGCTTAATTCACAGAGCAACTGTGGAATAAAAAGTACAATATTTCCCTCTGAAATGTAGTTGAGTAGAAGTACTCAGAGAAACTGGAAATACTCTGTTCTTACAGTGATTAAGTAAATGCACTGCATGTATTTACTTTCCACTGATGTGTGTTGTTTTGGCACCAAAAAACAGAGACACAGTTGTTTCCAGAGCTTGTTAAAACCGATTTGTGTTAGCAATGTTTTTGATTTATTGATTGTGTCTACTTTAGGAGCATCTTTCCTTGAAGAAATACATTGTGGATATTGTGACGGACAGCTCTGTTTCTTCTGAGAGCGTGAAGGATGGGGAAGAGAGGCAGAAGGCACGGAAGAAGGCAAAGAAGCTCCGCGCCAGGATGAACTCCAGGTCACTTGTCCATTTTCTCCCTCTTTCTGTCAGACAGTCTGCCTCTTTCCATCTCTCCCTCTCCATCCTCTCAGAGTCAGAGGCAGAGAGGACAAAACTGTGCCCGCACTTTTTTTTTTTTTATGAGCGACAAGGAGAATGAAAGCAGATGTTATGTGCATCCTGACTGTCCACAAGCTAACACTGATGAGCTTAATTTATGACCACTTTCTGTGATTGGGCAGCAAAACTGCAAATCGATCTTTAGGGTCCCGGCTTCCACCTGTAAAGAGCTTTCCTCCAAATTGCTGCCATGGCACTGCCAAATCTGAAGCCTCTCTCTGTGTACAGGATGTATGTTAAAGTATGTATGAACCATGCCTATTTTTCTTCTTCGGAGCTATTGATTTTTAAATGAAGTATCAAAGAAAATCAATAGTAATCAACAAATAGGAGGCAGCACTTCTGTGTGTCAGAACCTGGACCTGAGCTCAATCAATTTAACTGGCTGTCACAACGGGGAGGGAGGGAAGTGAAAAGAGACAGGAATTTGACAATACTTACTGTAAGATGTTATTGATGTTGATTAGTGGGAGGATACCACCTCAAGCATGATGACTATATCTGAGATGTATATTGTCAGGAAAGGAACAATGCATACTAAAAATAATTAAAAGAGGCGTAAAGCAAAATCTAGTTTTTATTAACCTAATTTGGTGACTGAGGAATCTCAATATATCAATATATCTCTGTATAGAAGATATAAGGTAGCCTTTAAATACTGAAGTCACATTTTCAACACAGAAGTGATAAATCATATTACAATCCTGTAACACTAAAGCGTAGGTTCACAATTTCAATTTCAAATCTGTCTTAAAACAATTGTCAGGTGCACATATGATCATTTAAACAGGTTTTGCTGGCAGTAACCGTTCCTCCTGTTCATACTGGCCATTTAAAAATCCCCTCGTAATGCGGTTTTAATGTAAGTGATGGGGGACAAAACCTATTTGTTTTATGTAAAAATGTATTACAACATTTATTGTAAGCTAATATGCAGCTTCAGATGTCTAAATTAGTCAAATCTAGTAGATGTGCTTTTTTTTCTGCAACTTTGAAAGATAGAGAAAATGAACACTCTTAAATGCTAGCTAAACTTTAAAAGAGACCGAGTTGTTTGTTCTCTGCTGTTGTCTCCAGACATTAAATCTGCTACTGGAGTAATAATATTTTTTTAGTGGTAAGTAGTAATAATTACTATGATAAGTTATAATTAGTTTGTGTATTTAAAAGACCTATAAAGTCATTAATTAAAATTTGTAAAGCTTATTTGAGCGTAGGACACTTTAATGATCCTAAAAGAGCCTCAAAGCTCTTATCATCAACATGAGATTGTGAGTATGAATGAGAGTCCACTCTTGGGCTCTCCTCTCTCAGTTTATTAGATCACTTTCATGAACACTGCATTTTCTTGAATCTCAATCAGCAATCTTATTGTGTTGGTCAGAAGGGGAATAAGAGGCAGCTACAAGCTGAAACACATGAGCCGTTCTGCTACAGTGCTTTATTCTCCTCGGTGCTGCTGTTTTTGGCTTCGTGAGGCTCAGCGGTACTGAGAAAGTGACAACATGATCTGTCTCTGTTCACTGTCACTCCATCACCAGCCCTGCTGAGAGTAGCACTCAAAGGCAGCAGGCTTTCAAAGGTCATAAATAACGCAGAGCCCCAGTAAACATAAAGGTGAGCCGCTTCACCACCGGGTGGAAATGAACCGTTTTATTGGAGCACCGTATGGTGTCCGTAAAACGTGAGTGCTTCTCGCTAGACTTTTTGCTAGGCCAACATGCAGCCCTGTTCTGTCATAAAGCAGTGCACACACATTTTAACCCACATGTTATTTTTGCGGCTTGGCTAACTTCTCTAATAACAAGTGTATTGGGAAGAAAAATATGCTATTAACATTTCATGTAAGTAGCCTGTCAGTTAGTGTCAGGATGGGTTCTGAACTTTGAAACTAAAGACTTCGCTCATGCTCTTGTACGAGCCGCTTGCCTGTAGCTGGTTGCTTGAGGTTCGCTCAGCAAGGAACAGAGTGGCCTGTGTGTGTGTGTACCTAAGATGGTGGTGTGTATACAAAGACACTCCTGTATAGGGTATGGAGTACAGTCTGAGGTGGTAAGCATGACCCTCACTCATTTCACCCAGTCTGCTGCCATAGCTTAGGGCAATCTGTCCTGCTTGTACATGAATATAAATACTTAGCAACACACATATAAGCTAAATGGGCTTTAAGATCATTGGTGTGTTGATATATAATAAGTATAATGTTTTACATTTGTGGGTTATACTCCTCTTCATTGCCACTGAAATGATGGTTGACTTTCTTTTTTAGGCCTGTGTTGTGTGTATCATAATCAGTGTATTTTTAGCAACATTGGAGAGAAGTGAACTTTTGTGTGTCTGTAAAAGAAACAGAATCTGTTGTGCTTTGAACTGCTAAAATAGATTCGCACTATAGATTTGTGCTTTCTATGTTATTGCCAATCACTGATATGAAGCCAGTTTAACTTGGGCTGCAGCCTGATTCTGACAGTAATAAATTGCTCAGCAATTGCTCCCTGTTTAACCTGGATACGTATAAACCTGTCAGAGATTAATATTGTAATATCACAAATGAGAAACAGGGCAGGTATAGATCAGGCCCCTCTGAAAGCAAGTCTGTGTCACCCATTTGTTCTGCTCACAGGGCATGGAAAATTGCTATATCTATCTCACAACTTGTCCGGTTGATATTTAATGCTGTAGCTACACTCTTATGGCATTTTTCTGTAATGTTTTTCTCTGAACAGGTGTTTTTCCAGATAGTAATATGGCTTATCTCATAAAACTTTTGTTTAACTTTTACCTTTTTATATTCTTTTAAAATGCTATCCTCCAAATGATGTATTTTCAGTGCTTGGAGTATTTGATAAGACAAGGTTGTATTTTTCATAGTAGTCTTTGAAATAAATTCGCACTAGTTACAGGTATGCAGAAAGTGAGTTAACATTTAAAACTATGGAATTAATACAGTAGTGCAATATCTTTTTGAATGCTATAATATATACTCTGGGTGGGCAGTTGGAAGGTTTTTTGCACCACACTGTCCTTCAGGCTAGCTAGCAAGTTATCAGTTACTGTCAGATGACTTCCCTCTTATACAAGAGATTGTGAATGCTCGATTTGGGTTTTGGTTGGTCCAGGTCTGGTCAGCTGGTGAAGTCCACCTGTCGTCCTCCAGGAAGTGTTTGATCCTATTAACGTAGAGATGGGTAACCGGAAGGCACTCTGTCTAACTCTGATCAATAGTTACTTATCATGTCTGGGAACTCCTGATTGACAGATAGAATCTCTCTGTGACACACACACACACACACGGACAGTTTGGCTATTGGATTAATGCCACATAGATACCAGTCTCCTAATGACAGTGACCTTCTGGGAGGTCACACTTTCACAACACTGGTTGTGTTACTGGTAACTCACATTTATTGTTTATTTGACAATTCTTGAAATATAGAATTTGAGCGTCTCTTGTTAAATTTGATTTGAAGGGATTTGAAGGGATTTAAAGGTGCGGTGTGTAGAATTTAGTGGCATCTAGCAGAACAGACTTGGCAGAGATGGAATATAATATTCATAAATATGTTTTCATCAGTGTATTATCACCTGAAAATAAGAATTGTTGTGTTTTTGTTACCTTAGAATGAGCCCTTTATACGTATATAGGGAGCAGGTCCTCTTCCACAGAGCCTGCTATCATGCACCGCCATGTTACAGTAGCCCAGAATGGACAAACCAAACTCTGGCTCCAGAGAGGGCGTTTCGCTTTTTTTTTTTTTTCCGCAATTTTTGCGACCACCGTAGGTTCTCCTATACACCTGGAAGGGGAGGGCGAGAGGAGATGAGAGGAGGTTCATTTGGTTGCAATGTGCAACCTTACCACTAGATGTTGATAAATCCTACACACTGCACCTTTAAAGGTAGAATTAAGTCTTGGTGATATGAGGCGATAGCACCAAAACATTCGTCCTTACAGAGTGAGTGTCTGATTATTTTAAGCCAAGTTACTTGGTGAATGGCTGACAGGCCAAATAAACAGACTCAGCTTGAACTTTTTCTTTCTCTTCACACTTCCTTCTGTTATGTTCTTTACTGACAGGCCAAACACTTTTTTTGCCAGGGATTCAAAGACTTTTTTTTTCCTTCTCCTCCCTCTGCAGGGCAAAGGAATATGAGACGTCAATTGAAGCAAAGACCCAGGTCCCTGACTCCCCATACAAGGCCAAGTAAGTGTTTTCCTTTTTTTATAAGTAGGAGTTTGACTTTTTTCTTCATTTTTAATGTCTTGAAAATGCTCATCAGAATTTCCCAAGACACAAGTTGATATACTCAGTTTTAGGGACGCAACTAACACTTTTTTCAGAATTGATGCCAATCACATTTTGCTAGAGCCCAAGGTGACGTCTTTAAATTGCTTGTTTTGCCCAAACAACAGTCCAAAACCCAACGATAATCTATATCCTTTCATTGAAGACTAAGAGAACTAACCCATATTTGCAATTGACAGTGATTTTTTTTTTTTTTTTTTTTTTTTTTTCTTTTGGCATTTTTCCATTTAAAAAAAAAAAAAAAAAAAAAAAGCTTGAATGAAGAATCGATTATCAAAATTGTTGCCAATTTTCAAAATCTCTCAATTAACCAATTTAATGTTTTGGCTCTATTCAAATTGTTAGTTTTGTCTGACCAGCAGAACAAAACCCAAAGATATTAAATTTACTATCATTTAAAAAAAAGATAGGATCAACAAGTCTAAATACTGATTTAAATATGAATCATTATTTAATTTTCTGTCATTTAATGAACTGGTGTTTAAACAGATTTATAATAACTCTTGGCTCTTGTATGTTCAGGTTACAGCGCCTGGTGAAGGACCTGTTGAAGCAGCTGCAAGGCCAAGACAGCGGCCAGTGGGCCAACAACAAAGTGTCTGGTCTGGACAGAACCTTGGGAGAGATCTCTCGCATTTTAGAGAAACAGGTAGATACAGCAAACAGTATGATTGAATGATTTACATCTATTCTTTTTGTAGTGATATATATTTTAACATTTTGGCTGTATATTAAGGACCAAATGGTTTTTATGCACCTCTACCCATACTACTTTTTAATGTAGAAAACTGGTTGGAAGTTGCCTGTTACAACATCAGGTCCTCCGCTGCTCTGCAGAGTGTGTCCTGCGTTGCTTGGCTGTCTACTGAAGTCTGCTGCAGCTCACAGGTCATGCCAGCCCTTTGGCATGTCTCGTCAGTGATGAGTTGTGTTTGGCTGAAGCTCCCTCTGTCTCACCCACCCAATGTAGAGTATCGCTTACTCCAAAGCCACTTGCCTGTGGTTATTGGTTAATGAAGACCAGATTAACTGTGTTTTTATTGTGCACATGGTACCAATAGAGGAGCTTCCTAGCACGAGAGCAGGCATTGTTTCACACAACTCAGATGTCACTGGTTTAGACAATGGTAAATTGGATTTCCAGTTGAAATGCCATTAATGCACAAGACGTTATTGAACAAAGACATTTTTTTTCAGTGTTAGCTTTTTTCTTGCACTTCTTTGCAGTTGTGTAAATATATATAATTGTCAGATATAACTGCAGACATTTATAACTTTAGTTGATTTGAAACATCTGTCCCAGAGGTTTTGTTGCATGGCTTTTTTTTTTTTTTTTTTTTTTTTTACACAGTAAAACTCACATCAATTTGAGACTGAGAGGAGCAATTAAAACACCTGCCACCATGTTTATGATAAGGAGAATATACAGCCCACTTCCTGTAATGAGGCATAAATTTCCTGCCAAGTTGTGGTTCGCACCATCATAACATCCCACTGTGCGTGTCTGTGGGCGTGAGGATAGAGAGATTATGGTGTCCCATCAGTGACAAGGGGGACGGCTGGAGAGGCTATTAACGAATTTCCCCAGAGAGGCAAAGAAAGAGGTGGCTGCGGTGGGTGGCACGGCGTCCTGTAAGGAGAGAGGAGGAGACCAGTGTGATTTGAGTAGCTCACAAGCTGTCACTACATGAGGGCTCCTCCCCTCAGCTCCACATACTCCCAATAGGAGGTCAGAGGTCAGTGGGCCACAAGAGATGTGCTCTATTCAATGGCGGTGTCATCGGCAAAGAGGCAAATCAAGGATCTGCTGGGGTGTTTTGGCTTTGTCTCTCACCTCAGTTTAAAAACACATTTTTAAACTGTTTTGTCAAGTCCTACTCCACTAGCTTCTTACAGAAACATCCACCCCAAAGCTGTGTAGAAGCGTGATTGGCAAATGAGGCAGCCTGGGGAACACTTTCCTCTCTAATCCCTGGACAAAGTCAAATAAATAGAGTCTCCGTCAGCATGGCTGTCTGGCCCCTGAGTCACTTCAAGTCGGGACCGTTTAGATTATTTGACCTAACAAGCATCTCTCATGTCATTGACTCACCTAGAGATTTGTTTTTCTCTCCCATATCTGATTCAGTCTCCACTTTCTCTGCTAATTCCTTAGACAACACCCGACACTCCCCTCCTGCACTGCTGTTTGGGTCCCACCCCCCCTCACTCCTCCCCTGCTCTCGAGGCCGCGTATAGTCTCTGACCCCAGTCTGTTTCTCCCTCTGTGGCCTCTAATTGTTTATTCTGTGTCAAACCTGATTTTTTTTTTTTTCTGTGTGATTGAGAAGAGTAATTTTCCCAATGTGCTGCTCTTTTCTTTTTGTTGTAGACTTTGCTTTATTATTAAGCACTCATATTTATATATTGCCCAAAGTGTTTACTACTGCTTTCAATTAAAGCCTGTCTAGAAAAGGGCAACGTGTATGACAGGTAAGGAACTGTCAGGAGCATGGAGCTCTGAGAACCGAAAACTGCAGACTGTATTTACATTTTCATTGTCAGCTGTCAGAGCCGACCAGTGGGACTGGTTGGAGTTGTATCTGGGGACACGGGGGTAGGAGAGGGGCAGGGTGGCAGGATAACAAGGTTTCTTGCTTGAGCCTCCAACAGACTGACAGATACAGCCCAGATCAGCAGTGTCAGAACTTTGTCAAGCAAAGACGGCAAACGTGGGCGGTGTACTATTTAGTTCTGTGAAGAATTTTTCAATCTTTATGAGCAAAATAATACATTACCTCTTGGTTTTAAATATTTGTTTACAGCGTAAAGGGTTACAAAAAGTGATATAGTGGATGTGCATCAATAATATGTTCTTTTTCCTTGTTTGTTTTAAGTGTTTGACCATCAACAAAGCTTTTCAAAGGCATTGGTCCTAATATTATTTTAAAGCTGCATTATTCAGCTTTAGTTTTTAGTAATTTTTTAAATTTTGCAAACTGACGTGATTAAAATATGAATCAGTTTTCATAAATGATTAGTCATTGAAGTCTTTCATCAGATAAAACTACCAAACATTTGAAAGTTATAGCTGGTACATTAATTAAGACATTGACATTGATATTGACATTTTGTTGGTGATTAATTGGTTGATTAATTAAAAAAAACAACAACTGATACTTTAATGGAAAATGAAAACAGTCATTAGTTACAAAACTGGTGTTATTGTATTCTCTCAATATAGACTAGTTTGTTTCCAAACAGCCTCCTTTTCGTTTCCTTGCCACAAGACCAATAGGGAGTGAAATGGTTTTAAGCTACTTGGTGTATTAGTTACAACTAGAGGCTGTTTGTGGTTTCTGCGGCAGGTTTGATTTTGCGCCACACTGGCCTTTGATTAATCTTAGCTCATTTTATAGAATAAACACAGTTTGTAAAATTCTCCATTTCCCTGTAGGCCCTGCGTTCTCACAGCCTACTAAATCATATGCTATTATCTCTTGTAAACACACAAGTTTATACACGGCCTCACAATGTTTACTCCAACAACCTTGTTGTGGTTTACAGTTGACTTGGCCCACAGAGTTTTGTTTACCACTCTCTGGCTTTTCTATAAGGCTGTATAATGAAGAAATCCGTGTGAGGAGAGGGTGATCTGTCACACTCCTCTCACTGTTAGGTTTTTATGTGTGTCGGACTGAACTTATGACTTGAAGGTACAGATCAAAGTTGAAGCCAGTCCATAATGAACTGCCAGTTGTTGTCCATCTGTTGGTGGAGCCAAACAACTGAGGCTGTGCCCTCCTCTCCTGCTGTAATTAAAGCGTCTGTTGGGAGGAGACTGCAAAGTGCAATCTGGCTGATCTGCTGGTCTGCGGACACTGTTGCAGGAATTACCAGCTGCTGCGGCCTTCCCCATCAGCTGGTGTAACAATGGTCACCCTGGACAATAATTGGATAAGATTCCCCTTTTTGTATAATTCAGGAGCCATCCATCTCACTTGTGTCTTAATGTTCAGCCTTTGGTGGTGCCTCTCCTTTTTTTAAAAGATAAATTAGGTACTCTTGTTACTTATTGTTGTAGCTTCTGTTGGTGTGTAACCAGCCACCAACAGATTAAAACCTGAAGGAACTTTTTACATTTTGGGAAATGTATTTAATTGTTGTCTTACTCATAACCACAATATGAAATTCATCTCTGTGCTTTCACTACAGAGGTAGGTCTGGAACAGTTAGTCTACATTAAAAGGGTACTTCTTTTTAATAAAGAAATAAATAAATATATAGGTTACATATAGTACTCCCTGTAAGTAGTAAAGCGACACTGTAAAATCTCTGCAATGACCCACTAAAAGCGAAAAAAAAAAAAAAAGAGTCTGAAGCTAAGCTAGCGGCTCTAAGAGGCTGTATTTGGGCATAGCAGTGCTTTGACCTAAATGCTAACGTGCTGATGTTTAGCAGCTAAAATGTTTACAATTGTCGGCCTCTTAGGTTAGAGTGTTAGCAAGCTAACATTTCCTAATTAACAGTCAATGTAACTCAGAACCACAAATGTCAAGCCTTTGGTGGCGCTAGAGGAAAAGTCAGGTTCTTGACAAAGTCCGTTGGCTTCATCCTCTGGGGAACATGAATGTCTGTACAACATTTCATGTATATCAATCCAGTAGTTGTTGAGATATTTCAGTCAGGACCAAAGTGGAGGACATACTGACCAATCAACTAACAGACAGACAGAACCATGCCAAAACAATGGCTAAAAATATGCTAACAACTCCAAAACTATATTACTTACATATATGTTATTAAGTAGCCAGTTACCTCTACATAAAGAGTCTCATGAGTTTTGTTCATAACTACAACAGTGTACAAACCTGTCGACCTTACTATGAGGACTTTTTGAGATGCTGCATGCAGTCATTTAGTCCATCTAATCATTTCCCACTGCTTCCAATCTTTGAAGAAAATGATAACTAATCTTCTAGTCTAACTTTAGGTAAGACTGCAAACAAGTGTATATTGGAGTGTTAGAGTATCCCTCTAAGTACACTGGGTGGAGGATCTTTACTGTAACTGTCTCTTACAACATAATTTGCAAATCCCTGCTAATCCTTTGAGACAAAAACATTGTTTTCATCCTTTTTTAGTTTGTATGCAAATTTAGCTTACTGTGTACATACACTGTCACTGTAATTACATACAAACATGATTCTGTTGCCCTTCTGTGGTTAGGTTTGTAGAAAAGATATATCATCGCCAGATGCTTGTTCCATTTGCTTATAAAGCAAACTGCATGAAGAACAACATTCACTGACTGCAGAGCTGTTATCAGGCAAGACAAGACTTAATTTTCTATCAGTTTGTTTTCTGTGTAATTGAATCTTCACAGTAATACTCTGGTGCCTTTTTGTTTTCTGTGGGCCATTGCATGCATAGACCACCTAAAGATAGTATCTCAGGTAGTTTGAACTTAATCCTCTTCACCCGCATTGTTCCATCATCACAACAGATAAATCTGTCAGCAGAGCAGAAAAAACACTGACTAACCAAGCAACTCTTGTCTGGTTTTCACAGGAGACAGCCAGGACTGGGCAGGTCCCAGTTACCCCCTTTAATACCATTTGATAAGCTGCTATGAAAGAGCTGCCTTTTTTCATTTAGGCTAGAAGCTTTTAGGTAGGTGTGTTGATGGGAGGGTTAAGAGAAGGGTTAAGCGAAGCTCAGAGACTGAGACCCAATTGATTAGGCATGGAAACTGCAAGCAACTTACAGAGAGGAAGTCATAAGGAGGTATTTTTTTTAAAACACTGCTAAGACATTTCTCATCATCTTGAATCCAAAGTCATTGCTGTGTTGGTAATGTTTTTGTTACAAACCCTAAACGATTGTTCAGTGCGTCTTCCTCAGAATCGAGGAGCAGTTACCTCAGCGGCAGGCATGAATGACAGATGAAGAGCTTATCTGTAATTTGGTAAAGCGCTTCTCTCTCAATGTGTTCAGGCTTGTTGGCAACTTCCCATCTACAGAACAAAAGCGCTGTGAAGTGGCTGGATTTTAGTGCTGTCACAGCAGTGAGGAGCCTGTAACCTCATTAGGTGGAGGAGTGACCTGCAGTGTAACACGGCCCTCTGCAGTCGTGTGAAGACGGCCCTTCATCAGCAGCTCCCCTCCAGCTCCTTTCCTCCCTGTCGACCCAGGCACAAACATGCCTGATAGCAGCGCTCGCTCCTGGCTTTGTACTTGTTGATTTATAAGATACTGTAGCAACAGCATTTGACCCACTGCCAATTACTCTAACTCTTCTCTCTTGTCATCACTGGAGGGCAGGAACTAACTATTTACATGTGTTTATAATTCTAATGCACCGGATTGATGTATTTAGTTAGTTTATCTGTATTTACTTTTTTATATTGTAAGTTGACTGAGAAAAATGAACAACAAAAACACAGCTTAAGAAGAACTACAAGTAAGAAAAAAACTTTAAATTCGTACTAAGATAATGTTAAAAAAAATGTATTAGAAAATTAGGTGATTTAACGTTTTATGTCACCTCAAAGGAGTCCTGCCAATATCCACAGTGAACCACAGTTGCGCACCCAAGCTTACTGCTGACTGGATGTTGTTTAGATTACATCATTGTATGGAAACGTTTGGCAGTTTAGTCCATTTAAGTTCTTACTCACTGGAGGAAGTTAAAACCGTCCTCGTCGAATGTCATCTGAGTGAGTTGCGCTTCTTTTATCGGGTATTTCCAGCTGGCTTTCATTCATGTATACGGATTAATGAAAAAATACTTGTATCAAACCTACGTATACACATAAATCAATTTTAGCACTTTTTTTTTACATGGGGGGAATTGTACTGCATCTTACATTTTGTATGTCTAGTTGTCAACAGTCCTGTTATTTATAATTTTCCACTGATTTATTTTATTGAATTGCAATGTGGTTTGTAACCTTTTTAAAATTATTATTTGCGTGTTGTTGGTTTGAGAGCCTTTAATTTTTTTTTCTTCACAAAAAGAAGTAGAGAAAAGAAAGGGAAATTTAAACAGAGCCAGCTGAAGCAAAGCACCATTTTGAGAAGGCACAATTTAGTTAAACACACTGTTTTAAGAAAACTCTGCTATCAGCACCAAATTTTCTGATCTACAGTGACTATAAATAAGAGAGGAGCTTGTACTGGGGTTGGATAGTGTTAAAGGTTAAAGAAAGATGTCTAAACAGGATTACATGGATCCCTGTAAATGCTGACACAACAGGTGAAGTAATGTAAGTGCGTCACCTTTCTTCCTCCAACAGATTTGATGCAATGTTGCTCAGTTTAAGTCAGATTATGGTTTTATTTATCATATCCTATCAGAATAATTGTCCTCATTTTAAAGTTATTTTAATTGCCTTGTTCTTTGTTTGGCCTAGTGGCATTTTTCTCAATTTCTCCTAGACTGGTCAATCGTTGAGACCACCCTGGTGCTAACTGGAGCCTGCAGAGCATTTGCCTTCTACTGAAACTTGACTGTTGTGGGGCGGAGTCGGGTTGTGCACTTTTGAGATTAAACAGGAATACTTTAGGGATCACTTTGTTTCAGATTTCAATCCCTCGCCCCTGTAGGAGAAAGAGAGGTTCCCTCTCTGGTGAGAGCCATGTAATCCTCTGTCCAGCCTGTGGCTCATTGTCCCCTGACTGTACCTCTCTGTTTCTCTGACTCTCTCTCTCTCTCTCTGTCCTTGCCTCAACAGAACAATGCAGACCAAGTGGCCTTCCAAGTGGGCGGCGGCCTGTCGGCTCTGGAACAAATTCTGCAGGTCGTCGCTGCTGCCTCCACACCCACCGCAGTCCCTCGTATTCCTCTCAAGTGAGTGGCGTCACCAAATTGAAATGTTACATATTTCTGTGATTTAACATGTGATAAAATATAAATAATCAGTTGCTATGCTCCTCAGTTTACAGTCATGCCTCAATTCAAGTTTCTGTTTCAAACCAGCAGGGTGAGCTGTCTCTTTAGCTTATGATTGGTAGAATTGGATTTCTGAAATGCTGAACAGACTGTTTGAAACTAGAAGGATCAGACCTGCATAAACCTGTTGTTGTTGTTGTTGTTGTTGTTGTTGGGACCAGTGAGTGATCTTGTTGACCAGGTGGTTCAGTGTCAGGGTGGGAACAGGTCTGGAGTGAATTTCTGCATTGGTGGAAATTCCCTCTGGGCTGAAGTCTATGAATAGTTACATCTTCTGTTTTGATAAAAATCTGTCCACAGTGTTTATCTAATGTTATGTTTATTATGTTTAATGTTTATCTCTTCTTGGTTACTGCCAAGGCTGTACTCCTATACATTATGAAAACTCATATGGACAGGCATTAGTGGTGTATTTACTGGTCGAAAGAAAGATCGACTCCGTACTGTATTTCACATGTTTTTATTATTCTATGAATAGTATATAAAATCAAAGACAGAAAGCGGCTACAGCATTTATATAACTTGTAGTATACTTCAATCTCTGGCGAAAATGTAAGCAGCTTTTCATGCTCCCCATAAATCTCACTTAGGATGAGAGCTGAATTCCTTGTTGGTCGTGTACAACTACTTGGGAAGCATTTTGTATAGGTATAAATGTTAGCGGAAGTGTTAAATGTTAACAGTGCTCATTTTTGCATTTCTGGTTCTCACAAAACAGCATTTCTTTTGCAAACCTGAAAGACAGAAATAACTGCGTCATCCATATTGTTTAATGTGGACTCTGTTCTATATTCGCAAGGCCTCAAACAGCTGTTACATTTTGTCTTACCAATGACTTCTCTTTGACTGTATCCTTTCACTGACCTCACTGACAACATACTGCTTTATTTCCTATTTGTGATTTCTTGCAATTGCATAAAGTGAGTGAGCTAATCTCAACTAACCTACTTTATCACTGTTTATAGTTGCTTCATCTCAATAAATACTCTCAAAATGTATTAATGAGTAACAGCGCTGCCGCTTCTAGAAACAGAGAGCATTTCCATTTCAGTAATCAATTTGTGTTCATTCTTCTCTCTCGAAACACAAAAAGCACATGTGCTCCATCTATCATTTAGAGTGCAGAGTATTTTTGAGTTGTGAGTCTGGCGTTCGCTTTGCCTGCCAGTAGATAACCTCAGAGAGGCTGCCATACTCACTAGTGGGACTCTGTAATGGACTAGAATGGCCTTGCTCTCCCATTCATTAGCATTTACTGGTCTCTGAATCTCTGCTAATGGACAAATGCTTCTTATATTTATAAGGCTTTTAAAGGGCATCACATGTATATTGATTTTTTTTTTTTTTTTTTTTGTACTCTCTCTCCCTCAATCATTGTAATCTGTGGGAATTTCAAGCAGACTTCTGAATTGAATGAAATGTTATTAACTTAAATGGAGACACTGTCTTCTTGTACACAGCGTTTGTTTACTGAGTATTTTTTGCACTTACGTGCATGATGATGTGGTAGTTTATATACACACACAATACCGCCTTGGCTTTTAAGACATCTTCTTGATATACTGTAGTACAGAAACAGGAGGTGAGGATTAGGCCTATGTGTTTTTATCTTCTGTGTACCGGTCCAGTCAATGTGTGGGGTGAGTTATGAATTATGATAAATAAATGGTCTTGAATTAGCTCTTCTTTCATAACCAAACCTTTCCCATGGCTAAACAGGTTACTCTGCAAAGGAGTTTAACACCAGCATGAGATTAACAGCAGTCACTCAGACACGCTTCAGTATGTCCGAGGCCTTGTAGGATATTTTCAGAATCGAGCTTGATTCCTGTGTTCTTCAGCTTGCCTGTCAGTTAGTCCTGTGCTGCTATCACTGCTGGACCCTTGAGAGCTTTGCCAGCTGTTAGCAGAGAGCTGAACCGGAGATAAGCCCCTGATGAACACAATCAATCCAGCCCAATGGAGACATTCACCCTGACCACATATATACAATATGTTCTGTGGTGTAGATTGAAATAGCTTGATTTGTAGCTTGTAAGTGTACCTTAATACACGTATTATAAAAGCACCAACTGTGTATACAGACAAAACACTTTTATTAATCCACATGCAGGGACAGTTATATACAAACAAATCTTACTGAGTCATTTTTTCTGTTTTGAAAACCATATTAAATGCAGGAGAGCTCACATTTCGACCTTGTGATTTAGCTCAGTCAGGTCAGTGCAGTCAGAAGCTTGTGAAGAGACGCAACACAAGGACGCAGCCCGGCTGTCTACTTATCACTATCCGTCATCTGGATGGCTGTGTGGCCTAATGGGCTGCTATACAGACGCTAGGCCCAGAGTGCGCTACATTATCTGTTTACAGTGATGCTGCTGTATTGATCACCTCCTCCTACCAGATAAACAGAGTGATTTACAAAAAAAGGCAGCTGCAGAGATGGTCCTGCCATATCTCTCCCCAGGGAGACTGATTCCATCTTGTTACCGTTACATTAATGAGCTAATTCTTCTACGAGGCTCTGCTAATGTCCTAGTGTAACCCTGTGGTCACTGGAATGTCTAGATCAGGGCTTATGCAGCCACTGACATTAACTTCAGCCAGAGAGATGATATCTCACAAAATGTACAACAACATCCCAAATGTTAGCATGTAGTTTTTCATTAACAAAGTGTTTTTTACTATATTAATTTTACTATATGATATATATTAATTATATCTGCATCTTACTGTTAAGTAGAGCAATTAATTGTTATTTTCTCTATTGATAAATGTGCCGATTATTTTTCTTGATTAATCAACTAACCATTTGATCTATAAGATGTGTCGATTTCTCATAATCCAAATTGACATCTTCACATTGTTATTTTGTGCAAAGTAACAGTCCATAACCAAAAGATATTCCAGTCACTGTGGTAGGAGACTAAGAAAACCCATTCCCATGTGGGAGTGGGTCCAGCATTATCAAAATAGTTGCAGGTTAATTTTGATCAATTTATCAACTAATTGTTTCAGGTTTATTATTAAAGTGACTTTAATATATGTGGTGTTGTACTGTGTGAAGCACCAGTTGTGCTTGGTGGACATGAAGTGAGCGAACATTAAACATTAAATAGAAGCTTTAAAGGATCGTAGAATCTTACCCATCATACCCGTAGCATATATCATCACTATAATGTAGCTGTAGTCGCTTATAACTGTTTCACTAGTAAGGGACAAATAAAGATAGTGACCAACTACTGTTTTTGCTTCAGTTGTGCGGGTGCATGCCTGTTTTTGTACCTGTTTGTGTTTTGGAAAACTGCAAATGATCAGTACAACCCAAAACCAAGGTCAAAGATGACAAGAATTATTTTTAATACAATAATGGATAGCTACACAGTGCAGGTAATAAATGGATTGTCCTTCTGTCTTCCAATAGGGGTCACTGGAGAGAGGAGAGGAAGAAAGACTTGTCTTACTGTATGTACTGCTTGTAATTGTCTCAGCAGTACAGGCTCCATCTGCCTATACACAACTTATGCTTTGACAAACCAAATGATGAAAAGAACAGAGATGCTGGCCTACGATATTTGGCCTGCAAAAAATTATTTTAAAGGTTTATATTTTAATGTGTTCGTCATACAGTAGGTTGACCATTTTAATTGCCTTAAAAAGACGAATAGAGCTATTATGGTAACTGGAACAGGTAATCTCCAGAGAGGGATTTAGGAGTCCTTGGACATGCGTGTTAACCCAATTTGTCTTTCTACCTCTCACATGACCTGACCTGGTGTATCCTGTGAAATCAGACCCTGCTACTTGTGGTTTTATTTCAGGATGTTTTCTACCATTTGTGTGTGTCTGTGTGTGTGTGCATGCACTCATGCTCATGAGCGTGATGCTGTGTGACGGCTCATCAGATTTCCCTCCCCCCGCTTTATACCTGGCCAGTGTGGCACAACAGCCAGAGTAGATATCTTGGAAGCACTCAGGGTATCGGAGAGATCAACAGCAGAATCAAATTAAATGTCATTTAGATAGCAGTGAATGAAGGGATTGTTTGACAGCACAAGGAAATGGATTTGCTCCTCACCTTTTATTTTGGCTTAGGATTCTTTTTCTTCCCCTGAACACAAATTTACCCTGTTTAAGAGGCAGGGACTCAACCTGATCTGGAAGTTGGTCAGATTTCTGCAGCGTTGCTCCAGTCAGGCTTGACTGCGCACATAGGAAACGCACAGAGAGGGCGAGAAATGTGAGACTCAGGTTGAGGAGCACAGATCTCAGGGTAGATAATGCAAGGCAGTGACAAAAAGCATAAAGAGCCTTTTAAATGCTTGTTGTCCTGTTGTTAGCTGTTTATTTTTTTATGTTGAAAAATGGAGAAAATCCATAACCAGACATCTCCCTGCTAAAGAAACTGTGTTTATGTTTTTTTTTTGCATCTCATTTATGCTGGAAAATTAACCAGACATTGAAATCTTGATTCTTTTTAAGCCATATTCTCACTTCCAGGCATAGTTGGTTGTCTTTTTCTATCAGCTTTTGAGGTATACATTGAACTTGGTGTTTTAATATATTAGTTTAAATGCAGAGGTCAGTTGCCCCCCCCCAAGCCTCCACCTTATCATGTTTAGGCCTGTTGGCCACCCAGGCTGAGCCCCAGAGAGCTACAGGGGGGTGAAACGGGATCAGGTGTGCTCCATCCCTCTACCTCTTGGCCTCATTTCTCTATAGATGTGAATAGCTCCACAGGTAAAATGGTATTCCCTGGCTGGGTGAGGTTAAGCTGTTTAGTGTAGGTGTGCAGATTACACCCCTCATTATTTGCATCTCACTTTCTCCCTCCATCTCCAGTTT
Organism: Thunnus maccoyii; assembly: GCF_910596095.1. NCBI lineage: Eukaryota > Metazoa > Chordata > Actinopteri > Scombriformes > Scombridae > Thunnus > Thunnus maccoyii. The sequence continues at coordinate 17,125,405 of NC_056537.1, read as the reverse complement.
TTATCAGTCAGATTCCAGGGGTTAGTTACCAGTTAAAACTTGCAACAATAGTTCATGGCTCCTATTTTCAGAGCAGAATTGTTGGAGTGATAATAGCTTGAAGGTGGAGATGGATAGTGGCTGTAGTCATTTTGGGAAAATGTGAAGAACAATCAGAACCCCATAATGGTGTAAGTGGAGGAATGTTGTCTGCTTAGATATACTGGCACACATCAGTCCTCACAAAGTTTTTGTGCAACATGAGACAGGGTGGTGTGGCACTTCACCAAATTGTTCCTCAGAATCTTTGGCTGGAGCTGTCATGGAGGGGTATTGAGATAGTGAGATTCCCAAAGAGGGCGGACTATCAGGTGTCATGCTCATCAAGCTCAATTAGGTGGGAGGAAACCAAAGACAGATCACTGTGATGGTTCATTGTACAAGCTGGTGTAAGGGCATAACTCAACCATGTCTTTGACAGGCTCCTCATTTGTTCAGAGATGACCAAAGACAAGCCTGATTAGCTGTGTTACAAAGCAATTGCATGCTCATTACATGAGCAGTTGAGTGAGTCGATTGTTAAGCCAGAGGGCCAGATCTGTATCGCCAGGGGTGAAGTGATTTTAATTAGAATATGCTAGTCAGGTCAGAGGAGAGAGAATACAGCCATGCCTTGCATCAAATTAATTAAAAAAACAATTTCACAGTTGTGTATTACTACTTGTAAATATTTGTGTTTTTTATAACGTTTTCTTTTAAAAAATATTGTATTCTGCCTTGTTTATACTAATTTTTGACTCAAGTGAAAACCACGATGTGCATTGTGCTATGCACATATTCATTATACTTTGAGAGCTAACTGCTAACGTCGGCTTTTTAACATGCTCACAATGACAATGTTAACATGCTAATGTTTAGCAGGTATAATGTTTACAATGATCACTATCTTCATCTACATCTTAGGCTCATGGGTATATTAGTTTTGCAATTGTTATGTCATAAACCAAATTATTGGCCAAATTAAGTGTGATGCCACTGGATGAAAAGATAAGGCATCACAAAGTTATTACAATTAATCCTGAAGGGAACATTAATTTATAAACCACATCTCATGGCAGTCCAGTAGTTTTTGAGACATTTCACACACAAAAAAAGACAAATGTAAACATGGTGGTACTAGAGGAAAAGTCAAGCGATCATTAAAGTCAGGCTACATTATCGGGACACCACAGATATCTGTTCCAAATTTTATGGCAATCCATTCTATAATTGTAGAGATATTTCACAAAAAGTAAAAAAATAAATAAATAAAAGCCATCTGCTGGTGGCACCAGAAGTAAAATCAGCTTCACCAAAGACAGTAGGATTCATCCACTGGGGACCACAAATGCATAAATATTTAGAAGACACCTGTGCTTCTTAACAAGACTTGTCTCACCGACACCAGGATGAAGTGAAACATTTTGCACAGCCTCACCAATCCTCTGATCTAAGACATCCCTAAATCCTAATGAGAAGTTCAGAGTACAAAGTAGATGACTACTTTTTTCATAAGTCACAGTCCTGTTTGTATGTCTGCACTCCAAGGAGGACTGAAGCTTTTCTACAATAAATGCAACAGTGAAATAATATATAAATAATAAATGCAACTGTTTCCCAGGTATACTTTGTTGTATAAAATTCATGCAACTTATTTGGCAGGAAGAAAACACAAAATCTCAGTTGTCATAGGTGTAACCTCAATGCTACCATTCACCAAGATGAACTTTATCTTGATGTCCTGTAACAACTCTTTGACAGTAATCAAGTCAGTCCTGCCTAGTCATTTTATCTCTGATAGGTTATATGATATCCCTATTACTATGCACTACTTAACTCAACAGGGACACGATTTTAAATACCATGATGGTGTCTTAAGGCACATAAAGTAACTCTTGTCCTTTGGGGGAATGTGCGTAGCAGCTACCACAGTTTAAGCTGTGGGAAACATGTAATTATACAATAGTTTTTGAGATGAAAAGTATTTGAGTTGTCGTTTTGGTATTTCTGTTCTAAATAGCAGTGGCACAGAAGCAGATATTTGTCCCGTGTTCATTTGGGAATTGTAGTCATGAAGCTGGATGGCTGCACGCAGAGCATAGTTTGGTTGGGTTCTCATGTTACCTCACCTCTTGCTCCACACAGGCTGCTCAATCAGTGCACTTAACCATTATGGCTTAATGTTTTCCACTGTCTTTATGCTTTAATAAAATTACTGCCAATGTAGCTGCCATACAAGACAGTAGCCATTTTTCTGGAGTTTCTTTTTTTAAGTGTTCTGTTATTGTTTTCAGGTGGACAGAAGTAAGTTTTGATGTCAGATTTGGACACTGTCCGATCGCTGAAAGTATAATGTTTTACACATTATCACCACATTCCATGTTTGACAGCTTTACGCTGCACTGTCAATAATGATACGGCGAAACGGCTGATCTGCCCACTAGCAAATGCAGAGCAAAGAATAGAGGAAGTTATTGACAGACTCGGGTCTGCCTCAGCCTAATCTATTTTCCTTTACTATGCCAGCGTGGTTTGACCGAAAACGCACAGCAGATGTGAAGGTTTCGGTAGATATCAAAATGTTTACCAGTTGAAATAAACATGGCCTACTTTAGGCAATGGAGAGGCAGATTCCATTCTTCCAGCAAGCAGATAGGACACGCCATTCCGCCAATGGCTAAAATATACAGTTGTCAGAAAATATTAACTGATGAAACGGAGGAGAGGGGGAGTAGCAGTCACAGCAGAACGATTGGTCAGTTATCTGAGGCATTAATCTTCTCTGGGGCTTGTTTTAGAGCAGACATAATACAGCGCTGGCTGCTGCCTGGGGCTGCCTGGCGGCTGTGAGGAGCTGCTGAGAGGAATAGTTTTATCTCTCCAGCGGAAATGCTGCAGCATCTCAGCCAAGATGGGACTGAGATTGCGCCCAGCTCCTCTGAAGGTGGCTCTAGTGAGGGGAGTCTCCGCATAAGTAGCTGATATGAGTGTTTTATTCCTCAAATCGGCTTCCTTTCTCGCGCTGTCAGTGAGATATGCTTTTGACTTGTGAAGACAAACTACACCCTTAAGGAACCACAAATACAGGAGAGTGTGTTTGGTTTCCTGATGACTGCAGATAGTCTTGTCAGTGCCCAGGGCTACTCATTTACATCCCAGTAGTGGTGTTTCTTTAACAAATCGCAAGGAGAGTAGCAGCCCGCCTTGAGGTGTTTTTCTTCCTCCTTTTTTCTTAATTTGTGATTAATAATAGTTTCTCATCTGTCCGTGCTAGATCTCTCTGTGCTGCTGTAAATACCTACTACCTGGCATGTTCCTGCTGCCCTCTCAACTGCTCCTATGTGCTGTTTAGCAACAAGATTGCGCTCCTCATGGACCTGCTGCTGCACCAGCTAACAGTAAGTCAATGCACCCCAGCAAATGACTGAAACCTAATTCACCATGAAATACAGAATGTTTCATAAATGATGCAAAGAGACTGAATGTGTTTTAATTAGTTTGTGCCAAAAGCATTATTTCAATTTGTATGAAGTACAGTAAATGAAAAGTAGTTGCTGAATATGTTTGGCTGCAAGGTGTTCAAAACATGATAAAATTAACTTCCAACTTTCCAACGTAGCCACATATAAACTTTGTCTCCTTTTTTGTTTTGCTTTAAATTCATCTGTTGACATACAGTGCTGTGAAAACTGGGAAAGCTCTGCCTTTTTTGCTGGTGTCTGCTCCTGCCACAGTGTTAATGAAAGACAGAGCAAGACACCAGCCAGCAAGTAACAAACCATTGCCCAACCGCTCCGCAGATGCCTCCTGACTGAGGGAATGTGAGAGCACAGTCAGTCAGGCAGGCAGTCAGGCAGGCTGCATTGCGGCGACATGTCAGCCCCATATCCTTCAGCACTCTGTAAGAAGGGCTGTAAACATCAGCCCACTCCAAACATCTAACGGTGGCGGCTAGCTGGGGCCGCCTACACTCACAACACAGACAGGACAAGGCACAGGCACTGGGTTGTGGTACATGCATGAACTCTACTGGGGCTTCCTTCTCCAGTGCCGAGTTCCAATCCAAAGCAGTCATATTTCCTCAGGGCACACAGGGAGAGGTTAGCCTGTATGCTTCAGTTTATATAAAACATATCCCAGCAGCTGCTCTGCTGACTGACATATCCAACAGCACTGCAGGAGACAATCTGACTTTTCTCTATGTGTACACTGAGATTATTGGCCTGAACAATTATTCATGCTCCTTTTCACTCCTCTTTAATGAGTTGTGATTTAATTTACAACTCAAAAAATGTATTAATATTTTCACATACGCATAGCATTTGTTATTGTGTTTAGTAGTTTGACTGTGTGTACGCATGTGCACATCTATGTGCTGGTATGCGTGTGTGTGAGCAATAGAGTAAGGCCATGGGGGTTGTGCTGCCATATGAGCATGTCCCCTTTTAATTAGATTTGTGGAGAATGTCGGTGGATTTACCTATGCTGTCAGCATTCACCCCAACCATTAGACCAAATGAGAAGGTTTTACCTTTGCAAGGTTCTGCACGTTGAACAGCAGCACTATATTTTAAACCTAGAGCTCTGCCTCTATTATCTAGAAGTTTAGCTAGAAATACAGATGAGGGAAAAGCTCTTCTGACTACGCTGTCGAATTTCGTTTTTTTTATCTGGGCCTCCATCTTGTCAGCATGTAGCTGGTTCATAGTACATCTTAACCTGTTAACACCAGCTTTTTTTTGTCACTTGTGTGACTGAGGATATATCACAAACAGCTACTATATCTCATTATTGTAAGATTAAGATGATGAATAGTAACTCACTAAAGTGCACAATGTACCAACAATCTGAGAAAAGCCTTTTGCTAAACTAAAACGGGGCATGTATAGTTTGCTGTCCATTCACTCATAGTGTGCACTAAGGCTAAATTGACCTGTCTCCTGCAGTCTCAGTGTTAGTATTTATTGAAGGATCAGAGAAAGGAGCACATGAAGCTAATTTATCAATATACGTTTTGGGATTGTACCTTGTGATAACAGTCTTTTTTTTTTTTTTTTTTTTTTTTTTTTTTTTTTTTTTTTTAATTCTCACAGCTTTATGTCCCAGATGAGGACAAGTCCATTTTTGGGCGCAGTGTGAACAAACAGGTCTTTGAAGGTTTGACCACAGGCCTGTTGCAGATCATAGCTACCATCCTGGGGTCCCTGTGGCCACATATCTCTGAGTCTGGACAAGGCGAAAACACATGGATTTCCTCCCCAGATGCCAAGGTCAAGAGCTCTGCCATAGACTCCTTCAACACTCGTACACAAGACCTAATCAGGTATTTTCTTTGTACAACTCTCACACTGCTCTCCTCCTCCTCCTCCTCCTTCATGGCACCTCTTTTTTTTCAATCTATGACCTTTTTACCTTCTTTAGTACATCCCTCCTCTGCTCCTCTTCTGCTCCTCTTCACTGGGTTGAGAGTTGGTCAACCTCTGATTTCCTCAACAGCATGCCCCATGTAAAGAATAGGCTGACGAAATGTCAGATCTCTTGGAAATGGTCCAACTGGTGTCTTGTTAGAATGGGAGTAGTGTGAGAATGAGCGTGTATGCTGGCATCTTTCCAGCTTTTACTTTTTCCACACATTCAGCACCACATTTCAAGTAAGATCAGTTTCTAGGGGGGGCACAAAGTAGCATAAACAAAGAGCACTTCCAAAGCTTTGAAAGGTCCCCTTGAACCTGGCGTTCGAGCTAGCCGTGTGGGTCTGGACTGTAGGAGTCGGGCTGTGTTGGAGAAATGTAGGCTATGAGGAAAGGCAGGCCCGGCCTGATGAAGCCGTGTGGAAGAGTGCAGTCTTTCCACCATCCCTCCCACAAGCCATGATTCATCTGGTCGGAGCAGCTGCACAGGCCCACCACTCTCATCCACTGACCTAGTCGTAACCCTGGAGACAGGGGAGGGCCTGAGAAAAATGGTGTCGTCAGACTGGTAATCCCAAGTACGAGCAGAAGATTTACCTCAACTGCCTTGTATAATGTATATGCTAGTGAGGAAGGACAAAAGATCAAAACATTTTTAGCTTTTGCAACGCTCTCCCATTATGCCAACCTATATATCACATAGAAAGGAGATCACCATTTCCTTTGCTCTCATTACCAGTTCCTCAGTTTGCCTTTCAGTGCTTTTAGCCCCCTATCATTGTCAGAAATGTTTTCAATTCATGTTCATATGATAAGACGCAAAGTGGCAAGTGTGACCACCAAGCAGGTTGTTAAACAGAGAGCAGGCACTGAACAAAGCAGTCAGTGTGAGGATAGATCCTTTCAACCCACATAAAGCTGTGGAAGAGGATCAAGTCAAAACAATGGAACTTGGTTCAAGTGTCAAATGACCTGCAGTGGAGTTTGAAAAACGGCATAATCACCTGTTTTTAGAGGCCTTTAGTGAGTGACAGTTCTAACAAAAAAGGTATGCGAAAGAAGCGACGAGTCAAGGCAATGATAAGATGAAGAACAGTGGCTTCACAGTGACCTCGTCAGCCACTTGGAAGCCTTGATTGGCAGCTGTACTGCTCTCTAGCTTTATTTTGTAAGCCGTTGGTGCCTGAGCTGAGCCCAAAGGTTCAGGCATACCGGAGCTGTAAGAAGATGGCTCCAGGTCAGTAGACTGTTAAGGGCCCAGAGCTGGGCTGGCACAGGGGCCACAGCAGCCTTCTAATGACACTATTAGCTGTGATTTGTGGCTGAAAGACTACAGGGAACATGATCATGAGACCTGTCATTGGCAAAGACAAATTGGAGATATCACAGTAATAGCAGTGGGTGAAGGGCTTAGGTGAGGTATCGGCTTTCAACTGCAGGGCCATTGGAAGTATGCACAGTAAAGGCTTTTGTTTGCTTGGGTGAGATTAGTTTTTTTTTTTTTTTTTTTTTTTTTAAACAAAGGAAGTCTCCCAAGGTAAATTTGCTTCTAACCACTGTATGTATTTGTCTCTTCTTCTGTTTCTCGCAGCTACGTAGTAAACATGGGTTTGATTGACAAGCTTTACGGGTGCTTCCTGTCGGTCCAAGCTCCTGTAGACGAGCACCCCAAGATGTCTTCTTTCCTCCAGCAAGCGTCAGCTCTGTTGCACAGCATGTGCAAGCTGTGCTTTGTCGTAACCGGACGGTGAGCATGTCTATTACTCTGTTATACACATAAAACACCCCTGCTATCTTTTTATCTCCCCTGACACACACACACACCTCTGTGTGTCTAATGACAGAGAGTGAGTCACTGTCAGTTTTTTAATGTCACAAGGATCCATAAAGACTGGGCCCATGGTTACTCAAACAAAGACTACGGTTCCTCTGCAATCAGCCAGCAGGTCGTTTACTCCAGCCAGCTAGCTGGCTAAGCTGTCGTTACTGCAGATAGAGATAGGCATCTACTTGACCCGGCGCTCTGTCACTCACCATAAACCTTAGCCTACAGCGTGGGGGGAGCCCACCCACGTGTGCTATGGTGACCTCAACTCAGAGAGGTTCAGTGGCGCCGCTGACAGAGGCTAAGCACACAGTCACACTGAGGGACATCAGCACCACAACTCCTCACTTGAAAGGAAAAGAAATGCTGACCATAGTAGTGAGGCCAGCTTTGATGTCATTATACTAGAACAAACTTTATGCATTTTAATTGTCATGCTCAATCTGTAGCAATTTTAGTCTGTCTTTTTTTTTTCTATACCAACCTCACCTCTTTGCACTTGACAGTCCATCACTCACAGAACTTGTCGTTGCGTCTTCACTGTCACCCAGTGTGCTGCTGTAGCTTGCCAGCTGCAAGGTGCTGCTACAACACTGAACAGCTGCCTCACACTGGCATGGTAGAGGACAGCTTACACCATGTTTGCTACTGAATATCTGTGAGAAAACTTGTCATCAGATATCGCAGGTATAATGAGACCAATGTCAAGATCAATACAGCAGCCAATGAGCTCTGTTCTGCCAAGATTCTCTGTGTGTCATATAGAAGAATGCTCAGTGGGCTTGTAGAATATTTTGGCCATGCCAGTTGCTGTGTCAGGGGATTATAATGGCATTTGGAGGCTGTGTTCTTGCCTAGCAACATATTTCACACAGAGCCTGTTGGCTAACATCAAGTATCAGCATGCACTGTAGGTTCCATCCAGAGGTCACACACCCTCCATTCTACATGGCTGCAAATCATAGCTGGTGCTGCTGAAGTAGTCTTAAATTGTCCCTCTGTACTAGCTGTGAGTTTTTCCATGGAGCCTTCTGCATTGCGACTGTGAAGATGCCATTATTGCATTAATTACTTTTAACTTTTTTCTTGCATTTTCAGTTTGTTTGGGTTTTTTTTAAAGATCAAATGAATTGCTAATTGTGTGGCCCAGTTAATCCTGCAGGCACTGATATGATTTAAAATAATTGAATTGTATTCTGTTTTTAAAAATGTTGTATCTGTTCATCTTTTCTGATTTGGTTTTTCACCTAAATTCTAGTCTTTTTAAGCTTTCAGCTTTCAACTCTTGCTAGAAGTTTATCTATAAAGAGAAACTCTCTCTTGCACTAATGCCAAAGGGGAATTAAATCATTGGTGATGTTTTTGGCTTACTGAATGGAGCCTTTTCTCTGTACTGTCAAGCTTGTATTGAAAGAAAGTCGGTACCTCCTCTTTTTAACCAGCATTATACCTGGCTTTGTTGTTAAATATGGCTTCATCCATCAGGGTGGCATCTTGTTGAAGCCAAACAAACATATCACTTTGAATCAAATATGCTGGAGAACTAAGCACCTTGTCAGGAGGCTCAATACAATCTGCCAGCTTGGAAGTCGCTGCCATGAGCTTCACGTCATGGCATTACTATGTTTACTGTAGCTGGAGTGGGAGCGGTAGGACAGTCTTGAATCTTGAAGGTCCCACTCTTCAGCTACAACCAAACTGGTCGACGGTATATTTTAGTAATTGAGTCGCAAATTGAGACAGAAGCAACTGTGATCCAACATGTCGAAATGCAGCATATTTTGAACTTGAGGCTGTTTTCTCAAGCAGGGAATACAGTAGCACTAACAGGGGTAGTATCTTTTATCCAAAGGGAAAGTCATCTCTAAGCCCTTGTCTGTGCTGAGTAAATCTAGAAGCTACTGAGGTCTAGAATTTTTTTTTTGGTGTTGCTTGACCATATATTTCCCCTCTCGTCCTCCTCAGTGCTCCCACTATATTCGACAATAAGCGGCAGGACCCGACTGGATTGACGGCCCTGCTGCAGTCCACAGACCTGGTTGGAGTGGTGCACACCCTGTATTGTATCCTGTTGCACAGTTTCTCACCAGAGTCTGCATCCCAGAGTCAGGAACCCTACGGCCCTGGGGTCATCCAGGTGGCTTTGCAAGGCATCCGCTTCCTCAACAGTTTTGCCCTGCTTGACCTATCCGCCTTCCAGGTATCCACATTAATAGTATATTGTTTTCACTTTTTGCAAATTAAAAAATATACAGATCCAGCACAATTTGCATGTTAGATAAAGGTCTTTATTTCTTTTTCAGCAGCTCTGCATCTGACGGAGCATGTTTTCTGTATTGTAAATTCTATACACACTGTGTAAAATGATTTTCACAATACATGGTTTGCTGAAGGAATAGTTGGTGACTTGGTATTAATTTATTGGTATTAGAGTAATTTAAGGACTTGTACCTAATCACTAACAGCAGGATATCATAAAGATGCCCACAAATATTTAATTATTGTCCCTGGATTTAATAAATCTGTATACATAATCAGATTGATGCTAGTTACTTTGTTAAGAGCTATTAGAAGAGGAGTTACTCTCCTCAGGACAAAGCTGACCCGTGGACATAAACATAGTTGCCCTTTGACCCCAGGTCAGTTGCTGGGGTCAAACAAAGCCCGGTGGGTCAGCAGTAAGGATGGAGCGCGAGTGATTAGCACTGTATGCAGGGCCGTACATTACCCACCCAGAAGAGGAGAGGGCGACAGCTTCACTGTGCCAAGTCACCACGTAGACGGAAAGGCACAAGAGCAAGCGAGAATGCTGTTAATTATTTTAATGTCTTGTGGTAATTACTTTGAAGCAGCTTCCTCTCACTGGCCAGCCACATTTGGGCAACTCAAAACAGCTGGAATGAAAGCATTTCACTGCCAGAGTTTTATGAACATTTTAAATAATGTTTCTTTTTTGGGGGGGTGGGGGGGGGGAGCTGGGAGTTGTAATCACCTTGTGTTTCACATTACCTCACAGCACAGGCTAATACGTATCACAGTGGATGGATGATGAGAATCCGGGCAGTAAACTCACTCTACTGCCGCATCAGCCTCCAGTAATATGTTTAGAAAAGGTTTTTAAAAGGGGCAAATGCAGTATAAATAATTGGGTTTTACAGTGGTTGCATTTTGGCAGAATATGCTGCAATAAGTCTGCACTCCTCAAAAATAAGTATGAAAAGAGGATTCATACCAGAAATGCCAAGGTTTTCCTCCTTGCTTTGTGGTTTCCCTGTTTGTCTTTTCAAATTTTATTTATTTAATTAAATGAACTTGCTTTTGTTCCACGTGAAAGCTGCTAAACATGATGCAATGATTTTGATGGATATGTTGCCTGCATTCAAAGGTTATGAGGCCTGAAAATATAATTTAGCTGTTTATGGATGTTACAATGCTAACATGCTCAAACTTCCAGTGGGATTGTGATGATCTTATGGTGCTTTGTCACACTGACATGTTTAATAAATACTGTCTGTGAAGTGCTCCTAGCATCTCATTTGTGAGCGAGGTTTGGGGTGTTTTATGTTGGGACCCCGTCTGAGTTGCTTATACTCTTACACCATGTATGTTTCCACCAGCAAAACATATATAATGTTTTATTACTTTGCATTGTTATTGCTTCGCGGTCTTTGTTATCACAGTCGCAGCAATTTCTGTTTAATTTACTACGATACACACTGACACGCTTCGTCTGTGATCTTTCAGTCTGTTTTAGGAGCCGAGGGCCTGTCTCTTGCTTTCCGACATGTTGTCAGCTCCCTGCTCTGGTACTGTACCCAGCATTCCTCTGAAGAGTTGCTCCACGAAGTCATCATCTGTGTGGGATACTTCACCGTCAACCACCCGGACAACCAGGTAACGCAGCTTGAATCTACACTGCACAGCAATGACTTCATGATTTTCAGTTCAAAAAAATTAAATCTCTCCAAACCAAATATATATTTAGTTTCAGTTAAGGTTGTAACTAACAATTTTTTTTTGTTAGCAATTCTGCCAATATTTTTTATTTTTTTAAATTCCATTCAATTTGTAACAGGGGTCAGCAATCGGGTTCAACCATGAGCCAAATTTTTGTTTGTTTGTTTTTCCCTCAGCATTATTCCACAGGCGCAGTGGAGATGCAAGCTTATTTTTTCCAATATATTTTGTATTTCAATATGTTGAGTGTTATTTTAATTCATTTAAGAATGAAATTGATTCATAAAGATGTTTGTTTTAGGAATGCATATGAGGACAGATAGATGAGGGCTATCAGACATAATGCATTTTATGTTAATAATAATTTTCATACCACAGGAAATAACAAAAGTTATGACAGATTCATCATTTTTATTAGCAAATGAGGTGCTATCTCTATTTGTCTATATTTACCTTTGTCAGACCAACAGTAAAAAAAAAATAAAAATTAGGTTGTTTTTTTGAATACTTGATATTTGAAAAGGTTCTTTCATATCACATATTGTCATAAATTCATTTTCTGTCAATCGACTAATTATTTAATTGTTTCAGCACAAGTTACATTTAATGCCTTCAGTTGTCTGTTGAGGCAGCATACTTTAGCAATTACTATTTTTCCTCTCATGTATTATTTGTCAGAAAAACGTTGTAGTTTTGTAATTGTAACAAAAAGCACCCGTTTAAAGATTCATGCCTTGGCACCTTCCTGCCTGTGGTCTGTGTGTCGTCTATTGTCCCACAGAGTGACCCATTGTTCCCTCCTGGTAAAGCAAGGCAGCATGCTGGCCTCGGTGATACAACTTCTTAGGGACTTCTATGGAAGTGAGCAGGATGTGATGGAGCAGACCTGGCTGCTGTGTAATTGGCTGTCATGCATGGTCCGTCTACCGGGCCCCTGATTAGCCATGCTACAGTTGGCTGGGCTCTGATTGTGTTAAGCCTGACCCACACGCAGGCAGCAGCCACAGCTTCAGTCTCAAACCTCTGATATGTGATTTATCTCCTCACAGTCGCAGTCAACCCCCATCGCAACAATTTATAGGCTGATTACTGATTCTAATTTGCCAGATTTTTCACTTCTAATTAAAAAGATTCACCTCAACTATATGGCACTTAAGCTCTCCTCTGTGTACTTATCCAATTTAATTATTCTGATGTATAGAATTAGCATTCTGCTGGTCATTGTAGAGCCAATTAGCATATTAAATTGAATAATTCAATGAGGACTGATGATTAAATTAAGCGAGTGACAGATGATTTGTCTTTGTCCACAGCAACATTGACAGAGCAGCCATGTCTGACTGTATTTGGCAAAAAAAAAAAAAAAACATTTGCATGTAGCTAATTTGGTGAATTGCTGGACAACATGGGCCAATAAGAAAGTTTTGAGAAACAACAAAAAAAAATATTCCTACCTTACTTAAGGGGTTTAAGAATTTAGTTTAAAAAATATATGTTTGACTCTAGATTGTCAAGAAACAAGATCCCACACAACCCACTCACAGAGTTGATCTTTACCAGTGGTCCAGTTCCTGGAACGCGTCCATTCAGTTCCGCACCAAGATGGATGCGTTAAGGAGAATATTTAGAGCAGCTTGAGCTTTTCTCAAGCTAATGTAAGCATTGGCAGAACACAAAAGCGGCCCGACCCCAGGCCTGTGCGGTCGCCGAGACTGCTGATTCACTGTCGGCACACCAGCTTTTGTTTATACAGTATATACGCTCTAGAAATAAGGCTGCTCATAAAAAGCAGAACTTTGAAGCGGCACAATACGTAGTGATGTATTCCCTCTGCTCTGGGGGCATGAATAATTCACCTTGTCACACAGAAAGCCATTGCGAGAGTGACATATGTAGGCTTGTGTGTTTCAAGTGTGTTCCTGCTCGTGGGGGCCACTGAGCCATGTAGCCATATGTTTCATTGTCTGTTTGGTGGGTCCGTGGAGACGTCTTCACAAAAAAAAAAAAAAAATAGGACAAATAAAACCTATTTTGTAACTGACATGTAATTACACTTCCTTTTTCCCCATAGAGATATATACCGGTAATCTCCTTGTCTTTTAAATACAGTGATTCATTTGTGAATCACCCGTGGTGATGATCTGTTGAATCTTTGAGCTGACGGAACTGTAATTGTAAACTGTTGACATGTTAACCCACCTGATTCCTGCTTGCTTTTTAGAAAGACACGAGCAATTTGAGAGTGTGGAAACCTTAAGAAAACTTTGGAGGGGGGTTTTCAGTACATGGAAAAAATGGCCACACACACGCAAGTAGTGAGCTACACAGGCAAACACACAAATGCTGTTGCCCCCATTACACACACACACACACACACACACACACACACACACACTAGAGCAGGTCTAAATTTAGGTAGTGTATGGATCTTTTATAAATGTAATGTGATAGTTTTCCCTGCACTGGCTCCTGAGATTACCCGACTCCTCGTTGCTTATATTTCATAAACTGTTTTCTTTATACCACTAAGAATCTCATGAGATATAGATCGTCTCTAGAGCGAACATCCCACACACATCTCCAGAGCTCAGCCTTATCTGTGGGGTCATTCCTCTTCTTCCCATTCTCTCAGAGGGCGTTTCCTCTGCCCTGCAGGCCCAAGCCAAGCTTTAGGCCTGTAATTCCTGTTAACCTGATGTTGAAACGCTCCCTTCAGCAGTCCATTACTGCCAAGACAACCAAGCCCTCACTGCCTGCAGGGTAAGTGCAGCTCGTGCAGACCATAGGGAGCCAGTGCCGGGGAATGCACTCTCTGTATCACCCAGCAGAGTAAACAGAGGCAGAGAAACGCAGACAGACACACTCTCTGCTGACTGGCAGGAGAGGGCCTGATTGTTAGTTCGGTAGATGATTTACACTCTGCTTCAAGGGTGAACGCATGTCCAACGGGCTTAAGTGAAGCTGAGGACATTTTTATCCTTGTGAACCTTTCAGTGAGGAGTTTCCATTTGTCTGTAATACTGTCGTCAGGATATTTTCAGAGCAGAATTATCAGCAGTAGGATCTGTGACAGGGTGACATCAGCTCATAGAGATAAATAAAGAGTTACTAAACTTTATTGTGTAAACAGCAGGTTTTATGAGATTTTAAGACAACTGACAATTACCCTAAAAGTCAAGTTGGAGTGTCTATGTCAATGTCTGCAACGCTAGAATTCAATTGTCCAAATGCAATTTGCATGGCGTCCTGTGCTCATCTCAATAAGCTATTGTAAAAGTGTTGTAAAGAGGCACTAAACGGTTATTTGACTAACTTTGCTTTGTGGTGTCTGCTGTGCGGCTTGTCTTATCAGTAGAGCAGTACCACTGTGATGGATCAGGTTTATGTTGCGGATTCAAGTGTCAGATATATGGCCCTGCTCTGACACTGGTTCTTCCTGAGGTGTTTGGGCTGTCTAGACACAACGATGAATGAAGATGCCTCCAAACATTTGAGATTGTCACTTTTCCTCTGGGTGACATTACAAATTCCAAATTAGATTTGTGCTACAGCTGCAACGATTACTTGATTAGGCGATCGACAAAAAATTAATCGGCAGCTGTTTTGATAATCGAATAATTGTTTTAGTCGTTTATGTCGGGGGGTTTTTTAAGCAAAAATGCCAAACATTAGCTGGTTTCAGATTCTCAAATGTGACGATTTAATGCTTTTCTTTGTCAATGGTAATCTGAATATCTTTAGGTTTTGGACTGAAGATGTCACCTTTTGACTCTAGGAAATTATAATGAGCATTCTTGACTATTTTTCCAACATTTTACAAACAAAAGAATTGATCGATTAATCAAGAAAATAATCAATAACAAGAAATAGTCATTAGTTGCAGCCCTATTATGTGTATAAAATTAATAAAATGACTTTGCAGTGAAATCTGCCTCATCCAGCAGTGCTGCAGCTTCATGCGTTCAAACTAATTATGCTATTTGAGATTTATGCTGTATTGCACAGCTGGATGACGACCGTCCCTTTTTCCGCCTCTCTGTTCTTAAATCTGCTTTAGCTCGGTTTCCGCTTCAACACAGGGTTTTCCCGGGAATTTGTTTGCGTTTCAGAACATTAACTTTACACACTCTTTGTTGTCATTGTGGACAGTAAGGAAGTTATGTAATGGAAGCGTCATAAAACTCGGCACTGTTTGAAAATGCCAGGTCTCTGAACTTAAGAACAGAGCAGCCAAGACACTTGAGTTTTTACAGGGGTCTGCGTTATACGCGGGCCAGATGCATGGGTTCAGATGCTTGTTGTTAGTTTTATGATGTCAGGATTTAAGCTGCAGATACTTGGGCTGTGCTGGGAGAAATAATGTTGCGGTTTAATCTCTAGTTGGAAACCATTTTGGGCTCTGGTGTTGCTCTTCACCTGGTAGAGGCGTGGAAAGTTGGTAGGGGACTCGGTTTCTTTGTTACCTCAAGGCTCTCACTGCCACTAGGCTTTGTTTTATGTCTTTCTGCGTCAGGCACTTGAGGGTGGACAATTTGTTTAGGCAGCTGAAGATGGAACTGTGCGTAGCAAAGGATTATGAGATTGGTGGGTGATTTGTGGGTTGGATATCCTCAGAGCCCCAGCTCAAACATCCAACATTTGCTATAGTGTTAAATTATGACACCTAAACTATAAATGCTCCGGATTAAAACCTAAAAACAAATAGATTTTTTGAGCTTCATGCTGAATCTTGCTTATGGCTTTCTAATGAATTCAGCCGCATAAATTTATTTACACTGGTTTGTCTTCAAGCAGTGTTGCAATGTAGTAGATAAATATGATGATGTAGGATTTAGTGAAAAGTACCATTGCATGAAAACACGAAAACTACATGCACTGAAAATAAGCAGCACTGCTGTTGAAAACAACCAGAGCTTGCCTTTTCTTTTTTTCCTTCTTCCTTTAGTGGATGAATTTGTCCAGCAAGTCCTACATTCCTTTGTAAGAAACACTTATTAAGTCAGAGAAACGGGGGATTTTGTTCTTCCACTGTTACGCACACATATACACAGTAAAAAAAAAAAAAAAAAAAAAAAAAAAAAATTCTTAGTTCACTGCTGCACTCAGTAAAATACACCAGAGCAAAAATGATTTCACATGTTCTCTTGGCTTCAAAAGTTCACACTTACATTTCAGGTTGACAAATTTATTGGTCTTCACATTATAAGTATTTGTAATGCGTTGAAGCTGAGATTGTTTGACCTGTCCAGTGTGGATTCTTTAAACAAATGATGAGAGGAAAATGGCACTGTTCTGTGTCCCTTTGAACGTCGCTGTAGAGGGCAGCTCTGAGAAGCTTCACCTTGAACTGATAAAAGCCATGAATTATCGCTTTGTTTATCCTGCTGCTAAAACTTGGAGTGCATTATCAAAGGAGAAACCAGTGGGAAGAGTATTAGAGAGTGTATTTTTAAAATCTTGTAAATCTTGTGAATTTATGTCACCATGACTTGGGGACCTCACCTTGCCCCTCTGGTTTCCATTGCCGTTGAGCCCCTCAGTCCTGTAGTCTGTACCTGTAAAGCAGTGCAGCTTTTTTTTTTTTTTTTCTCTCTCTCCAGCCAGGATTTACCACGCTGACCCCCTGGCTCTCAGAGGGACTGCTGATGGTCTTCCCAGACTCAAGGGAGATGCCCAGAGCATTAGGCCGGGACCCCCTTCCTTTGCAGCAGCCCCCTTTTTCTAATCAAATGTGGCTGGGAGTGATTTGGTTTTAATACTGGTGGCCCGGATGTGATGGTGTGTGATTGACGGGGCTGTGATGGAGAGCAGGATGTCGGTGGGGTGAAAATTCCATTAATGGTATTGCTCATTTCTTAAAGTGGGGGGATGGCCACGCTGTTGGTGGAGGTTCGCTCACCCTGCCTCTCACCCGCCACCCCACCCTTTCATACCCCTGCTGCACTGTGGATGCCCTCTCAACCTGAGCTTCACTCCTACAGGGCGGTAACAGGCAGCTACAGTGTTTCTGAAAGAGCTTAACACAAAACTTGAAAGTGAAGTTTTCACCACTAATGATGCCATCAGTTCACATTTCTCATTTCCCTCTTATGTTGCGGCAGCTCTGCTATTGCTGTTTGGTAGAAAGGAAGAACAAAACATCCCATCATTGTGTTTTATAGCCTGTAATTGTGTGGTGGGAGGCTGTGCCCCCCAGGTCTCCTCCTAATGGCTGTTTGTGTGTTGTTTTAGTGGCAGATTTACATGTGGGAGGGGCTCAGGGAGGTGATTTACAACCAGCAGTGCCACTGACTGGCTTAGTGACTGACTGGCCCTGCTCCCTGTGTGTTCCAGGTGATAGTGCAGTCTGGCCGCCAGCCCAGCGTGCTGCAGAAACTGTGTCAGCTGCCCTTCCAGTATTTCAGCCACCCGCGCCTCATCAGAGTGCTCTTCCCCTCCCTCATCTCGGCCTGTTACAACAACTCTCAGAACAAGGTCATCCTGCAGCAGGAGATGAGCTGCGTGCTGCTGGCTACATTCATTCAGGTGAGCACGGTTACACACACAGTATATGAATGCACAAAAATAGATCATTATATACACACTTGTATACTATAACTTGAACGAATGAGCAGTCCCCAAAAATTGATCTGATAAAAAAGAAGCCAATGCAGAAAATGCATTCAAAAACATGCTAATAATTTTAAAAATAACCTGTTTGCCCTTGAGAGTTTCATCCTATTAAGTAAAAATCCAAACATAAATTTCTTTGACATCAGAAAGAAACTATCTCCGCTGACGGCTGATTAATGATTGTTCATATTAGCCCCGGTGAATCTGTAACCAGGGGGCTTTTACAAAGATAAATGGCTTCCTTCACAGTGGATTTACCTGCCACTGGTTCAACTCCCAGTAAACAGCTTGTCTCCTTCATCTTCCCCCTGACAACACGGCCCTCACCACTCTGCAGCCACCACTGTTTAGACACCGATTAACTTCCATTGAAAGGGAGACAAGCTATTGTCATTTCTTTCAAACAAAGCAGTAATGCATGGCGTCTTGCCCCACTGCCCTCATTGTTGAGTTAACCTCAAGAACATTCCTCAGAGTCAAACAATTTGATCCGAGATGATTCTCTATCAGCCGTTACACTGAAAGTATTTAGTTTATTTAAGAGATTAAAATGGGATGACACTGTAGTTGAAGCTCTAAATTTCTTTTTAAAAGATTTTGGGTTTTTTTGCTGGAACGTTGTGCCATTTAATTAACTTTAAATGAGGCAAATGAAATTGTATACACAGCCTCCGTTATACTGTTATTGAAGTCACTAACGCTTTTTATTAAATTCTATAGGATTGTGCCGCAAATGAGAAAGAATCTGACAATAAAACAAAGCAAGCAGGTAAGTTATAAGTTTATCAAATGCTTAACAAAAAAATGTATGTATTGTAAATTTTATCATTTTAATTCTGTAAAAATCTTTGAATTGTTGAAATGTTGTTTTTTGACATGAAGGTTCTTCCAAATTAAAATAATAATAAAAAAATAAATAACTGTGTTTAAGACAAAACAGTTTTCCGCCGTGAGGAATTTTTCTCAGCAAACACTGAATTTGAAATTGAAACTGAACATTTTGTTGTTTTTTAAAAAGGATCAAGGATTTCTGTGTAATGTAGTTGTTCTTCTGTGTCTGATATAAAGTTTTCCAGCTGCTGGATTTCTGTGAGTTGTCCAACCGCTTTCCTCGAGATCAGTGGGATTCAGCGCTGCAGTTTTTTCTCAAGAAGCAGGAGGAATGATGGACACGCACACTGTCACACAGGATGCATAAGCACAGTTTCAACACTACAAAAGAGACTGAGATGTGACGTTATTTTTTAGATATTTTTTGTTTTCCTTTTCCTGACTTGAAGTCTGCACATCGGTAAATAACATGTTCATCAAACTGTCAAATGTAAAACTCGTGAAGCGTTGTCCTTTGTCGTTGGATCTGTTTTGATTTCATGGAAATCAGATTGATGTTTGTGAGGAATTTGCACAAAAACATTTTGTTTGTACATTACGGTTAGAACACGTGCACAACTATTCCATGTAATGTGTAAACAAGCCATTTGTTTCTGTTGTAGATAGAAATAGATTCGTTTTCACAGCAGCGACGATCTAAACCTGAAACATTTACTGATACTGTAATTAATAACTTGCCAAACATTTTTATTGATACTGTGTTTGTGTTAATTTATTGCATTTGTCTCATTTTTGAATGTGAATGACCAGGATGTTTTCTCTGGTCTGCATAATGCCAGTTATAAGTTACATGACCTGCCTTGAATATGTGTTAAGATTATATTTTTCAAGTTCACATCTTTTCCTTTTTCTTTCTCTCTCTGTTAGGAGGCACTTAACAAATTAATATAATTTATTGAGTTATTTACCTTTTATCATATAAAATAAAAATAATTATGGTTATGTATCATTGTTCTTTGGTTTTATTTTGTATACAGTGTGCAAATTTAAAGTGATTCCCTGTGTGTGACTACACAACACTACTGTTCTCGTTGGCTCTGGGATTTTGGTCAGTTAGGCCCTCATGAACTTATAAAATGAAGATGTGTCAATTTGGTTTGTAAATTGAGGGGAAAAAATGCTAATTGCAGAAAACAAATACCATTATTGAATTTTCAAGAAACATGAATAGGAAGTGTTTTACACACACTGACACTATTTTAAAGAACTTTTGAATCCAGTTTTGGACACCACCAAAGAACCCATCTCCTCCTGTTCCGGCCGTGCACTGATTATTGGAAGTGTATTAATTGGTGCATAATGGATATTCCAAAATATATTGATAGCGTTTGTTATTGTAATATTCCATCACTACAACATCAGTGCTGCCTCCTATTTCTGCACTTCTGACCATCAAAGTGGATGTTTTAGGCAGAGTTTATAAACCAGTTAAATACATTTGGCAGTGTGAAAAGGGAAAAAATAACCTCAAATTTAAAAATATTGCCTCTTCCAGCTTGTCAAGTTTCTGTTTAAAGGCAGTTTTAATGTTGAAAATTTGTGAGTTATTGAATATTTCAAGCTTTGATGAAAACTCATCCCTATTCAAATTCAAACACCGTCTTATATGACACTATTTTACACGAATGTAATTTTTGGGGTTTAATGCTTATCATTAGAAAGCTTTGTCTAATATTTTTCTAAGTAACATTGTCCTTCTTAAATTCACTGTCGTATCTCTTACAGGCAGTTTAAAGATTTAGTAGCTGTATCAGCATGTCTAAAAAGACTTAACAGGATTTTGAATTTCAATGAGACTCTGCTTCCTTGACTGATAAAAGCCGATCCTCCCAAACAAATTGTTGAGGTGTTGTGTGTCAGTACCGGCTTGACCTGCATGCTTTCTTGTCCAGCGGCTATTTGCCGATCAGGATTCCTATTGGAACGAAAATAAACTCAAGGCACGCCAGGATGCGTCCGCAGGCTGGGAGTCCCCTCAGCGCTGTGCGGCTGCAGGTTTTGTTGTGGGTCCATTCAGTGTATCCTTTGCAGGTGATGCCAGATGCAGATAAGGGGCCGCCGCTGCCTGGCCTCTGTCTAGACTTGTAACCACGGGCCTCAGGTTGGTATGGCTGACTATGACATTTGTCCAAATAAGATCTTTTTTTTTTTTAATCATTTCATCACTATAATGGGAACAAAACATTATGCTAAATGTGCTTAGGCCCAGGCGACTCGGAGGCCATATATTATATATATTTAAAAAATTAATCTGACCTCAGCCTATTGTGTCTGATTCAGTGACCTGTGACACAGAGGCTGCATGGTTAATAATATCTTGCCAGGCATCAGAAACTGAGCAGCCTTAAATATTAGCAGGTTTTCCCAGATTTAGTACCTGAGGGTTTTTGTGATCTCAAACTTGCAGCTCACTGAGTCTGAAGGACATCCAAAAAATCTGAGCAACATGCCCAAAGATGTCTTTTTTTTCTTTCTTTTTTTTAATAATGGGTGTTTACTGAATTAGTCTTAATAAAAGTCTGAATACAGTCTAAACCTCTTGCCTCCACTCATAAACAAGCATTATAAGCAGCAGATGCGTTTCCATAATATGCTCTGAATGTTTTGGGAACAAATGTTTGCATGCAATAATCAATTAGAACTATTGTTTTATTGATAAGATCGGCTATGTCTGTCCTCATAATAAATAGTAATAATAACTTATTTTCCGGAGAAAACGCCAACAACGCGCATCTCTTCCTGTTTCATTAATTTACAAGAGTCGATACTGAAACTTACAAATCATGCACATCTACACAGCTTGTACTCCGGGTTCCAGATAAACACACTGTAAGCTTTAACGTTCAGAGGTCTAAAATACAGGCTCACATGTTTGAATCCCACAACACATATGTCCAGTCCAGGCAATGGCATCACTGTATACACAGCAAAGGTGTCCCATATCTAGCAGCCCCGCCAGCAAAATGTCCATCAACAGCTGCCGTAGTGTCCTTGAGCAAGGCAGTGAGCTAAAATGCCTAACAGTAAAGGGAATAGTCAGACCTCCAATCCTCGAGTCTAGACATATATCCTGGAACATAATCCATCCTGGTCCTTTATTCGTGTTTTTTTTCTTGATTGAATGTCTCTGCTATATTCTATGAGGTCTCTGCGCGTGACTTCAGAGGACGCGGGCGCGCGCTCGGGGTGGGGGTTAGGGGGGTAGGGGAAGAGGGGGGCTCCAGCTGACCTCAGTGAGGGATGGGAGGGTGGTTGAGGAAGCCTCCTCACGTGTCCACTGGACTTGGCACCATACTGTTCGGTGTGTCCGGTAACTGCGACGACAGGGAGGTCACGTCACTGCCCGAGGAGTTGCCCAGCGAGCCCGACTCAGAGAAAGACACCTGCAGGAGGAGGCGGGAGGAGGCGGAAGGAGTCAAATCAGCAGGAGCACGTGACTTTAAATAAAAGTGATTTATGGTCTGTTGCAGCATATGTCAGTCTCTGTATAAACTTCTCATGAACCCCCAGTTAAAGAGATGTCAGCGAGTTATGTGAATGTGCTCATTGAATTCTCAAGAGTCTGAGGGGATCTTCAAAATGATGTGGAAATAATTGTCATGTTTTTTATTTATCCAAATTATTATCTATTAAAATTAATACACAACATGGGGTTTTTCCTGCATGACTGTAGCATTCTTGTAAATCTCCCCGGACCTCATCAGCATATCAAGTGCCTCCACGTGGGGGCCTACAAGGCTGATAAACCGTTTGACACAAGAAACAGCTTGTTTGCACTTGAATCTTGTGAAATAAAGGCGTCGATATAGTAAGTTGAATCAAATTCCAAGCTATAACGTTGTGATACCCTTTCAGATGAATTAAGTTGGGGGGTTTTTCTTACAGAATGAAGCTCATCATCATCATCATCACCGTTACAAAACGTCTCGATTAGACTGACATCTCAATTCTTTCTTCTTCTATTATAAATTCATCTTACCAATAGTATTGTATTATCTTAACATAATATATCCTCTATTTACTAGAATGTAATTGATGTGATCTTACCAGCTGTTGGAAGGCGGGCTGGTCCAGGTCGCTCTGCAGGGCGAAGTCGCTGAGGGTTTTCCACGGTGGCTGGTATGTTTGCACCTCCACAGGATTCCCCTGCACGGTGTTGTCGTGGCGGATCGGGCTGCCTGCCACCAGAGGTGTGCCTGTCAGGCCCTGCAGATTCTGCAGGAGAAACACTCAATTAGCACAAATATCGTCCAGTGAACGAGTTCAGTCACTTCAGGATGAAGAATATTATGTTATACAGTCACAGGAGAGGGTAGGAGAGGGTAAAGGATGTTGGTTAAATGTATTGACATTTTCTGTCATTATGAAGGAACCAATTAAGTCAACTTTGTTGGACAACAAACGAAAATTGTCCGAAAAAATATTGACACGTATGACCACAAAGTAGCTACTGTGATAATCATGTACATGTAATAAGTTACATTTACATGAGTCTGTAAAATAGCTCAAATTTAATTCTGTAGAAGTTGGATAACATGACTTTAACTCGGTCTGCTCTAGCAAATCATCTGCCCGAAATACAAAATTCATTTTTTCTGATTTATTTAATAAAAAAACAGTGAATGAAACCGGAAATATAATAAAGACGAAGAAGCAGCGTTTGAGACTGTCAGAAATACTGAAATGCTGATTCTTTACACTCGTTATTGTGTAAAGAATTATTTCATTTTCTGGCTTTTTATTCACAATTATCAATCCAAATAGCATTTATTTGATCACGCCTAAATATCAGAAATATATATATCAGAACATATATATCAGAAACATAATAATAGACATCAAATTATTCTTCATCCTGCCATGGTTTTTCCCTCTGGTTGAAGTACATCAACAGCCTGTTTCGTTTTCCATATTTTTTGTAGGCTAATTAAGTGAAGTGGGAATTAATCACAGCTTTTGTGGGGCAAGAGTGACAGTAAATATGAGTACTGCACAATTATGAAATAGGCCTAAACTATGCAAGAGTTGCCAAAAATGCATCAGACCAGTATGTCCTTGCTGCATCAGTCACTTTCGCAACAGCAAAATGCCTTACTGCAAACTCACTGCACTACCTCATGTTTACCTTTGCTGCTATTTGAGGACGTTTACACTTCTTGTGCACTTGTGCGTATTTATATAATTCCTTTACTTTATGTTTCTGAAGATTTCTGAGTATATTTGCTAAATATATTTTTAGTAATCTTATATTTTTAGTTAAGTTCGTTTAAATTGTTTATTCTGCAAGTGCACTGTTTCTGGTCATTTCATTTCAATGTACGTGACTACTGAGAAATGATAATTGAATTCATTTGTTTTTCAGTGCTGCCATGACCGGAGAAACTAAATGAACTCACAGTTTTGTCGCTGTGCTGCTGCTGCTGGAGCTGCTTCACCAGGATGGACTTCTTCTTGTCTTTGCAACGTTTGTTCTGAAACCAAACGCGGATGACCCTGGGGCTCAGGCCGGTCATCTCCACCAGCTGCTCCTTCATCAGAGCGTCCGGCCTCGGGTTGGCGTTGTAGCAGGTCCTTAGGGTGTGGAGCTGCTTCTCATTCAGCACTGTCCGGATCCGGGTGGTCTTCTCGGACTGCTTGTGGACGTGGTTCCGGTGATGAGGAGGATGCCGAACCGAAACTGATTCTGAAGAAAATGAAAAACCTCAATAACTAGATGAATAAATAAATGTTGTAAGCCTATAAGAAATTATAGTCCCAAAGTATAAAAAATAACAAATGGCCTATAGATTTAAAATGATCACAGTCTGCGGTTCTTATGGCAATATTAGGCAATATAAATTCATAATAACATTATGCTACTGTATAGTCACTACTGCCATAGAGAGATTAGATTTTAATCTTTACAGACTGTATGTGTAGCCCAGGGCTAGGCTGTGATTTGTAGGCTACAGGTCAGGTCTTTCTACAGGCCTAACACAATACCTACTTGCCCCCCAAAATGCGCAAAAAATACGCACAAAAGATGTTATTTCTGTTATTATTCAGCTGACTTTGTTCAAATTTAGCCTAAAAATGACCGAAACGTTTGCAAGAAAAATAAGCAAGCATATTAACAAACGTATAATAATAATAATAATAATAATAATAATAATAATAATAATAATAATAATAATAATAATAATAATAATAATAGCACGATTCAGGCCTATCGACATATTTTTTTAGTATGATGTTGTAAGGATAAAAACCTGAGATGTGCAGCGGTCTGGAGTGAATGTTCCCGGGGCTTAGCGGGCTCCCTGCAGAGGCCCGATCCACCAGCAAGCCGTGATCCGCCCGACACAGCAGCTCGTCATCCCGCAGGGAGAACTCGTCCCCCGGCAGGAGGTGTCGGCTACACACCGAGCACCGAAAACACTCCATGTGATACACATTGTCCCGGGCTCTCATCACCAGGTCGCTGCTGCAGAAGCCCATGTTACACTTTGCACATTTGATGCCAAATAGCCTGAAATGGAGCACGGAGGAGTGTTGGTCTCATGTAGCAGTGGCCCCCCTCAAAAAAGTTGTTGAATGATGTGGATCTCAGTTCAAGATCCAAAGAAAAGAATCACAAAGAACCCTGAGCGTGATTCACTATAAGATAATTAACTACTGAATGCATGGAACACAAAACTGATTCAGCTCTATGGTGCACATTTTACGCACGTTTATTTGCGATTGAATAGGAATCTGTGGCTATTATTATACTTCATATCATCTCAGTTGTATGTAACCTCTACTATCTTTTCATCAACCCAACACAGGGCCTCTTAAAATGAAAAGAAAGTAAAAATAATAAATTCTGTTGAACTCCTACCTTACATAATCTCTTTTACAGTAAGTCTTTCCGTCTCGGACGAAACAAGTGCAGGTCTCGTCCAGGTACTGGCTGCACTCTGCGCACTTTAGGCAGGCTGCATGCCACTCCAGGTCCGGGGAGACTCTCAGGATGTACTGGTCGTGTATCTGACTTCCACAGCCCACACACATTGCGATTCCCGACTTCTCTGTGTGAGGGGGGGAATGCATTAATGCAACCCTGTGTGCGCTCTTTTAATCCCCATGACATCCCTGTTAAACCCCCTTCACCCTTTCACCTTAAGGAGAGAAAATGTTGTGCAGGTATCACAACAAACATGTAAGTCCTTCCAAGAATATTGATGAATTATTATAGTGAGGCCACATGAGCTAAAAATACCACCAAGTAACCATACTGCATGGACGCATGAACACCACATATGACAGTGAAGTTATGATAAGGATATTATATGAATATTAAACAGATTTTTAGTTAGGGCAAGACTGTGATCATGCCTTAGTTGCAGCTTTCTACATTATTCTGCAAAAATCGAAATTAATCGAGCGACTAATCATCAAATTCAAGACTACACGCCGGGTGTGATATAAAAGTGAAATTTAAAGCTCACAATAAAGCGCCGGAATGACAATACAAGAGCAGAAAGAGGAATATCTTACTTTTTGAATGATCCCCCATATCATCCAAGAAAGAAGTATTGAGCAGGATATCCACCATACAGGAAAAAAAGCCCAGTGCAAGCCGATAGATGGAGGAGAGGAGCGGGAGAGGAGACCGTCCCGTCCCTGGCTGGATGATAAACTTGTATTCCTCCACCGAGAGGTGGAGAGAAAACAAAGATCCTCGACCAGTGACGTCTGCAAACCTGGACTTCTGTGGGTCAGGGGAGAGGGTGCCATGCAAATCTCCTCCCGGACCCCTGCTCTGTTTTTTCCCCTTCCTTTGGCCCCTTCCTTTGGCTTCTTGAACTGGCTGTGAGAGTTTTTTTTTTTAATCTTCTGATGATAGAGGGCTGCCTGCATCTGTATTTCCTCACTGAAAGCAATTGTCCCCGTTGACTCGCAGTATAATCATAGACACTGTGTGTGTGATACTCAAATGTGAATTTAGATCGTATTGCTGTTATTTCCTTTATTTCTCTCAACATGTATGGACTCATAATATTTGTGTGTATACTTCTCAGTAAGTTTATGGTAACCTTATGATTATCTTTCTATGATATTGTGTTTTTGTTTAGTTTTTTTTTTCTTTTTTTTCTCATCATAGTAGCCTATGTATTTTCCCCAAAATGCTAAAATAAATGTAAATGTAAAGAAAATGTATTACTGATGATCATTTTCATTATAATTGTGACGAATACATTATTATTAGTATTTTTCTTGTTCTCCTTAGTATTATCATGATTATTATTAGTCGTAGTATTACAAGTATTATTGTTATTATCATTAATTGTTTGATGTAAAGTGTCTGGTTGTGAAAAACTATTTAAATTAGTTTTTGTTTTCTTTGAAATACTGTAATAGTTCACTAATATTCTCACTCTAGAGAGCCCTCTACTGGATGAAGTATCAATATAGAGATGATTGACCCACACAGCGAAAAATGAGCTGAACTATTTAGAAACAGATTTTTTTTTTTCTTTTGTAAATGGATTATTCATTAATTCGTGGAAACTTGCACTTGAAATTCATATGTTTGGTGGTTGATAGCCCTGGCATAAATAAGATTGCTGTTTGTCTACATTAAATACATGATCTAATCTCAGTTTTAAGTGAACTTCAGATAAACCTTATGAATCAGTGAATCAGTCAAGAAGAGAACACTGATGTTTTAAACACATGTGATTTGTGTTCAAATTTATGAAAGTCAGAGCAAATGATGAGGCACGTACAGTAAGGTTTATATTTGTCTTTCTTTATCTTCTCTTTGCCCCTTTACACAAACGTGAAAACACAAAATGCCATATGCTTAAATGTCTGTATTATTAAAACTTTTCAAACAAGTTTATTAATATCCAACAATCCAGAAAATCTTTTGCACTTATGTCCCCAAATACACATACACGTCTCATCTTGTTTTTATTTTAGTTTTGTAGTTATAAGAATTTAAAACTCTAAAGCACACATCGAGGGATGGATTTATTAACAATTGTGACATCCAAAAAAGTATAGGCTATCACTCTTACAGGACACTTTCACATCTAGTTGATTTATCACATATTTGTTATTATATGTGTATCAGTAGTATTTATGAGAAGGCTTGAATAGTTTTTGGCTTGTACTGTTACTGGGTTACTGTTTTTAAAAAGACAAACACAGCAGCTGTAACTCAGCATGAAGAGATTAGTCAGAAGAACTAAAATAGGCTGAAAAACAGCGAGATGTTTGTCTTTCCTATTTTATTTTGTCTCTGAAGGAGTAACTGAACATAATTTCACTCATAGAAGAACTTATGAATGTAATGAATCGTGAATGCATCCGTGTGTTTTTTTTATCATAAAGCATCAAGCTACTGTTTGTTTTAAAATATTTTTTTGCAATTAATATTACATATATGAATATCGGAGAGAGAGAGAGAGAGAGAGAGAGAGAGAGAGAGAGAGAGAGAGAGAGAGAGAGAGAGAGAGAGAGAGAGAGTTACCATATTGATCTTTTTTTTTTTTTTTTTTGGAAACTTTATTTATCATAACAGATTCCACTTCATCACAGTCCAGATGTTAACCATTTTGCATTGAAATTACAATCAGGTCTTGTAACAGGAAATACAAAATATACATAAAGTAATATTTTAAAAAAAAAAAAAAAGTACAGTGAATAGATATATTAAATTATTCTAATTTAATTATAATAATCGATTGAACATATACTCTTTCTGTTTTGAAGATATTTTAGAGAGTTTTAAAAAATATGCGAAATCATGAAGGAACAGAGAAAATAATGGTAATTTCTCCAAAAAAACTCATACATTTGTGAATAAAAACTTACCTGTTATAATCATCACATTAACAATAAAATCAAATGTAGGGTCTGTACATTCAAAATATATTATAATATCTTTAACAGAAAGTTTAAAATTATTTTTATGGGCGAGATGAGAACTAAAATCTGACCATTATTATTGGTCGTTGTAATCTCGCGAGAACTCTTGTGAAACGTCAGACGACCTTTGGCACAGTTCTGTCTCTGCATCTTTGAAGAACAAGCAACAACAAGAGTCCAAGATGAACAGAGCTCTGAGCAAAACAAACCTGAGACACTTGGTAAGTGTATGACAGTTACAATTTAACAACCTGCATAGATATTGTGTTGATCCGTTATAGCATAGTGACATGAAAAACGTCAGTTATCTGACTTGTTTCTTGCAGCAGCTGCTAGCTGGCCAGTTGTCCAGCTAATTTAGCCACACAAGTCACGATCTTCTTGCAAACCGTGGTGATATTTTCAATTAACAGCAACGTGGCAGCGTTAGTTGCCTTATTCTGACATTAACTTTACATATATACATTGTTCAAAGACACTTGATATAGCTACAAGGTAACAGTGTTTTTGTTTTTGAGCTAATGCTAGCTGGTGTTAGCATAGCTAGCGCAGTGGTTATGAAACCTCGTAAACTAAAGTTATGAAACTGTTCCATTGTCATTGACGCTGAAGGTGTTTACAAAGTGTTACCAAGAGTATGTAACATCCCGTGAGATATATTCCAGTATTTAATAAGATTGCAGGTCGGTATTTTATGTTTTTTCTCTATTTTCTTGACTTTGAATGACCTGCAATAACTGATAATATTCAGTCATGTCCAGATGAAGCTGGTATCATCCTGTTTGGTTGTGACAGAACCTGATTCTGCTTTTTCAGAGGTTGCATTGCAGATTGTTTGCCCACTAACCTACGTGTACAACTCCCCTCACACAAAAATTGGATTCACATTTGCACATATAAGCTGAGACTGCGTGTATAGTATGCCTTAACCAGGGTACAACTCTTGATTAGTAAAGCGAACACTGCTTGATCAAATAGATCAGAGAGCTGGACAATATGACAATACAAGCAAATCAATATCCTGGAATGTATTCCAGAAAGTGGTTTTAATCGCTTTTCAATCTTTAGCTATATTTTTCATCTTCAGTTGCTGCCCCCTGTGTTTTGTCCTCGTTGGATTAAAATTGAGTAAATACATAAATGTATTCAAAATGTAATGTACAGCCTAATATACATTAAGATGCAACCACTTTATCAGCCATTAAATAAATTCAAGCCTGGTAGATGATGAATTAATGGTCTACACTGAATACAACTTTATTGTGCTAACTTATTGACACTTTTCTCAACTCCAACTCAGTCTCCATCATTGCTGCTGTGTTGTTTTTTTTAAAAGATTTTGTGCACAGTAGGCATACACACGCATTAAAGTTTCCACCTCCTCTGGATGAAAATAGAGGCTCTGCCTTTTATTTACCTGTTGCCATAGTGAATTGTAGTATCAGAGCTCCTTTGATGGTGGCTTTTTCCAGTCACCACTCACATGCTTGTGAACACATTCAGAGTTGATTGAACAAACTCTGATCGGCTGTCCTGGAACTGAAAACTCAGCGTTTTCCATTTCTGAACTCAGAGTTCAGGGTTAGGCTTAGTGTTTGTTAAACCTGCTTTATGGAATAGACCCCTGGACATCCTCATACGAACATGCAAATGTTATCATGGATCCCAGTAGGGCTGCAACTAATGATTAATTTTCATTATTGATAATCTGTTGATTATTATTTGGTTTAGTTAGTTACTTGTTTGATCTATAAAATGTCAGAAAATGGTGTAAAATGCTGATCACTGTTTCCCAGAGCCCAAGGTGACATCCTCCTATGTTTTGTTTTGTCCAGTCAAACAGTCAACGATATGCAGTTTATTATCAAAGAAACCAGAAAATATTCATTCGCATTATAGTAAACAAATTTTTACTTTTTTTTCTTAAAAATTACTAAAAACAATTATTCAATCAAGTGCTGGTTAATTATCTGCTGATTGATTAATTGATTAACTGACTAATCATTGCAGCTCAGAAATCATTAGTAAGTTTAACATAGAAATTGATTGTTTTGATAATTAAGACAACAATATGTCTTAAGGTTAAGTAAACATGATTACAGTGTAAAATATTTGATACATTGCCCAACTTAAGTCTGAGAATGTTGTGAACAATGTCTTCATAACCTGTCTCAAATATGACAGCTGATCTAACAGGCAACACCACCAAACAGACATGTCTTGTATACTGACTGAGATGTTGACATTTTCTCCAACAGACTGGTCTCCTCAAAAGGTTTCAGAGCACCTTGGTGGTTGCGGAGCACAACAATGAAAAACTGACCCCTATTACACTCAATACCATCACTGCCGCTAACAAGTTGGGTGGTGACGTGTCTTGTCTGGTTGCAGGAACAAACTGTGCAAAGGTAGGAAAAGCTTTTGAGACTGACCTGCTCGAGGGCTTTCCAGATTTGTGATATTATTTCAAAGTTATTTCGGCTGTTAAGAGTAAGAGTAGTAAGTTTGCTTGTCCCTTCACTACCTGTCATTTGACCAGATGCATGTCACTGCTACATATGGTGAATTAAAACACTGAATAGCAATTGTTGTAGCATAATATACATGTGCATGAAGATATTAGAATGGCATCAGTGCAGTAGCCTGGATACATCATGTGGTTTTCTGTCTTCTCAGGTCGTAGAGGAAATCAGCAAAGTACAGGGTGTGAAGAAGGTTCTGGTGGTTCAAAATGATTGTTTCAAAGGTGCTCTTCCAGGTATGTAACACAAAAGCAACCTGATTAAGCTTGTAGTCACTCAGCAAAGATATACTGAGCATGTTTAATATTGAGCATGTTATAATATTTAATGTTAATAGCTTTTTTCAAATTTGAGATTTTGGGCATATTTACAGCTGCTCATGTTGGGGATGTGGCTTGCTTTGGGGCATATGAACAGTACTCACTGAACGATTGTTTGTCACTTGATCTCATATTTTAGTTCACATGTTTATGGTGGCTTGAACCTGTTGGCATGAGCTGACTTTCTGACCTTCAGGCCACCTGATTTTTTTTTTTTTTTTTTTTTTTGCTTTGGCTTACTTGGTAAAAAACAACCCTGCTGCTCTCTTGTTCCACAGAGGAGTTGACTCCACTCATCTTGGCAACACAAAAGCAATTCAACTTCACCCACATCTGTGCTGGTGCATCTGCCTTTGGAAAGGTGAGGCACAGACAAGAGCAGTGCCTGTGTAGTTGGCATTAATATATCTAGAAATGCCTTTATATTCTACATGAGTTTCTGTTCCACCGCATTCCTAGAATTATTCTGAAATGTCAAAATCAATTTAAGTGTTGATTTTGACTACATTTTTGCCAAATTTCCAACAATCCACCAAACTCTTTGTACCCATTATCTGTTAGCCGACAATATTTTATCAGCTATCAACTACAACCCTTGTTTCTTCTTTTTATTCTTTAAATCCTCATGTACGATCTCTGCATATTTTCATGTTCATTCATCATTTTGTTCTGCAGAACCTGCTTCCCAGAGTGGCCGCCAAGCTAGATGTTGCCCCAATTTCAGATATTATTGAGATCAAGTCTCCAGATACTTTTGTCAGAACCATCTATGCTGGTAAGCCTTGTTATTATATTATAATATAGAGACAATTGAGGTTTTTTTTATTTTTCTCATAATTCTTGACTATTATTGATACTCTTCAGTAGAAACATTACAGAATCATTTTAACTGCATTTGTGACAGACTTCAATTATACAAACACAGCTGTAACTTAAAACACTGCTCAGTTTTTGCAGCAGGATTTTGCTCTGTCAGGTTTGCATTGCTACTTTTTTAATAATATGTATATTATATAGGAAATGCTCTCAGCACTGTGAAATGTAATGAGGCCGTCAAGGTCTTCACCGTCAGAGGAACGTCCTTCGAGGCAGCTTCAACAGAGGGAGGAAGTGCTGCATCAGAAGATGGTACAGTAGCTTACTGATTCATCCAGAGAGCACTGTTACAGTAAATGTTAAGAAATGACTTCATATTATGGATGTTAAAGCCACATTTGACGTTGTTTTATGGTATAAAAAATAACGATACAGTACTTCTACAAATGTTATTTGTTTATCATTACCAATATATATGTTTTTGATACAGTTATCTTACTTGTCATTGATGATCCTCTGATCTGCAGTGGCTGCTTCTTCTCCTGCCGGACTTTCTGAATGGCTGGAACAAAGTCTGACAAAGAGTGACCGTCCAGAGTTGACCAGCGCCAAGGTTGTGGTGTCAGGAGGTGTGAAATCTCATTGTGTTGAATTACAAGTTATGGCCAAAGCAACGTCACAGTGTCAATGTCCGATTTTCTGAAATATTAATTTGTTTGCAATGCTATTTTTTTTGTTTTTTGTGCATTGCTCTACTACAGGTTGGACTGTATCTTTTACACTAGAACAATCTAAATCTGCTAATTATCCTATTTTGTAGACTTGGGGTCGGGGTTGTGTGTTTCTTCATCTGCGCTTGTCATTTTCTTTTCCCAGGAAGGGGCTTGAAGAGTGGAGATAACTTCAAGCTGCTCTATGACCTTGCTGACAAAATGAATGCTGCAGGTTAGACACTAGTAGTATGGGAACATCATTTTGTGTTATTGATTACTGGTGTGCTTGGTTTTTTTATTTATTTATTTTTTTTACAGTTGGTGCATCCAGAGCTGCAGTGGATGCTGGGTATGTCCCAAATGATTTGCAGGTTGGACAGACAGGCAAGATTGTAGCACCGGTAAGTTGTTCCTTTTTGTAAATATATCAAATGAAGAAAATTAAAATGGAACATTTTCAAACAGCAAAATGTGAATAGTTGCATTGAAAAACATGTTTAAAGACTGCAACACTCGAGCTCAATTACAGTGTAAGAGTGCACAGATCCGTTGCTCTTGATAAATGCCAGTTTGCCTTTACACAGCAAGCTTGCAATTCAGTATGATCAGCTCTGACCTGTAAAAAGGTTAACTTCCCATTATGTGAGTCAGCGAGGTTACCCCAGCTATGATTATCCACACATTAGGCCCTACAAAATGTACTTGATGGCACATTTAGGGCCCTAAATGATTTAGCTGATCCATTAAAGCAGAGTGCACGGGATGTCTGGTCAAAGGCTCAGACCAGGCCAGACTGTCCAAATTGAATTTTCCAAATGTTATGACAAGCTTGTCGAATTTGGCTAAGTTAATTAAATATAATTAAAATTCGGCTTGTCTTTTTCACCTACCAATCTGAAAATGTTAAGTATATTCAATCAAATGAAGGATTAACATATTTAAAACATGTATGCTTGTAAAGTAATACATTTTCTATGCTGATGAAAATATAATTTATCACTAAATTTAGTGGAATCATGGTTTAAAGACATCTGACTGTGATGTTTACAGATGGTTATTCTGTTCACTAATCAAAACTGTCAGATGTTGCAGCTGAGCAGATGTGTCAGTGATAAGAAACAGTTTGGCAGTATTGGACCATAGTTATAAAATGATCATAAAAACAACAATCTTTTCCCCTGTTAAATGATTATTAAAGGTTGAATATGCTGCTACACTTTATGTAAAGAAGACACTAGATAACCCACACAAATATTAAGTGTCTTAAGGTATTTTAGTGAAAGATTTGACCAGTTGGAATGACAAAAAGCACTTTGCTTGGACTGCCCTGTATGAGTTCTTATAATCACATGGGGGATACTTAATGCTCTCTAAATTGTTAATGTAAGAATGCCAAATAGCAGATTTAGCGGTTATTGTCTGGTTTTTATGGCTATAGAGTGCTTTATACATTTTCTGAGATACCATTGTGCTCATTCTCTGCTCCTCCGACACTTAAGCTGCAACATTAAATGAACACTGAAATATTCATATGGCAGTGCATTAAACTGAGAGCCAGAGATGGGTTTTCCCAGCGGGTTTGTGGAGATGCGAGGACGGCTGACCCTTTGTGCACTCACCCCAGAACGCTCTAATAGATTACACGGCCATGGTCATTATACCATCAGTCAGCTCTGCTGTACCGCAGTTCTGAGGTGTACTTTTCCAAGGGCCTGACTTTAAACGTCATGTTTACAAGCAAGTAATACTTGTCTGGTTGTTCTGTTCATGTCCACAGGAGTTGTACATCGCTGTTGGTATCTCTGGAGCTATTCAGCACCTGGCTGGAATGAAAGATAGCAAGGTAAGCAAGTTTGGTCCCAGATATTTGTGTAAACTTTGTAAAAACAGATGTTGCCTTGCTATAAAGGCCATTGGTGCTACATGAAGTTAAAAGTTGAGGTTGTATGCTCTGCCTGCATGTACACATGAAGTGCAAACAGCACCCACAAACCCAATAACTCGGGTAATCATACCCCTTGCCACGTTTAGATGTAGTTGTATTGTTTACCATTAAGAACCAAATGTTTTGCTATTCTTGGAGAACGTTTCAAACCATAAAACTTCACATTTCTGTGACATTCTGCATTAAGTCTAACTTCTATTTTTGTTTGGACAATCTGTTTTTTGCTAAGCAGAAGACAAAGAGCAGTTAAGCTAACATTCGAGGCAGTTTGTTCATTATTTTATTGTGTACGAGGTAT
The DNA here is from genome assembly GCF_910596095.1 of Thunnus maccoyii. NCBI lineage: Eukaryota > Metazoa > Chordata > Actinopteri > Scombriformes > Scombridae > Thunnus > Thunnus maccoyii. Next base: position 17,090,180 of record NC_056537.1, on the reverse strand, counting down.
TAAACATGTTCTTTTTTTTATTCAGACTATTGTTGCTATCAACAAGGACCCAGAGGCTCCGATTTTCCAGGTGGCTGACTATGGCTTGGTAGCTGATCTTTTCAAGGTGAGCGTCTGCGATTGATATAGCACACTTATGTCACTATGATCCTACAAGAGGAAACAATAACAAAGCAGTGAGGCCAAAACACCACACAAGCACTTATTCTATGGACTTGTACTGTATGTTTTGATAGCGAAGAGTCCAGAGTGACAGTCAGAAGATAACATTTGCTTTCTCGCTGATAAATTTTGCACGATGCCTTATTCCACCTAATGGAAATGTGCAACTGTTAAATTATTAAGGTCTTGAATTAATCAGAGGATAGTTGTGGCCGGAGCTTGCTGCTACAAGAGAAACACATTAGCATCTCAGACTATATAAGAAGTGATCAAATAGTTACTTAAAAGACGGCTGCAGTTATGTACTCAGCTTCTACTTGCCAAGGCCTTTTACACGCCTAGTTGCTTTCTTGTGTTTAGCTGGTACTCAGAGATAGTGAGCCAGGCATGTTGGCATGACTAACACTTGAGTCCAGTGCTGCTTGTGAAAGGCTAGTAGGTTATATTTTCATGTGTGTCCTGTTGGTTATGTTTTATTTAGCCCCTCAGTAGTGCCTGAGCAGCCCAGGTGTCCTGACAAACTCTGTAGAAGTGATTAGTAATAATAGCTAGTGGCAGCAGAGTTGTGACCTACTGGGCGAGATCATCTTACATGTGATCACTCCTCAGATAGCTGATTAAAATGGATGGGCTTTCTACTTTTTCCCCCAAATGGACAAGTGATACCTCGGACTAACTCAGGCAGTGACTGATGACTCAGTTCTGAAGTTGCTTGACTCAGAAAGAAAAGCATTTGAATAATTTTCATATTTACTACAAAAGCTTTCGGAATTTGTCTTCTTTAAAACTACATGGCCGGCATTATCAGTATGTTTGTTTACAAGCCAGATGCCTCCCTTGTAGAGTCTCGCTCTGCATTCATCAACCTCGCAAACACTGTGATAAATGTCTGTTTGCTCACAGCCAGCTGCGGCCTTGATAAATCTCAGATGAAAGACCGTGCGCTCATTTATACCATAAGCAGCAGCATGCATGATATTTGTGTAATAAACTCATCAATCTTTATTTTATGGAATAAGCTGGGGATGAAAATGTCAGGCGCCGGCAAACATTAATCCCTGCATGTAAAGCCTGGAAATATTTCAAGTGGTTGCAGCACTTATTAATGCAGACTTGAAATGGCTTCAACTTCAATTTTGTGCTTAAATGATTTCCTCAGTGTTTCTAGGTTTAGTTAACCAGTGATTCATTTAAAAGTACACTGGAGCATTTACAAACATGTAGTTTGAGTTTTAAACTATGCAGCAAATACACTTAACAGAAAATATTTGCTGAGTTAAAAGTGATTTTTGGCCAAATTTTCTATTCAAGTATGTTCTGTTTTCTCTTCAGGCTGTTCCTGAGATGACTGAAGCACTGAGCAAGTGAGGAAGAACAAAGCATCACCAAGCTTCTATCGTGCATCTGTGGCCTACAACAAGAAGAATTCAGAGAGTGACCACAGGAACCCACAGCCTTGCCTTAACAGATTTTATGAAGCTGCAAACATCTGTGTGCATAAATAACTTCACTGTCGAAATCTTCTCTCTGGCTGGCATCAGAACATTCTTAATTTAGAAATAAATGCCAGTTTTTATATACACAAGTGTTAAATGTCAACAAATTGTACTAAGTTGTACTTGCCTTTTGGGAGGAGGTTATTTATATTCCTCCAGTAGTACAGTTGTAATTTGCATTATACTTTCAGGTACAGTAAAGGCCGTGTTTGGGAACACTCAATTTGTCTCGGGAACTCTTTCTGTTAGACTGTGAGATGTTAATTGTTCATGTTAAGCTAGAGGATGTGTAGTTTTCTGAGATGCTCTTGGAAAATGTATTAAATTGACAACTCTCATTCTCATTTTGCCATGTTTTCCCTTTATTGGGTTTCCTCTGCAATGCCCTCTCTCCATGATCAAGATAGAAAATACCTGTTGACAATACAATAAACAGGGTTAGTTTGCGATATTTAAGAGGCAAATCTTGAAGGTTCATGCTATGATAATTTTCTTTCCGAGTTACATTTTTATAGTAGCCCCACTTAGAGTCCCTCATTATTTTTGGCTGTGATATAATGATCGTACCCATCCTGATATATTTACACAGCTTCCAAACCCAAAAGTCATAAAAATACAATATTTTAGACCTGAATGATAGGAAATCCATCATGTGCAGGCAGATTTTCAGTTAAATTGGTGTGTTTGGGGAAATTCTGTGGTTTTTAAATCTCGGTAAACACTGACTCAGCTGGGCTTGGTCAGATTCCAGTCATGGCACCTGGACAAAAACTCTTGAATCATCCACCAGTTGAAGGTTTGCCACACTCGTTACACCCATAGAATTTAGATAAAAATGTTAACATTGCTAAAATAGAAAGACAAAGATTAGAAATAAGTCGAGATCACAACGTAGCATCTCAACACTGATCCAATGTACCCTGCAGCAGTCCTGTCAAAGAGGACTGTTCTTTGTGAGTTTGGAGACTGATTAACAAAATAGTTGATACACCTGCAAGTGTGGTAAATCCATGCCTTATAGCTTTGGGGGGACTGGTACACAGTTTGTGGCTCTCCTATAAATGATCTCATCAGTCCAGCATCTCTAATTCCTACAAAGTGTATCAGAGGAACTAAGCCCTCAGCACCAACCTCTTCCTGGATACACATCCTTAGAAATCGAACCACAACCTAATGCATCAAGAGCCAGATTTTCTGCACAGACCAGTTGTCTCAGGATTTTGGGCGTGAGCCCTGTTGCTGGTTTCTTTTGGTAAAATTTTTCATAAAACTCAAAAAGTGTCTTTGTGAGTGTCAATTCCTGATAAGTGGTGCCTGATTCTGTCCTCCATGCCCTCTGTGTGTGTACTGCTCCAGCAAGTTCATCAGTACAAAGAGGATGACAGACATACGGTTCATGTGCCAGTGACTCCCAGCAACTCGGGAGTTTAGTAGAATGTTAATTTTTGCGGTTGATTTGAAGAGCATGTCCTGCAAATTCCCTGGTGTCAGGCACTGTCTTATGTCTCTGACAGACGGTTGACTGGGGCATCCACTGGCTCCATCATCCTGTACTTCTCCTCTAGAAGAGGCTCATTGCCCTGCAGATGGATGAGGGGTTTGGCGTGCAACCCAACTCGGCTCTCCTGGTTCCTTTTGTTGTAGATGTTTAGCCTGTGCTCCAGCTCAGGACTGGTTTTAGTGGAACCTGTTGGGCTTGGAGGTTTGAGATTGACAGGGTCCAGGCCCTTCTGGGTGAGACAAGAGTCCTCGGTCAGAGAGGAGAGCAGCTCCTGCACCACAGTGCTGGGACTCCCTCGTGGCTGAGTGCCCAGGGCCAGGGGGCTGCTGTAAGGTGGAGGGTAGCAGCGCTGGTCACTGTAGTCTGTGGAGGTGGAGGCCTCACGCACTGTGGAGCTGCAGTCCGTGGTGGAGCCCAACGTGTGGCTGCTGATGCTGTGCTGCCGGGCGCTGAAGCTGGTGCGGGACACCGTGGTCGTGGAGGCTTCGCTGACCGAGCTGCCGGTTCGCTGCAGACGGCTAGATGACACCGCGTCAGCACTCACCAGAGAAGAGGGAAGCTGGCTTGGGTTGTTAGGCAGGTGCACGTCTATAGCTGCTGTGGTGATGACACGTGCAGCAGGGTCTGGGATCCCCATGTCTACAAGAAAACCACATATAATATACAGTATATGGCCTTGAAATAATGCGGTGCTAGATATACTGTGAGAACAAAGTGAGGCAGGATCTTGTTGATGCTCACCGCTACTTGGCTCACTGTAATACTGGCTGATGTAGTTGTTCATATCATCTTGGCCATGATGATCTGAAGAGAATAAAAATGGCAACATAATGTACTTTCTCTCAGACCCAATAAAAGTGAATTATGGTGCTCTTCTAGACCACTGGGTTTATATTCCCACTGTATGTGTAGCTTTTTGAGTTATTTAGAATCCATTAAGCCTGGTTACAGTTAGATAACAGAAAGGTCAAAGTACTATTTTCATTTCAATTAATCATTGAAAATGTAAAAAGAAAATAGTGCAAAATGTTTATTACGTGTTCCCAGAGCCTAAGATCTTCAAATTGTGTTTTTTGCCCAGATGTATTCAATTTAAAATGATATAAAACCAAAAATGTATATTTAAGAAGGTGGAATGAGAAACTCTTTTGCATTTTTTGTTTGATAAATTATTTAAAAGACTTAACAAATCATTAAAATTGTGATGAGCATCCATTAATGAACAAATATTTAAAAAAGAGCAGCTCTTGGTGTGAATGTGTTTCATAGATCCTAAATCAGCCCAAGTGTTTCTTTGTGTTGACCGCTGGCTTATATTAATTTATGTTTGGGCTTCACATATTAATTTCATGTCTGTCCCAAGATGAGGCCACTCATTGTTCAGCCTACAATGTGACAGGGACTATCTCCAGATGATCAATAACACATGAGTGTATGAGGAGCAGGTCCAGTTAAAAGGATGTCTGACTAGAAACACCACAGCTCAGACGTATTGCAGGTCGCACTATGATTTATAGCTTTGATAAAGGAAAAGCCTTAATGTTTTGAGCCCTGACATCACCTGCACTGACAGCGCTTTGTTGCGCTAAGTCATGTAAGTTATGACCTGTCACTGTGTGAGAGGTTTATAGTCCATCTAGGTGTCGTGCCAGAATTTTGATGTGGACTCAAAGACAAATGTTTTTGAGAAGAGGATGCCAACACCATGCCTGTGTTTGATGTCCACCATTAATAAAGTGTCCCATCCTCCAGCAGGAAGCATGAGATAAGTGACAGGTTTTTAACTATTTGCAGGGGTTTGGGTGTTTGCTGTAAGATTTTCTGCTTATTTTTAATTTTTGCTGCTTTCAGTAACCATAAAAGTCTTTAACCTTTATATAACTAGCCTCTATGTACCAGTTGTTGCGTTACTTCTAACAGATCAGTGTTGCTGTGAAAGGAGGCAAAGGATCTCTAATTCCTGCCAGCCCAAAGGATTTAAAGCAGCAAACCTACTTCTCTGACATCTACACCACTTGCCTGGCAAGTCTCAAGGCACTGAGGACATCTCTACATTCAACCTTCCACTTAGCATGGAGACGATTAACATAGAAAGCACAGTCTGAAATCCCTCTTGTGCACAGAGGTCCATGGTAGCCTGTTATACAAAGGAGCTGGGTGTTCCAGACGGTTACCTGCGGGCCCCCCGGGCTCTCTAGCTTTAGCCGGCCCATGATGCTCAGAGGCCCCAGGGGCCAGTCCATCCACCTCATGGAAACTGCTGCTCTGTTTACCCCACATATGGTGGATCTGCATGGCTGCTTCACGTTCTGCTACCAGATCCAGGTCCTGCTGGGCCAGGTGGGCCCTCAGCTGCCTGATTTCAAACTGAAAGAGGAGAGGGAGAAATGGGAGAACTGGTCAGTCATTCAAACTAATAACACTAACAACATATTATATTCTCCATGCTAATATCCCATCCCCTTTCGTGCAAGCATCTTATTTGCATATTAGCTTAGCTGACCTTTGACTGTACAACACAGTGTGCATATACCAAACTGCACATTTCAAACCTCAATGGTTGCACTGAATAACTCTCAGACATACTGTGGACATTTTTCTCCTCTTTTGGGTTGACATCTGAAAAATAGAGAGCGCTGAGTGGGTGTGCTCTCAGTTACACTTATAAACTTATACTTTAGCTGAGTAATGTCACTTTTAATCAATAATAGAACTATGATTATTAAATTTTCGATGAGTCAATAGATTTCTTTGAGTTGATGCACAGTGCTGGCAATCTGATATCCACAGGACTGCTGTAAAAAGTATTATCTAGTGATGAATGGGATCAATTTTGCAGGCATCTCTTACGCCTTTTTGAGTACAGCCTTAGTTATTTTTTCTTGCATAGCACGTTGCTGCCCTCTGCTGGTAACAGGCAGCTATAAATTGTGCTAGAAGTAGGTATGAGGTATGAAACTGATAAGTGAACATACTGCTTGTTCCTGGCAGATCTGAGTGAGACGGTCGAGCTGTTCCTCTCTCACTGCCTTGGCCTTCTCATACTGCTGGATCTCCAGCTCCATCTCCACCTTCACTTGCAGCACGTAGGCTGGAACAAGAGGGCATAAAATAAAGTCAGTTCTCCTACAAAAGAAATATTCAATCTTGTGCCTGCTGGTTTTAATTCTAACTAAATGCTGCATTGATTTTATGACTCCCCACAGAGTTTTAAAAAAGTGGATCTTGTAATAGTGTATTTCTGTACATACTGTTTCTAAATATCGAAGTCAACCACTGTTTTGTTGAAATAAAAGCCTGCATATTCTTCACATTCATGGGTACATGACTGGAGACTGCTGCCAACAAACATAAGGTGGATACAGTACAGTACAATATCCCTGCAAACAATGCTACTTTTCTGAGGCTTACGGTGTTGAGAAATTATCTGTTTTTGTTGGCTGTTTTTGGCCATGGTTTTGCGGTGGTGTTGTATTATATTGTATTATATTGCAATATGTTAATGGTTCATCTTTAGGGTGGTTAGAACAAAAGGTGACAACACACTTCAAACTGTTTACAGTCTTCCGATTCAGATTAAAATGGTTAACCGGGTGACATAAAACCATTGTAAATGACTTAATCTATTTTTAGTTTTTTATTTCCATGGAAACTATTGAAATAATGAGAATGTTTTCGCACACTGAACATTTTGTGTAGTCCATGTCGGACCCTTAACAGGATAAGTAGGTACAAACAATGGATGGAGTGATAATCCATTTTGCTCACACTCACAAATCATCATTTTCAACATGTACTGTACAGTATACTAACAAACCACAAGGGGGAGCAACATTGTTAAAAAAAGGATTATTTCCAACAATAAAATGCTTTGTAAACACATATTGTTCAAATAGTTTGCCTTTTCCAGCTGCTGTGAGACCATTATAACCATGAGTTCATCAGGGCAGATGCTGTCCTACCATCAATCCTCATAAAAAAAAAAGAAAAAACAAGGGAAAAGATAATTGAGTGAACAAGCTCAAGATTGAATGTAGCTGATGCTGCAGAGAGTACACTGCAGTATCTATCTCTGTGACCTGACAGTAAAGGACATGACGCAGGGGACATCAGCCCCTGGCCCCTCCCAGCCTCACCATCAATGATCCTCTTGACCCTCCAGATGCGCAGTGTGATGATGAGACCGATAGCGTCCCAGGGGCTGCTGGGGCCGTTGGCCACTGTGGAGGCCACCATGGGGGCCAGAGAGAGGACGATGACAGCTCCATCAAACACCTGAGAAAATACACACACACACACACACACACACACACACACACACACACACACACACACACACACATCAGGTTACTGTTGTGTCTGAAGCTTCCACTGTGGCCACACTGAGGTATGACATTGAGGGAATGACACTGCGGTGAAAGGGGCCCCCGAGGGACTAATAGTGACTAATAGGACCTTTGGGAGCTTACCTCTACTTTGTTCTCTATGTAATCCCATATCCCCAACACCACGATCCTGAACACCGTCTGAGACAGACAGAGGGACAGAGATGGAGACAGAGAGCAGGTTACACACCAGATAAATTGGAAGAAAACAAGGACAGCTAAACTGAAGCACTGAGGGAGACTGGATGATAGAGGCAGAGCACGCTGGGTAGTAACTCCCAATAAAAAACCTGGAAGTCTCAGTAAATGGCGTTTGCTATTGCAATTTACATTTCTTTCATTCCTCCACTGGTAATTCATCAATGACATCATATTCATACACATCAGAGCCTGCACGATAGTATTTCATCCAAACAATCACAGACACTGCATTTAGCTCATTCTGCTGACGCAGCGGGGGCTACAGAGGGCAAACAATACTCCCTTTCTCTCTGTTCCTCTTCTGCCATCCCCTAACCTCCCCATCCTCATTTCAGATATTCGAGATTGCACTAGAGCAGAAACCAGTCGACCTGCTGTTTTCACTGCTTCAATGTATCACTGAGGGGTTGCTTTTACTGATATAAGTAAACCTCCAGCTACACAAAGTTAGCTGGAGGTTTACTAAGACAAATGTGGCTGGCTATAAAGAAAATAGTAATCGATACGTCACACTTGAGGCACTGAAATTATTTAAAACTAGTGGCACAGAAAAGCCCCATCTGCATTTTAAAGTGACTGTGCTGCTGATCAATCGAATAACCTAAGAGGGACCAGCTTTAATAACATTTAGGCCCATTTTTCTTGTATGATTTTTAGTCTTTCAGTTACGTACACTATCAGTGGCTCACCTTTACTAATCACAATCTAATCATGCAGGAACAAGGGGCACAGAATGCTTCATGGTGTTGTTAGTATTCTAATGAGAATCTGTGGGTGTACTTCACTGGCCCCACATACTGCACGACATAGCATTAATCGATAGGCTGCTGCATCAGCTGTAAGTGAAACTGTTTTTGAGTAGAGCAGGCAGGGGGGAAGATGGAGACTCACCTCAGTGAAGAACACAGAGAGGATAGCCAGGCTGATCCAGTGGATGATGCTGGCGAACTGGAATGCATTATTAACTGTAGGGATAAAACAGAATAACTGGTTACATTTTTTTTTTTTTAAAAAGGACAGCTAATGTGACATGAAGTAGTGAAAGATGGATTTGTTTGTTTCGTTATTGTTCCTAACAGTTGTTAGGTGCTGTACAACACAGACAAGGTGCAGTAAAGTGATAAAAATGGGGGCATTCATGCACACACGTACATAAACGCACAGACAGAAGCATTAAGCAACATCATAAATATGAATCCACCAGATACAGTGCATGCATGTGTCCGCATCCTCCTGTCTATTCATCAGACTAATTGTGGACAGCCTCAAACAGAATTCGGCTGTCAGCTGAGGCATTTCTCTTCATGCGCCACCTCTCCTCCCATCTGTCTTTGTTTGCCATGTTCAGTGATCTGTCCATCAGTCCATTCATCTTTCTCCAGTCCACCCCCCACCTCCCCCCCAACACACACACACACACACACACACACTTACTTATCCACCAGCCAGCACTGTTGTATTGCCTGATTTCTTTGTCCGCTAATCTCCCTTCATGCATTTGTCTTACTTTTCCTTTGTCTGCCCCGTCTCATCAATCAGTCAGTCAGTAAGTAAGTCAGTCAGTCTCAGATTCAGATTCAGATACGGCTGAAGCACCATTGCTGCAACGCATGTTCTTCACTCTGATCTCTGACATCTAACAGGTCACAACCCCCTGACCTTCTACTTATGATAGATGAGGATGTCTCCAATGTGCCAGATGATGCGGATGAAGGTGACCCTGGGGTGACATCAGTCACACTGGTACTTCCGCCACCTGACATTCTGTGTTAATTGTGGAATACTAATAGGAAGGTTATATTCCCAAGACCATGACTGATCAGAGCCTAAGGTCATAGGACAGATCATCAGTGACACAAACTCACTGTACAGCAGATGCCTAAGACCAGGTAAGACGTTAGTATTTACTCACATACAATACATATTGCACATCTATTTTTCCACAAACTATTCTGAATTATGTTACAATCAAAAATCATTAATCATAGCAGATTATAGTAGATTATAGTATAGTATAGTATTACCTTTTAATATCCACTGTTGTGTTAGAGACGGGAGCACTGTAGCACATTCACTACCAGTTCGCTTGTCTCTTTGGTCATTGTGGTTATATAATAATAATGATAATGTTCAGTCATAGAAATAATAAAGGTAAAATGCATGACAGAGTATACAACTGATATCTTGAAAATATGTTTTCACACTAAATTTAAAGCAATCCTGCAGTCCAATAATGTTATAAGTTCTTGAAAACTTGATCACCAAATTCAAAGCAAGAGTCTAATGATCAAAAGCAGTCTTTGTTTTAATTTAGAGAGACCACAGCCAAAGGTTAATGGTTAAAGGTACAGTATAGTAAAGAAAGTTTCAAAAACATCTGATAATGATATATTGGCTGATTACACAAACTCATCACAAACATTTTTGATAAAGATATTTTTTTTTAAAGAAGTTTGACCACAACGTGACGTTTTGCAGCTGATAAATAAAGTCAGTTCTTTATGGTGGACAAACTATATAACTGAGAAATCTTTAATGAAAATAACCTCAAACATACCTTGGCATTTCTTTACTGTAATTTATTATAATTTACTGGTCGATATATATGTCAATAATATAGCATATTATCTTATAGTACATTATAGGTGTGCTTCGATGTTGACTTTCCATATCACTATTATTTGCACTTATTTAAACCAACACTATTGAGGTTGTCTGCTGAATCTATGCATTGACAGACTGGCTTTGTATAAGTAGTAAACAATTGTGCTGAGAAGAATCAAAACCACAGCTGTATTATATTCTTAATCTCAGGTGACGTCACATTGTCTTTGTTTCCAGCACTCACACTGCAACAGCTTGGTGTCTACGAGCAGCTCCAGCGTCAGCAGCAACACCACCAGAATGACACAGGCCACCAGGAAACAGTTGAAGCCCGCCGACAACAGACAGACCTGCCACAGCGCTGCCCTTCGCCCACAGCACGGCTTCAGCCAGTTCGACCTGAACGGGGAGAGAGAGAGAGAGAGAGAGAGATTGAATGTGGTTAGAAGATCTATAGGGACGAAGATAAATGGTTCTTGTTGTGGTGTTATTTTAAAATGTAATACTGGTAGACAGCATGAATCTGACAGGCAGCAGGCAAGGTCAAATCAATAAAACCAAAGAAACGTCATGATACACAAAACATGAGGTGTGTTCAACCTTGACTTTGCTCAGTTTTCCATCAGTTAATGCTCTTCTAAATATTTTTCAGCAGAGGGCACTATTCTGCATAAAAATCATTCAAAATGCAGAGCATGCATGCTGAAATTAATTTACACTCTTGAATTTAATGTGAAGCATAAATACATGTTCTGCTGGCACTGAGAAGACGTATTAGCATGAAGTAATTTTGTGCACAAATTTATGGTGTCTTTGCTTCTTTGCCCCTTTTCTCGTCTCCTCATTGCATTCTTGCCTTTTGGCAAACCTCCCTCTTCCCATTGGAAAGCTCTCCTTTTGTGCTATCATAAGCACTGTAGTGTACAGCCATTAGTTTGTTTGTGCCTATTTTTGGAAACAGATTACATGACATCTGTTGTACTCCACATTCACGCATTAAATAATTTGTTTTTGTCTCATCAGAACATGCTTGTATATGTAGCTCTATTAGATTTAACGTCTAAAATATCACAACGTTCACAAGATGTTCCATATCTCTACATAACACATCTATAGCCTTAAAGGATAATAGTCAAATAATAAGTTGGAATACATTTTTGCACAAAATGAAGACCCCATCACTTACATTTAAAGTACATTAGGGAGGGATCTCTTAATGACCAGTATGGACATGAGGAATGATTAGAGTAAGCAAAACCTCATTCAGTGTTCATATGGGCAACTGAAGTGAGGTTCTGGAGAAATTAGAGCCTCATGTGGTCAATTTCTCACCTTGCTGCTTCGCTGGGTGACAAGACAGGTCTCTGAGTGAAAACTGGCTACCTGAAGGGCTGGCTGAATACCCATCTGGGTGACTACCTGGTGTGCCAACAACCTGGCTGGTTGTTAGCTCACTGGATCTCCTGTTAGAGGTCTGGATGACTGCTAGCTAGCTGGCTGGCTGGCTGGCTGACCGCATGATGCAGTTCTCTTGGCATGACAGTGGGACTGCATGTGCACCATCTGGAGGGTGCAGCCATATACAGCCAAAAAGATGTTCACTTAACTGAAAGACAATGCCTTAATCTAGTTTTCCTCCTCCACCTTGCTATATATTTTCCATTAGCTTGGAGTGTGCCGGTGTCCCTGGTGTGCGTGCTCCTTGTCTATAGGTAGGTTGTGCCTGAAGATGTGAGCATCAAACCTGCCTTAAATCCATCGCTTCTCTCCTCTTCAACTTCTCCCAATCAGAGACTCTGACTGACTGAGACTCCTGGGTTTTTATGGTCAATAAATAATGACAAATCTCCAAGAGGCACACAGGGTTTTCCCTTCCTGTCACAGCTCTTCCCTCCGCACACACAATACTGAGATGCACTCTTAGAAAGCCAGACGCAAAAAGTAAAGTGTGTGTGTGTGTGTGTGTGTGTGTGTGTGTGTGTGTGCGCATGCATGAGGGGTGGCTGTCCTTTCTCGGAGGCAACACTGAGAAAGGCAGTATGTTCCCTTGAAAATAGCAGCTATCCGTTGTCACCTGTCCCCCACAGGAGGAAAGCTACGGGCAATGTCTGTCAGAGGACAAGAGAGGATGCAATTTATTCTACTCTCCTCTTGGTTCAGCTCAGAACGAAGGAAGCAAACACTGAGAGGAAGCGGGTGCAGGCAGTTCAAAGGCATTGGGACTCATCCAAAAGTGAACTGGAGAGAGAGCCAGACAGGAAGGAGGGGGAGTTGGAGAGGGAAGAATGAGAAAGAGAGAACAGAGAAAGATGCAGATTGGGTTAAAGGATAATTCTAGCTTATTATAACTTGGGACTTATTTTTGTAGTTATGGCCATCATTTCAATTGTTGATAATAGCATACTCACCAACTTAATTACAAGAATTTGGACGCGTTGTGAAGTCCAATAGGGATTATACAAGTTAAAACAAACCTCCAAGTTAACGTCAAGACATAGGGCTGCAACTTGCAGTTATCTTTTATCATTTAGTCTATAAAATGTCAGAAAATAGTTTCTCATTACAGTTTCGTAAACAGCAATTATATGTGTTCAGATTTTTTTTTTTTTTGCCTGACTCGCAGTCTAAAAATCCAAAGATATTCAGATTACTATCACATAAGACAAAGAACTGCAGCAATATTCAAGAAGCTATAAATAGTGAATGCTTGGTATTTTTGCTTGAAAAATTATTTCAATGACTACTCAATTATCAAAAGAGTTGCCAATTAATTTTCTGTCAATCAACTAACCAACTATTCAACTAATCATTTTGCCTCTATTTGGAGGAGAAAACAAAGGCAAACATTAAATCATCAATCAAACTATCCATTATAAAAATTCCTCAGATTAAAAATGGACTTACTGGTTCAACTGTGTCCTACTGTACTGTACTGTAGAGTTTTCCTGTACAATGAGGGGTTAGTTCTGACATTTTGGGCATGTTCCCTTGTGATTTTACGGTCTATATAATAAATTGATGGCTTCTTTACAACCTCTTTGTTCAGCTGACTGTTTTTTGCCCCGTCGGTCTTTGTTGCAGCAATGCCCCCATGTTTCCAGATCTCAGCATTGACTTTGGCGAGCATATTGTTATCATAACTAACAGGAATGATGGCCAAAACTTTCAGGTGAAAAGAAAGAGAGGATCCTAGAGAGTGGAATCATTTTGCAGCTGAACCTCCGGTATAGCAGATATTCACATCCTCTCCATCCTTCACCAAGGTCAGCAGAGGGGCTAGAGCTCAGCCACGCTGTGTCAGTGCTCTCCAAGAGTCTAACCAGTGCACTCAGCCCTCTGCAGCAACCTTCTGTACCAGTTGATGCCAACAGATTAGGAGCTCAACACCTGGGGTGACAAAGAGGTGGTGGAGGGTAATGGTATCATTAGCAGATACTATGGAGACTTTACTCAGCACCGATCTGTTCCCAAGGAACAATGTCAAACTCCATCTGCCAGTGGAGGAGAGCCAAGAGAAAGAAACATTTACCTAATGATACGCCTAACACACAGTCACCGGACATTTGTGGACCATTAGTTAAGAGATGGAATGAGCAGCACACAGAATACTCCACAAGACACCACACTTACCTTCAGGATTGAAAAGCATGATTTAACTCACACTGTGTGGAATAATAATTCATTCAGACCTCTCCCACAAGCCAGGCAGAAAAGGTATTAATTTAATAAACCTGTAAAGAAAAACCCTGTCTGGAAGCAGAGTAAATGGCAGTGATGGATTACTCCAAGCTCAGAAACTTAATTTTAGGGAAATCACTTTAAACCTTGAACGCTGAGGACCTGAAGTATTTATGAGGAAATGGGGCTGCTTCAGTGGTAGAGCAAGTGAAGGAAGAAAATCATCTCACTCTCTCAGGGTCACGGCAGGTTCGGATCGAATGGGCAATACCTCAAGGTTTGGTCATGCACGCGTATGTGTGCGTGCATGGGAAAACATCACAAACACAGACACACACACACTGTTAAGGGCATTGTGTGTGGAGGAAATGAGAGATGCAGGGTGGCGTGTGCTGTGGACAGGTTCATAAAGACATCAACAGGCCAGCGGCTGCAGTGGTAACACACTGAGGGAAGATCGAAGCGCGCCCGACAGCAGCGCAGAGCGAAGGGATTAGATCATGAGACTGATCAATAGTGGCGTGAGATGGAAGTGGTGGCATGCTGTACATGATGCTGGCTGCAGCAGCTCTTGCAGCAGAATGGCCAGACAGAGCAGAGCGGACAAAGACATCAGGAAGAGTGACTGGCACAGAGGAAGGTGTCTGGTTGCTCTGTTGGGGTCCATTCACACAGGCTGGACAGAGCTTTGGCTCTAGCCTCAGCTAAGTAACTCTCGCTGAGGTGGGGATGCTATCACAAGGAGAATCTCTTTCATTATACTGTCTCCTGTAATTGAAACAGGGTAAAATACAATGTAAACTCATTAGGTACAAGTTAAATGGAAATTAAATCAGAGAGGTGGTGCTCTGTTTGTGTGTGTTTGTGAGTTAAAAGATGGAGCGAGAGAGAGGTGGAAAATTCATTCAGAAGTAATGAGTGTGAAAGACTCTATAAACTTGTCTGAGGTATTGATTGTAACACACATACCTGTACACACACAGACAGGCACACACACACACACACACAAAACAACGAAAAACTGCAGACATGAACTGTTCCTTCAAAATGTTTGCAAAGGAAGGTCTAAAATGGTGTCACTCTGCACTGCTGTGCCAGGCCTCTGAATAATTCATCGCAACACTTGATTGATGTCTTGATTGCACATTTACAATAGAACAACTTTGTTCGGCAAAAAACTCCAGACCTGTGGCAATGGCAACTGCTACACAATTACATTTCCTCACAAAATAATGAATCATTCTATGAGTATAAAAAAATGAAGGCAGAGATTCAATCTCTACATGGTCAAGACTTAGATCACTGTGCCTGGCAGCCATTCATCTATTCAAGCACACCTGCGAATTATAGTTTTGTTCAAATGTGTTACATTAGTACACTTGTCCCAACCCTTTTGGCCTTTTGCTGTTAAAATTAATCAGTGTCTACTTGTGAGCCTGAATCACACTATTGAATCGGTTGTGTACAGTTCAACTTCAGACTGATATTCCCTACTCAGAAGGATTTTTAGAAGCTTGAATAAGTATAATGATCCAGATACTTTCTTAAACCTTTAAATCATCATTGGGAACCATTTCTTCAATATGTCTATTTTGTTATTTAAAATGTATAACTCAAATATTATTTTTATGTTAGTGATTATTTTGATGGACTCTATGTGGCAAACATCTCAGCAGTCAGTGAGAAACGTGAACGCTGGGGAGAAGCTTTTGAACTCAACATATCTTCTTTGAAGGTGTAAGGGGCAATAACAGATACTAATCCGGCAGCATTTTAAAATGATACTACTTGACTCAAGTTTTCTGTCTCCTCTCAATTTCCCTTTCTGTACTGATAACTATACAGCCCTGTGGTTCCTCCAGTATGAAATTCAACCAATTCACACCAATCTGCTGCACTCAGCAGGCTCGGGCAGGGGAAAATGGACCACAACTGTGTGCCTGCAGGCTACTGAACAGCTAGAGGTTGGAGGACTTCATCCCATTCAGGCTATTCAAGCTCTCTGTGTTACACTTACTCCTTAACTTACTTCATACACTTGAAGAGGCATTTCATTTAATCCCTGATAAATGCTTTTTTCCTCTGCTTCTGTTTCATGAGAGCACACAGGTGGGGCATCCGTCTAGATTGCTTGAAAATCAAGACAAACGGCAAAATCTTTTCCTGTGTAACCACTGCTGAGTCATCTGTGATATCCCAGCCTAAAGAAGCAAAAATGCTCTGAGAGTGGAAAACCAGCTAAGCAATAAATATGCTGAATAAAGTGATGTTATCATAGGTAATCAATTGTACATTTTAGAGCTTCCATGTCTCCTCACTATTAATCTCTTACAGTCTCATGCCTGGGGAATTAGCAAACACTTTTGCAGCGAATTAACAAATCAAATGAAAGGGGGTAATCAATTACAAATGCCAATTAATAAAGTTCAGGCTTTAGCCAGGCACTTGCATCCCATCTGCTCCATAATTAAACTTATGAATTCAGCTTTACCTTTCCTCTGGTTCCAACATTAAATATTGCCTCCTCTTCCCTCGCATCCTACAGTATGGTACAACCTAGCAGAGGGTACTCAAAGCTGGTCTTTGCCAGAGAAATGGGCCACAGATACTAAGCAAATGGAGATGGATGGGGCTCCATGTGCAGAGCAGCAGAGAAGCTGTCCCTGATAAATGGGTTTTCACCAGGACACTTGATCTCTCTTGCTCTCAGCCTAAAAAGCAATTTCACACTTTGCATGTCTGTGAATATTAACAAACCCTCAAACCCTGCACTCAAATGTCATCTATTGTGTCGCACATGGTGCCAGGCAAGAGAGCCAATTTGATGGAGAGGACTGTTCCTCTGTGTGTTTGAAATAGAGTCAGAGGGAGAAAAAAAGAGAAATCTTGCTCTCTTTTCAGACATCCATCAACACAGAACAGGTATAGTATGGCTCTGGTTCCAAAGCCCCGTGAAATATTGCTGATGTCAAGATTCATATTGGAATCTGGCAAGGTCCTTCAAAGCTTATTCTCCAGTCTAGAGTTTTGTAATTATTCCATCTTATTTCTAACTTGAGCATTATCAACCAGTTTGATAATGTGCAAGTTGACATACTGCTATATTGAGGCGTTGTAGTGAGTGAAAAGTGGCAAGAGAATTTAATTTCACCTGACATTGTATCAGCTAGCCACTGTGCTTGTCACTGCACAGCACTACGCAGGGTTAATCCCACACTGCTGTCCAACATGGACAGATATGACATTCATCAAATGGAGCCATTTCGTTGTGATCTGCAGCCAGCAGCTTTGTGAATGAAAGTGTGGAGGAGGGTCGTTTGCTCCCTACATCCTTCTCTTTATCCCCTCCGCCTCCTCTCTTCTCCAGTCAAAGCGGCAGGTTGACCCATATGAACCATCTGTCATTGCTGCAGTGCCTCACACCTCTCAGTCTGGCCCCTGGAGATCAACAGCATATGCTGCTGCTGCTGTGGGCAGCCAGCTGATCTGGGGATGATAACCCAGGAAAAGTGCAGGCTGTATATCCCAGGGTTCAGAGACTAAGGCCATGCAGAAGCCTGGGCTCCACCCAGTCTGGAGGTCACAATAACTGGTCTGGATTAAGGTAGAAGAAAACACACCACCTTGCTTCTTAACCTTTGTTAAAACCGCTGTGCTCCATCTGTGGCATATTCTGAATGACTGTAGAAGGAAGGTGATGGTAACATACATCTAAAACAAATTTTGGCAAAGTACAGGCAAATGAAAATAACCTCTGATTAAACAAAATGATGAAATAGATGATTGGGATGCACACTCCTTTATGTTGCTATGATCACACTTTCCAAATTTTAACCAAAGTCGTAAATACTATTTTAATCATTTTGTGTGTGGCTTTGCATATTCCCAAACAGCAGTTCTAATTTAAACTACTTGACCTGGTAATTCTCTTTTTGTAACCCTTATTAAGGCAATGCTAAAGTGGTACTATTGAAAAAAAAGAAGTATGACAGAATATGCAACTTCTTAGATTTTTTTTTACAACAATTCTGAAACATACAAAAAATTTACCCACTATGAAAAAAGCTGATTTTTAAAATAACACACTAATACAAATGAGACAATAATTAAGTGACCAAAGGTGTGTGTGAAATCACACCACCCTCGTCTTAGAACTTTAAGCAAGTTCTGGAGGAGATGGTGCAGCTAAAATCTATTAATAATTCCATCCAGCTCACAACTGCACAGAATCTGCAAGTCCTGCGTGTGCCCCTTGTAGTCCGCAAGAACATCCACCTCCTACATAATCGCCCACGTCTCCTGATAAAGAGTCAAGAGCAGCTGCCATGCTTGACTAAATGCTCTCCTCTGGTGTGTATTCTTCTGCTCTTTTTTACCATATGGAAGAAAACAAAACCAAGGATGCATCATCAAAGATTTCAGCTCAGTTCACAAGTAATGAGCCTTTTCTTATCCCATCTCTGACCATAAAGCTTGACCTGAACTTTTCTTTCACGTGTGTCCAACGCAAAATCAAATCATCACCAGAGATCAATACAAACCAAACAGCTATTTTTCATGATCAGATTTAAAACAGAATGCACCTGCTCCTGCACAGGATATAGTCACATCCTGAAAAGGGTATGACTAGTTGAAAGAATATCTCAGGAATGTAAGTCATTGTAGAAAACAATCTGTCCTGATAATCAGCAAAATCGCAGCACCAACACAACACCAGTGGCCACTGGGTTTACATTCTTGTACAAAATGATACACAAAAAGCTAATATTTCCCTATGTAGAGTAGTCTATGCATTCTACTCAACACATCCCACCTTTGTGTCATTCCTCTGATGTTACACACATGAGTCACGAAGACAGCCAGAACCTGCGACAAGCTGGCTATGTTGTTTTTCCTAGAGTGCTTCCAAATGACAGATGTGAGTATGAAACTGCGATGACAGGTGTGTCTTGGAATGCCTTTGACCTGAAACTCAGGAATTCTGTCTGGACTCCAGAGATTAAAGCAAGAAAAGATTTGTGAGCCTGAAAAGTCCAGGAGGAGAAGTGTACAATGTATTGATTTAAGTATTATATGAATTTAAAACTGCCTTATGCCTGAAATCAGGAAGTTTAAGCCCTAGGACTCAGAATGGGCAGAATGAATGCCCCTTTTAAAAATAAAGAATATTCAAATTGTGTGTTTGATAACTCCTTAGAGACATGTCTTGGCGCTGCATGACTTTTCCACTGCACTGTGCCAAATCCCAGGGGGACCAGGGTGTCATATGGTGCCATATGAGAGTGCCCACTGTGATGATAATTTTGCTGGGCTGCCAGATCCTGCCCTCTGCTGCAGCATTGCTATGTGTGTGTTTTCTGTCCCTTTTGTGAGTGAGAGAGACTGAGAAAGACATGAGGTAGGGTGAGAGAGTGGGTGTTTGGGACAAGACCCATCTGTCCCTGCCCTCCGTCCCACAGAGCCATCGGCCCGGACAGGCCAGACCAGGCGAGGTCCAGCCGGACATGCTCAGCTGACACACCAGGGCTTGGATGGCGAAATGCCGGATGCTCTAATTAAGCTTATGCTGTTTGTCGACTTTCTCTGCATGGATGCCAACGTCGCAGCATGCCAAAGGGTTGTGAGTCACGCTTCCTGAATGTAGCGCCATGGACACTTGCTACAGGGGTGCTCTAGGAGGGGTGTGTCCTGTCCTGAGAGTACTGGGCCTGCAGCATGGCGATATGGTGATAAGAAAACAACACAAACCCAGGACAAGCTGGCCTCATGGACAGAAACAGCACCGCCACAGGGCTCTGACATTTCAGGAAAGCTACGGCGCTAACAACACTCTTTGTTTTCTGCCAGAAATCAACATTATGAACAGAAGCCTGTCTGCTAGAGAGAAAATTGCTGTGTCACTGAGCTGAAATGGAATGAACACATCATTGGAGACATTGTCCATTTAACATGGTGACACTAATAAATTCATCGCCAAATATCCTTGATTCCCGGACTCTAATATAAAATGAGGGGTGATTCAATACGCCAGGTGTAATTACCATGTGCAATAACGAGCAACGGTGACGGCAGAGCTTTTCTCTGCCAGGGTAGATTATAGATTGTAGTAATTGCAATTCTGCCTTAATTATGGATATAGCACTTTCACGCAACAACCAGAGACAATGTCTCAGATGCGTTATCTCTAGTATCGTCTTAACTGTGGTGGCAACATCAATCAATATGTAATTACATTTTGGGCTTTTTAGTATACAAATTAATTATAGAAAGATGTCATTGATAATTAAACTGCTAATTTGTTTCCAGCTTCTTCAAATTGTACAATCTTTGTTATACTTCAAATGACAAAAATGAAAACGAACTAAATCATGTGCTGCGCATTCCTTGAATACGTGCCCTCATTCTCTAGCAGCCCACATTCAAGTATCTGTTTCAGGCTAATCATAGCAGTCACAAGTGTTTATCAGTTAGAGAGAATCATCTCAAAAGATTGTTTTACTGGCTGTGGTCGGACAGTAAAGCAAAACCAGAAAGTGAAAGGAGGTGTTAGAGTGAATACATGGGACATACCCCTCTCTGTTGTCCTCTTCATCCGGGTTTGAGATGAGCTGAGATCCAGCTAGGGATATATCCAGCGCGGCCAAAGGCAAGTCTCTGTAGGCGAAGCTGACCAACTGGACAGGGGCCACGCACTGGTTGTCCTCCTCCACCTGCTGGGAGATCACCTCCAGCTCTGAGGCCCCAGTTTGGGGAGGGGCCCTGTGGCACACACACACACACACACACACACAAACACCACAACCGGAGCAACATTAGAGTCAGAGAACTGGATGTGTATGCTGTGAGTGTCATCTTAAAGGACCATACCTGTTGGTGGTTTTCGTATGTTTTAGCTCATTATAGCTGAAATTTGCATCTGCATGTTGTCCCTCTGTGCAGTGGTGTGAAGTCTACAGCAAAGATGGCAGAGTTTGGAAGGTTGTATGGAAGTGTTCTTAAAAAACCTCAAAACTGTTCCAGGTAGTAAAGTGTGATAATAACTACAGGGACTATGCTTAATTTTGATGAATGAAAGTCCCTGTTTCAAGTCTGTATTGTCACCTGCTCCTGTATACCCTCAACAAGGACACATTTACCTGGCAAGCCATGAAAAGGTGGTATTCATACATTTCATATTAGCAAAGTATGCAGTGAAGTCTCAAACCACAGTAAATATTTGCATTCCAAACAATATTAACATCAAAGATATCACCTTTAACCACAAATGATGCATTTTTCATTGCTTCTGACTACTTTCCAAAGTGTTCATGAATGTTTAGAATGATTTGTACCTTCCAGACAGCCATTAGTTTCTATTTATCACTAGAGACAGAAAATCAAACTTAAAACTTTCCTGAGATGTGTGGTCTATGACAATGACAATTAAGTGTTTTTGTTTTATGTATGTTTTTGCCCAATTGCTAGCTGTTACCATTTCTTTGGTACAATCTGCTGGTAACTAGCAACCTTTTTAGGGCAAGAAATGGTCAAAATTTACATTATTCTTTTTACAACATTTATTTACAACATATAAGTTACATAAAAATGTTTACTGAAACTTTCCCTATGTTTATATTTTGTTGAATACTGAAATTAATGGAAACCGATGGCTGCTTTCTGGAAACCAATATAAAATACTTCTAAAAATTGTTTATATTGGCCAAAGTGTGCAGACCTACCGGTAAAGTCTCGTAATAACACAATATTTTTCAAATTGGTCAAATGACATTGGAGTTCAGATGTGTTTTTTTCCATTTTGATTTTTCCAGTATGTTCTCTGTAGAGTTATATTTGGCAGGACCAGACAAAGTGTCATTTTATCTGCCAATGAGGTCCTAAAACTTAAATGTGCAGGGAGGGCTGCGATCCTACGAGCTTAGCCAATAGCGGACAAGGAGAATTTACCCTGGAAAAGGAGTCTCACATGGCTTGGCAGCCGTCCCAGTGCAGCCAGTGTGGAGACATCAATAACTCCAGTGCTTAGCGGTGGAGGAAGGCATTGATTACAAGACACAGGGAACAAAAGCCATCGGGTTGGCGAATTCTACAACCTCTGTGCTGGAGGTGAAAGTGAGGAGTGAGTGGGAGGAAACAGTTAGTAGAAGATCACTGAGCAGACCCACCTTCCTGTTAAATGTTAATGTAGGCAGGCCTGAAGAGGAAAATAGGTCTTTCTTTTTCCTGACTTAGTTCTTGAGTAATAGTGGTTTAATGGACTCTCTTGAAAGGTTGTTTTGTTATTCTCATTGGAAACCAAGAATCACCTGAACTATTTTGTCTTAACATGGGACAATATGGTTATCCTGTGTATATAAAAGGTCTTGCACTTCCTCCCTTTGAATATATGATCCTTTCATTATGCAAGCCCTGCTAGATGTGTTGTTTAGCTTGAGGGTCAAACACCCATATATTAACATGCTCGCCACAAAACACGCCTGCGCAGTCCAGTGTTATCTATGGACTTGGCACCTCTGACCAACCACAACAAGGCCACTAATCAGTCATGACAGACACAAACTGTTTAGTGCATCAAAATCACATTTCCAGACAATCACAGAGCAGGCCAGGAGCCATTATTTGCAGAGCCCAGTAGAGTGGCTGGTTGCCATCCTGAGGAGGGAGCGGAGGCTTCACATCTGAACACTCTGCTCCCTTCAACGATGCAGGCAAGGACAGCCAATGGCATGCTAAAGGGCTGGGATCTTTTCCGAGGCATGTGATATTAGCAAAACGCCATGAGGAAGCAAAAAGGTTAACATAGAGCGTGCATGGCTAGGGGGGAAATCTCGCACCCATGCAGAGTAAGAACTAAGGCTAACCATGAACCCAGTTTCTTCACCAGCCAATATTTATAAATGCTGGTCTAACATACATTACATGTTATTGCTCATAAGGCTGCAGTTACATGAACTTGCAGCAAAATATTAAAATGCAAAACAACTAAATGAAACTGGTTATACCTCAACTTTTCCTCATTTTTTTATTTAACCATGATAGATATTATCATTATTATACGGTTCCTACACAAACAAATAACTTTAACTGGTACTGCTTTATTAAACTCAATGCATTAGTCATATATATAATATCTTTTATAGCATTTGTAATACATGTGTAAATGTTAATTTGTTTTGACCTTGTCTTTTAGAGAGTGCCGTAGTTTTAAAACTTTATGTTGTGTTTGTGTTGTAAAGTCTGGTTCCTCCTAGTGTTTAATCATTGCTAGCAATTGACTCCTCTCGTGTAACTGTAATCCATAATTCCCCCAGCATTTGTACATCACATCATAATAAATCACCATGCAGAGATCAATAGATATATAAAAAATATAGGAGTCAGCTGAGACCCCTCCTCTCTAGCTCTAATTCATTTCTCAAAAAATGTTGTGCTGTTTGTCACAACATGACAGGCATAATAATTTTTATTTTCTTTATTTTAACTTCAAATAAGTATAGATAATTTTATTATTAATAATGTTTAATTCTGCATCCTTTTCACCTAGAAGGTATAACTGAATATCAGGCTCCTTACAGAGACATTCCTCAGAAACACATTTTTTGTAAACACATACAAAAAAAGTGTCTTTTTACTAGACATTTTCAACAGGAACATCTTGGCAATATTTAAATGAATCTCATCTGTAATCTATATATATATCTATCAAGCCTGAGTTTTTTCCCCCCACAACCCTTTGTGAGAAAGGTACTCAAATACCCCTGAAGTCCAGTACTGCTGAACTCTACAGAAAGCAAAACTAGTTTATATCTTTTTACTCTAACACCTGTGCACATAAAGCAGGTTCAAACGGTGACATAAGATACATCTGGAGGGAATACATGAACTTCTCAGGCTGTAGCTGGGGCTATGTTAACTGACAGTGAAGAGGGAGTCTGCATGTAAAGTTAGAACATGTTACACATAAACTAAGGCTATTTTTATGTTTTATTTTATTTCATACTTTTTGTTATTTGGCTAAATACACTAAGGTCAGCTGCACCCAACTTTTTCTTGTACAGTATTGGAAGATAATAGCCTTTTGGTTAGAGAGGCTGTTGTGGCTCAATGGTTTTTATTTCAATTCTGCACACTTGCTGTGAAACTGTAGCTGACATGTCCTATAGTTCAGCTCTCTCTCAGCAGCCAGGTGTGACTGTACAGCAAGACAGTGCTTAAAAAAAGGGGTATGTGTGCAAGAGTCAGCACAGGCCACAGCTTAGATCGTTATACTGCTATGAGAATCCAACAAAGGACAACAACAATGTTCAAGCAGAGAGTAATACGGCTGCTTCACCAATAGCAAGAAGACAAGGGATAAGATTGATGGCTTTTTTAAATGTTTTAAATCACCTATCCTGAGCAATAAGTTCCCTGCCTCTGTCACTTCAGTGGATTTTAAAGCGCTGCCTCAGCACAAACTGCTTTCCAGAGGGCATTGGTATCATTGTCATTCTGAGTGCTCACTGCCACGGTATTTCTAGCCAGCTGTCTACAACCCAGCCGCTCTGTCTTACCCAATAAGTTTGTATATGGACACTTGGCTGCTCCTCAGTGAACGGCAATTCACTGTCCTGATATCATCAGGAAACTGAGACAAAATGTGCCAAATCACTAATATGGGCACTGGCCAGATTTCCCAGCAGCAGCAGCAGCAGCTCCTGACACAAGCTCCTGATACAAGAGAACATTTGTAAGATCAGATCTTTTAGGCAAGACCTGCTCTTTTGATGTCCAAGGGGAAATTACAGCACTTGACAATTCCATTGCAGCAATGCAGAATGATGGTGTTTTGTTGGTCTTTGGGATCTTTTCTTTATTGTTAATAGAGCAAAGACTTCGGCTTTTAATTCATCGTAGAATATTCACATCACCTCATTTAGCAGTAAGAGAAAATGACAAGAAATTTACTCCGCCGACATCCCAACAGCAGCTGCTTGATCTACAAAAGCAGATGCCAGACACAAGCATTTTGTTAGGGAATAGAGACACACACACAAAAAACAATCTTATTTAGTGGTTGAATCTATTATCTTGAAGAGTTTGGACTTAAGTGTTTTAGTGAGGAAAATCAATAAATTAGAGAAGAATTGATGTTTTAGCAACTTGTATTCACTGAATAATACCATTAACACCGTGACACATTATAGCCTTAATATTCAACGATAAACTACGTCCTGGAAATAAGTGCACGGCAATCAGAAACTCTCTATTTAAGCAAAATTATTGTAATACAAAAGGCTTATCAATAGATTTCATTAATAAATATGCCATGTCAGTACATAAAACTGAAGTGCAAGTGAAATTTCAGCAAATCTGAATGATGAAATATACATAGACAATAGTTGCTTAAGCTGTGACCTGCTAATCAGCAGACCTTATTCTGGTGATTGGAGAGAGACTTCATTATGCCAAGAAATTAAGAGCAGCATGGCGCCAAGTCATGTGACACACAGGTTACTTACAGTAATGTTAGCTGACCTGTTTCAAAGCCACTGGGCTCCTGTGGGAGAGGTGGTGTTTGCTCTTTGTTTGCTGAATGAGAAAAAAATGCACAAAGTTCCAGCAAACACTAGCAAGCACTGTCTCATCAGCGTAAATGTAGCTTTTGTGTTTATGCTTGAAATGCAGTGTTATTTTTCTTTTTTCAAATTTCTCTGCTTTTTTAAATAAAAACCACATGGAGACATGAAAAATTTTTACATTTTATATTAAATTGTTGTGTGAAACATGTAAGTAAAATCCCTTTGAATTTGTTGTATTTGAGCATCTAATGTGTTTCCTATCCTGCCTCCCACTGTTTCCAGATCAGAGATACTACAGCACTACAGACAGAGCAGAGAGAGAGAGAGAGAGAGAGAGAGAGAGAGAGAGAGAGAGAGAGAGAGAGAGAGAGAGAGAGAGAGAGAGAGAGAGAGAGAGAGAGAGAGAGAGAGAGAGGGGATTTACAGCAGCATCAAGTCTAAGAGAGCAGGGGTGAAAATAACTCCAAAGACCTTTCTCTGCATGAGTTTCCCATCTGTCACTTCACAGAGAGTCACCGGCATTCAGCTACATTAAATCATGCCTTTGTACTACTAACCAGTCAACACATTCTCTGTATTGTCTAGTTACAGATGTTTTGCCACAATGTTCTCCTTCAAATTGACTTGTAATCAACCATTAACTGTCCTTATCTGCAGGTCTGAGGCCCAGACAGAGATCTCTGTTGGTTGGAAGCAGCATCCTGTGCCTTTAACCAGAAGATGCAGCTGACTGAACCCATTTTGCATTCACCCCTCACTCAACTCCACTCCACCTCCTCCCACTCCACTCCATTCCCCTGCTCCCTCCCTTTTCCCTTCTCTTAGCCCCAACCACGGCTGTCATCAAAATGCAGGGCCTGTCTGGGGGACCACACACAGAGTAATTATTAATAAGAGAAGATGACAAGTGAGCATCCCTCCTGAATGCTAAGAGATGCCAGCGAGAACTGGAGATTGCCGGCCGCTCTCGCTTCAGAGATGCTGGACGAGGCCGAGCTCTGCTTTCCCGCTGATCCCTGTTCAAAGTCGTTAACAGGAGGGGCATGAGAATATACAGGTCCCATTCTGCTATTGTAGCACGCTGAGATGCCCTGTGCATGAGACTGCGTGTTCATAAATAGAGATTTAAGATTTCACACTCTCTCAGACATGGTTTCAAACAAGAATCTGGTGGGTGTACTTACTGGTTGCTCATGTTGAAGTCCTGTTGCTTCAAATAGACGTCCGCACTAAATTACCCTGAGTGTGAAATGGTATTTCACCACTGCAGAGACCTGGCTCCTACCACACCTATGGAAAAGAGAAAAGAATGATGTATTTACTACGGAAAAAGAAAATTGTAGAGCAAATCATGGGTAAACTCCATATGCTAAGGAAGATTGTGTGATATGACTGAAAGCTCAAGAACAGCTACTAATGGACTAATGGTGAGATCGTTGCTGTTTCCAAGGTCAAGAATGAACTTTCAGTCTCAAAATCATACAGCTCAGTAGTGTAACACAACTGTATGCACAATTATCAGTATCAGAGCTTCTGTGTGTGCTTTTCCTGATGGGGTCCTGTCCTAACTTCAGCTTCAGCTATGCTCCGTTCAGCTATTTTCCTGGGGAGCACTAAACTGTAATGGATTTGAAATCTCCTCCAATATACACTCCGCTCTGTGAATCAGGGGCTGGGGAACATCACACCTCTTGCATAGCAAGTACAGCAGGATGCTAGCTCTTTGTGCCACAGGATAGAGAACCATTCATGTCCAAGTCCGTTCAAGTGAAAGCCCACTCCAGCTGCTTTGCATGAAACAGACATGACATGATCAGACAGGATAGTCACAAACAAAAAAAAACAAGTTCAATGCTCAGTGTTGCAAGGTAAATGTACTAAGAGATAAACTATAACTACACTTATCTCACATTTGCATTGTTGTTCACAAGAAACACACCCACCTCCCTGACTTACACAGTATTGCACAGATTCAGGATAGTGTGTGATACACAGTGAAAACCCTCAGACATGGAGAGGTGAGGAGTCAGCATTCACAGCCACAGCAGACCACAGCAGAGTAATGTAGTGAAGCACAGCAGATTAAATGCTACTCAGGATAAATCAGCCCAGGTCATTCAAGGGCTGAGAATGATATTGTTCCACTGCAGCAGCCCCCCAAAAATGTGGTCTTTAGCATAATTCTTGGGTGGAGGTGGGGGGTGGGGGGGAGAACAATTGATCGCTATAGGATGTTCAGAAAGTCAAAGAGGTCAACACCTTGCAAAATACTTTACAAGGAATCAATGCAGAGGTGAGCAGAAAGGCAAGTGGGATCAGAGGTGCAGTGTAAGCCTTTCTGGAGGTAATTTACTACACAGCAAAGTATTTTCTGTACTTGAGTAAATCACAATATCACAATCAGCATCTCAAGTTGCCACTTATTACTGTAAGTACAGTCTAATAATCAGCGGAGGTGGGGCAGCAATTCTTACTATTGCATTGCACGAAACAAGCACTGTGGACTATTTCTGCCCAGGCTTTTGCATTTAACGTGATCAAGATGCATTTGCAATCATTTCCCACCAAGTCATAGGCAACATAAACAGTTATGGTGCTGTTAACATTTCCCCACTGTGCTCAGAGGCCACACAGTCTGATTCTTGTTCACGATTAAACCGACACAAATACATCGACAACCCATTTAAACACCAGCCCGAAAAGAAACACAAAGACACACTAACCTCTTGTGTTTTCTTGCTCTACATTGTGTAAAGTGTGGTCGTGACTCCTTTGCCCTCGCAGTGATGATGGTAATATCTCCCTCCTCGCCGATGATGATGATGATGATGATGATGATCAGTGTGAGGGAAGCTCGGATCTTGCTGTGAGTAGGCTGCGATTCCTCTTAAATTTGCGTTGGCCAAGCACCCGTATCGCCTTTCTGAAGACAGCGCACGACGAAAACACCTACTCCGGAGTGAAAGCACCATCCTTCAGCGGAGACGACGAGGCTGTCACTGAATCAGGGAGATAATGACATATTCGGAGGGAGGCACAATGTGCTTGCAGGGCTTCCCCCACAATCACACCAGGGACTCCATGTGCCCGATAATAAAAAGAAGAGGTTCACGACCGGGAGCTGTCCAGGTGCTGAAAGCGGGATTCCAGCGGCTACAGATGTGTGACGAGCGGCGCCGTCAACGCGCAGGACTACATTAAAAAAATACACACAAGCAGTAATGTCAAATCAATAATATATATATAGTCTACATCCCTATTATAAGCTACAAGAGCCCACAGACGTCACTCTTTCTATGCCACCCTGGACGCGTCGACGTAGAAAAACACTCTCGCTTCACTTCACCTCTTGAGCTTCAGAGTTCCTCGCGATAACAACCCACCCGCACGAAAAAAAAAAAATCCTAATACTCTTACACTGACTTCAAGTGTTTCTGTGGGGCTCAATAGGGAGTTCATGTCGACTGAGTCTTTTTTTTCAATTTAATGCAGTTCATTAGTCTGCAGCATAATATCCCCAGAGAAGATCTGCTGTGATATTTGAGAAGTATCCCAAAAATGTAGCACAGGAATTAGGCCCCGGAAACACCTAAGGGTAGTAAAGAAAAGTCATTGGTAATAGGAAAAAAATGGTAACACTTTCTAATAAGGCACCCTTCATAAATGGCTCATGAGTTGTAACTGGTGGCTTTAATAATAATTTACTTATGCTTTACCCAAAGTTCAATTATACTTGAACTTTGGGTTGCCAGGTTGTGAAAAGGCCCTTTGACTGGTATTTATCGTTTCTATTTGGTAATAATTCAGTGAAAATGTTAGTAATAGTAAAAAAAGGTTTTCTCACTTTTTAATAAGCCATCAAGTCTGCAGTTATACCCTTTTAATAAAGGCTTTTACCACTTGAAAGATAAAGCAGGTGCCATACTGGAGGAGGATAAACAAATTAAAGCAAAGTGAATTTCACAATCTGGAAACCTAAGATCTAAGTGTGTGGAAATCTCTTTTATCAAGTTTGGGCACAATCTGGAAACCCAAAAGTTGTTCTTCTTTTATGACTGATAAAAAATGATTAAAGTGATACTAAAAAGTATCAGGGAATGATTTATTACCATTAATAAAAGTCATGAATTACAGCTTATAAATGTCTTATAATGGGTGCCTTATTAGACAGTGGCATCAAAACGATTAGAAGTGAAATTTAACTAGGTCTGTATGGTAAGGCCATTAGTCTCATAACTATCAAATAATCAAAAACGGAACAGAAATGTAATTAAAATCCATTTAGCATCTCTTACGTGTTGCCTGAATGTGGCTTGTATAACCTGAGAAGAGCCAAGCCCTGATTTCATCACCACAATGCTCAAAAACAACACAATTACCTATTTAGAGAGTTGTAAACAATAAAAGGAACTGCCAGTTGGTGAGTCAACTAACGGTTCTGAGCAAAAAGCAGTAATTATTTCTTTGAAGGAAGCTGTGTCTGATGTGTTCTTAGACTACAAAAAAGTTCCCACGATTCCAGTCATGCCTTCTTTGCATACCATTCATTCAGTTGTTGTCTTACCAAACCCAAACACGCTGAGCTCACATGCACAACAGGTGATTTCCTCACCCATCTGTGCATGATCTCATGATGTAACTAAACATGTCAACAAAAACAAAATGTAATCTACTCATCTCATACATCAACATTACAGTGATTTCTGGGAGACTTTTTAAATCACATAAATGGCGTCATTTGACACCATTCATGTTTCATTTGACACCATTTATGACATAAATTACCTACAGTAGGCAGTATCCTGACATTTAGCTTGCCATTTACAATGTGGACAAACTGCAATCACAACATTTTTTAGGCCAAGGGAGGAACACACCCACATGACAGTTTCTTTGTAGGTCCAACAAAAAGCAGCAGAGTTATTCTGAAGCATCACTATGACTCACCTCAGGAACCTGCACTAACTACCAAAGCTGGGATTTCAAAGGCAGGTAAGGACGCAGTTTTTGCTTTATTTAAAGCAGAGTGAGAAGATATGCCTAAAAATTCACCAAAATTATTTAGTGAGACCTTTCAGTTTTAAGAAATTATCATATGTAGGTTTGTTTTTATCATTTGCATCTGAAACTTCTAGTTATGACACGCTTCTCTTGGTGGTGAGAGATCATTTGCTTTTCTGTGACAAAAATGCTTTATGTGTTGTTGTGTTTTCAGGTAACAGGAAGAAAAATATTCCAAATGATGGCAGGTAATAATAAAACATTACCAGAAAGAACAACACATGCTTTTAAAAAGTGGCTACACTGCCCTGTTAGAGCTATCTTTTCTGAAATGTTATGTCTGTATAGATCACGGAGACCCCTGTGATGGGCAGGAAGCAACCTATTGCATAAATGGAGGGACATGCTATAAAATATCTTCTATGGATACACTCTCTTGTGTGTAAGTTACACAAAAAAATCCTTTTCAAGTGTCTTAGATGTAAGAATGATTTTTCAGAAACTTTAACTTTGATGGAGGACTATATAAACGTTTCACACCATGACAATATTAGTGACAAACTTCCTCTTTGCTGACAGACTGCCTACATTTTTCTACATCATATCTTACTTTAGGTGCAATGAAAATTACAAAGGCAGCAGATGTGAGCAGTTCCAGCTCTTCAGCAGCTCCACCAATGCAGGGGAGGCCGGGTTAATTGCAGCCATGGTCATTGTTGCCCTCCTCATCTTAATGGTGCTGGCAGCTGTTATCTACTACATATGCAAGTAAGTACATTGTGGGTTCAGGAAGGCATCTAAAAATAGCATTCAAATGAGAAAGTGTTTTATGTGTTGTGAAGTCTTAGTGTGATTGTTCTTTAGCCAGAAAATATTCTTTTGAAGCTAATAATTATTACTTGTATTCTCATGCAGGGTGTTGAAAGCCAAGCAGCAGAGCCAACAGAGCAGTCAGCAACAGTATTGGAGAGTAAAACCCAGAGTATGATCTTTCTTTTCATGTACTGTACATTTATCTTCTCTTGTGGTTCTGAGCTAGATGGGATGGTGAAATAATTCTCAGATATGAGTGTCAGTTGTCCTTGCTGTTTTGGTTATGAATATGGGGAACTTTTAGAAACAGTAAAAGAGCTGCACTGACCTTAACTAGCCAAAGGTCAAGGCAAACAAAGCTGATGGCTGAATTATCATCTCATGAGATTTATGGATTCAATGCAGTTTTTTACACATAGGTGTAATTTATTAACAGACACACACAAACAGGGTGTGAGTAGGTGGGAATTGAATCATATCTAGCTCAGTAGCCTTTTCTACCACGGCTATGAAGTTGGCACTGGTTTACTCGTGTTAAATCACATTTCAATCTATGTGCTTTGTCTGAAATGTATTTACAAAGCATAGGTGGACTATGTAAAACATAATTTGTGAAATTTAATTCATGATATTAAACTTGTAATATGGAATTATGAAATAACCCTTTGTATCAGTTAATGAGTAGGTTGAATTTTGTAATCGCATAAATGATCCCTGCTGAATGATTTTAAAGTGTGATTTCTGGTGAGCGACTGCACACAAACACACATTTGCATTTGTATACTCATGAGGATCCTAGTTGACTTGTCATTACCTCAACCTTTAACCTATTCTTATCTTAATCCTAAATTTAATCTTCACCCTAAACCATAATTGCCCCTTGAATTAGTCAGGACTGGTCAGGATGACCTCACTTTACTAAAAATGGCTCTCACAAAGCTGGACATAACAGGAGCACACACACACTTCAAACTGAGTGATACACTGTGTGTGTGTAAGTCTTTATAATTAGCTTATCCCAAGCCATTCATCAGTCTCCTTAAATCTAAAAACAGGGGCACAGGAGATCCCAGGAGTTTTATGATGAGAATGGTGGCATTAAATCTGATTCAATTCAGAGAGTTTAGGAGGGGAATTAAAACTGGTTGGAGTACATTTCCAAGGTTTTAGGTTTGTTAGTCTTCCCATTTTGATGGACAACTGGAAACAACCAACAGCAGTTGAAAAATCTTAAATTGGACTGCTGACAGCTTAGTTACTCCCTAAAATTCTTGTCACTATTAATACAACACAGTTGTTCTTGCACACCCACTCAGGCATTAAAATCTGGAATTGTTCTTGTTAAATGCAAAGACAGAGTCTTAACGTTGGCATTTGGTGCAGAAGTGATGATGTGAAAATGTCACCCTATGTTTTTGTTTTCAATTACTGCAGTGACAATAGTTAGAAGGAAATATCTGGGCAGGGTGGGCCCTAAAAGGCCACTACATGTGATATAGAAACTTTGGAGCTGTACATGCTGCCATACTACTTTGTTTTATAAAGCAACTGGGTTCCTTCCATTGTGTATTTAAGGCTTTTATTTCTCTCAAATACAGAAATTCATATATTAAAAGATACTGGATTGTTGGCATAGCTTTTAAAGGGAAAAACACATAAACTTCAGTATGAAACCATCAAACTGATACCATTGGTCAATGG
The DNA here is from genome assembly GCF_910596095.1 of Thunnus maccoyii. Classification (NCBI taxonomy): domain Eukaryota; kingdom Metazoa; phylum Chordata; class Actinopteri; order Scombriformes; family Scombridae; genus Thunnus; species Thunnus maccoyii. Next base: position 17,057,080 of record NC_056537.1, on the reverse strand, counting down.
CCTTTTTGTGTCAGAAATGCAATGAGTTGGTTCCACCTAGTGGCTAATGTTGTAATGGCAAATAATTTGTTTGCAGAATTCATAAAATGTATATAAAATACATGTTAAAAGATTTATTTGATTTTCTAAAACATCCTGCAGACATATTTAAAACTGTATCAAACATCACAAGTTTTATCTAAAAGTTTTCTGTGTGACTCACACATTTCTGTAAACAACTTACTCTTACAGGCTTCTGGCTTTGTCAAACTCATGTGCAATTTTCAGCGCTGTGCTGTTGAGTCCCACAGACTGCATGTTAGTGATGATGGTGACCACTACCCCTTGTGGGAGGAGGGGGGTCTGTCCATGGCACTGGGCTGTCTCTTCACTGGGTAACACCAGGAGGACACTGCTAGCCCCCACAGCGCCTCCTGTGTGCGACACATAGTGCCTGCGCTTCCTGCACTGGCCGTATTTCTGCAGTTCCTCCACTACCAGCCAGCCTTGGGCATACCGTCCATCCTTATCCCAGCTGGCCTCTGTCCTGTCAACTGCTGCCCAGAGATCCAGGGCGGTTTTGGGTTTGAGGAAGCCTGGCAGCAAACCTTCAGTGTCCTTCAGGTGGGCCACCTGGTAGCTGTAGAGTAGAGCGTTACCAAACAGCAGCAGGTCTCCCACAGTGGAAAGGAAGCCGCCTCCCGCCCACTTGTAAGAGTTGTCTACGTATGGGCAGTTCACAACACGTCCTCTCTTGTTGAGATGATAAAATCTGTGGAGGAGAATCATCTGTAAACTCTGACTCACCATCAGATTTTTAACATACCATACACATTCGAAAAACAATCACTATCTGTATAATAACCATAACAACCACTAAGAAATAAGAGCTCTCCACAAATCGCAAGTCTAACGTTGCTGATACATCTCTTTTCTATGCAGTTCGACTTGTCTAAGTGCTTTGGACATAATTGGACTTCTATATCTTGGTTTTAGATTACCTGGAACGGTGGTAAATAATAGGTTCATTCTCATCAGGCACAGTATTGAGCATTCCCACTTCACGGAACATGTTCATCATAAGATCCAGGAAGCGCTGGCCGGCAGCCTGCTCCATAACAGCACTAAGTAGGGTGAAGGCATGGGTGGAGTAGAGAAAAGTAGTGCCTGCATGTAACAAAACATAAATCTTTCTCATTAAAACACAAAGTTTGAAACTGTATTGTATTTGAATGGTTCAGCAAGCAAACATGTGCTTTACCAGGTTTGAAAATGAGTGGGTCATCCTTGAAGAGGTCCAAGGCCTGAGTGACACTTTCAAAGTTGTCCTTTAAGTAGTACTCTTCGTGCTCAAACTCTTTTTTCTTCTGAGCCTGGGTGGCTTCTTTGCCTTTTGTGTTCTGTTCTTTTGTGGGTTTCTCTTTGTTTTCAGACGAGTTCTTTTCATCATCTTTCTCTTTCACAGGTGGCTTCAAAAGTCGCTTGGCTTTCTCCTTGTCCTCCCTCACTTTCTTTGCATCCTTCTCGTAATGCCGTATACCGCTTAGGTGGGACAGAATCATACGAGGGGTTATTGTGACCTGAAAGAACAGAATAAATAACGAGCATGTGAGTGGAGCATGAAAATGAACAACCACACTGAATTGCTGAAAATTAAATTACAATTTGTCTCAGTTTGGGTTACTTACATGCTGTCCATCAAACTGTTTTTGGGGAAACTCAGGGACATATTTCTGGACTGGGACGTCAAGATCTAGTTTTCCCTCCTCACACAGTCGTGCAGCAGCTGCAGATGTGAGGGGCTTACTGATGCTGGCGATTCGCATCACGGTTTCTGGTCTGCATGGCACACGATTCTCCAAATCAGCATAACCGAACCCTGAATTACATGAGGAATTTCAATGCATCATATAAGAATGTGAATGTGTTTTCAGATGAATATGTTAATGATTGTATGTGTTCCATTTTAACATAATTAATTGTAATAAATCAAAATCATACTGTATAATGTTTGGGACCTTTCAGTAAATGAAATAAGACCATGGCAGAGGATGATGCTTAATTTCACATTGTACACAGTGTTTGAATTGTGCACATTGGGCACTCCAAAAGAGCTATAAAATTGACCTTGTATTGAGATTATTTTGTCACGCGTGTTAATCCCAAAGAACTTCCATGCTCAAGTGAACTTAATTTGGTTGACAAAACTCCAAACAACTGTCATAAACAGTGAGAATCAGTAAGAATATCAGGAGTATTTGCCACAGTCATAGGCTGTGTACGCCTCTGTCCCTGCCCCAACCGGTGTTTTGTTTTAGTGAACGTCTAAGTAGTTGGTATGTATTTTTCGTTTATGTGTATTGTGAATTAAACATATACAAAAATAATTACTAATATAAAACATATGTCAGTGTTGACATGATGTTAACAAGATTGGCAACCTTTCAGGCAATTCAGCAATTTGAGAACATTGGCATACTGTTGGTGTTGTATCATTGTTGCCACAAATTTAGTGAAGGTGGCAAATGTGAAGCAACCTTAGCAGCAGAAGGTGTGGACCAATGTTTATTTGTCTCATGTGCCAATGTTGTCAGCCATGTTGATGCATCAGCCAAATCAGTTAGGCCCACAATACAAATTTATGTTAGGCAAAGCAATCCAGTTACATGGGTTTTTTAAAGATTGCTTTCAGACATATAAAAATACTCTGCATAGTAATTTGTGTATGAGGGGTTTCCAAAAAAAAGTATAATTAGCCTACTTATTTATAAATTCTTAAAATTACATCTCCTTCTCTCTCATTAAAAAATCCAGAATCAATAAATATGCAAATATTTTTCTTTTAAAAGTTTAACCACTGGAAACAAGATGTCTCCTACTTCACTGTAAAATCCATTCTCAGTGTATATGCACTGGAGGCTTCAAGTTTCAAGCTGCAGACCGGATGATTACTGGCTCCAACCTAGTTTTGATGTCAATCCTGCTCGTTTATATACGTGTTAGGTTCAGATTTAAGGTGAGCACAAAGAATATTTCTTCCTTCATCAGATGAATGTGAAAACAGCCTTCTAGTGTCAAACTCTGCAAATACATCATTCTGCACAGTGAAGCTCAATCATATGGAATAACAAGAAGAAAAACACATTTTTGACGGGGACTTTAATGTTTAAATACACTGCGTGCAGCACCTTTAAAGGGGACATATTATGTTTTTTGTGGTTTTCTGTTATTTATGTACTGTTATGACGCTGGATGTCTGTTAAACCTGGTCAAAATTCCAAAACTTGAGGTTAATGTATGTAGAAACGCTCCCTGCACGTCAAAATCTCAGGCTTCAACCTGTCCTGAATGCTTCATTTTTTGCAACGTTTTTTTTCCCATAAACAGATGTCTGTTCTGTAGCCTTGGTTGCTAAGGTTGTTGCTAAGGTTTTTTCCATGTGTTGTTCACTTTGTCATTTCTCATATTTCGGATTGGATTCCGGCTCAAACATGTATGGATATATTGGAGAAGTTGACATTTAAAGTAAAGAGTGAAAGAGAAAAAGTAGTGAAATCCTTCTAATATAGTTTGTTTCCTGGCTGGTTGATGTAACCTACGGAGCTGGTGGATGTCTGCCAGGACGCAACTTCTGGAAGCTAACCAATCAGAACAGGGTGGGCTCATTTAGAGCTAAAACGGCCTATTTCAGGCAGAGACTGAGCTGTGGGGCTGCATAAAGGCTCAGTATAAGATACATAAGGAGTTTTTTGAACTGTAAATCATGCAAAGATATTCCAGAAGAGCCACAGATTTAAAACATAGACCTGGAAATGTGCATGATATGTCCCCTTTAAAGTGGACCTGGCAGGCACCAACCTTCACTCCAGATCTGAGCACCATCCACAGAGACCCCAACCACCAGCCCTGGAGCCCCGACCTCAGCCTGACAACAGGGAGACACAAACACTGATACAGGTGCCACTGGAGGTAGGGAAGGAAGAAGAGAGCTATGGGGGAAAGTGATCAGTCCGAATACAAAACTTTCACAGGCCTACCTCTATGCCTACCTGTATCCGCTCCACAAGGTCTCTGCTCACTTTAATGGCAGCGCTGTACCGATCAGTCCTCTGTGAAACTGTCACTTTATCATCACAGGAACTACTCGCTGTGTCTGCGCGGTATTTCAGTCCGACAGCCAAAGCAATCCCCACACCGACCCCACACAGCCATATCCTGGACTTTGATCTGTATTTAGAAAAGGCTGTGTTTGACCCTCCGACATAATGTCTTTGTTGTTGGATAAAAACACCCCGTTTATCTGCCTGCTGCTGTTTGACTCGCGCTCCGGCTCGCAGTGTCAACAAAGCCGGCTCGCGCGTTGGCAGCAGGGTACATTTGGCACAGAAACGATTTGGCATAAACAACCGTGACATTGTTGGAAATATTGCTCCTTTTGCTGGCGGTAACAGTCCCTTGTCTGCTTGTTGAGTTTAACAACAAATTGCTTCCCGTTTGCACCATCGAGCCAGACCAAATTAATCAAATTACGATTCAGAAAACATCGAGCGAGGGAGGAGCGTCTGAGATGGAGGTGGATGAGTGTGAAAGTAGCAGCTGGAAGAAATCAGAGAGAGAAAAAAAGAGAAGAAATGTCAAGTTACAGTGATGATAGTAAGAACGAAACAGAAATCCACTTGGCTCGAATAAAACTGACTGGGAGCAAGAACCGATTTGGAGTTCTGTCGGACAAACGTGGTCGGGAGTTGGATTAAAGACAAACTTGGCAATGTCAGTTTAGTCGATGTTAAAAGAAGTGGATTGATCATTGTTGGATGTGTGTCACAGAAACAACTGAAGAAGGCATGGGAAAAATGAGATGGTTACCAAGTATCATGTTTCCCACTTCATAGAAGTGTTCCAGTAAAGGGTGTTGTTGATGGAAGTAGATTTAAAGTAGATGCAAGTAGATTTAAAGAATATAACAGTTGTTGACAGTCATAGAATGATCAAGAGAAAGGTGTGAAACAAGATCTGTTATGTTGCATTTGAATCAGAAATCCCGCCTGACAAAGTATTCTTAGATCATATCAGTTACCCAGTAAGAGCTTTTGTTCCCAAACCCATTTAGTGTAGACGTTGTTGGAAATTTGGACACAGCTTGCGTGTGTAGACATGATTTGGGGATATGTGGTAAGAAACTGGAAAAGAACCCAAATGTAATCAATGTGTGTGTGTGTGTGTGTGTGTGTGTGGGGGGGGGGGGGGGGGGGAGTCATGGGGCATGACAAGCAGGCTGTCCAAGAGAAAGAAAGAGATGGAAGTCATGAGGATCAGGTCCAAGAGAAGGCTAACTCAGGAGGAAGCGGCTAGGAATGAAAAGATTCAAGAAGTAAGGGAGAAAAAATCAGGTCAGAAGCATATAAATATTGTTTTTGTAAGGATGGTGATTAGCTATGCCGCTGAGGCAGAGAGGAAATCCAAGAGAACAGAGGTAGTCGTTGATGCAGCAAGAAAGTTTTTCGATATCGTGGAAATTACTTGAAAGGAAGTGCAGGGGCTGTTGGGAGAGGTTTTCAGGCCCTCTGAGAGCCTAGGTTGAGAAGTTATATTGAAGAATGGGACGAGGGGTGGGGAAGAACTTTATTTATTTATTATTATTTTTATTATTTTATGTACAATAATAATAATACTTCAGATTAGATAGGAGAATTTAGTCTTACTGTCAATCCCGTAGTAGGCGGTAATGCAACATTTTGGATGCACACCACCTCTAAAAACCAAAGAAGAAGAATCGAGCGAGAGAGAGTTTAGCACACGACAGTGAGGTTGTTGTTCATGCCAGGCAAGAAAACCAAGATTAAAGTCTACCAGTTACTTTTAGTCACTTAAGTACAAGAATATCTGCATGCTAACACAAAAGTGGATAAAAGTGGGTATTTTCTAAAATCTGCTCAGGTAAGTATAAGGTCAAATATTTTGGTTGGTTATCATTTTACAGATGATTTAATCTTCAATTAAAATGCTCAGGGTAAAGTTCACATGTTCAAACGATAACAAAGTCTTGCTGTTGAAGGCTTATTGCCTGCCTATGATGTAGGTAAGAAAAGCAGTGTAACGCTTACAATGAGAATGTTACCGAGATTTAGTGGTTGACATGGGCCTCCTGTATTTTTTGCAGCATAAATGTACCCACAAGTCAGGCTGTGAAAACCTCACTATATGTATAAATGTATTCATGATTGAATAATGGTTGCAACTAACCATTATTTTCATGATTGATGAATCAGTTGATTATTAATCGTTTAGTCTATAAAGTTTTTAGGAATAGTGAATAATGTTAAGCACATTGTACATTGTGTATCTACTCATATATAAAGAAAATTACACATGGCAGCTTCATTAATGACCTAGAGATTAACCACTACACCTATACTGAAATAATACTAGGTTCTCTGAGTCAACTGGTTTGATCCCAATTGATTAAACACAACTTTGTTTAGGAAGTTGGACCATGTAAGCACAAAAGTAACCAAAATAAAAATAAAATTGGATTTTAAAATATGGCCCCTTACAAGACAGGGTATATTGCATCTTAGTGTTGTAAATTCAAAACAAATTTACAATAAATCAAATGTGATGTAACTAACTGACACACAGTGAATATGGGGCTTTTGGGGACCCGGGGTACTCGCCTGCTTTGTCTGATTGGTAACCCAATCCAGTGTTGATTTAGAGATTGGGTTATTGATAATTTTATATAATATGGACTGTTGATTTTTAAAGTTTTTTTTATTATATTTTTGATATTTAGGGTCTGAAATACAGTGAACTGATTGATTGGTTTTCAAGAACACATTAATGTCACTGACTATTTCTCAGGGTAAGATTGCATACAAAATACAAAGGCTGTGATAAAGCTTTACCAACACTTCTTACAAGTTAATGCAACAATAATTTCACATAATTAAAAGGCACCTTAATTCAAGAGTAGGCTTTACCTTGATACATAAACTTAATACAAATATTAGTATTTTTCTCAAACATTTGTCAGAACTTTTACTTAAAGGAGTTTAGCATATTTTCCACCAATGCTTCTTGGTTTGATTATTTTGAAAGTGAAATGATATGGTCCAGTGGTGCTTAGTGAACTCCAGTGAACCAAAGAAACATGTGACATGATGTTTTCCCCCAGCTGGAAGTCAAGTTGAGGGTCAAGCAGAAATGGGTAAAGGTGTAACAGATTAGATCTTCATTTGTTCTGCATACTTTACACATTCTTCATTTCTATGAGGAGAAAAGTCCAGGTTGTTTGCATTGCATCAGGTTTTATTCAATCACCCCTAAATCTATTAAGCCCTGTACTTTAGTTAACCTCTATGATGGACAGAAAGGCCATGTATTCACCACAAAGCTAGAAAATTTTCAAAATGTGCATTTATTTATATTTAGTAATTTTTACATTTCAAATATGATAAAACACTTGAAACATCTACATTGAAACAATACTAAACGTGCACAGCCAGATGATTGAAATCATACTTTACAGACAAGATGAAAAAAATTTGAACCATAGTTTTAAAAGAAAACTAAGAATATCCTGTAATGCGTTAACATTTTGGTCATTGCTTAACAATACAGTAGGACCAGTGTACATACTGACAGGAATAGCCAAAGTATACCTACACTTGTGAGGAAATAGTTGCAAAATGTGCATAATGTTGAGGTTTAATTAAGTGCAAAATTGCTCCAATTTGTCCTTTGGTATGTGCATAATCAACGTGGAATGCAAAGTATCAGATCAACTTAAATGCAGATGTAGAAAATATTCTTTGTAACCAATGGCACATGTAATTTTACCAGATGACAGATTGCAAAGGGCAGACATTACAAGATAAAAACTGACTTGCAAAAACAATTGTGTTTCTTAGTTTAGGCTTCATCAAAGGCAATGGTTAAGCTTTACTTCCCCTTAGCTTTGCTCCTTGGTCGAGTTCCACTGAAGGCAGGACGGTGCGATAGGACTAGCATTTGGCTGTTTGTTCTCCACCATGGGCAAGGTACGAGAAGAGGGGTTTATGGTAAGCAAGGTGCAAGTACAAAAAAGCCAAAACCACAGTGTGTGTGGGGTCAGACCGCGCTTTCACAAAGTATTCAGTTCCATTAGAGTCTGGTCCAGCATCTGGTGCATATCGAGGTTCTCTTCTTTAGCATGTGACAGTTTCTCTGTTAGAACATCAAATGAAGAGGTTTTAATCTCACACAAGCGAGCATAAGGGAGTCAGCTTGTTAGCTTGCATTAATGATTAAGCTACATAACAAGCTACATTATTAAGATCAGTCATTTAAATGTGAGTGCTTTTTAACCAGAACAACACAGCACTGAGAGAAAACAAGGGAAACACATTGAGTAGACAAGCTCTTATTATGTATATGCAAGCAACCATGCAAACACTTGACAACATTCTTATGCATATAAACACAAAAACAATCCATAAAAAATGGATTATTGTATAATGTTATAATACTAATGCTAGAAAATGATATATTTGAGGTCATCCCTGATTGTATATCTTTTAATACACTTCCACCCACAGCAACACAGATCTCAAGCAGTGCAGGCATCGTACACGGACAATGCAAACTGGAAGTGCTTTGGGTCGTAAACTAGATCAGATTGTCATACACATGTTAAAAACAAAACAGATAAAACATTCAGACTATTTAGTCCTCATTCAAGGCCACACGTAGTTCATTAGTGAGTTGTTTCTCAAGTTGCTGGTAGAGGCGATCTTTGCAGTGAGTAGAAAAACAGAAAGAGGACAGGAAATCAGGAAAAAAGTGCAATGCCTGTTGATACCTACCTTCTCTAGAACTGGAGACTTTTTATCATCTTTGTAAAAGACAATATCTGAATAGCCGTTAAATAACACAATCAAATGTGTGTTTTCCTGTTTTTTTGAGTGTGAGTTTTGGCAATCTACTCTTCATATTTTTGCCTGCAACAGGTAAAGCAAAGCAGGGCAGTGTGTAGAGTGAAAACAGAGGATAAACAGATATAACCCAGATAGGTAAAAAGCAACCATGGCAGCAGACTCAAAATAAAATCTTGTCGCAACAAAACTGAAAGAATGTCTACCATTGTCTATTAAGTACATCTTTACAGCTAAAATATATCTATTCAACATCAGAACCGGAGAAACTGATACTGATACTACTGTGTAGCTTCAGTGTGGTCTGATGTTTAAGGATATGGTTTGAATGCTCTGCAGTCTCGTCATTTGAATAGTGAAGTCTCAAAGCACACCATAAAACTTCTCACTTCTGCTCATCTTTCTGTGTCTGAAGTTAAGGCAATGACTTAATAAAAGGACTCAGAATGTTTGATTGTATGTTTATTCAAATGTATGACAGGATACTGCGTATCAAACAAAGCCAGTGTTTCATAATCACTGATATCTTAATGGAGAGTCCAACAATGCTTCTCAATCATCCAATATTCCCAGCAACCAGATGAGTCTCAACACATCTTACAAACTCCTCTGTATTCCCTATTTCCCTACTTTACCACAATCTTCCAGATAACAATCCAACACTGATTTCCACCAATTCTCAAGTCTTTCCAGACTCAGTTCCTCCTGTCACAGTACTAAATGTTGGAAAGTGCTTGCATGCATCAGTCTCAAAAGACAACTTGGCTCAGCTTTCAATCAAGTATCTATAGTTCTTCTAGTTGTTGTGCTTTTAGCACTTACTGTGATATTCCTAATATCTCAGCTTCACAGAACAATATTTGAAGAAAATAAAACAGAACAGCCTTCGAAATCTTTAAAACTTCACCACGGAAAGCAGAGTATGGCTCAACAAATGGTTTGTTGAGATGCAGAAATATAAAATAAATACATAACTTAAAATCAAGGTTTCCTGGTTTTATTAGAGCCCTATGAAAATAAATAGAAATGAAAAAGAAAAAAAGGACAGAGTAAAGAGATACAGCTTACATAGAAGGAAGTGACGTTTATTTTTTACACAACGCAGAAAGTTTCTGGGATTCTGTATAAGAGATGGGATGCAATTAACTTTGACGTGAGGATGAAAAGATGAGGAAAGGAAAGCACAGACAGAGAGGGAAGGGAAAATGGAGAGAAGGCTGGAGAGAGATGAAAGACGCCACTCAGCCGGCAGGGAGCGTCTTTGATGAGGTGTAAACAGTTTATCTGTGTGGGAAAGAAGAGGGTACAATAAACTAGGGGAGGCGGTGCAGGACCCAAAGAAATTGGAGATGTGCACTACAATACACCAGAACCACAGGAGTCATTGCAATCACAAAACAACAAAAACAACAATGCACGATTGAAACACATTGTGAGAGAGGACACGCTGACAACTTGAACAGAAACTCTCCAACAGAATTCGAAGGACAAAATTAATTTAGCAAAACTGGCAGCTCAAAGACAGTGATCTTACATTATGACAGTTCAACCGGTGTAGTGACAGAATAAAAGCGGACCTCACAAACATACAGCGGGCCTTTCTTCTGAACAGACAGAGACCATATTAGTAGAAGACAAAGTGAAACACATTTGGAGAAAAAGGAAACACTCGAAGTTACAGTGAGTGAATCTGATTCAATAAAATGCTTTCTTCATACAGTCCACATTTCAAAAGAGATCTTGTATGCTTTGCTTATGATCACAAAATATCATGGAAATTGCCATTAATATTTTTAAATAAGGGAATCTAAAAAATGCATACAAACTAACAATGATTACTTCTCACATAAAAAGTAATACAACACAATTAATGCAGCCAAAACATTTAAGCAGATACATGCTGTTTTTGTTCATGCACAAGTTTATACCAATGATACTGATACAAATGTTGTATACAGTATCATTACAACTACACCAATGAAGAGAGTGGTTTATTACAAGTGGGCAACAATTACACAGACATAAAATAAAACAATGTCTGTTTAATGTTTTAGTATTACATTTTTTAAAGACGATCAAAAAACATAGAAGCATAACCAATTTGTGTAGGACAAGTGTACAAGTGTAGAGACAGATACAAGTGTTGGACATAGTAGTCATGACAGGTTCAAGAAAATACAGGAGGGGAGGAGGTGAGGCCGTTGGTGTACAAGGAGGAAAGCTGCACGGGGACAGGACGGTGACGGCAGAACAAGCAGGCACAGTAAGTTGAAAATTACATGGAAGTCATGTCGTTGAGGGCGTGGTCCAGCTCCTCGCTGATGGACTTAAACTTCTGTTTCTGGGCATACAACTCATCTATTGGTGGGCCAGGGGCGCAGGGAGAGGTGAAGTGAAAGGGAGCAAAGGTGGAGGAGCACATGACAAGGAGGTGAAGGGTGAAGCATCCAGACGATTGAAAATTGAAAACAGGAGGGAAAAGAGGAAAACAAAGTTACACCAGAAAATGGTCAGAATGAAAGTGCAACAAAAGTCAGGGAAAAGTTCTCAGCGCCATCAAGAAATGGACGGTTTATTTCACTGCTGCATGGCTCTCGGCCCTTTATGCTCACAAAGACTCCTTTAAGCCAACATCTAGTCCTGATATATCTCCGATAAACATCATAGCCATTCTTTCCTACCTTGGATCTCAAAAACAAAATCAATTAGATTAAACAAGGTAATAAGGAACACCACAACAAAAGTATGATGCTGTCTGAAAAAGGTGGTATGATGAAATTAAGAAGGAAGCAGAAACAGAGTCCAAGAGCAAAGAAAAGAATGGCCTAAAGAGATTTGAGCACTTACCTAAATACCACAGCTGACATAATACACATTTCAAAATAAGCAGAACAGGATTTGGAAAAATCATACCTTCCAAGTCGTCAATGGTCTTCTCAAGCTTAGCTACTGATCTCTCAGCGAACTCAGCACGAGTCTCAGCCTGTGGTGGAGAGACAGATTTATGAGTCAGTCCGATACTCAAACTGTGAAACAGCACCTGTGACTTTTATAAATCACCCTTCAACCCCAGATAAGGCCTTATGAAACTTGCCTCCTTCAGCTTGTCAGTGAGGACCTTGATCTCCTCCTCATATTTGTCCTCCTTCTGTGTGTACTGTGGGACAAATACAATGGTGGGAGTCAAACATATGACCATGGAGTCAACTCTGATGTTGTTGGAAGTGATACCGTACAATTTTTAGTACATGAATACAGACAAGTATTATGAAATAAGAGAGAAGTGAAGAGATCTGGCTCCCCATCTACCAAGTCTACTGGGGAGCTGTGAGGTTTGACAGCATGCAGTCAGCTAAAGGGTCATGCTTACCTTCTCAGCCTGGGCCTCCAGTGACTTCAGGTTGTTGGTCACGGTTTTCGACTCCTCCTCAAGCTCAGAGCATTTGCTGGTGTTTTAAAGGACAAGAAAAGGGGATGGAGGGAAAAAGTGACAATGAGGGAACCGAGGATGGAAAGAACCAGGGGTGGGCATGAAATGGGTAGAGGAGAAGTAAGAAAGAGGGGAGAGAGGAAACAAGATAAATAAGAACAGTAGGCTTTCTCAATGGGGGGCCGTACCACCCCCTGGTGGACATTCAGAGAACGTCGGGGGCAATATATTTTGAAAGGGGGGCATTGAGTTGTTCTTGAGGGGTGTCTGTTTTTTAATGCCAGTTTAGTCCTACATTTGAATCCATATTTTCGCAATATTATCATTAGATTTGCTTTAACCTCCTCATCAACTGAGGTTTATGAGGTTTTCCCTGCTAAAGACGCGGCTTTTTCCTGAAAACGCGCACCAGTGTTTCGGGTGCAATGCTCCATCAAAGGGCACACCTCAATTCCTTTAATGTGCGTCAAATTAGAAAGCTATCCTACTTTTTGTTGGAAAACTGAGAGCAACAGTACTTTATAGACAGATAGAGAGGGGGCTGAGAGATTGCAGCTGTGTCCACCTCCCATTTTTTTTGCCTAGCAAGAAACTTCATCTATAGGTCAGTGGTCTGTACAATCCTCTCTCCTTGCTAAATATTAGCGTCATAAAACAACAACAATCATATCATATCAGCAAAGTGGCGCAGGACAAGAAAAAATGCTGCTAGTATTCTATTGAATACCTTAGCTATGGATTCGTACCTTCTCCCACCAATGCACAACTTCTAATGTGTTTGTGTGAACAAGTGTTTTCAAATGAGGCCATGAAACCCTCACATCTCAAGGAACACCTTACGAAGATCCACCCAGACAAGGCAGACATGGAGCATCCATTCTTCCAGGCCCTCAAAGAGAAGCATGGTAGGAGCACCATCAGCAGTCTCTTCACTAAGAAGACCAGCCACACTGATAGCGCGCTAGTAGCTTTGTATAATATCTCCCTGCTGATAGCCAAATGTGGACAGTTGATCAAAATCAGAGAGAAGTTGGTGCTCCCTGCCATCAAAGAGGTCATCTCTACTGTGATGGAGCACGATCCTACACAGGTACTGAAATCCATCCCACTCAGCAATGATACCGTGGTGTGTAGGATAAATGAAATGGGTGCTGATACAGAGGCGCAGCTGTGTGCCATCCTGCGGGACTCTCTATTCAGCCTTCAGCTAGATGAGACAACCACCTGTGACAACAACGCTCTGCTAATGCCTATGTCTGCGATAAAGGCCTCCAACAGTCAAGAGATGGCTAAGGAATCTTTGTTTTCAGACACCAAGGGCCAGACCATTTTTAATGCACTGGATGTGTATCTACAGGAGAAGTCAATCCCAATCACCAACATCCTCACATGCACCACTGATGGTGCCCTCTCCATGGTTGGCAGGTACCGTAACATCAACACTCTACTGAGGGAGCAGGTCCCGCATATCTTCACAGTCCACTGTGTCTTGCATCACTTCACCCTTGTGGCCAAATCTGAGAGTCCACCTCTCCACGAGCCTCTCAATGTTGCAGTCAAGGCAATAAATAAAATAAAGCCTAATGCCTATGCCCTGAATGACAGATGGTTCCGACAGCTGTGACAGGAAAACAATGACACCTTTGAGCGTCTTCTCCATACTGATGTCCACTGGCTCTAAAAAGGAAATTGCCTTGCTCATTTTTGTGAGCTGTTTGACAGCATCATGGTGTTCCTGGAGGAGGTTGATGCAGCTCTCAGGGAAAAGGTGACATCCACCCACTGCAACATCATGTACCTTGCAGACTTTTTTGAAAAGATAAACAAAGTCAGGCTAAAGCTCCAAGTATATGGAGTTACTCTTGTCCAGTGCAAGGCAGTCATCCACAGTCTCACCTCCAGGCTGGATCTGTGCAGGCAGAGTATAGGCAGGAGGCAGTTTTCTCATTTCCCGCAGTTGACCAAGGTGATCTACTATTTTTCAGTAACAATGCTAAATAAATATATTATAATAGGCCCGCTATGATTGTAATTAATGTATTTTAGTTGTATGAATACATTATGTTGTAATGTTTATTATATTGACCTATCTGAAAATATAGGACTATATATGCATTAAACACCGACCACCTGAGGATGGTTAAGGCCAACATGGCGATCCACTTCAGGGACCCCCTGAACCTCGATGTTCCTGTCTGGGTGGTGCAGCCCTTTCAGCAGACGTGACTGAATGCAAGCCTGCTATCCAGGGGCATCTTGTCAACATCCAGAGTGATGACAAGGCCCAGGCAACTTTCTGCACCTCTAGCTGGGGCAGCATGTGGGTCAGATTCGCCCAGTGTTACCCAGCTCTCTGGGAAAAAACCAAGCTGCTTCTTCTTGCTTTCCCATCAATGTATCTCAAGCAGGAATTCAGTCAGGTCCTCCATATGCAGTCCAAATACCGCAATCGCTTAGGCTTGACAGCCTCAGGTGCACTATGGCTGAAACTAACTTCTCTGCAACCTGCTGGGAAGAAACTGGCAGAGAACAACAAAGTGCAAGACCCACACTAACTTTCTTCACAATTATGCTTATTTCCTTCAAAAGTTAAGATAAATAGGCCTATAATATAGGATAGCCTACATATCCTTCTGCTTTTTTCCCCAGTAGCCTCAGACTTTCTTCTTGGTAGGCTGCTCTTTTTTTCCCTTGGAACAATTAATCAGAATGCTTCTTGTTTGGCGCTGGCGGCAAATTACCACTTTCTGATTGGCTGCTGTTTGTGATCAATAAGGAGACCTAACTAAAGTTTGAATGTCAAATTTCTAACAGTTGCATTTGTTTAACAGTCACAAATATAATGTCTATTCACATGGCTTTTTTGCTCCCTGGGAAACTAATGATAACGGTATTCCAACTACCCAGTTAAATCAAATCCGTTATTTGGCATTCATGCTTTTTTAATGATATAACACAGAATAACAATCAACATTAATATTCAAGGAAGACAATTAGCCTACATTTTAATTGATGGGGGGTGGTAAGGAACCAGGATAATGGATGGGGGGGCGCTGTACCAAAAATGATTGAGAACCACTGATCTACAGGGATTAAACAGGTAGGTGCAAGTGCAGATTAATGTAAAAGGTGAAAAATCGTACCTTTCTGACAGCTCAGCGCGCTCCTCTGTACGCTCCAGGTCACTCTCAATGACGACCAGCTTACGAGCCACCTTTAGTTGCAGCACAACAAAGTGTTACAATACAACTAACAGCTGATGACTGTGACACAATTAGGACATAGTTAAAAGGTATTTCTCAGTTTTAAAGTATACCACTCTAATATGATTGAATCATGTTTTAGAAAAATGCTGATTTTGGATTGAAAATTGAAAAATGTTGCACACAATTTAGCATCTCTAAGAAAAAAACTGCTTCATAATAGTTATTTAACTAATTAAGATATTATTAAACAAATAATTACAGCTTAAACCCCCCCTGTTATCACTAACTATCATAGAGTTGTCATAGAGTTACAGATTTTAGTGACTGAGTAACTGTATGTTTGGGGTTGATTAATTGTTTTGGCTGAAAAACTCGCCTCCTCATATTTGCGGTCAGCCTCCTCAGCGATGTTCTTGGCCTCCTTCAGCTGGACGTCTTGCATCTCCATCTTCTCCTCGTCCTTCATGTTCCTGTTCTCTATGACCTTCATGCCTCTGTGTGGGGATACAAACAGTCAAGGGATATTAGAAGTAAGGAGCTGACCTGCAGTCTCCCTGAGGGGACACATCTGGTGTGCAGCAGTGATGGCTGGTAAATCTTTAATACACTCTTCTAAGGTAAATGGATGATTGATTTCTGACATGGCAGAGGGAGACAATACAGAATTTGGAATGATTTGAAATGACTGCATTATCTTACACAGATAGTGTGACAGTGAACTGTCAGAGGTCTGAATCCCTGCTGCTCTAAAGAACCCACCTCTCACTCTCATCAGCAGCCTTCTCAGCCTCCTCCAGCTTGGTCAGGGCAGTGGCCAGACGCTCCTGAGCACGATCCAACTCCTCCTCAACCAGCTGGATACGTCTGTTAAGGGAAGCGACATCTCCCTCAGCCTAGGGAGAGAAGAAGAGCAGCAAGTCAGGAGGTGCACATCATCTTTCATACACAAACCAGAACTTATATTATACTGCACACTTACATGTCAGCCCAAAGAATGCAGGTAGTGATTGTTATTTTAGGGGTTGTTTCTTTGTGATGCAACCTAACTTCATTTTATGTGAGTAATCACAGTTATTCAACAAGTGTCTGTGTGCCACCTGTTGGGAAAAGCCCTCTCAGGAGGCTTGCCTGTGCTCCTCATTGACTATGTATAATGATAACAATGTCCCAAGCTGACAGAAGGTTGAATACCCCGCCTCATTACTGCTAGGCCCCAGAGAGAACATTAACAAGGCTCAAGTCAAAGGGCCTGAGACAATTATACTGCAAATGAATACTTACATGCTACACATACAACCACAGAGGAGACTCTGGATAAGTCACAACTGTGGGAGACATTTGTAATGTCAGTTGGTGTGATATTATCTGGTATCTTTAATAGGGGTGTGATTTTGAAGGGAAAAAAGAGCCTTTTCTATGATTATTCAAGCCTGAAGCTACTTCTGCTTTTTGGTTTCTGTTCAGCAGGTATGAGACCTGTACTTTTCTGAAAATGCTCAAGTGAAAACAGGATACAACTACCAGCAGTTTGACTGAGTCAAGAGGTCTTTTCCCCTGCAGCTCATGATACATTGTAAAATGCATCTCAAGTTGTGAAGCATGGCAAGGAAGTTTCTAATAATCAGTTGAAGCCGTGGGTTCAAGTCAAAGGGCCTGAGACGACTATACTACAAATGACTGCTCACATGCTACACATACAACCACAGAGGAGACTCTGGATAACTCAGAACTGTGGGAGACATTTGTAATGTATCGGTTGGTGTGGTATTATCTGGTATCATTAATAGGAATGCGTTTTTGAAGGGGAAAAAAAGCGCAGGCCTTAAGCCGCAGCTCAAAGATTTATTTCCCGTCTAGATAACTGCTGCTATGTTCACAAGGGGGGAAATCACTCTTTGTAGCTGTGTCCTTATATGGGCAAGTAAAGAACATAAGCTCACTGTGCAGAATGGCACCTTAAATGTTGCCACACGATGTTGCTCTGACCTTTGTTTAACCTCACAAATTAAAAAAGGACTACACTATGAGCTGCTGCTGCTGCTGCACATTTTCCAAGAAATTGACAAGTAGCAAGATGGCATCCTCGATTGGGCTGAAAGCTGCGTAAAGACAGGCTGGACAGTGCGCAAGCTTTGTGGAGACGCACTCTACTGCTACTTGTCCTGTCATGGTCCTGTCTGGTCTCATTTTGTTTTCTGGGTTTTGGTTGTCTGTTTGTCCTGTGTTTCCCTCCTGTGTTCCTGTACTCTTCCCCAGCCTGCTTTTCCCTTCACACCTGCCCTGCATCAGCCTTGTCGACCCTGCCCTACTCCCAGTGTTTCCCCCAGCCAATCAGCTCCCTGCCTGTTCTTCTGCCTAATCACCTGTTCCCTATTCCCTCTTAGCTCTGTTTATATTTAGGTTCAGTTTTCAGTCTTTGTTGGACCATTTGTTTTGTTCTATTTGCCCGCACTCCTGAGTCCTGTTCCTGTGCTGAACATATAAATATTGATTCTTCAGTTCCATACTGACTGCTGTCTCCCACATTTGGGTCCACCTGCTTTGCTCCTTGTAACATGTCCAGGAAGTAGGCTACTGCTGATTTCAAAACGGGCCTAAAAAATAAAGTACTGTGTTTGGTTGCGCAAAGTAGGCTATTACACTGTGGAAATCTGTTGCATTGGCCTTAAAATAATAAAAATGTGACATTTTATTGATCTAAAGTAACAATACCTCCTTATAGAGCACACCTATTCAATATGCAGCAATCATCCTGCTGGCAGCAGACTATTAGAGCAACCACACCCTCTGCGGGTCAACTGTGAGCAGTACACATCGCATTAAAATATTTTTAGACTACAGTACATCCGTAACAGCTGAAGCGGACGCGATGCATCATGTGGGCGAGGCGGACCGGGGTTTTCTACCTGCTACACCAACTCCGTGTCTACCACTGCATACATATTGAGTTTTGCCAAGTGATAATGCAGTTTGGAAGCGTAGGCTATATTAACTGGTACTGAATTAATTAACTAGATCTTTTTAACTACAGGATCAATGATTTGACACACATTGATTTGATTAATTTATTATAATGTGCAATGTAAAAAAAACCCCACAGGGTCGCACTGCTCCGTCGCATTGCCTCTGGTATAATGAGAGCAGCGCAACTTCTGTGATCAGTGTAGCAGCTTCGGTTGATTATAATGGACGCGTACTGCAGCGCCTCCAGGCGTGTTGCGCCTGGTGTATTTTGGCCGTAAGTTTTCACTGAATACAGTAATTACAGGTTAGGTTCACAGGCTAGGTTTTAAAACGAGAGTTTGTTCTGAAAACTACAAATGATTGCTATCTATAGGGAATTGAAAAATCACACCATCATAGTCTGTATGATCGATTAAAACTCACCAGGCCAACAGACTAGCCTAACTCCCTGCGGGAATCCAATTAAAGGATTATTACAACGGGTTTTCCTCAGAGTCTGTAGATTCATTCTTGGGAGCGAACGTCTTTATCTGCTGCACTTGGCCTTGACCATCACCCCAACTGGGTCATCAACGAGTTTGTTTGTCTTGACAAAAATGTTTATGAGGACCTAAAGTTATTTTGTCTCAGGCATTTAAAGGTCATGACCTTTAAATGCCTAAATCTAAATTCTTTACATAGTTTTCCTGTCATGCTGTATCTATCTAAAGTAGAAAAAACAGTATGAGCACCAAAATAAATATTTAAAAATATTTTAGGTATATTTCCTTTCGATAAGCGATATTTATTCATTGATAATTATTACACTGGGACATTTTGATGGGAAACTGTGTTTTTCCCTGTGGTAAGCAAAAAGCATAGCCCACAGATGTGAGCTCTATCCTGACCACATAAAGTACTTGGCTACTATATATTTATCCAGGCGCTTGCTCTCTGTGCTCTTGGGAAGAGCACTCTTTTCACTCGGAAAAAGACTTCTTCAGCCTAGACCTATAAGACTGAACACATGAAGGCATGAAAGCACAAGATAATAAAGACCATTAATGTGATGATTTGTCCTATAAATTAATTGTATTCAAATGAATAATTTGCGTATTAGTTAAACAGCCAATGTGGCTTTCTTTGGGCTGACATGTAAGTGATTGTGAACAAATAGGCCATGAAGCAACAGTTCAACAATAATAAAATCAGAAAGTCAATTTGGAGTTTGATGGCCAATTTTCCAGGATGGGCAGGTGTGCAAGACCCACTCATCCAAGATGAACATCATTTCAGAGATAATAGATCAGGGCAGTTTGAATGCCCACAGAGTGTAAAATGTATTTCTCTGTGGTGTTGAACTGTCACATTCAAAGTGGTGAGAGAATGAAAGTGTGGGGAAGCGTGGTGCAGGAGCGGTGCCATTGTGAATCCCCTCCATACTTACATCGGTGGCACTCTTCTCAGCCACCTCAAGTTTCTCCTGGGCATCCTTAAGATTACCAGAGTACTTCTCCAACTCATCCTCAGTTCCCTTCAGCCTCTTCTGCATAGCAACCAAATCATCCTCAAGCTATGGCGAGTTTCCAGGTGGATAGTTTCAGAGGTGATCAGCAGGGAGACGGAGTGGCGTGAGCGCGCACAGGCGCAAGAGCGCATACAGAGACACACACAGGACAGGACAGGAGAGGACAGGACAGGACAGGAGAAAGAGAGAGGAGAAAAGTTAGGGAAGCTCATGCACGTCAGGATCAGATACCTTGGTGGCGACCTCCTCAGCGGCCAGCAGCTTTTCTTCAGCAGTTTGGAACTCCTCAAACACTTTATCTCTTTCGTCTTCAGTAACACGCAATTTCTTTTCCAACTCTCTTAATTCGTCGTCTAACTATACATGCATATAAAAGACATTATAGAGTTAAACAGAATATGAAATAAACATGTATGCAATTTATTCTATCAAACAAAATCAATAATCATTTAACATTTGACATAATTTCCTAGGCTATATTAACATCACCAATTGCCAAAACAGTTGAGAGGAGGATTCATCCAAAAAAAAAAAATCAAGAGCGATGTCTTATTCTTAATTTAATCCTCATTTGGAATTTTCCTTGAAAGCAATTAATCCGTATTTAGGAGGCGGTCCGTTTAAAGGGCAGCAGCTTTACACTGCCACTGGTATTCCTGCTTTTTCTAAGGATCTTTGGGATTTTCCACAAAAGAAACAAAACGCTTTTAAAAACTCATCCAACCTGTTTGGTTCTGTCTTCTGCTGCTTTCTTGTCTGACTCAGACTGCTCAGCTCTGTCCAAGGCATTCTCCTTGTCGAGCTTGAGCATCTGCATCTTCTTCTTAATGGCCTCCATGGTTGCTTATTGCTGTTCGGTGGAACCGACAAAACGTCCAAAAGAAAACCCAAGCAGAGACTGGGAGTGGGGCTAGGGCGTCTGTGCCTAACTGAACGCTGAGCTGGAGTGCGGGCTCTGCCTCGCTGTGCCCTGTCAAATATGTACTTTCAAGAGGGGGGTGACTGGATTCCTGTGCATCCAATACTTTTTTGGAGGAGGCGTGTGTGGGTGCCCCGACGTTTTTGAAGGATCTGCTCTGCGATTCGTTGCTCCCAAACATTTGACTTTTGATACGCCTTTATATGGGGTGTGATGGACAAGCAAGTAGCTCCCATGGAAAGGCTTCCTATTGGTCATGTAATAGAAGCCACTGAATTTACAGAGGAGAAGAAGATCATTTCTTACTGAATGAGCACAGCAAGATTTGAGTATAGTTTGTTTCACCATGATGACAACTCATTTAAAAGTTGTCTATTGACTGTTCGTTTTCTAGCATTAATGAAATGTTTTATTTTTATGTTAATGATCTTTTCTGATTCCACAGTGACAGTGTCTTCCTATTCATCTATGACAGCCTGGGATTTGGACCACAGTAACAATTTCACCAGGCTTTGTGCACCCACTGATGTCTGTGTGTGAGTGTGTTGTTTGGGTGGGTGGGTGTAAGTTCATATGGGTAGTTCAAGGCAAGTGTGCTGCCTGAGAAGAGATGCTTTTGGTAAGCCAAGTAAGCCCTAGAGGCATTGTTCACAGTCTGAGGGGCTCAAGACAGGGAAGTTTTTACCTGATAATGTATCGGATATCCTCCCTGTAAACTGTTGATGTGTCATTTGACTGTGACAGAGCAGCAGCACCAGCACCAGTCATGCAGGAGGGGTTTTATACCACAGTTACAGCTGCTGAGCTGCTGATTTACTTGGCATTTAAGAAATGTTAACTGCTTTACAAGCTAGAAAAGAAGAATATTTCAGTTTAGTAGTTTTAAACTTGAACATTTTAACCCATAAAATTCTATTATAAATTACATCTATTTTTACTTAATTAATTGACCAATTAATCTCCCTAATTGAGACTTTACATTTTTTTTTAACATTATATAATATGCAATGAGCTATAATGAAAAGTTGAAAGATACAAGGGTGGTGACTGAGGACACACCAAGTGTCTCTTAGTCTTCATAAAGATACTCAAGGATATTTTTGGGATCGCCTGCTCTTTCACGCACCTGCCTTGGTCTGTAATATGGAACCAAGACACTGTGGCAAGATTCCAAGGTCCAGTGCCATTAGATATGTCCCAAAAATAATCCTTGTCCTGCTCAGGCTTTGGTCTGTTTTATAGATTATTCTTGCTATGCTTGCAGACTCACTCATACTTTTAGAATTAAATAAACTGCCCTGTCTTCAGACTTTATCCAATCAGTAATGAAATAGAGACAACATTAGGAATGGTGTTCAGGTACAATTTTCTTATCGTGTTATTTTGCTATAAATCAAGATTTTGCTCTGTCTCCAGACACTGGACTTTACAGTTGTAATAGACGCTGATTAACAGGCACAATAATAGAAAAATCTAGATAATCTAGGGCCAGCCCATGCTCTAAATCTGGCATTTGTATAATTGTGATTGGTACTGAAAAACACTGGTCACAGATCTGGTCTTACTTCTGCCTGCTTTTCTCTTGCACTGGATCAGAATCAGTCTTACGTAATATGTGTGGTATCATATTACAGAAAAAAGTTATTTTTCTTTTTCTCAATCTGCAAACGAATGACAATGATTCATTCCCAATAAATAAATGAATAAAGCTTGGAGTATGCTGTTGTACAGTACACAGAATTGGCTCTGAGTCGTCAAGATACTGTATTAATAATATGATATGATATGATATGATATGATATGATATGATATGATATGATATGATATGATATGATATGATATGATGTAATGTAATGTAATATTATATTATATTATATTATATTATATTATATTATATTATATTATATTATATTATATTATATTATATTATATTAGTAATTATATATACTGTGTAAATGAATGTTATTCATGTTTCATAAGTAGATATTTTGCAGTATATAAAATATGGAGTATATATGTAGTTCTCAACTATTCTTGATGTAATACTGCTGTGTATTTTGTGTATTTTTATTTTATATATACTTATTGTCATGATATCATATTCTGACAATCTTTTCAGTAAAGCACTGTTGTTAATCTTGATTTGCAATTTGATCTTAATTATCTCAAACAGAGTTTTCAGTTAATGGACTCAGGGGAGGTTCGTGATGGCAGGCTGGATTTGCTGTGGCATTCTGGGAATGAAAATAAGCTCCATTATGATGTTTAGCCCATAGCCCAGGGCCCAATAGGCTTGCTTTGATTAAAGCAGTCAAAAATTTCCCCTTCTGTCCAGATGTTATTGAAAGGCTACTGCATTCCAACTTACATCCCACTGGAAAATTAAAGGTATTGCAGGCTTACTGTGGTCACACATAAAACATAGTTATGTTTTCATTAATTTCTCTACATTATAGGGACATTATGGGAAATGCCATGACAGACAAACCTTTTTAATATTTCAGGCATTCTTTAAGTGGTGGTAGCTTTCTGAAGCCACCACAGATTCAGAAAAAGTTTCTTTTTCATGGCTGTGAAATGAAGAAGCTGCTCCAGACATATAACCTAATTTTATGCTCTTTAGAAAAAAATCTGCTTCTCAAGGTCTCTTAAGCCTCTTTACAAGAACAGCTGATAAAAGCATTTAAAAAAACATTCAGGACTATTCACCACCATTTATATTTAATAGCATTTGGCTTTAGCCAAGAATCTTCTCAATAATCATCCTCGTAGGTGGCAAACAGCTGAGAGGATTTAATCAGACTTTCATGAATGTGGAATTTGCTCATCACAACATACAGTTTGTCTGGCAGTGAAAAGAAAAACCTTTTCTGGACAGATCTGATAAGAGGGTAATTAAGCTTAGATACTCTGATATGTTGGAATCCTGACTCACACATGAGGTGACAGCTGAGTGAGACACGTGTAGCAATAAGCTGAACTCATATTCATATTCACTGACCTATCATTAACTTTTTTTTCCTGCCATGAGAGATTTTTATGGCAGCCATGGTTATAAAGAAGGTTGTAAAAAATTACAATATACAGAAAATATAGATGTTAAAAGGGGCAAAAAGGGGCCTTAAAGGGTGTCAATTAACCAATCAGTTTTCACATGCCAATTCAGGAAATCAATAACAAACTCTAACTCTAACTCTCAGATTATCAACTCTAGAGCTCTGTTGCCCAGACTTTGTAGTACAGTTGTCATCTCATCCATATAGATGACACAGAGCCACATTTCCAAGTGCTTTAATCCTAATGCTAATACTTTATCACTGTATTAGATGATCTCTTAGGCCTACAGTGTCAACCCACCATGTATGTGGAATGTCCGGTTCTCCTGAGTCGCCGCTCAGGGAGGATCTGAGCTGTACTTGGCTGTTGTGGCTGAACTCATGTCTGCAAATGTTAGTGCATTAGAGGAACTATTTCACTGCCTGTGTTGAGGCTTAGTCACAATGCCTGTCTGAAAAAAGAACTCAAAAAAATGATCTCAAACCCTTTGCTCTTTACCAAAACTATATAATTTGATGTGAAGCTACAATATTCTGACATATGTGTGGTTATTTTCCAATAATATACCACTAATTGCAACTGACACAGATCAGTGAGGGAATATTGCAGGTAGCTCTGTCTCCATGTTGAGTGCACAGAAGTAGCATGGTGCTGGCAGACTCCTGGTCAAATACCATCAGAAGATTTCTGCAGACAGCGCCCAGATATATATAGAGAGAACTCCTTGGCTCTTTCAGACGATACCCCTGGGATTAGATAGCTCCATGCAGGGGCATAATCATTTAGCATAGCAAAGATGGAGAGGGGGTACAGGGAGGGTGCAATCCAAGCTGTAACCCAAGCCTGGTCGATGCCCTACTGCCGCTGGATTTATTCACAGTAATGTTCCACTGACATGTACCAGCAGTTGTAAGACTCAAACTGGTATATTGGTGAACATGGGGGGACATCTAACCACAACCAGGGCACAGACACAGCCACAGTTTTTTACATAATGGATAGTTACAATAAGGCTTTGACACTTTGACCCATACAGTTCTGAGTGGTGATAAATCTGTCATGAAGAGGGTAAATCACACAGAAGTGTCCCTCGGTCGGTTGTAATTCCATTTAAAGTTTCTGTTTAAATTAAGGAAAGTGAGAATACAGTATAAGACGTTCAAAATTCCCACTCTTTACCACGCCCATGTTTCTTTTGAGGAGTCAAATTCCTGGGCTATGAAGGTCAAATATTTCAGCTGCAGGTGCTCCATTGAAGATGGGTAGCATTCCTCTTGTGCCACGTTTTTGCAGTAAACGTAGCTGCTGTTAAATGAAAGGATCAGTCATTCCTTAGATTGTAAACACCTGTAATAAGACTCTCTAGTCTTATATATGATTTATAGAAATCCCAATGCTTAGTGTGTTTTAAAAGTTTTGCTGAGGCTGACTTCAAAGGAAACTAAAAGATTAGGTTTATGGTATATTTTGATAATTCCTAACTTGTATGTCTAAAGGCATTTTTGAAGTTCAGATTGTGCTTTCATACAGATACTGTATGTTGGTCAAAGCAGATGTAATTTCAATGCACTTAAGAGAAGAAAGTTTGCAAAGAAGCCTCAAAGATACTGTGCAGGCAGCTACAACTTACTGAGACAAACTGAGACTGTGTAAGCAAGTTAGAGGAGATAGAGGAGAGGGCTGAGTTGCGGGGGCTTTTCGTGAGGTGCAAAGACGTACTCGGTATTTCTTTCCATTCCACAGGGCTATAATAAAACCTCTTGGTATGTACTTCGAGCTCTGCCACTGTTCTCCCTGTTACAGTCCTGCTTGTCAGAGCCCTCTGGAGCAGAGAACTGAAACAATGGCAAGCAGAGGACGATGCTGGACTTGTGTGGTAGTGTTTCCCATACCATATTTTTAATTACTACAAACTTCTCTCAACAGACTCACTCATAACAACAAAATTAACCTAAGCTCTTCTTAAGGGAGAGTAATCCTCAACGAAAGCACATTCAGTGACCATTTTTAGTAAACTTTCACTTTCCTAAATTTGAAAAAGAAAGTGAAGGTCTATATCAAGTTTATAACTCCAAACCGCAAAAATGACCATAGCTTGGCTGAGGGAAAGCCGTAATGTGGAGCGTGTGTGAGAGTCTATGGTGATGAGACATTCCAGTGTGGTTTTGAGAGGCTGTTTGAAAGCTTACAGCCTGTATTCACTGTGATTGGGTCACAGTGGTCTCTGCAGTGTGGAATGCCACAGGAACCCACAGCTCTGCGGCACCTGCATTCTTATACCAAAGCCTGTCTGCAGCCCCACGTTTGATCAGATGCCGTGACCATTTTCCAGTCAGTCTCAAACTCACTGCATAGTTAGTGAGCTAGATAAAACAGTTGTGCAAAGTCAGTTATAAAACAACTGTCTGAGTGCATAGATGTGAGAATAAATAGACTTCCATGTGGTGTGTTCTGGTTAGTTCCTACCCTGAGGCCTTAGCTGTCTGAGATAACAATATACAGTATGATAAGAGGATAATTAAGCTTCGAGGCTGCCTAAAGAGCACATCATTCCCATCAAAAGAATGGAAAAGGCCAGTGGTGGAAGAAGTATTCAGATCCTACTTGTCTTGCAGAAAAATGGCCCCTGTAACTAATACTTTTTTTTTTTTTTTTTTTTTTACCATATATGCCTATTATATTATTATAGATTAGATTATAATACTGATGCATCAATGCATATTTAGCATATTGGTGTTGTACCTCTTCTGGATGGAACTAATTTTAAAGGGGCCATATTATGCTTTTTGTGGTTTTCTGTTATTTATAAATAACAGAAAATATACTGTTATAAATATGCTGCTATAAATATACTGTTACAATGTTGGATATCTATGCTAAACATGGTCAACATTCCAAAACCTAAGGTTAACATATGTAGAATTGCTCCCTGCAAGTCAAAAGCACCTGCCCTGAATGTTTTTTCTACCTTGCAGACAAGCTGATGTCTGATCAACGCGAATGTCCATAAGCATCTGTGCGTTCCACAGCCATTGTTACTAAGGTTTTTCCATGTGTTGTTGTCCACTCTCATATTTCGGAGAGGATTTTGGCTAAAACATGTATAGATGTATTTGAGAAAATGGCATTTTGAGTAAAGAACGAGAAAAAGTAGTGAAATCCTACATCCATAGTTTCAGCCTGTTTCAGACAGAGGGTGAACGGAGGGGCTGCATAAAGGCTCAGTGTGAGTTAAATAAGGAGTTGTTTTTTAACTGTAAATCATGCAAAGATATTCTAGTAGAGCCCCAGTAACATTAAATATAGACCTGTCAATGTGTATAAT
Organism: Thunnus maccoyii; assembly: GCF_910596095.1. Taxonomy (NCBI): domain Eukaryota; kingdom Metazoa; phylum Chordata; class Actinopteri; order Scombriformes; family Scombridae; genus Thunnus; species Thunnus maccoyii. The sequence goes on along the minus strand of NC_056537.1, from coordinate 17,029,781 downwards.
ATGTTCCCTTTATAACTAATTTATACACAGTTAAGTATTTTAGTCCAATAGTTCCTAGTCTAGGAGTCGGGCGCCCTCGAAAAGAATAAAAAACAAAGTTCTGATACACAAAATTGTATCCTTTTTTTGACTTTTCCCTGACGTTTGCTTTCTTTGTGAAAAGTTAAAAAATATGTCTTTGGGTTTAAAGGAGATATCACTCTTTGGTGGAACTGGCAACAACTGATAGGCACCTGGAAGGAGCCAATGGGCCTACGCTAGACACTGCTTTTTTATGATGGGTACAAACCAAAAGGGTTGGGAACTGCTGTTTTAATAACTAACAGTGTATTGTTTTTTGTAAGCTCATCATATATATTTTTTTGTAAAATCTTAACTAGTACTGTAACTAGTAAATAGCAGCTGTGAAATAAAGATATAGTGGAGTAAAAAGTTTACTATTTCCCTTTATCTGAAATGTAGAAAAATACTAAGTTGTATAAAATAGAAATACTCAAGTACAGGTACCTCAAAATTGTACTTCAGTGCAGGACTTAAGTAAATGAACTTGGTTACTTTAGGTCTGCTCAACATGAGACCTGCAGGCTGGTTTATCATCCAGTGAGATCACTCAGTCTGGCTGAATCCCCTCAACCTTTAAATAGGTGTTCGAATGGGTTCGATTACACTCCGTGTGGTGATTAAGACTGATGACTCCCTATTTGGTTGAGGAGCGGTCTGTAGGGGTTGAACAGTCAGGGGGTGTTGGGGAGAACACGAGAACCAACACATCACTGTTCTAGAGCTGGAGACTAGGCTGGCTGGCCCTGAAACATTTCGCAGGTTAGGTTAAGGGGAGACATGTTCTGAATGGTCTAACAACACTGCAACGATTGCATATATCAGTCATTAGGGCGGGGATCCCTCCCAGGCCATGCACCGGGACTTTCTATAACTTCAACTGGCTCACTGCAAGGCTGTGTCCTCTCTCCTCTCTTATATATTATGTACACCAATGTCTGTCATAGAGAGTTTAATAACCAGCACATTGTGAAGTTTGCTGACAATACAGTTATAGTGAGCCTGCTAAACAATGCTGAAATGTCTCATGGTCCTGTTTTAAACTGTTTTTGAATTGGTGTAATGAAGCCTTTTTAGACCTGAATGTGACAAAAACTAAGGATATGTGAATTGATTTCAGACGTCACCACCCAACTCCTGAAAACACTAGCTATAATTAGCAGACCCAATTGATGTTGAGATTATTGTATTTTACAAGTGTGTGGCCATCATCATAATTCACAAGAAGATGACCTTTGATAGGAATACAGATAAGAAAAAGGAAAGCCAGCAGCATCTTTTTTGTCTGAGGAAGCTAGCGAAGTTTCAGGTTGGCAGATCCTTGATGACATTGTTTTATAAATCTTTTATTGAGTCAATTTTCACTTTTTCTTTCATTTGGTGGTATGTATCTCTCAAGCTAAAACAGAAAAACTCATTTACAAGGGTGATAAAGTCAGTACTTAGAATTTAAGTTGCTGCCCTCTGGTTCTTCAGACAACCATCAGTCAAAACTTACAGATATAAATTCTCTTTGATACCCTCTGCCATTTCATTTTTTAATTATCTGTGGTTATGTAGGCCTATGTGTGTGTTTTTTTTTTATCTTCCGTGACTCGCCCTGTGTTGTTGTTTTTATTGCAACTGGGGCGGAACCAGTTGCACCTAAGGGATAAATAAAGGTCTTGAACTTGAACTTGAACCAAGTGGCATCTCGAATTTTGCGGTGAGATCATGGCCGACTGCGATCCCTGTCGGCCTATCACATTCAGGGCAGGCTGAACCTAGCGGCGGATCTGTCATCGAGGGGCCAGTCTCGAATGACAGACTGGTGTCTCCACCCACAGGTTGTGTAGAGTACTTGTATCCATTTCGGACAGAAGTAGACTTATTCGCCCCACAAGACACAGTTCACTGTCCACTACGGTTCTCCATTGTCCACTATGGTTCTCCAGCCACCGGCCAAATGCAAGTGAATTTGTAAAATGGTCTGTGCCACTGTTTGTGCCTGTATCGAAAGCCAAAAGGGTCACAATTCGTCTCAATTTCCACCAGGCGTTTATAAACAGCGTTCTAATCGTCACCAGGTATTTAAAACACACATGATGCCACCAGGCATAATGATCTCCGCCCTGTGGTCTTCACAGCCAATAAATTTGAACTGTCATCACCCAATCAGTAAAGAAGAAGGTTAGACCACATTAATCAAGCACTGATCTCCTTTGCTGTTTGTTTGGGTGGTCTTAAGAAAATCCCAAGTATGCACTTGAGTGTTATTTTATTATTTATTTTTATTATTTTTATTTATTTATTTTTATATGATTCAAATATGTGAAATAGAGTGTATTTATATCAGCTATTTAATAGGTAAAGGCTGTTTATTCGTCCTTGTTAACTGGGATAAACCAGCTTGCCTGATGTTACTGAAACATTCCTGAGGGTGGCAGCAGAGGACCATTTATATAATGATATATATATCCCATGTAAAAGAAACTATGGCCCTCTAGAGTATGGAATTAAATGACGCCTCTTTTCTATTGTAAGGAATCCATTCTAGTTTTGGTATAACAGTGTGGATATTGATGTTACTGATATTGTTAAGGGCACACAGTCATTTCAATTTATTATGTGTGTGTGTGTAGGCTATATATATATATATATATATATATATATATATATATATATATATATACACACATATATATTAAGGTTAATATATATAAGGTTAAGGTTAGGGTAAGTCTCCAGGAAATGGATGTAAAGGAGTATGTAATGTCCCCAGAAGTGACCATGATCTGATCTGAGAAGGTTTCCAACACTAGTCACGGCACTACCTCACCGCTGGCCAAAGAGTCAGCTATATGCATTCTCTCCTTTTCCCCTGTTACAGCAGGTGCTGGACAAGGTGGGGGAGGAAAACGTGCAGATAATCCTGGTGGCCCCGAAGTGGCCAACACAAACATGGATAGCAGGGATGCCATGACCTCTGCCATTGCGACTCAACCTGCTGATACAGGTGAGGGGAGAAATCTTGCATCCAGCTCCTTAAAAATGGAAGCGAGTTGCTTAGCCCCAGAACGGGAGCATTTGTTATGTAAAGGTTTACCTCTAGGGGTTGTAGAGGTAATACATAATACCAGATCCCCCTCTACCAGGACTCTTTACTCATACAAGTGGAAAGTACGGGTGTGCTGAATAGGATGATGACTCATATCACTGCAATATCAGTGTTACTCTGTGCTTCCTTCACAACCTACAACAAAAGGGTCTTTCATCCTCTACACTTAAGGTGTACTTGGCTGCAATCTCAGCCTGCCATGTTGGGATAGATGGCAAGCCACCAGGCAGCCATGTTCTGGCCTCACAGTTTATACAGGGTGTCCGTCGTTTGCTCTCTAACTCCTTGGGACTTGGTCATAGACCTGAATGCTATAATAAGGGCTCCATTTGAGCCTCTGCAAGATGTAGGACTAAAATTTTTAGCTCTAAAAACAGCCCTATTAGTGGCGATAGTTTCAGCGAAGTGGGTGAGAAATTTGGCAGCTTTGTCTGTGCATCAGACAATAATTACATATAATTAAAAGCCATCTTAATTCAGGAGTGGGCTTTCACCTTGATAGATACTGTAAACTTAAATGGAATAAAAGTATTAGCATTTTAATAACATGGTCAGAACTTTTACTTAAAGGAGTTTAGAATATTTTCCACCAATGCTGCTTGGTTTGATTATTTTGAAACTGAAATGATATGGTCCAGTGGTGCGTAGCTCCAGTGAACCAAAGAAACATGTGACATGATGTTTTCCCCCAGCTGGAAGTCAAGTTGAGGGTCAAGCAGAAATGGGTAAAGGTGTAACAGATTATATCTTCATTTGTTCTGCATACTATACACTTTCCGCATTTCTATGGGGAGAAAAGTCTAGGTTGTTTACATTGCATCAGGTTTTATTCAATCATCCCAAAATCTATTAAGCCCTGTACTTTAGTTAACCTCTATGATGGACAGAAAGGCCATGTATTCACCACAAACAAAGTTAGAAAACTTTCAAAACGTGCTTTTATTTATATTTAATAATTTTTACATTTCAAATATGATAAAACACTTGAAACATCTACATTGAAACAATGCTAAAACAATGCACAGCCAGATGATTGAAATCATACTTCACAGACAAGATGAAAAAAATTTGAACCATAGTTTTAAAAGAAAACTAAGAATATCCTGTAATGCGTTAACATTTTGGTCATTGCTTAACAATCCAGTAGCACCAGTACACATACTGACAGGAATAGCCATAGTATACTTACACTTGTGAGGAAATTTTTGTGTGTTTTTTTTTTAAAATATAGTTTGTCTTACAGTATGCAAAATGTGCATAATGTTGAGGTTTAATTATGTGCAAAATTTCTCCAATTTGTCCTTTGGTATGTGCATAATCAAGGTGGGATGCAAAGTATCAGATCAGCTTAAATGCAGATGTAGAAAACAATCTTTTTAACCAATGGCACATGTCATTTCACCAGATGACTTGTCAAAAAAGAAGAAGATTGCAAAGGGCAGACATTACAAGATAAAAACTGGCTTGCAAAAACAATTGTGTTTCTTAGTTTAGGCTTCATCAAAGGCAATGGTTAAGCTTTACTTCCCCTTAGCTTTGCTCCTTGGTTGAGTTCCACTGAAGGCAGGACGGTGCGATAGGAATAGCATCTGGCTGTTTGTTCTCCACCATGGGCAAGGTACGAGAAGAGGGGTTTATGGTAAGCAAGGTGCAAGTACAAAAAAGCTAAAACCACAGTGTGTGTGGGGTCAGACCACGCTTTCACAAATTATTCAGTTCCATTAGAGTCTGGTCCAGCATCTGGTGCATATCGAGGTTCTCTTCTTTAGCATGTGACAGTTTCTCTGTTAGAACATCAAATGAAGAGGTTTTAATCTCACACAAGCGGGCATAAGGGAGTCAGCTGGTTAGCTTGCATTAATGATTAAGCTACATAACAAGCTACATTATTAAGATCAGTCATTTAAATGTGGGTGCTTTTTAACCAGAACAACACAGCACTGAGAGAAAACAAGGGAAACACATTGAGTAGACAAGCTCTTATTATGTATATGCAAGCAACCATGCAAACACTTGACAACGTTCTTATGCACATAAACACAAAAACAATCCATAAAAAATGGATTATTGTATAATGTTATAATACTAATGCTAGAAAATGATATATTCGAGGTAATCCCTGATTGTCACTATATCTTTTAGTACACTTCCACCAACAGCAACACAGATCTCAAGCAGTGCAGGCATCGTACACGGACAATGCAAACTGGAAGTGCTTTGGATCGTAAACTAGATCAGATTGTCATACACACGTTAAAAACAAAACAGATAAAACATTCAGACTATTTAGTCCTCATTCAAGGCCACACGTAGTTCATTAGTGAGAAGTCGTTTTTTCTCAAGTTGCTGGTAGAGGCGATCTTTGCAGTCAGACAGCGAGTAGAAAAACAGAAAGAGGACAGGAAATCAGGAAAAAAAGAGTGCAATGCCTGTTGATACCTACCTTCTCTAGAACTGGAGACTCTTTTTTTTTAAAAAAAATCTTTGTAAAAGACATCGAAAATATCTGAATAGTCGTTAAATAACAATCATATTAGTGTTATGATGTTCCTGTTTTTTTTAGTGTGATTTTTGGCAATCTACTCATCATATATTCATATTTTTGTCTGCAACAGGTAAGGCAAAGCAGGGCAGTGTGTAGAGTGAAAACAGAGGATAAGCAGATTTAACCCAGATAGGTAAAAAGGAACCATGGCAGCAGACTCAAAATTATTAAAATATTGTGGCAACAAAACTGAAAAAATAATGATAAAAAGTATGTCTACCATTGTCAATTAAGTACATCCTAGCATATGATAAAATATATCTGTTCAACATGATAACTGGAGAAATTCATACTGAGAATGAAACACTGTGTAGCTTTAGTTTGGTCTGAGATTTTAAAGAGTTTAAGGATATTGCTCAACTGCTCTGCAGTTTCTGAAGTCTCACTCAAGAAAACTTCTCAATTCTGCTCATCTTTCTGTGTTTGAAGTTGTGGCAATGACTTTCATAAAAAGAGTCAGAATGTGTGATTGTATGTTTATTCAAATATATGACAGGATACTGTGGATCATACAAAGCCCGTGTGTCATAATCACTGATATCTTAATGGAGAGTCCAACAATGCTTCTCAATCATCCAATTTTCCCAGCAACCAGATGAGTCTCAACACATCTTACAAACTCCTCTGTATTCCACTATTTCCCACTTTACCACAATCTTCCCGATAACAATCCAACACTGATTTCCACCAATTCTCAAGTCTTTCCAGAGTCAGTTCCTCCTGTCACAGTACTAAATGTTGGAAAGTGCTTGCATGCATCAGTCTCAAAAGACAACTTGACTCAGCTTTCAATCAAGTTTCTGTAGTTGTTCTAGTCATTGTGCTTTTAGCACTTACTGTGATATTCCTAATATCTCAGCTTCACAGAACAATATTTGAAGAAAATAAAACAGAACAGCCTTCAAAATCTTTAAAACTACACCAAGGAAAGCAGAGTATGGCTCAACGAATGGTATGTCGAGATGCCGAAATAAAAAATAAATACATAACTTAAAATCAAGGCTTCCTGGTTTAATAAGAAAAGAAAAAAAAGGAAAGGACAGAGTAAAGAGATACAGCTTACATAGAAGGAAGGACGTTTATTTTTTACACAACGTAGAAAGATTCTAGGATTCTGTACAAGAGATGGGATGCACTTAACTTCGACGTGAGGATGAAAACATGAGGAAAGGAAAGCACAGACAGAGAGGGAAGGGAAAATGGAGAGAGGGCTGGAGAGAGATGACAGATGCCACTCAGCCGGCAGGAAGCGTCTTTGATGAGGTGTAAACAGTTTATCTGTGTGGAAGAGAAGAGGGTACAGTGAACCAGGGGGGTGGTGCGGGACCCACAGAAATTGGAGATGTGCACTACAATACACCAGAACCACAGGAGTCACAGCATTCACTACAAAAACAACAATGCATGATTGAAATGCATTTCGAGAGAGGACACGCTGACAACTTGAACACAAACTGTCCCACAGGATGGGCGAATGTTAAGGGACAAAATTAATTTAGCAAAACTGGCAGCTCAAAGACAGTGATGCTAAATTAGGACAGTTCAACTGGTGTAGTGACGGAATAAAAGCCGACCTCACAAACACACAGCGGGCCTTTCTTCTGAACAGAAGGAGACCATATTAGTAGAAGACAAAGTGAAACACATTTGGAGAAAAAGGAAACACTCAAAGTTACAGTGAGTGAATCTGATTCAATAAAATGCTTTCTTCATACAGTCCACATTTCAAAAGAGATCTTGTATGCTTTGCTTATGATCACAAAATATCATGGAAATTGCCATTAATATTTTTAAATAAGGGAATCTGAAAAATGCATTAAAATGAACATTGATTACTTTTCACATAAAAAAGTAATGCAACTCACAATTAATGCAGCCAAAATATTTAAACAGATACATGCTGTTTTTGTTCATGCACAGGTTTATACCAATGATACTGATACAAATGTTGTATACAGTATCATTACAACTACACCAATGAAGAGGTTTGAGAGGAAACCACTTAGAGTGGTTTATTACAAGTGGGCTACAATTAAACACACATGAATTAAAATGTGTGTTTTAAGTTTAAAGTTTTAGTTTTTTCTTTTTATAAGAGTATATCAAAAACATAGAAGCATGACCAATTTAAGTGTAGAGACAAGTATTGGATGTAGTAGTCATGATGGTTTCAAGAAAATACAGGAGGGGAGGGGGTGAGGTTGCTGGTGTACATGTAGGAAGGTTCAGGGGGACAGGACGGTGACGGCAGAACAAGCAGGCACAGCAAGTTGAAAATTACATGGAAGTCATGTCGTTGAGGGCGTGGTCCAGCTCCTCGCTGATGGCCTTGTACTTCAGTTTCTGGGCATACAACTCATCTATTGGTGGGCCAGGGGCGCAGGGGGAGGTGAAGTGAAAGGGAGCAAAGGTGGAGGAGCACATGACAAGGAGGTGAAGGGTGAAGCATCCAGACGATTGACAAGACAGGGAGGAGGACGGAAAAAAATTGAAAACAGGAGGGAAAAGAGGAAAACAAAGTTACACCAGAAAATGGTCAGAATGAAAGTGCAACAAAAGTCAGGGAAAAGTTCTCAGCGCCATCAAGAAATTGACGGTTTATTTCACTGCTGCATGGCTCTCGGCCCTTTATGCCCACAAAGACTCCTTGAAGCCAACATCTAGTCCTGATATATCCCCGATAAACATCATAGCCATTCTTTCCTACCTTGGATCTCAAAAACAAAATCAATTAGATTAAACAAGGTAATAAGGGACACCACAACAAAAGTATGATGCTGTCTGAAAAAGGTGGTATGATGTAATTAAGAAGGAAGCAGAAACAGAGTCCAAGAGCAAAGAAAAGAATGGCCTAAAGAGATTTGAGCACTTACCTAAATACCACGGCTGACATAATACACATTTTAAAATAAGCAGAACAGGATTTGGAAAAATCATACCTTCCAAGTCATCAATGGTCTTCTCAAGCTTGGCTACTGATCTCTCAGCGAACTCAGCACGAGTCTCAGCCTGTGGTGAAGAGACAGATTTATGAGTCAGTCTGATACTCAAACTGTGAAACAGCACCTGTGACTTTTATAAATCACCCTGCAACCCCAGATAAGGCCTTGTGAAACTTGCCTCCTTCAGCTTGTCAGTGAGGACCTTGATCTCCTCCTCATATTTGTCCTCCTTCTGTGAGTACTGTGGGACAAAAACAATGGTGGGAGTCAAACATATGACCATGGAGTCAACTCTGATGTTGTTGGAAGTGATACCGTACAAATTTTAGTACATGAATACAGACAGGTATCATGACACAAGAGAGAAGTGAAGAGATCCGGCTCCCCATCCACCAAGTCTACTGGGGAGCTGTGGAGTTTGACAGCATGCAGTTGGCCAAAGGGTCATGCTTACCTTCTCAGCCTGGGCCTCCAGTGACTTCAGGTTGTTGGTCACAGTTTTCAACTCTTCCTCAAGCTCAGAGCATTTGCTGGTGTTTTAGACAAGGGGGATAAAGTGCAAAGGACAAGAAAGGGGGTGGAGGGAATAAGTGACAATGTGGGAACCCAGGATGGCGAGAACCAGGGGTGGACACGAAATGGGTAGAGGGAAAGTAAGACAGAGGGGGGAGAGGAAACAAGATAAATAAGAACTACAGGGATTAAACGAGTAGGGAACCCCAAGTACCTCAAAGTGCCTTAACAGAGCAGGAATGTGAGAATAGCAACATGACTCTTATAATCACAACAATAGCAGTTGGTTAGAGTTAAATAAATAATTTATTAATAATTTGAGCAAATATCATGCTTCTCTTCAATGTGAGGTGTTGTTCAAGCACAGTCCCTGCCATGTTAGAGTTGGAAGTTGTGGAAGAGTCTAATATACACAGAATAAAAGAGGAATAGAACAAGCACAGCAAGCGAAGCAGAGGCTTCATTCAGCGACGTGAATGAAAGTGGGAAGAGCCCCTCATCAAAGATAAACAGTATGTGTGTGTGTGTGTGTGTGTGTGTGTGTGTTAGTTCTGGTTCATAGTACCTGTGTGACTGAGTTGTTTAGTGATTTCATGCTTTGCTCCAAAATTCTTAGCTCATCAGCCGCTCTTCGAGCTCGTCTGTTAGTGGGTGTGGCGTACGCGTGCAAGCCAAAACCATTCAAACCATGGACAGCATGCAAATAATCAGCACATATGGTAAGAACAAAGGGCACACTGTTCAAATCGAAACAAGTGTTATACTTTGTGCTTCAGTGCTTCAAGCTCTTTAAGGTTTTAATGCCAGCGTGTGTGCAAGTGTAAGTGCAGATTAATGTAAAAAGTGAAAACATCGTACCCTTCAGACAGCTCAGCGCGCTCCTCTGTACGCTCCAGGTCACCCTCAATGATGACCAGCTTACGAGCCACCTTTAGTTGCAGCACAACAAAATATTACAATACAACTCATAGCTGATGACTGTGACACAATTAGGACATGGTTAAAAGATATTTCTCAGATTTAAAGTCTATGGAGTCATATGTTTTAGAAAAACGCTGATTTTGGATTGGAGATTGAAAAGTTTTGCACATAATTCAGCATCTGTAAGAATAAAAACCCAATTATGGTGTCATTAAACAAATAATTACAGCTTCAAAGTCCACCTGTTTTCACTAACTGTCATAAGTTATGTCGCAAAAAGGAAAATGCGAATTAGCATTTCCACCAACTGGTCTGAAGCGAATTAAGTAGGCTACGCAATGCATAATTTCATCAGAAGATGGTGGTATAGGCTTAAATAATCCACTAGTAAACAGAGTAGAAGAAGTAGAGTTTGCCAACTGGAAACAAAACAAATCGTTATATTGCCTTGACGAGAATAAAATTGAGAGAGGTCTTCAGGAATTTGTTTCAATTGGGCAAGTTGTAATTGTTCTTTGTTGTCAGCTACTATTGCCCATACTTCATGCTATCCGGAGACACCAGAAGACACCAAGAGCGGAAACGGCTGATCAGTCATGTGACTTAAACGTTCACTATGTCATTATTTATTCAACAAATGTGTTTCCATTACCCATTTTGCACATAAATACTATTTGACATTTCCAAAATCCACCTCAAGCGAGAGCAAAAACTTTTTTGCGAAATTGAGGGAGTTTTTTTCAAATTTTGGCGTTTCCGTTAAGCTTTTCTAATGCGACATTTCAAAATGCGCATAAAAATAGGTTAATGAAAACACAGCTATAGAGTTGTCACAGAGTTACAGATTTTAGTGACTAAGCGACTGTATGTTCAAGGTTGAGGAATTGTTTTTGGGTGGCTGAAAAACTCGCCTCCTCATATTTGCGGTCAGCCTCCTCAGCAATGTGCTTGGCCTCCTTCAGCTGGATCTCCTGCAACTCCATCTTCTCCTCATCCTTCATGGCCCTGTTCTCAATGACCTTCATGCCTCTGTGTGGGGATACAAACAGTCAAGGGATGTTAGAAGTAAGGAGCTGACCTGCAGTCTCCCTGAGGGGACACATGTGGTGCGCAGCAGTGATGGCTGGTAAATTTTTAATACACTCTTCTAAGGTAAATGGATGATTGATTTCTGACATGGCAGAGGGAGACAATACAGAATTTGGAATGATTTGAAATGACTGCATTATCTTACACAGATAGTGTGACAGTGAACTGTCAGAGGTCTGAATCCCTGCTGCTCTAAAGAACCCACCTCTCACTCTCATCAGCAGCCTTCTCAGCCTCCTCCAGCTTGGTCAGGGCAGTGGCCAGACGCTCCTGAGCACGATCCAACTCCTCCTCAACCAGCTGGATACGTCTGTTAAGGGAAGCGACCTCTCCCTCAGCCTAGGGAGAGAAGAGGAGCAGCAAGTCAGGAGGTGCACATCATCTTTCATACACAAACCAGAACTTATATTATACTGCACACTTACATGTCAGCCCAAAGAATGCAGGTAGTGATTGTTATTTTAGGGGTTGTTTCTTTGTGATGCAACCTAACTTCATTTTATGTGAGTAATCACAGTTATTCAACAAGTGTCTGTGTGCCACCTGTTGGGAAAAGCCCTCCCAAGAGGCTTGCCTGTGCTCCTCATTGACTGTGTAAAATGATAACAATGTCCCAAGCTGACAGACGGTTGAATACCCCGCCTCATTACTGCTAGGCCCCAGAGAGAACATTAACAAGGCTCAAGTCAAAGGGCCTGAGACAATTATACTGCAAATGAATACTCACATGCTACACATACAACCACAGAGGAGACTCTGGATAACTCACAACTGTGGGAGAGATTTGTAATGTCAGTTGGTGTGATATTATCTGGTATCTTTAATAGGGATGTGATTTTGAAGGGGAAAAAAGAGCAGGCCTTTTCTATGATTATTCAAGCCTGAAGCTACTTCTGCTTTTTTGTGTCTGTTCAGCAGGTATGAGACCTGGACTTTTCTGAAAATGCTCAAGTGAAAACAGGATACAACTACCAGCAGTTTGACTGAGTCAAGAGGTCTTTCCCCCTGCAGCTCACGATACAGTGTAAAGTGCATCTCAGGTTGTGAAGCATGACACGGAAGTTTCTAATAATAATAATAATCAGTTGAAGCCGTGGGTTCAACCGCATTTAAAACACATCACGCTCGATGAGCAAACGACTGAATTACAAACTGTCAGACTGAGACTGAGATGAACTCTGACACTTTAAGCTGCAGCTGAAAGATTTATTTCCCGTCTAGATAACTGCCGCTATGTTCACAAGGGGGGAAATCACTCTTTGTAGCTGTGTCCTTATAAGGGCAAGTAAAGAGCATAAGCTCACAGTGCAGACTGGTACCTTGAATGTTGCCACAGTTTACTTGTAACTTCCTGGTTGCTAAAAATGATTTATTCAAATGTTTAATCTACATGCTGGCGTGCCTGCAGAATAGAACAAAGGGAATTTACTGGAGAGCATAATGAATGGGACCGTTACAGCAAAGTGCATCAAAGGAGATGCAAGTGAAACAATTGTGATGAGGAAACACAGTGACACAATCTGCCACGGTTACTCAACTGTGCTCTGACTTGAGCATCAGCGGCCTAACGTTACCAATTATAATCGCTCAGACAGGAGCAGCAGGCTATCAAACCCTCAGCAGGGTACTGTGTGATCAAACTGCACGGAGCCAAGTAAAGCTCAACATGCAGCACTGCGGTGTACAGAGAGAAATCCCGCTGTCTCACTACGTTATCAATTCAAACTGTCGCCCTACATGCGCGGGGCACACAGAGGAAGGCTATGATGAGGAAGGTGTGTGTAAATTGCGTTTGATAAGCAGCTCATCTCTGGCTGTATTACGCGCGGTAAACATGCTTACTTGGTCCCTGGCTTTCCTCTGCGCGAGCAAGTCCTGCTGTAATCTCTCGGCTCTCTCTTCAGCACCGTCTGCCTGATCTTGCAAAGATTTGATCTTTCGTTTTACTGCATCCAGCGACGTTATTCCAGCCATTGTTTACTCTCACAAATTAAAAAAGGACTATACTATAAGCTGCTGCTACTGCTGCACAGCTTCCGAGATATTGACAAGGAGCGAGATGACGTCCTTGATTGGGCTGAAAGCTGCGTGAAGACGGGATGGACAGTGCGCAAGCTTTGTGCAGACGCACTCAGCTGCTACTTGTCCAGGAAGTACTACTGATTTCAAAACGGGCCTAAAAAATTAAGTATTTCACATGGTTACATAAAATACTACACTGTGAAAATCTGTGGCCATAAAATAATAACGTGTCATTTTATTGATCTAAAGTAACAATGCCTCCTTAATGATAAGAGCACATCCATTCAGTATACAACAATCATCCTGCTTACAGCAGACTAACAGAGCAGCAGCGCCCTCTGCGGGTCAACTGTGAGCAGTACACATGGCATTAAGATATTTTTAGACTACAGGCCATTCATAAGTTCTCACTGAATATAGTAATTACAGGCTGGGTTTTAAAACGAGAGTTTGCAAATATCACAGAAAATCCCTCTGGAAATATGATAGGGATACATGATGAAAAAACAACCTCATAAGGAGCACCAAGTAGCATTTAAAGTCATTTGAGCACCACAGCCACATTTAAATGTTCCTATTTATTAAGAAAACTACAAAGGTTGGCTATCTATAGGGGACTGCAGAAACACAATCATAGCCTATACGATGGGGGCAAAACTCAATAGACGATGTGTTACAGTCACACAACAGGCAAGCCTAATTCCCTGCAGGAATCCAATTAAAGGATTATAACAACGGGTTTTCTTCAGAGGCAGCTTATAGGCCACACTATACAAACTGATCCTGCTGATTGCTTCTTGGGAGCAAACGTATTTGTCTGCTGCACTTGACCTTGACCATTACCCCCATGTGGTCATTAACGAGATTGTCTTGAAAAAAAAATGTTTATGAAGACCTAAAGTAATTCTGACTCAAGCAGGTCGCGACCTTTAAATGCCTAAATCTAAATTCTTTACATAGTTTTCCTGTCATGTTGTATCTATCTAAAGTAGAAAAACAGTATAGGCGCCAACATATATATTTAAAAATATTTTAGTTATATTTCCTTTTAATAAGCTATATTTTTTTTATTGTTAAACATCATGCTGGGACATTTTGATGGGAAACTGTGTTTTTCCCTGTGGTAAGCAAAGAGCGCAGCCAGCAGATGTGAGCTCTATCTTGACCATATAAAGTAGTAGGCTATATTTATCCAGGCGCTTGCTCTCTGCGCTCCTAGGAAGACTGCACATTAAGCCACTTCACTTTTCCCTCAGAAAAAGACTTCTTCAGCCTAGACCTATAAGACGTATGAACGTATGGAGGCATGAAAGTACAACATATTAAAGACCATTAATGTGATGATTTGTTCTATAAATTAACTGGATTTGAAATTAATAATTAGTGAATCAAATAAACAGCCAGTGCGGCTTTCTTGGGGCTGACATGTAAGTAAGTGATTGTGCATGTGGTTCTTGACAAAATATGGGGCGACAGTTCAACAATAATAAAATCAGAAAGTCAATTTGGAGTTTGATGGCCAATTTTCCAAGATGGGCAGGTGTGCAAGACCCACTCATCCAAGATGAACATCATTTCAGAGATAATAGATCAGGGCAGTTTGAATGCCCACAGAGTGTAAAATGTATTTCTCTGTGGTGTTGAACTGTCACATTCACAGTGGTGAGAGAATGAAAGTGTGGGGAAGCGTGGTGCAGGAGCGGTGCCATTGTGAATCCCTTCCTTACTTACATCGGTAGCTTTCTTCTCAGCCAGCTCAAGTTTCTCCTGGGCATCTTTAAGAGCCTCGGAGTACTTGTCCAACTCATCCTCAGTTCCCTTCAGCTTCTTCTGCAGACCTACCAAATCGTCCTCAAGCTGAGGCGAGTTTCATTGTGGATAGTTTCAGAGGTGATCAGCAGGGAGACGGAGTGGCGTGAGCGCGCACAGGCGCAAGAGCGCATACAGAGACACACACAGGACAGGACAGGAGAGGAGAGGACAGGACAGGAGAAAGAGAGAGGAGAAAAGTTAGGGAAGCTCATGCACGTCAGGATCAGATACCTTGGTGGCGACCTCCTCAGCGGTCAGCAGCTTTTCTTCAGCAGTTTGGAACTCCTCAAACACTTTATCTCTTTCGTCTTCAGTAAGACGCAATTTCTTTTCCAACTCTCTTAATTCGTCGTCTAACTATACATGCATATAAAAGACATTATAGAGTTAAACAGAATATGAAATAAACATGTATGCAATTTATTCTATCAAACAAAATCAATAATCATTTAACATTCAACATAATTTCCTAGGCTATATTAACATCACCAATTGCCAAAACAGTTGAGAGGAGGATTCATAACATCCAAAAAAATCAAGAGAGATGAGAGAGATTATTCTTAATTTAATCCTCATTTGGAATTATCCTTGAAAGCAATTAATCCGTATTTAGGAGGCGGTCCGTTTAAAGGGCAGCAGCTTTATACTGCCACTGGTATTCCTGCTTTTTCTAAGGATCTTTGGGGTTTTCCACAAAAGAAACAAAAAGTTTTTAAAAACTCAGCCGACCTGTTTGCTTCTCTCCTCGGACGCTTTCTTGTCTGACTCAGCCTGCTCAGCTCTGTCCAAGGCATTCTCCTTGTCGAGCTTGAGCATCTGCATCTTCTTCTTAATGGCATCCATGGCTGCTTATTGCTGTTCGGTGGCACCGAGAAAAACGTCCAAATGAAAACCAAGGGGAGACTGGGAGTGGGGCTAGGGCGTCTGTGCCTAACTGAACGCTGAGCTGGAGTGCGGGCTCTGCCTCGCTGTGCCCTGTCAAATATGTACTTTCAAGAGGGGGGTGACTGGATTCCTGTGCATCCAATACTTTTTTGGAGGAGGCGTGTGTGGGTGCCCCGACGTTTTTGAAGGATCTGCTCTGCGATTCGTTGCTCCCAAACATTTGACTTTTGATACGCCTTTATATGGGGTGTGATGGACAACTGAAAGGCTTCCTAATGGTCATGTAATAGAAGCCACAGAATGTACAAAAGAGAAGACGAAGACCAGACTGGATGAGCACAACATTAAATCTCTGCATAAGATCTGAGTACAGTTTGTTTCACCATGATGACAACTCATTTAAAAGTTGTCTCTTGACTGTTTGTTCATTTTCTAGCATTAATGAAATCGGGGACATGTTTTATTTTTTATGTTAATGATCTTTTCTGATTCCACAGTGACAGTGTCTTCCTATTCATCTATGACAGACTGGGATTTGGACCACAGTAACAATTTCACCAGGCTTTGTGCACCCACTGATGTCTGTGTGTGAGTGTGTTGTTTGGGTGGGTGGGTGTAAGTTCATATGGGTTGAGTTGTAGTAGGTCAAGGTAAGTGTGCTGCCTGAGAAGAGATGCTCTTGGCAAGCCCAGTAATCCCTATAGGCATTGTACACAATCTGCGGGACTCAAAACAGGGAAGTGTTTACCTGATAATGTATCGGATATCCTCCCTGTAAACTGTTGATGTGTCATTTGACTGTGACAAAGCAGCAGCACCAGCACCAGTCAGGCAGGAGGGGTTTTATACCACAGTTACAGCTGTTGAGCCGCTGATTGACCTGGCATTTAAGAAATGTTAACTGCTAAGTTAAGAAGAATATTTCAGTTTAGTAGCTTTAAACTTGAAAGAGTTTAAAGCTACTAATACATTTTAACAAATAACATTCTATTATAAATTGCATCTATTTTTACTTCATTATTTGACCAACTAATCCCCCTAATTGAGGCTTTAAAAAAATTTAACATTATATATATATATATCTAATAAGCTATAATGAAAAGTTGAAAGATACAAGGGTGGTGACTGAGGACACACCAAGTGTCTCTTAGTCTTCATTAGGATACTCAAGGATATTTTTGGGATCGCCTTCTCTTTCACACACCTGCCTTGGTCTGTAATATAGATCCAAAACATTGTGGCAAGAGTCCAAGGTCCAGTGCCATTAGATATGTCCCAAAATAATCCTTGTCTTGCTCAGGCTTTGGTCTGTTTCATAGAATATTGTTGCTATGCCTGCAGACTCACTCATACTTGTAGAGTTAAATAAGCTGCCCTGTCTTCAGACTTTATCCAATCAGTAATGAAATAGAGACAACATTAGGAATGGTGTTCAGGTACAATTTTCTCATTGTGTTATTTTGCTATGATTCAAGGTTTTGCTCTGTCTCCAGGCACTGGACTTTACAGTTGTAATAGACGCTGATTGACGGGAACAATAATAGAAAAAATATCTTGATAATCTAGGGCCAGCCCATGCTCTAAATCTGGCATTTGTATAATTGTGATTGGCACTGAAAAATACTGGTCACAGATCTGGTCTTACTTCTGTCTGCTTTTCTCTTGCACTGGATCAGAATCAGTCTTAGGTAATACATGTGGTATCATATTTCAGGAAAACTCAAGTTATTTTTCTTTTTCTCAATCTGCAGACGAATGACAATGATTCATTCCCAGTAAATAAACGAATAAAGCTTGGAGTATGCTTTTGCACAATACACAGAATTGGCTCTGAGTCTTCCAAGATACTGTATTACTTAATTGAATTGAGTAATAGTATAGTATAGTATAGTATAGTATAGTATAGTATAGTATAGTATAGTATACTAATAGTCATGCATAGTGTGTAAACGAATGTTATTCATGTTTCAAAAGTAGATATTTTGCACTATATCAAATACTGTTGTTGCATTATAAATGTAGTTCTAAATGATTCTTGATGTAGTACTGTATGTATATTTCATGTTCATTTTTTTCAGTCATATTTAATACACACTTATCTTCATGATATCATATCCTGACCGTCTTTTCAGTAAAGCACTGTTGTTAATCTTGATTTGCAATTTGATCTTAATTATCTCAAACAGCGTTTTCAGTTAATGGACTCAGGGGAGGTTCGTGATGGCAGGCTGGATTTGCTGTGGCATTCTGGGAATGAAAATAAGCTCCATTATGATGTTTTCCTTTAACATACTGGCACCGTAAAAATAGCCCAGGGCCCAATAGGCTTGCTTTGATTAAAGCAGTCAAAAATTTCCCCTTCTGTCCAGATGTTATTGAAAGGCTACTGCATTCCAACTTACATCCCACTGGAAAATTAAAGGTATTGCAGACTTACTGTGGTCACACATAAAACAAACTTATGTTTTCCTTAATTTCTCTACATTATAGGAACATTATGGAAAATGCAATGACCTTTTTAATATTTCAGGCATTTTTTAAGTGGTGGTAGCTTTCTGAAGCCACCACAGATTCAGAAAAAGTTTCTTTTTCATGGCTGTGAAGTGAAAAAAAAGCTCCAGACATATAATTTTGTGCTCTTTGGAAAAAAATCTGCTTCTCAAGGTGTCTTAAGCCTCTTTACCAGAACAGCTGATGGAAGCATTTAAAAAAGAACATTCAGGACTATTCACCACCATTTACATTTAGTAGCATTAGGTTTTAAAACATGAATACTGTGAATTATTTTATTGTCTTTAGAAGACGGCTCTGACTGTGTAGAAAACAGTGTATGCATGAACTCATTCAAGAGCCAAGAATCATCTCAGTAATCATCTCCATAGGCAGCAAACAGCTGAGAGGATGTAATCAGACTTTCATGAATAAGGAATTCGCCCCTCACGACATACAGTCTGGCAGTGAAAAAAAAAACACATGCCATCAGACAACTGTTGCCCATTTTCTAGACAGATCTGAGATACTCTGATATGTTGGAATCCTGATTCAGTTGTCTACATGTGGCAACAGCTGAGTGAGACAGGTGCAGCAATAAGCTGAATTCATATTCACAACCACTACCCTATCATTATCTTTACTTTCCCGCCATGAGAGATTTTTTTTATGATTATGATTATAAACACGGTTGTAAAAAATTACAGTATACAGAATCACATTAAAACATGAGGCAACTTTGAGGGCCTGCAAATATTTATAGTGATATTGTGGGTAAATATAGATGTAAAAGGGGCCAGAAAGGGTGTCAAATCACCAATTTTCACATGCCACTTGAGGAAATCACTAATGAAGGATACCCATAACTCTCAGATTATAAACTCTACAACTTTTTTGCCCAGAGTTTGTAGTATAGTTTGTCCTCTCATCCATTTAGATGACACAGAGCCACATTTCCAAGTGATTTAGTCCTAATGTTAATACTTAATCATGTATTAGTTGATCTCTTAGGCCTACAGTGACAACCCACTATGTATGTGGAATGTCCGGTTTTCTCGAGCTGCTGTTCAAGGAGGAGCTGAGCTGTACTTGGCTGTTGTGGCTGAACTCATGTTTGCATAAGAAGACCCATGGGACAGACATTTGAAGTTCTCTCATGGCTAAAATGTTACTGTATTAGAGGAACTATTTTACTGCCTCTGTTGAGGCTTAGTCAAAATGCATGTCTGATGCAAAAAAATATACAAAATATCTCAAACCCTTTGCTCTTCACCAAAATTACATAATTTGATGTGAAGCTACAATATTCTGACATGAGTGTGGTTCTTTTCCAATAAT
The DNA here is from genome assembly GCF_910596095.1 of Thunnus maccoyii. Classification (NCBI taxonomy): domain Eukaryota; kingdom Metazoa; phylum Chordata; class Actinopteri; order Scombriformes; family Scombridae; genus Thunnus; species Thunnus maccoyii. The sequence continues at coordinate 17,010,067 of NC_056537.1, read as the reverse complement.
ATACCACTAATTGCAACTGACACAAACCAGTGAGGGAATATTGAGGGTAGCTCCTCCTCCATGTTGACTGCACAGCCATTGAGTGGAACTTTAAGAAGCACAGTGCTGGCTGACTCCTGGTCAAATACCATCAGAAGATTTCTGCAGATAGCGTTCAGATATATATAGAGAGAACTCCTTGGCTCTTCCGTACGATACCCCTGGGATTAGATAGCTCCATGCAGGGGCATAATCATTTAGCATAGCAAAGATGGAGAGGGGATACAGGGAGGGTGCAATCCAAGCTGTAACCCAAGCCTGGTCGATGCCCTACTGCCACTGGATTTATTCACAGTAATGTTCCACTGACATGTACCGGCAGTTGTAAGACTCAAACTGGTATATTAGCAAACACGAGGGGACATCTAACCACAACCAGGGCACAGACACAGCCACAGTTTTTTACATAATGGATAGTTACAATAAGGCTTTGACACTTTGACCTGCAGAGTTCTGTGTGGTGATAAATCTGTCATTAAGGGTGTAAATCACACAGAAGTGTCCCTCGGTCAGTTGCGATTCCATTCAAACTTTCTGTTTAAATTAAGGAAAGTGAGAATATAGTATAAGACGTTCAAAATTCCCAATCTTTACCACGCCCATGCTTCATTTTAGGAGTCAAATTCCTTGGCTATGAAGGTCAAATATTTCAGCTGCAGGTGCTCCATTGAAGATGGGTAGCATTCCTCTTGTGCCAAGTTTTTGCAGTAAAAGTAGCTGCTGTTAAATGAAAGGATCAGTCATTCCTTAGATTGTAAACACCTGTAATAAGACTCTCTAGTCTTGTACGGTTTATAGAAATCCCAATTTATGGTGTATTTTAAAGGTTTTGCTGAGACTTCAAAGGGAACTGTAAGATTAGGTTTATGGTATATTTTGATAATTCCTAACACCTTTAGACAAAATGTCTAAAGGTGTTTTTGAAGTTCAGATTGTGCTTTCATACATATACTGTATGTTGGTCAAAGCAGATGTAATTTCAAATCACTCAAGAGGAGAAAGTTTGCAAAGAAGCCTCAAAGATACTGTGCAGGCAGCTATAACTTACTGAGAGAAAACAAGCTGAGCTATGGAGTAAAAATACCAAAAGTGAAGGCTTCCAGTGCTGTGAACACAAATGTGGGTAGAAGTCCTAATGGAGGAATATTTGTGGCCTCTGCAGGGCTCCTCCCAGACTGTTTGTTTGTGCAACCTCTCTACAGATGGGGACACACAGAGAGGCAAGAATGTCAGCCATATCTGATGCTGCTCATTCAGCTGAGACTAAAGGGGAGGGGGAAGCATTCGGGGGGAACTGTCACGTTTCATTTAAAACTCATGCAGGACTCACAGAATCCTGTAAAATTTAATTTTCAGAAATGCCAGACATGTCTTAGCATGAATACTGGCACAAAAATTAAATCTATCAGACATCTGTCTATACAGGAAAACAAGGCTTCTTGTACATTCATTGTTAAGGAAAGCAAGACTTTTGCACATTCATTGTGTTTATTTATACACAGGGCAAGTCAAGAGGGAAGTGGGTAAATGAATGTTTACGTGCAGGTTGAACTTCTCCCAGTTTGAGATAAGAGATGCATTACACAGCATCAGCACTGTTTCCTCCGCAGAAATCCTTCTTTGAAAGATCTTTCTAAATTGTTGACTGAAACACTTGCTGACCTTTGCTTTGTGCTTGTTGATATCTTCTTACAGTCTAATTATTGTTGCTTGATGTTACTGGCTTTTTTTTTTGTTTGTGTTTTTTTTTTGTATCTCAGTTCACAGCTGTCTAGCATCTTATTGATAGCTCTCTTTAAATATTTGCCTTAAATCATTTGCCCCTCATGTCACAGGGCTAGAAGTTTCCGTGTTTGCACACAGAGGGAGAATCTTTCATATATGTGTCCATATATGGGCTCTCTGGTGTATGCGAGGTAGAGGAGACAGAGGAGAGGGCTGAGTTGCGGGGGCTTTTTGTGAGGTCCAAAGACGTACTCGATATTTCTTTCCATTCCACAGGGCTATAAAACTTCTTGGTATGCACTTCTAGCTCTGCCACTGTTCTCCCTGTTACAGTCCTGCTTGTCAGAGCCCTCTAGAGCAGAGAACTGAAACAATGGCAAGCAGAGGAGGATGCTGGACTTCTGTGGTAGTGTTTCCCATACCATATTTTTAATCACTACAAACTTCTCTCAATAGACTCACTCATAACAACAAAATTAACCTAACCGCTTCTTAAGAGAGAATAATCCTCAACAAAAACACATGCAATGACCATTTTTGGTAAACAAAGAACTTTCACTTCTAAATTTAAAAAAGAAAGTGAAGGTCTATATCAAGTTTATAACTCCAAACCGCAAAAATGACCATAGCTTGGCTGAGGGAAAGCCATAATGTGGAGCGTGTGTGAGAGTGCATGGTGATGAGACATTCCAGTGTGGTTTTGAGTGGCTGTTTGAAAGCTTACAGCCTGTGTTCACTGTGATTGGGTCACAGTGGTCTCTGCAGTGTGGAATGCCACAGGAACCCACAGCTCTGCGGCACCTGCATTCTTATACCAAAGCCTGTCTGCAGCCCCACGTTTGATCAGATGCCGTGACCATTTTCCAGTCAGGCTCAAACTCACTGCATAGTTAGTGAGCTAGATAAAACAGTTGTGTAAAGTCAGTTATAAAACAACTGTCTGAGTGCATAGATGTGAGAATAAATAGACTTCCATGTGGTGTGTTCTGGTTAGTTCCTACTCTGAGGCCTTAGCTGTCTGAGATAACAATATACAGTATGATAAGAGGATAATTAAGCTTCAAGGCTGCCTAAAGAGCACATCATTCCCATCAAAAGAATGGAAAAGGCCAGTGGTGGAAGAAGTATTCAGATCCTACTTGTCTTGCAGAAAATGGCCCCTGTAACTAATATTTATTTATTTATTTATTTATTTACCGTACATGCCTATTATATTATTATAGATTAGATTATAATACTGATGCATCAATGCATATTTAGCATATTGGTGTTGTACCTCTTCTGAATGGAACTAATTTTAAAGGGGCCATATTATACTTTTTGTGGTTTTCTGTTATTTATATGCTGTTATGATATAAGATATCTATGTTAAATATGGTCAATGTTCCAAAACTTGAGGTTAACGTATGTAGATTTACTCCCTGTGAGTCAAAAGCACAGAATTCAACCTGCTCTGAATGTCTTTTCTTCTTTGCAGACAAGCTGTCTGCTAAACATGCATGCCCATAAACACCTGTATAGCTGTATTTGAGAAGCTGACATTTCAAGTAAAGAACAAGAAAAAGTAATGAAATCCTACTACTATAGTTTGTTGCATGGTTTCTCCTGAGGGAGGGGGGCCTTAAAGAGATGGGAGCTACTGCCTGTTTCAGACAGAGGGTGAACTGAGGGGCTGCTTAAAGGCTCAATGTGAGTTAAATAGTTTAGTTTAGTTTAATAGTTAAAAAGTTTTTTTTTTAACTGTAAATCATGCAAAGATATTCTAGTAGAGCCCCAGATAGAATTATATATACACCTGTAAATGTGTATAATATGTTCCCTTTAACTACTTTATACACAGTTAAGTATTTTAGTCCAATAGTTCCTAGTCTAGGGGTCGGGCGCCCTCGAAAAGAATAAAAAGCAAAGTTCTGATACACAAAATTTAATCCTTCTTTTTGACATTTCCATAATGTTTGCTTTCTTTGTGAGAAGTTAAAAAAAATATGTCTTTAAAGGGGATATCACTCTATGGTGGAACTGGCAACAACTGATAGACACCTGGAAGGACCTCTGATGGGCCCAAACTAGACACTCCTTTTTTGTAATGGGCGACAAGCCAAAAAGATTGGGAACTGCTGTTTTAATAATTAACAGTATAGTTTTTTTGTAAGCTCATCATATATATTTTATGTAAAATGCTAACTAGTACTGTAACTAGTAAATAGCAGCTGTCAAATAAAAATATGGTGGAGTAAAAAGTTCACTATGTCTGTCTATCTGAAATGTAGTGAAATATAAAGTCACATAAAATGGAAAAACTCAAGTACGAGTACCTCAAAATTGTATTTCAGTGCAGTACTCAAGTAAATGAAGTAGGTTACTCTCCACCACTAAGACTGTGAGGGAACTGTGGGTCACTTTCCCTTGATCTATCAAAAGCAATAAGCTGAGTAAATACAGCAGAAGAAGAGCAGACATACTGTCCATGCAAGACACAGTAGTATGGCTAAAGTAACACTGATTAATCATTTTGGCCTTTCCCACACCAAATCCCCTCATGAAAATTGGCATCGGTGTTGAGAAAAATCTGCTGAGCATTGAGTGGAGTGACTGTTTATTCAGCTTGAATTCAGGGCGGGGAGGCCACAGGATTGAGAGAAGAAAAGGAGCCAAGGACTTTTTTCTTTACAGCAATGTGGCCTGTCATCTAACGGGTGTTGAGCAAAGTTTCCTTATTAAGACTGAGGGGTTTGGATGGATGAGTGTTACATTTCACTCTAGACAGCTTAAATCCCAGGAGACACTGCAGATCAGTTCCAGTCGGCAGCACAGTCTGAGACAGACGGTTCCCCCTGCTCCACAGCTCGATCTCAACACTGTTCCAGGCATGAACAGAACTGAGAAGAAAAATCACTGTAAATCTTGGGAAGAGCCTTACTTTGGAAGTGAGGGTGTCGGTGTCAGATGATAACATTTAATAGATATTCAAGATGTTACTTGTGGTGCTGTCCAAAATTAGCACCCAAGTTTTAAGTCTCAGCTCTGTCCCAATATAGCTCTGCTGTCATTGCTGACTGAGAAATACTGTGGCTTCCTTACATGATGGCTAAAGGAGCTGCTGTGCTGTCATGGGAGAAATAGACAGTAAATACTGTCACTCACCCGAGGATGAACACTCTGAAGGTGACTGCAACTTATTCACATTATATAAAAGCACCACCCACCTGTTATCCCATGGAACTTGATGAATTGTGTCTACTGTGGCATTACATAAGGGACACTTCCTGCAGTTTGACACTCAAAATGTCACTTGTGATATTTGGCTAGGCAGTTAAATCCTTGAACATGAGACCTTGTAATTTTTCATGGTAAGCATGGTTTTCATTTCATCTCATTCTCCCCACTTAGTCTCAGACAATTTCCATCCAATTAATGGTAGTCAGATATGAAATTAGACATAGCAAAATCAATCACCAGGTTACTGTAACCTCTAAGGCTTTAGCTTGTGAAATTACAGCACACAGACGATAACCAGTTCCCAGTTCTGGAAGCACGGAGGTGATCTTTACAGACTATGTTTACTATTCTCATTAAATCAACGGCTGTACAGTGGATACTTTATGGAGCCAACATGTTGGGAGAACCCCACTGATGACCTAAAATAGTCATGTGTTCCAGACCTGAGTAAAAGGCTCTCGTAGATCTATCAGCTGCTGTCTCCCAGGTTTATGTTAGGGAACACTGCGTCTCAGAGCTGGCAGGAAGGTGGAATGTGAAAATGAGTAAACAACAAGCTTCCCATTAACACGATGACCTCACTCACTTTGGTGAAACCATACTGTAAGTCCCTACCATATTACGTATTATATTAAGGTGTTTTTTCTTCAGCATTTACAGAACAACTTGAGTGTGTTTACATGAAGTCCAGACATATGTACACTTTACACTGGCAGCGTCTTTAGAGCAGGGAGCGCTTGAGAGTTTTGAAAATCGCTGGGAAGTTTTGGTAATTGTTTTTCAACCATTTTTCAAAGTACCTTCTCTCTGCCATACCATCTTTGGGTCTGGACCATGTGAAACTTCCTGACAAAATGGACTGAAGCCAGACATAAACTAAAAGCATTCAACCCATGAACAATGCTGGTTTCCACTCTTTTATCAGCTTGGGCAAGCTGGAAAATTCCTGGCTTGCTGTGGCACGTGCTGCTTGTAATATTGATAAAACCTTCCTCAGTCTATGCTGGATTCTGTATGTTACATTTTAAATAGAATTATAAACAAAAAAAATGTACTTCTGTAAACTTTCTTTAAAATCTTGAAATGTTGGTGTGCTAGAAAGCAGCTATAAAGGATAAAGGAGGTGAGAATCTCACATGTTGCCAACAGCTTAACAAAAGTTTTTGTTCAAAGATGTTTTGATCCATCTCAGAAAGAGCTTTGTCAAATTTAAATGTTGTCTGTGAACAAAAATAAAAGTTTCAGTAGCATGCTCTGGACAAACTGCCCAGCCCAAAACCAAACAGCCTTTCCTGATGTGCATTTTTTCCTAACCTCGTTTCCTCTTTCTTAACTTTTCTACAATTGGAGAGAAGTGGAGAGAATTGGCTTAAGGAGAACTGCTTCCCTCTGCTTATACTGTGAAAGATCATGATACCCTCTCAATCTGTTTTACCATTTAAGCCTTACCTAAAGTGTGTACAGGTAAGGCTAAAATTACCAAAAGCTATCCCCCAAAGACCAATTAAAACACTGCTGAATAGAAATTTCATAGAGTATCATTAACATGCTATAACAGGCTACATAGTTTTGCAGTGTGACAACTTTCTATTTCACTGAGGCCATTCTTAGCACAAGTCATGACTCCTTTCCTGCACAGTAACACTTCTGAACATACAGTAACTTGCCTGTTATCCAAACTGGAAAATATATAAACTTATGGATTTAAGAAACCGATATATGCAGAGTGTGTTTGCTGTTGCTCAATCATGGATTAAACATACTGCAGATTGATGCTGAACGATGAAAGTGGAGAGTTGAACCAGTGTCATTTGGTTTAGCCAGGGGTTAACATGGCTTCATTTTGAGAACTTGAGCGGAACAAAGCATGAACTAAATGGCTGCCAGGCTGTTGGGATTAGGCACGGCACAAGCTGCAGTGACTGCAAAACCAACCTTCCAACTCAGAAAATAAAAGACATTTAGGATGCTAGAGATGTACAGTTCTAAGGATTACTGTATGTCTTTTGGAATAAAAAATGTTATCAGGTTCTAGTTCTTCATTGAACAATATATGTTGAGTGAAGTATTAAAAAAAATATGCAATTTTCAATGCAACACTATTTTAAATAAAAAAAACTAGATGTCTTATTTCCTTGAAATTCAGTCTGACATATCTGGCCTCTTTGGAAAAGTTGAAATCTTGACAAAGTTTTGAAGCTTTGAAACGTGCTGCACACACAACATGACTTTGTAACAATAGACCTGCCAAAAGTCTGTGGGGTTGAGGAGGTTAATGACATACGCCACGGTGAAACAGATCAGGCATCAAACCTCGTGCCGACAAGGTGCATCTGGAGTCCATACCTACAGTACATTAGGAAGCAGGCATATGACAGGACGTTTTTTAAACACCAACCAATAGAAAAGCAAAGAGAGAGCTTGAGAAATAGATTTAGAATAAAGAAATGTACAGAGGGGTGGTTGAGTGCAAGATAAACCCCAAAATATTTTTCATTTTTCATTGTTATCATCATGCTGACCGTTGTGCTACTTTGTCAAATGGAAAGTTTTACAGTAATAGCTTATAAATGCATGGCCCTGATGGAAACTTGACTATAGCTATAATAGAGTGGTTTACTAATTAGTCTGAAATCATGTAGTTCATGACAATAAGAGGAGGACCTCAACCAGACCGCGGCTCTGCCTAACATCATTCATCTACTGAGGTTTTGATAGCTGCATACAAATGCCAGACTTAACCAGAAAAACATCCTGCAGGTCCTGAGGACTGGAGAGACAGAGGGAGACAGAGAGAGAGAGAGAGAGAGAGGGTGAGTAGTAGATGGGCACTCCCAGTTAAACACATGGCTTCAGTTTCCCTGCTCCACTGTGTGGTGTGGCCTTGCATGAGACCAAAACACTCAAACAACCAAATATGGTGTTCATTAGGACGACTCAGTGTATTGTGCTGGCCACCTCTAACCATCCTTTACTCGCTCTGCCCCCATATGCTCCTGACAGAGAGAGAAGATCAACTTCAGAGTGAAGTACTGAATCATCTGAATGAAAAAAGCTGATGATCAAGCCTGCCTTGCTGTCAGTAGAAGACCAACAAAATTACTTCTTCTAATTCTCAACAGCACTACAGAGCCTTCTGTATTCATCGCGAGACTGTAACCCAGAGTACAAGATTGTGAACTGTCATTCCTGACCTAAACATCTAAATGAGAATCACTGCATACTTCAAGGTCTAGTCTGTGAACAAAGAGGGGAAAAAAAGCACATCCACTATGTCCATATTTGGTCTGACTAACTTTGCCAAACCTTCCAGTAGAACATATTTCTCCAAACATCCACTGACTCAGCTATGAAAGACAATACTGACATCTGCTGGAAAGAATGTAGAAAGACCTTATTTTCCTACCAGAGACATCTCTTTTGTCAACTAAATGCATGAAAAAGGACAAAATAATCTTCATGTACTGGTTGTTTGAAATTCTTTATTTTTGGTGAATACAAAAAATACTTTTGTGACCAGATAAATATTATACATACAGCATCAAATCATAAAACTAATGCAGTCTGTTAAAGAAAGCACAACACCTATTCATAACAGAGCTACTGTAGTAACTTTTTCTATTTCCTTTAATACTTGGACAAATCAGTTAGACAATATATCTCAGGGTAATTCTTACATTTATCGATAAAAACTTAATTTTATAGTGGTTAGACAATGAAACAAGGAAGTAATTCAGTCCAACCTTTAAGAGGGACTTGGTATAATGAATTTCTCGACTTCAGACACAAATTGCCACATGCTCATGGAATGCAGTCTAGTGTTCATCTTCGATTATAGTCGCTAAATGTCAAGGTATCCACAGATGCCCTTTTTATATCAGCATTATAGCATTGTAGGCAGATAGGCCACCAGCAAAGGCGTTGTATTGTATGGCAAAGGACTAGGTGACAGTTTATTAAGACCCCGATGGGGAATAGACTGGCATAATGTTCTGATCCAAAGAGGACAAGGCTCAGGCTCCCACCCAGCCTGATCTTCAGCTGCTCGCATGGCAGACTCAAGTAAGGCACTAGTACACAATGCAGACCAGACACTGGCATGGACAGACTGAGGAGATGACCTGCTTAAAATTTTCAATATATTATACATCAATATACTAAAAAAAAAAAAAAAAATCACAATTGAACCAGTTTATTCGATCAGAGCTTGAAGCTATTTCCTTTTTGTTTGTTGGGAGAGTGTCCTATAATTATTATAATGGAAGCTTTAAATTTCCTTCTTCAGTGCGTAAAGTTATGAGCAATGTCAGTGCATCCCGTATACTCGTTTCATTCATTCAAGAGCCTAAAGCGAAATATCATTGCACACAACCAATCTTACAACTAATAACAGCACAGACTCTCATTATCAGCTCGCTAGAATATTCAGTGTAACATATTGCTATAGACAGTCAGTCTAAAATGAAAATGCCTTTACCGCAACAGGGCAGTAATGAGTGGAGAATAACTCTATATGTGTATGTGTGTGTGTGTGTGTGAGGTGAGTGTGTCTGTGTACAGTATAGGGGCACCTGAAAACTAATCTGGCTAGTGTTACTGGAAGGGGAATTAAAACATGAAGACAAAGGAGAATGAACATGACAAATAATGTAAACATAATCCTAACACAGCTCTGTGTATGCGAGGGAAGGAGAAGAAGCTCTTGTGGGGTTACATGAAGTGATGTACAAGCAGCATGACATATTTGGTCACATTTAGTCCAGATTCTACTGAATAACACAAATTACACCTGTCTGCTCTTTAAAGGACCAGTTTGTAAGGTTTAGTGGCATCTAGTGGTGAGGTTGCAGATTGCAACCAAATGAATACCCCTCCCCTCACCATCCCCGTCCAATGCAAAATGTTTGGTTTGTCCGTTCTGGGCTGCGGTAGAAACATGGCAAGCTCCATGGAGGAGGACCTGCTTCCTATGTAGATGTAGAGGACTCATTCTAAGGTAACAAAAACACAATGATTCTTATTTCCAGGTGATTACACACTAATTAAAACATACTTATGAATATTATTTTCCATTTCTGCCAAGTCCGCTAGATGCCACTAAATCTTACACACTGGTCCTTTAAGAAATAGTACTTTCTTTTTAAAAAAATCTGTCAAGAATAAATATCTTTACATGTTGGCCAGTGGTCTTACTTTATTTTCTACTTTGTCATTTACTCCAATCAGAACCTCTCACTGTTTGGCATTAAGCTGAACTACATCGTTTCATCCTTAATATCTGAAGATTTGCTAGTTTACCAGCAAATCCCAAGTTCACATTTTTATTAGTAGAATACAAGTGAATTTCCACTATACTACTCTATTGGTTAGTAGCTTCATTGATATGTATAGACGTTATGGTGCATGCAAGCCAGTGATGAAATGAGGCATTCCTTCCTGCCTTTTTATTGACCCTTTGAGGTTTTTAAATATAGAACAGAAGCTATGGACCCTTAGGTTTGTTCTGCCATTTGCAGAGAAATCATCAGTTCATTTCTATTTGTTCTAAACCTTCAAACAATTATAGAACATTCAATGACGATTATAGAGGATTTCTGCATTCGTAACATCTTCGATTCATGATTGTAACAGTCAGTAATGCTCATGATGCAGTAATACTCACAAAGCAATGATACGTTTATCATACAACTTTATCAAACAGTCTCCACTTTCTTATAGTGAAAACTGTAACAACCTTCTCCATATAAAGTCTGAATGTCAATGCCATTCACTGACAAATACATACGCACGTCACACATACATACACGCACACAAATACACTACAGAGCACAGGCACTTGTTTTTCTCACCAAACAGGCCTGTTTCAAGTGCTGTATATTCCTCGGTTACATGAGAGGAAAGCAACCGACTGTACATCGGCAGCGTCTCCCCTTGATAAGAAGGTCTCATCAGCATGGCACACATCCCACATGCTCAGCCAATCAGCCCTCATCCTCCCTCAGTTCGCTGGGCAAGAACTTGTACTGCTGCTGTCGGATCTGAGCCAGCTTCTTCCGGGCTTCCTCCAGCTCTCGCTCTTTCCTCAGCATCTCCTCCTGAGCCGCAATGATCTGAAAAGAACGGTAACAGCTGACAGAAAATGTGGCTTCCACTCATCATAATCCCATTCCTGTGGATAACTTGATATGAAAAACCAATCGCTGCACTGTACTCAACTCAAACTGTTAACTCCCAAGCACTACACAGCAGAACATACATAAAATAGCACCTTGTAATGAGAAAGTGTGGCTCATCCAAATTTTCTAAGAATATTTATACATATAGTAGATTTTTAGTAATGTATGCAGAAAGTAGCATTAAACCATGACTGAAATTGTGATCTCTGCATGATACATAGAAAGCCTTATTCTTCTTGGTCAATACAGCATTTTACAGAAAAAATAGGGGGTTTTTTTTGTTTTGAAAAATAATAATTTTACTTTTGAAAACAGGAATAGGCTATGTAAAGATGCAATGTAACATAATAAATAATGTAAATAATATAATAGTGTGTAAAAAACAGTAAATGGTCAATAACAGTCTAAAGTGGCTGAAGAAACAGTTTTGTACCCCTCAGTGCAACAATGATCAGATATCAATGAGACAGTGAGCCCCATTAGTCAGATTAAAAAATTGACAGCTGCCCAGCTGGCGTGCACCACAGACTGAGACAGGAACTCAATCAATCAAGATGAAAAAAAGATGAAAAATAAAACTTCCCATAGAATCCCAGGGCTTTCGATCATCATTCAAATTTTTTGCAAAACTGGAAAGGAACTCAAGAGAAACTCTTCAAGAAATGTGATCTTTTGCAGCTGTGGGCTTCTAGTAAACCTGGGTTTCTAGTAAACAACTCATCAGCTTTGAAATGAAGCTGATGAGTTGTTTATCCACAGCGGCCCATCACAATTTCAGAAAAATGTCTGTGGCATTTTGGCATATCAGCGAGAGGTGCAAACGTTCCGTGAAAAGGGCAAATCACACAATGAGCGTGATTTCCTTGTCTCACCTGAGCTATGCCTCCAACGAATTTGGTCTTCACCACAACACTGTCATCTTCAGACTTGTCAAATGCTGCTTTCTGAGCTGCCTTCACCAGGTTGTCTGAAGCTCTCTTCACTGCATTGCCAGCAGCCTTTAGAGAGGAAATCTCAAAATTAGCACACAGCACACGTTCCATGTGTTTCCATGGACAAATGAAAACTGTGTATGATTGTTACCTGTAGTCTCCTCATGGCTTCAGAATCCTGGTCAGCCTTCACTTTGCAGGCCACGAGGAGCTGAGCGGTAGAGGCTGCAACCTGTTTGGCTGAAGAGATGAGTTTCTCCTCGCTAGCGTGGCCCTGCACTGAGGCGTTCGCTGCCTCACACAGGTTACTGGTGGCCGCAGCTACCATACGTGCCTACAGCAGACAACAAATTTAGGCATGCTCATGGTTGGGTTTCATCTGGGTAACAAGTTTGTGCAGTACTTTGAAAATTAGGCGGTAATAATCAAAGCGACTTACAGCTGATATGAGACCCTGTGACCATTGGCCGTCATCTACTGCATTGGCTAGATTGGATCCAACCTGAGATTGACATTGGGTAAAAAGTAAAGATGCAACTGTTGTATTACATTATTAGTAACAACAGTCATGTATCTTTTTGAGTAGGTGTGTAGACTGACCTTGCCTTGTGCCACCAGTTCTCTTTGAGCTGCTGATGCAGATTTAACAAGAGCGCTAGTTGCTGCAGCGATGGACTTTGCTGCCTCTAATATCTGCTCCTCAAAATCCAGTGTCTCATCTGCCTGCTGGAAGTAAAAGCACATATCAGCTTAAGACTTAAAACTACAGTATCCTAAGGTAAGAAAAGATCATTATTACTGTGTAACCAACTGCAGTGCCATAACCAGGACTGTAGCCAGGATTTTAGTCCCACAACTAAAAAATTCTGGCAAGACATTATAAATAGAGACTCAAATTTTACTACTGTATGTGGATTTTTTGAGTTTTTAAAAACATTTCAACTGTTAACTGATCAACTGTATTATTTGTAAATTGTATTTTTGAACATGATGGTCTAAATGCTGTTTAGCCTTTTCTACACTGACAGAAACAACATTCTGATATAATGTGTAATGATGTAATGATGTGAATACAGAGTATCATATTAATAGGCTAAAAAGTAGTAGTAGAACTGACAAATAGAGAATATAAAAAATACTGGAATCAGCCTGTAAAATATCTATCAAGTGTTGTTTTTTAATTGTAGTAGGTAACCCCCCCTCAAGCTCCCTAAAGCTCCCAAATTCCCAGAAAGCTACTCAGTACATGACCTTAGTGGCAGCTATGACCCTGAGCATAACCTTTGATGTTCAACTTTATCTTTTGCATAAAGCACAGTCACATATGATGATTTTTCAATGACAACACAGAGCAGCATCTAGATACAATGCCCCATTCCTCAAACTTGAACTAAATACCGGCATGAAGATCACTATGCATCAGTTCAGGGACAGTCAACAAAATGACCATCGCTGCCTGAGCAGTCAACAACATGTGATTGACCTCCATAAACACATAAGGCACACGTGGCTGGAGACAGGGCGGGACACTGTAGGAATATGTTTGATATATAGTTGGACTGAATAACAACCTAATATATCAAACATATCAGACAGAGCCCTGCAGAGAAGGCTTCCAGGTCTACAACGGCTCAGAGAGGGTGGGAGGCAGGGAAGCATGCTGGGGCAGGAGAGAGAGCCCCCCCCCTCCCTACAGGGTGGGAGAGATGAAGGAGCAGAGAGGAGAGGGAATAAAGTAAATAACTAAAAAAAAAAAGCTTGATGGAAGCAACACTGTTTGAATCTGGTGCAAAAACAAATTTTATGGTGGCTTGATTCCTCTATAAATTATACAGTATATGGTACTTTATTAGCTCTGTAACAGTACAAAATCATCCTATAAATAATAGTTTTTTAAGTTTATCAATATATATCAGTATGTGGGCACAAATTAGGGGTGGAGAAAATATTTTATCTAGTTTTTAAATGTAGGGGACAGTCAGGCAGTCTTGAATACAAATTAACTGCTGTTAAATGAGGAAAAAAATGTGGTAATATTCAGCAGTATTCTCCCTTTAAATACTATTTGATGAGGCTTGCATCCTACTAGATCACTAGAGGGAGACACTGACATCTAAAAGAGGAAAAGCCTTTCACTCACTAATCCTCTTTCATAAACACAAAGGTTCTCATAAATGTACTCTGTAACTGTGGAATTATAGTATAAGACAGAGCATTATATGGTCTTTATTAAAACTGGTGTAACCTAAATATGCGGCCCTTCATATCATACAGACAGAGGGTTGAACTAACAATCATGTTATGTACAGGAAGAGGTATAGAAACAGGGGGGAGGGTGGGGGGGAAATCACTACAGGCACAAAAGGAAGAGCACCGGGATCCAACTATCCAGTCTCCAGAGACAGATAAACAAACAACACAGTCATGCAGCAGCACACCACAAACACAACCCTGCACTGCATACGAAACAACATAAAAGTAATCTCACTTTTCAAAAGCACCATTACTACCATCTCCAAGCTTTTCCCTGTTTACGTTTCGTATTGTGCGGTAAAGTTGTTTTGTTTTTTAAGGCAATACCGCAGCATGGGGGAGATGAATAACAGGCTGAAAAAGCCTCCCTCAGTTTAGTTTAGAAATGAGGAACACTGCAATAAAACAAAGGAAATAAGTTCAATAAGACAGAGGCCCTCTCTTTCGGAAAAGGGTCACAACAGTTCATCGCACATTTTGAACTCTTTCCAACATAAGCTTGAGGAACCAGCAGTATAATTGCGTCTCCTGGCAACGCAACTCAAAATAATGTCCGAAAGTGCCTTTGAAGAAAGTTTTCCAAGCATCATATGTTAGCTCACAGGACCAGCTGTCTGAGTCAACATGGTGTGTGTGTAATGAAGAAAACTATCGAGATAGCGGCTCAGTCACAGAAAAAGATGACTCCACTTCAAAGGCAGTGTCACCTTTTCCTACCTTCAGCCCACATCGTCTCCCTGCTGATTAATTGCAAAAAGCTGTGCGTGGGTTTGTGTGGGCGGACAGAGTTGAGAGGGGCACATATACCTTGGGTTTGGCTCTGGGTTTCAGCTGTTCTAGTTTCTTGGCTGCAGCTTCAATGGATGCTGCTGCTCCAAGGAGCTCAGTCTCTGCGATGACAGTGGGGTCCTCAGGGTCCACACACTCTGATCCTGAAAGGCATGATCATGTTTTTTTTTTTTTTTTAGCACAGACTCACAAAAGAAACACCAACACTGTATTTCTGGTGATAACATTTTATTTTACAACATATATCTGCTATAAAAGCTCAACATCTCACTCACTCATCATGCTTCAACTGCATGTTCTCAGTCTTTCATACAGGCACCACAGAGATGCTAAATCTCAACTTCAAAGCTGTATACGCTCCAAAAAATTGTTTGCAGTATGGCTGTAATGCCTCAAAGTTTAAATAACATAAACTAAAAGTTAGAGGAAATGCACATTTGATGGGTCATTGTCTTTTTTTATAGGTTTTTAAGTGCCTATAAAACTTAGCAGTTTGGGAACAGCTTGGTAAAGCAGATGGAACATTGTTTTCATAGATTATGTTGAACTCTGGGGAAATCTGTTCTTCACCCCCACCCCCAAGCCGTCTACTCCTCTGCCCCCTTCTGACTGTATGAAAGGTGATCTGGAGGAACAAAACACACCATATCCCACTTACCTCCATCTGAGGCGGCAATGAAAGAGAGGGAGAGAGGGGGGAAAAAGAGCACATGTGACATTAGAGAGTTGAAGTAGATAGCCCCACTGGGTCTCGGGCTATACACTGAAATCTAATTCTCATCCAAACACAATCTATTACTCCTGTCAGATGCAGCAGTGCAGCTTCTACAGGAAGCACTCCAGTGTGTTTGTGTCATAACCGCCCAACAGAGCTTCATTTGGAGCAATTTGCAGAGCAGTCACTCAATGGTGCAATTTCAATATTCTAAAGTGATTTTTCATGACTTATCTTTATTAGGGACGCAGACAGGTTTGGTGGCTTGACTCAGTGACACTAAAATATTATTCCTTTGACTAATCTCTAACATCTTCACAATCCTGTCATGGATTTTCACGTTTTACAAAATTGAGTTGGCTTTTGATGGGAATCCCCGTGCTTCAAACTCACTGTATTCAGCAATTTCAGCTTTCCCAGTTTTACACTGCAGTGTCTATAATGTCTGATAGTCATTTTAAAATTAAAATCTGCGGCCAACAATTTTTGGGCAGCGTGCAAGATCTTGTAAAAGACTCTACTTATACAACAAGCTACTGTTTCATAGAGCCATAAACACTTGGGATGCTAAAAATATATAACTTCCATGTGCGTTAAATGATCCATAAAATCAGTTAGAATGGGGTCACAGGTAACTAAAGGTTGTCAAGCCTAACTTCAGTTTGTGTGCGGTGTGTAAGAGTGTGTGACTGCACATCAGCGGCGTGTGTGGCCTCACCTTTCATGGCCTCAGCTGTCTGGACGAGCTCTGTCACACACGCCGCCACATGCTTCGAGTGTACGGCCAGCTGCTGCTTCTGCTCCGGCGTGGGCTTCTGCAGCACCTGAAAACACAACGTGTGCACAGGCACATACACACACACACACACACACACACACACACAAATATACAGGAAACACAGGTTAATACAATAAAGATGAATCAGAAAGGAAAGACAAAAAAAAGCATCTATATCTGTTCTACCATCTTTAGAACTTATCTAGACAATAAATTATGTGAAAAACCACTTGGATGAGTCTGCACTTTCTTTCATTAAGTCAAGTTAGTTTTTTTTTTATTTGGTTCTTTGTTAGTTGACCAGTGCAGTAGCGACAGCACATTCTTTCTAATTAACCACAAATGATAAAACATGGTACTTCAGTGGCCTAATGTCCTCCCACAATCAACTTGATGTACCCATATCTAATTATGCAAATTAGATCACTAATAAGCAACTTAATGCATTAATTAACAAATTGTTACATGTCAACACCTGTGTCTGCACATAACACACAGGGAGTGTTATTATAAACTAAGCATCAAGGAATTTCATGAAAATAAGTTTAGCTGATTAATATGTAAATCTATGCAACATGGTGCACAGTAATTAAATCAGATCGGGTAGACTGTGGTGGAAGATATTACATTTCCATAAAGTATTACTCTTAAAGGTATACTATGCAGGAGTTGTCGGTTGCTGTTTGTAAACACACAGCATTCAAAGTTGGCCCCTCCTCCCCGACTCAACGAGTGAGCGAGAGAGAGAGCAGCGGTGGTCGAGCAAGCTAGAGAGTGAATGAAGAGAGGGAGCAGCGCTGGTGAGAACAAAGCCGTGAAACAGAGAAATAAAGCATTATTTTCTGATTGTTTCACAGTGGTTTCTAAACCACAAATAAACATGCCCACATCTCCGCATACCCCTGTGGGAAGATGCCGCGTTGCCGGATTTTGTATGAATGCAGAGCTTCATCCTGTCTGCTGTGGCCTCTCTGCTTTGCATGTGTGTAGCTCAGCCCTGCCCTCGGTCGAAAAGACACACAAACCTGCAGCTCTTTACACATCCATGACACAGAGACAGAGAGCAGAGCGGAGCAGAGGAGAGAGACGGAGACAGAGATGTAACCCAAGTCCTGATGCTGTCATTGGCTGGGGGTTACACACCCACTGCCCAAAGGTTGACACCCAGAAACGTCCTGACCTCAGCAAAATAATAAGAAAATACAGGCAGAGGGCAGGGTCTCTGTAGATAAATATATGACCACACACTTCTAGTGGGTCATAAATGATGATTGAGAGAGATTATTTTTGTATAAGTCTATAGATTATTTATTTAGGAAAATCCTGCATAGTATACCTTTAACTTATGTAAAAATGAATTCGGTTAAACACAGAATGTGGAGATAAAACCATGTCTTCACTTCTATCATTTATTACTGACTAGTAATCATTCATGATACCTTATTTTGATTATCAGTTGAGGGTGATGCTGCAGTAAATGCAGAGACAAGCGAGTTTGAGGAAGAAGACAGGAAGCCAGGAAAGATTTGTCAAGCATCAGAAGCTTTAATCCTGTAGATAAGACCTGTGAAACCTCACTAGGCAAAAGTAAAGATTATGATCCACACATGCAGTACACACGATATCTAATCTCATCCTTCCTTCATGAGGCACGTGATGGTCTAAATCTAACCTGCAGCACTTGCTCCAGAAGGTTGACGTATCCGGTGGTGCACTCAGAGCTGTATTGCAGGGCCTTCCACTTCAATTCTTCGCCCACTTCAGGGTGGTATGCTGCTTGCTGGAGGGGAGAGAAAACAATGTTGTATGGGAAATCTATAAAGGAGACAAAAATTGCTCCCACTGGGATGTCAAGAATAAACACAGGTCAACATCTAAGTGAAAATGTGCTACTGTACTGTGCAAGAGTTCTGAGACAGCCTCTATATATAATTCTCTTTGTGGATATATACATTATCTTGTTCTCATTGCAAATCAAAGAGCAAATAAAAACTCTCATACAACGCTCTGTCTTCTGTGTATTTTCATCTGGTTACCAGTGCTCTCCGGTCACTGAAGGACATCCTGACTGATGTTCTGCTGCACGACTTTGAAAAGTGACTGAGTCACTACCAGCGGGAACAGCAATAAAGCAGACTAGACTCTAATGTCCTATCTGCACTCAGCGGGCTGGGCTCACATGTTCCCTGGCAGCCTGGTGCTGTCTGTGTGAGGCCTGTTCTGGCAGGGCAGCGTGGATTAGCACCTTGCAGGTAGTCAGCATATCCGAGATGGCTTTGCGGCTCAGGTTGGCAGTGGCTATCACGTCCTCCTGCTGCGCCGAGTTGCCTGCAGCTACTGCCTTGGCTGTTGCTATGGTGATGCCCTTTGTCATGCGGATGAACTCCTCGGGTGTGGTGGACTTGTCTGGGACGTCCTTGGACTGGAACACCTGGGATGATGATGACCCACAGGTAGTTGGATTAAAGCATGACAGTGGCACAGACATATTAATCCAGATTAAAACATTCTCAGAGAAGAACCGAAGAAGTGCACATGGACTCTGTATAGCAGTAGAAAATGTAAACAAGTAAGGTGGATAGAACATGCTGATATGGGCTAGATTGTTATTGAGAGTTAGGTAGACTGTGTTGAGTTTGGCTGTGGCGGCAGCTCTTGCTAAAACCTGCTCTCAGGATGGGGGTCCTCTGATAAGGATTAGCAGTAATTTACAAAAAAAACAAGCTCTTGAAATCTTCTTCCTTTCTCACTTGGTCTGTGGCTGCTATTCAGACCCTGATAAGAGCTGTGAGAAAACTGCAGGGGAAAAGAGGAGTTGGATGGATAATAAAGAAAAAAGAACAAAAAGCTCCCCTGTTTTGTTCAGAATAATAGACATAGATATCCCTGACCCTCATTGAGCCAGTTTTGCAGAGAGGCTGTGTCTCATCCGTTGACTCCCAACAGACCATAAAGAAGAGTGTTCGGCCTGTCAGGCGCTCTTACTGTCAGCTCCTGTTTGATGCACTCAATGGTGGCCTCCAGTGCCCTCGTCCCGCGAGTGGCTTCATCCTCAACCGCCTTCACTGTTTTGAGAAGAGACGTCACGTTGGTGACCATGACCTGTCAAATAAAGGGAGTAATGATGATACTCAAAATCAAACCAGGAGGTGGAGCTCTTTCTCCTCAGCTGCATAACAGCAAAAAATTATTTTTGCCTCCTCCTTCACAGATTCCATTACAGTGAATAATTGAAAGAGCTTATCTATTGAAAATTAAAAACATTGGCTGCTAAAGAACCACTGAAGGATGTTTTTCAAAATTAAAAGAGACCGATTTAGTACTAGTAATACAGTTTTTCACTGACACCCAGGATGGAAAAAAAACATTTTAATTTTACTCAGGGTGACACATTCTGCTCTGCCTGTGCTGCATTCAGCAAAGTGCACATTATTAGGTTAGTAATTCGAGCAACATGCGCACCAGGAGTTTGAGAGGGTCACATTTGGAGGTCACCATATGTTGGAGGTACAGAAACAATCTGTCAATGTGACCAGGTCCATGGGTGGCCCTCATTCCATTCAGATGAGAAAACATAAGGAACCCTATGCAACAGTTGGAGTCATACCCTGCGGTTGGTATGATAGTGCTGAGAAAAAGAAATAAATAAATCAAGAAAGTTTGCAGAAGGATTTTTAAGATGGCAAATCTCCGGTCGAGAGGAATCTGTCACAGATGAAATCCTTTGATCTTGGGTTGTTCGTTGCACTGACCACAGCTGCACCAAGGTTAGATGTAAAAGGTCTGATGATCTCCACTTTTTATCCCCCAGCAGCAACCAGCAGCTGTGACAGCGGTTGTGAGGATCGAGAGTAAAATGACAACTCTCGCCTCTCTTGTGTATATATGCTCCAGATTCTTGCAGCTCTTAGCGGCACCAAGAAGTCGCTTGCAATCTTTTCTCTGATCCAGTCTTCACTCCGAACTCTTACACACTTTGCATGAGACTCTTAAATTTATAACACTTATTATTATACTTCATGCACTTCATATTACTTTATACTTCTGCTGCTTCTGTCTACAGCATATGCAGCATCTATTGCATGTTTGTGCTTTCTGGAAGAGAGGTCACTCCTCTTCTGCTGATTATTGTAAGTTTTTTCCTAATTAAAAGCAAAAATCTAAGGATAGTAGATGTTCTGTGCTGTACAGATGGTAAAAAGCCCTTTGAGATAAACGTTTGGCCGATTTGAGGGTATATAAATAAAATTAACCTGGTTTGATGAATACAATGCTTAGGCTGAACTGTAACTCAAGCCTCAGTTATACTGTGGTTGAGGAGATAAAAAAAACATGCAGAAATGGTCACAATAGAAAGATCTGTGGCCACAGACTGTTCTCAATGGAGCACACTAACTCTATCTCTCACACAAAAATAAGCATGCACACATCTTTGTGATGGGTCTAGCTCCACATACTGACACTGTTTGACAGAAAAAGTGAATAAAATACACAGTATGATAAGAACTGTCATATCCTTCTTGTAAAAAAGCCTCACTTTGTGCTACCAGATACAGTGAACTCCACATAGCAGTAATACAAAGAGCATTTCTAGAATACACATCCACATACCATATCCTCTCAGTGAGGGAGCATCAGCTGAATAATAAATTGCAGAATCACATTGCTGAAATCAATACACAGCTACACCAGATATGACAATCACTTGCTTGAGCGGCCTACTCCTTTACCTTGGCAGCGCTCTTCAGCTGATACATGGATGGGTCGTCAGCAGGCTTCCCCGCAGCACATTTGGTGGCGCTGATGAGCTCGGCCAGAGCCTTGGCCACATCCCGCACCGCGTTTATCAGAACCACCTGAGGAGATAGAGCTAGGATCAATAGAACACAATGGTCAGAGTATAGGTTTATCAGTGGAACCCTGGGGAGAGGATTTAACACTGCTGCTGTTATCAGTCCCACCTAGTCATGATACTTCAGACTTAGTGGCCGACAGAGATAGAGGCATACACACAGCAGAAAGAGGAGACACAATGTGTATCAGATGAAAGTGCAATTACACAGAGAATCACTGGCTGTACAATAAGATAGAAGACTTTCATTGTAGATGACTGGAACAACAGAACTAATGATGGGTTATAATAGCAAGTTAAAGCTCCATGCAGCATAATTAAAAAGTGATGACTGAGCTTTGTCAAATATGTTAATCCTTTAGAAAATAAACAAATACAACTGTGAATACATATGGCTGAAACATCTGTGCTTATATTAGTCATTCTTTAGTGAAAATGCGTGATCGATTATCATCACCTGTGTCTCAGGGTCCTCAGAGCCCATGCTGGTTGCTCCCAGTTTGACCACTTCAGTTAGCTGGGTGATGGTCTTGGCTGAGGACTGGGCAGCCTGGGCCAGCTTCTCCTGGCTGGATGCGGCTCCAGCCACCAACAGCTTGGTGTCCTCCACCAGCGCCTTGGCTGTCTTCAAGATACTCTCCCTGAGGGACGGGACACATTGTGTCACAATCTGCTCCACAGTCACACTCAAGTACCAGCAATATGAAAGGAAGCTGTTACTTTTCTAACCAGAATGTTTGTTTAGTGAGGACAATTTTCAATTTATATTCAATATGTGAAATGCATCTCAGTAGTCAGCTTTATTGGCAAAATGCACTTCTCCTGAGTGAGTCATCAAAAGAAAAGGGAGCTCTGGTGTTGCAGCGTAAAAACCTAGCAACTGACATCTTAGTAATATACATGTTACATTTCTTTACCCTTCTGCTCTTGAAAACTATAAATCTATTGCCCATTTTTATCATTATCAAATGCTACTCTTTTTTGAGAGGTTTTGAATTAACACCATGTCCTCGTCTGATTGTCTCATTGTGGCAAGGACATTGCACCTGTGGTCAGCAAAAGACTCTTCATTCTCAGGGTTCAGTGTTCCAGCTGAGGCGAACATGATGGTGGTGTCCAAGTCAGCGATGATGCCAGAAACAGCACTGGCTGCCGTGATACAGGCCTGGGTGCCTTTGTTACCCGCCTGCAATGCTGACAGTACCAAGGACACCTGCAACATTTGAAGCGTAGCATAAGATTTAGAAGTGTAAAAATATCTATATATAGCCTGTTCTTATATGCATTGCATGTGTTCCATGATTAAAGAGCAGTCTTTCCTCTTAATAGGATGTTGGTTTATAAAGCAAGTGTGTGAGGTAGTGAATGTTTACAGATCTGGACAAGCTAGATTAAAGGAGGAAGCCAGGGAGAAGAGAAGAGAGCAGGGTTAAACATGCATTAGATCAGAGTCTGCTACACAGTCACAATGAGTCAATGAGCCTGACTCTGCAAATCACACGGCTCCCTTGAAGACTGCTCTCTGCCCGTCCCTCGTAAAAAATGGGAAGCCCTGAGAGGTACATTTCAACGAGGCAAAAGTTTCACGTATCAGCAAGCGTGAGACCACAAATTATTCAAGTTTGATATGAGCCCTGAATCAAATTATAGCCTCGGAGTGGAGAGAAATACTAATGTGCGAGCAGCAGGGCTAGCTCCTGCCAGGGTCACAGCAGGGACACATTAGTATTATTATTAACTGCACAGTGTGAGGGTGGTCAGGAGAACATGTTTCATGACCTGCAGTACCTGCAATACTACAGTAAAACATAGGTTATTACCACCTAGAGTAACACATTAAATCTGTATTCTTCTGACTCTATTATAGGTCAAGGGTGAAGCTAAACATAATTACAAAGCATACCTGTCAGCTACAGTATAGTAAGCAATTATTCATACCTGAACTGCTTATTCGTAAACCTTGCAGCTGTAAACATTTGTTTCTCTCCTCTCTCAATCAAATAAAAATCTCCCTCTCACCCTCCTCCCATGGGGGGTGGTGGTGTGTCTTCCTACCAGAGGCCTGGGAGTATATATATATATGTATATATATATATATATATATATATATATATATACCATATACAGCAGTAAGGCTACTGAGTAATGCATTTTCATAAAAATGCCAATGCTGAGTTGATGCTGATAACAAACTTCAAGCTAGAAAGATGACATATTATGACAGCAAACATAGACTTGCCTTAAAAAGTAAAGAGCTTCCTTCTGCAAGATTTAAAGAAGCGGTACGGGTTCCTGTCCATATAGCTTACCTTCTCTGTGACTGCACGGGCACACTCGATAAGTTCCCTTTTGGAGAAACTGTCAGTTGGGCTGAGCTGCAGGGCTCCAGCTTTCTGGACCAGGTAGATGCAGCCATGGCCCAGCTCTTGCACTCGTGTTCTTATCTGGAAACCAACCTGAAAGCATAACCAGGCATCGACTTACACGGCATCCATCTTCTGATTTGTGTCACCATACTACACAATCACAATCATGTCCTAAACTAGCATGTCTCTTATCCAGAGGGTGGATGAAAAATGATTTCGAGCACCCTCAGAGAGGGATTGCTGGCACTACACCTTTAATTTCCAGACTGAGATTCATGGGTGGGTGGTACTTCATTATAAGCATCACTATAGGCTTTTAGACTTGTAGAGGCACAATGTCGCTATGGTAACCAGCAGGGTTTCCAGCAGCCTGTTATACACAAGATATTGATAAGAGCTGTGTGCTTATTAGTCCAATGTTTCAACACATTGCTGTGCAATGGACAACACAGAAAAGCTTTAAGAAAAGACTATGTGGGTGCTGAGAGTGATGGATGCTGCAGGGATATCTTTCTGTTTGATCTCACACTGTCGGGAGCAGTCTTGGGGAAGGGGCGTCATATCAAAGAACAGCAAACATCTGCTCTGATCAGTGTGTGAGTGAATATATCCGAAAGGATTTTTAGAGTAAAATGCAGACGTAAGCTCATATTTCAGTCTGACATTTCAGGGGCACAATTGCAAAGAGATATACAATGTGAACTGTTAAATCTTTCATAAGAGTGTGTAATTTTCTCACATCCTCCATGGTACAGAGAACGTATCTTTCTCACCTCTTCTGGCTCTGCGGTAGCTGCAGCAAGACGTCCTTGGTGTGCGAGTTGTCCATAGTCCACTGTCACCTGAGAGGCAAGGCCACCGAGCTCTTCAGGGCAGGTTACTGACTTAGTCATCTGGCAAGAGAGAGAACATACATCATCAGTAGAGGCAGATTAATGTTTCTCAGGCCCTACTGACAAATATTGTCATTGTAAATTGGAAATGTAATGGAAAAGACACTGTTGGGCATGGATATCCTGGTGCATAAGCATGCTCACCATCTCCTGTGCAGTGATGGCGATGGCCTTGGAGAACTTCACCATCGTGGTCTGGTAGTCCACAAAGGAGCCCTCGGGTTCAGGAGGTGTTCCTTCATCCAGCTGCGAGGATCAGCCCTTTTTAACACTTATTTATTGATTTGGCAAATACACACTTATCCTACAGGCACTCTGATTAATGTTGATACTTTTACATATATAATTTGATAGTATTTTATGATAAGGTGTAGCCAGTTACAAGCTGTGGATATCTGTATAATATCAATATGATGCATGTTGTAAAAATGCATAAACAGAATGAGCTTTTGGTTTCCCTGGTTGTCAGCACACTTTAAAATGAACAGTCTCTTTTCTTGTCTGTCAATACGGCTTAATTTGTCTCTTTAGGTTGCAAAAGTACATACTTAATAACTGCAAACTTCAAGTATTACAGAATAATATAGGACAGTGGATGTTACCACATTATAATAAGTCATCAAATCTGCAGGGTCTAGAGGGTCAGATAGTCCAAGCCTGATTCATTTTAGAGGCAGTAACAAAGATAAATCAAGCTATGCTAGTAACACTGATATTGGATACACACCATTTGGCAACCCAAGTTCTTTTTATTTTACGGTATGACTTGTTAATTGATGTATATTTTCTTAACAATTAAAAAGCCATTAGTGAGAACATTAAGCCCTTTTTTATGTATGCGTTATTGTAAAGTGGTTCCACTTTATATATGCTAATGGAGGTTTAATGATGGTTGCTATCCTAGAGTATGTTTAAGCTGAAGGGTAAAATAAAGAGGAAATTTACAAGTGAAGGATAAGATCTGAGCCAAGTGTATATGTCTGAGTATGTGCAGATCATCTTCAATTATTAACCGTGCTGTCAACACAGTGACATGTCCCTCTGCAGGATGAGTGACAGCTAACATCACCAGTGGGTTGAGGATTTAAAACTTGTCATCTACTGGACTAATGAGAGTCACTGACAAGGACACACTTTGAGCACACCCACTGTGGAATTACTCTAACAGGGAAAGCTCATTTTGCCCTCAGACAAATAGGTATAGGGAATAAGTGTCAACCTGAAATCCATTTAAATCACCTGAGCAGACTTCTCATGAGATTCTATCACACGTACACGCGTTCTCTATCAGAGCACACACAAACACACTCTTACTCACCCTGCCCATGGATTCGGCGATGGACTCCACCATGCCCCCAACCATGCCCCCCTCACTAGCCGCCTCATTCAAAGTCACCATGATGTCGTCCACAGCCTCCTTCATCAGCTGGGCTGCTTCAGAGATGGCATCGTGGGTATGGGATGCCTGGGGATACAGTCAGCTGATTAAAGTTTCTGACACTGTCTTGGTCTACCTAGAGGGAAATTCATCACATTGACAACAGCTCCACAGTGTCCCTACAGCTGCTAAGTACTCAATGTCTTGCTAGAGGACACTTCACCAGGGTGGATTATTGCTGTTGTATGAACTTGTACTACCCCCTGCTCCCAATAATTCAAACTCAAAGTTCAAAACAATAATAAATAAAATAGTAAAATCTAGCAATAAGAGAACTATAGGACACAGGAATAAAGAGCTAATCTGAAGAAACACGAGAGTTCCTAACAAGGTCATTTAATAATTTTAGAGCATTAATAATGGTCAGTAGTACTAAGCTGAGGTTACAACAAGGTTGCAACAATGGCATCTGCCCCAGTGCAACTTTTTTTTTTTTACAGGCCCCTCTCACCTCAAGACTCATGCATAATCATGTAATCACACACATACAGATGTGTCCATGTATGCACACAGACAGTATTTAGAACAACTTGAATTTTATAGGTCAGGCTTTCACATCACAAGCTGTAGGCTGTAAGACATGAACTCTTGTTTGTTTCCTGGTGGATTGGTGATGTGTGTGAGGCTACAGGATTTTGGGACTGCTGTGTCCATTTTTTTGCCTTGTCACGCCCCATCTCTGTCTCTCCTCTTTGTTCCCTGTCTACTCTCTCTACTGTCACTGTAATAAAAAGGTGTAAAATTCAGTTATGAATACAGTTATTAACCAAATTAATTCAATTCGTCTAGAAAGATCTTGAGGTAGACAAAAGTGTTAAAAGTATTGTAATAATTATAAGAATATAAAAAAGAATGTTTTTTTCATAGGGCTGGAGTACCAAATACAAACATCACTATCAAAATACTATGATATTATTTCTCTTTATCTTTAAAGGTTCAACTTGTAAGAATCAGAGCAACAGGCTGTGGCCTGGGAGCAACACACTGCGGTTATTGTGTGCTTATTACCACCTTTGGACTACTAAAAGAAAAAAAAGGATAAACTATGTTCTGATGTCGCTCTGGAGCTTGTTTTCTTCTCCTTTGTTGAGGAAATAATGTTGTTTTAGCTGTGTGTGTACTCAAAAGTGAATGACTTGTTTTTTACAAAAAAAATGCAGCTTAAAGTGCTTTACAGCAAGAGAAATTACATGCACCAAGTGCTTCACATCAAGAAAGACATAAAAGAAAAAACCTGTAAATGTACATAAGAGGGAAAATAAAACGTTTTGATATAAGATAAAATAAAGAGAAAATAGAATACTTAATAAAATAAAATAAAATACAATAAAATGAATAAAGATAAAATAAAATAGAATAAATAAAAAAAAAAATGTATGTATAGAATGTATAAAATCAATTGCAATTCAACATTTTAAAAGTGCAGTAGTGCATAAGTGTGAAGCAGACTGAGACAAAAGCTAGTTAAAGGCTAAGGTGAATAACTAAATTTTTAGCTTTCTTTTAAAAATAGATGGCTTCCCTGATATTTATCGGCAGTGTGTTCCACAGTTTTGCTGCAGCAGCAGATGATCGCAGTGTTCTTGAAGGCAGATAGTTAACAAGGGAGGTAGCGATGTACCTTGGTCCTAGCCCATTAAGGGACCTTAAAGTCAATTCTAAATGTCACAGGAAGCCAGTGCAGAGCAGCTAAAACTGGACTAATGCCCTCTCTCCTCTTGGTTCTATAGCCGAGCTGCAGAGTTGTGAATACGCTGAAATCTCTCAGTGGTTTTTTTCAGAAGGCCAGTAAAAAGTGCATTACAGTAATCAAGTCAGCTTGAAATGAAGGCATGCATCTTTTTGATTCATAAATGGTTGTACTTTAGCTATGTTTCTAAGGTGGAAAAATTAAGTTTTCGTCACCTTGTTAACGTGGGACCTGAGGCTTAGATCTGAATCTAAGATAACGCCAAGATTTGTAACCTCAGATTTCATCCATGGAGTTAATTTCCCCAGATTATTATACAGCATTTCTCTTTTTGTTTTGGGGCCGACTAGGAGGATCTCAGAGTTGTCCTCATTTAACTTTAAGAACTTATTGCACATCCATTTATTTATTGCCAGAAGACAGGTAGTAATGGAGTGTATAGCTGCAGATTCATTTGGTTCAGCGGAGACGTACCGTTGTGTTTCATCCACATAACTATGGAAACATACATTGTGCTCTCTGATGATGTCACCAAGTGGCAGCATGTATAGTGAGAATAATTATGTACCACGGCAGCTCCCTTGTGGGACCCCAAAGCAGTTGTCATGTTCCTCAGACACATGATCTCCAAGACTGATGTAAAACTTTCTCCCTTTGATGTACGTTTTGAACCAGTGTAACACATAGTCAGAAAGACCAACCCACTTTTCCAGATGATTGGTTAGGATATCATGGTCAATCATATCAAACATTGAACTTAGGTCTAAGAGGATAAGAATTTAGACCTTATTTAGAGTTTAGTCTGAGGGCACTGATTATTTTAGTAAGAGCAGTTTCAGCGCTTTGGTATGTTCTAAAGCCTGATTGAAATTCCTCCAGGATATTGTTTGTTTTTTTTTTTTAAAGAAAGGAGTTCATTTACACTGAAACTATCTTTTCAAGTATCTTACTAATGAATGGAAAGTTGGATATCAGCCTATAACTGGTCAGTGCATTACCATCTATGTTGGGTTTCTTTAGTAATGGTTTAACAACAGCTATTTTGAAGGCATCTGTAAAGATGCCTGTTTGAGGTGATGTATTTATGATGGTCAGGACATGACTTGAAACGCTGTCAAACACCCGCTTACAAAATGCTGTAGGTACAGAGCAAATACACGAGGTGGAGGAGTTACATTAAGTGACAGTCTTAAGAGGCTTGGTTAATTTAATACAGGTGAATTTTCCCATGGTTACATCATTTACATCATTACATCAGAGCTAATATCTGCAGGGTGTTTCTACTCGGAGAGCACCGTTTTTGTTGTGTTGTTGTGTTGTTATGCTGGTTGTCTATTGACGTTAGTGGGAGAGAGGCAAGGCACTCGGGAGTGTGCAACAACATCACATCTGTTGGATTTTTGCAAAAAAAAGTCCACAAGCTGTTACAGACAACCAAGAAAGTTGGGGAAGGTCTCATTTTTTACATTACATTTCTACCCTTTTCACTCATTGGCAATAAAAAAACTATTAATACATGTAAATTGCTTCACAATTCTACATATAGAACCTTTAATACATGGATATTAAAAGTAGTATATTTCACATTAAAAAATACATGTTAGGCAAGCACTGATAATAAACTTCTTAGTACCTTTGGGTTTCCGCCGCCTTCCTTGGCAGCATAGAGCATCTGCAGGGCAGATTCAGATAGGGTCTTGGTCTGGTCTAGAATGGTCATCTGCTGCTGGTGGTCATGCAGTTTAGATGCCAGGCCTACTGATGCTACAATGAGTGGATCAAAGTAACTGGCCAGCTGGGTCACCTGAGAAAACAAGTTTCAGAGAGTCGTCTGAAGAAGGATTTGATCAAAAGATAGAAAACAGAGAGAATGGGTTTTTCTTTCTACATCCAGAGGGGATGAAGGGCTATAAGGTCAGACCAGCACCTTGTGTCCTAGTTGGGCAGCTTCACCTCGGGCTGCTGTGGAGACAGGATCAATCAGATGCCCAATCTCCTGCACAGAGGATGTCAGCTGCTCCTGAAGTGCCTGGTGAGTTACAACGACAGACAATTACGGCATAAGTCACAGCAGAAAGACTACAGATCCCATTAAGTTCTTTCTCTCAGACAAGATAGAGTTGATGGGGTACTTGAACTCACTTCCATGGAGATATCATCTCTGCAGGGCAGGGTCTGCCCAACTGCAGCTAGGGAAGCTTGCTCAATATCCCGGATACACTTATTGATGTTATCAATGGAGTAATCACACTCCCTCTGTCCTGGTGCCTTGTCCCTATCATCAGAAATATTGAAAAATACAGTTAGATTTCTGCCTTTGTTGGTGCAAATTAATACAAAATAATTTTAGAACTATAAATAATGCAAAAAACATAATAAACAAAAAATTCATATTTAACTGAAAGGAATATTTCCACATTTTTGGAAATGTATTCAATTTCTTGACCAGAGTTAGATTAGAAGATTGGTACCACACACATCTGTACACTAAATATGAAGCTACAGCCAATTAGCTGAGTTTTGCATAAAGACTGGAGGCAGGGGGAAACAGCCACCCTAGTTTTCTCTAAAAGGCAAAATAAATCCGCCTACCAGCACCTCTAACTCTAGCTCACTAATTAACACATTAAAAAACATTTTTTTAATCCATATAATAACTGAAGTGTAAAGATGACAAAAAATGTGCCTTTACATAGAGTTATGTGTGGGATGTCTTCTTGGCCAGGACACTGACTTCCTGGAGTCCTTTTGTCTCCATGCAGTTGTCCGGCAGCCAGCAGGGACCCCAGTCTTAATGCTAAGATAAGCTAATTTGTTGCTGGCTTTATCTTTACACTTGGCATAAAGGCAGAGTTGTAGCAAGCATCTCATTTAATTCTCAGCAAGAAAGCAGATAAATGTATTACCCAAAGTGTCTAACTACTCCTGTAAAGATAACTGTCAGCAGGGTTATAATCAAATGCGGTCTATTCTAGGTCTTAGGTGCTATGAGAATAGTGTATGCATATGATTGGAGGATGTTGATGAAGATAGAAACCTCTTATGATCAAATTAAGGGTTGGGCATTACCCTTGGTAAAATGTGTTACAGATCCACCATGGCAAGTCTCATTATTGAAACACTGCTCCACAGTGTTCACTAATCTATTAAAAGGTAATGGGAAGCTCAGCAGCTATAAACTAATGTGGCAATTTATTGCTTAGGTGAACAGATACCACAAAATAAGCTTTTTGGTTTCAGAAACAATTTTGTCTTCCAACTGTGATAAAACCCTTATGAACTTTGATTCGGGAAAATCCTACAAAGACAGAAGTGATTGTGGGTGGGATTAAAACCGACCTGATGGAAGTGATGAGGCTCTTGATGGAGTCAGAAACGGTTCGAGAGTGGCCAGCCAGTATAGACCAGGTGGGAGGATCTTTGGGGTTCAGGACCAGTGAGCGGGCCGTTTCTAAGAGGTAAGTAGAGCTATCAAGCATGGAGCGGGCTGAACGCACAATAGGTTCCTGGGCTGCTGAGCCCTGAGGAAAAGAAAAGATTTGCGCAGGTGAAACAACAGCACAGGTAACAGCTCAACAGCAAAGAGCTAGCCACATTGGTATGATAGAGTTAATATTCCTTGACTACCTTGGTGAGATCAAAGGTGCAATCAAAGGGAGGGATGAGATTAGAAAGGCAGCTTTACAGAGACGCAGGAAGAAACACCTTCAGTCTTTATGATCCGAGCCAAAGCCTCCCTCGACAATTAGATTAACAAGCTGAAGATTAGAGCAGCTGTGAGTGTGAGAGTGCCGTTAAACACTGCCCTCCAACAGATTACAGCCATAAAGCTTTTAGAGGACTGTGCGAGGACTGTTCCGCTCAGATTGAAAAATAAAAATCCATCCTTCACATTGAGTCTTTTCTTGAAATTAAAGGAAATTTTGACCTCAATCCAGTCCCCCCCATGTTAACTGTACAAACATTTCTGAGTTGGTTCATATAAGAGTGTTTGTTTCAAGGGGATTGAATACAGGAGTCACAAGCATATTCATTAAATTTCTCTAAAGAGTAGCTTCAAGATCAAGATGTAGAATGATTGGAAACATTTACAAATTGAATATTTCTGAGAAAAGAAGACCTCATAAAACATTGCTAGTCAAGTCAAAAGGGTGTGTGATGTGGGAAAAAGGAAAAATAACATTATAAATCAGGCATTCAAAACAGGCACTAAGATGAATGAATACCTCATTGCTGATCTGAGCTGGGATGCTCGCAAACTCAGGGTTGTTGGCAAAGGTTGACAGGTTTTCTACAGCCTCAAGGAGCGGAGTTGTAGCAACACGGCATCTGTTTCTGTTCTCTTCTGAAAAATCCCCATCTAAGGCCTAAAACAAGACAATGCCATATGAATATCTGTCCAACTTCTTGTAAGTAACTGATTGCATCATATCAAAATGATACATACATCCACAGCTTTTCACTTGACGAAAAAAATTCTGTAACAAATTTACACTCAACGTTTTGATCACTTGGGGAGTTGACCTTGATGGTTTTGACGAGGTTGGCTGTGGTGTTGGCCACCTCTTTGGCTGACTGGACAAATTGTCTCCTAGCCACAGGGTTGGAGGTTTTAGAGGAAGCCAGGCGGCAGGCATTGCACAGTGCTGAGGTGTGCTTGGCTACAATTGTTGCTGCAGAGAGGACCTGACAAACAAGAAACATCGGCAACAAGGAAGCAGAGTTGTATAAAATAATGGATTTTGGTGACCTTCAGGTCAATTTTAATGTTTTTAAACTCAATGAGCCATTTAATTCAAGTCACAAGAGATCTATTTACATTACTATCCAAAGTGCAGTCTCTATGTGCCAGGGAACTGCCCTATATGTTTTGCAACCCCAGATGGACATTGTTACCTGGGAGGGACTGCTGGCTGGGTCCACTAAGTTCTGACAAGCCATCTGTATAGCCTGGTTGGCCCGAGCAAACTGGATGGGATCCACCAGCCCCTCGTGGCCTGACTGACTATTGGGATCAGACACACCTACTAGGTAAGAGGCCTACAGGACAGAAAACAAAAGCAGAGTTAGACCAATGTATCAGTTTGCCAGAAGACAGGCTCTTTATTGTCCTCCAAGATGACTTTTGTTGTCACAGTCAAGATAACGACCCTCGCCTTCAGTCCAAATTCTCTGACATACATACATGAGTACATGAATACATGAATAGATACATACATAGATTCATATTGTATACATGGCGCATAGCAGGGGAGCTTTTTGAGTACAGATAAGCAGAGGGAACAAAGGATATGTCAAAGTGTGACCTTTTCCAGACTGAATCTTTTCATGGAGGTGAGGATGTTATTTTACAGCTTTAGGGATGAGACTCTTTACAATCTCCAATGAAACCTGTCTCACCCTGCCTCGCTGTCATGGTTTCCAATGAAAAGTGTTCAGCTAGGGTCTAAATGGCAAATATGGCCTTGTAAAGATGTTTGAATTTTTCTCATGTATTGTTTAGAAGGCTCTATCAGCTTGAAAAATCCTTCATCAATTTGTTTCTCCTAATTGTTTTGATGCATTTTTAAGTTTTTAAGATGAGAGCAGAGACAGCAGTGCCAGGCTGTGATCTCACCTGTCCTGCAGCCTCTGTCAGCCCACACAAGGCCTTGGACGCTACACCCACGCTCTCCCCGAAGGCTACTACATCACCTGTCTTACAGTGCTGAGAGATGCCTGCCATCGACTCTCCAAGGACCTGAGGCATACGGAAATGGAGAAAACATGAACAAATTAGATCTTTAGCGGCCTGCTACTTAAAAAAATATCTCTGACAGTTAAAGTATATAGTGTGTGCAACTATTTTGCCTGTACCTTTGAGTTCTCCATGACGCTCTCGATGCAGTCAAAGTAGGAAAGTTCATTGACAGGCTCATTGGGATTATCTAGGAGCCCTCTGACAGCCTGCACACAGACAGAGATGGTCATAACTTGAACTACAATGGACAGACAACTGGACATTTCTGCTATGAAGCCGCTTACACTTCTATAAGATTCAGATATGAAAAAGCAAACACTATGAATGTATATCAAGCTAATTGGAGTCTACTGCCATTATGGTATTCAAGGCTTTTAAATGCACAGCATTATTGTCATTTTCAGTTACTTGAGAGTAGGTGAATGTACGTTTCAGTATGCAAAATGCTCTTGTTCTACCAATGTTACTAATGTTGCCTCTGTAGCGCTGAATCCAATGTCCATCTACAATGAATGGCTCTACCAGAGTAATCAGATGTAAAATAGATGGTGAATAAAAATCCACTTGGTTTCCCTCATGAGAAACATACAGACATGTGCAGGCAACAGAAAACAGGCCTGGAGAGAAGGGGGTCTGTGTGTGGTACAGTGTATGTGAGGACAGTGTACCTCCAACTCCCTCAAGGCATTGTCACACTCCTTTTGTCCTGCTGCTTGCTGGGTACAGAGCGTGATCAGCTGGTTAATACTCTCTGTCACCGCCCTGAAACACACACAGGAGGCCACACAACCTTTTTAGCTCTCACATGTGTCCCCTGCATGCAAGCATAGCCTGGCTTCACTCACACTCACTCACACATGCTTTCAGCTCCCCTATTCAAGCATGGCATTGCTGGTCTCTCTCTGTGATAGGCTAACACAGTGCACAGGAGTGTCGAGATTGTCCTGCGTTTGTGTTTAGCCTTGCTCAGAACAGACGCTCTAGCCAAGGCTTCCATCTTCCTAATTAGACAGAGAGAAGTCAGTCAGGCCCAAAGTCCTGTGGGACCAGCTGCTTGGCTTCTCTCCACTAGGGGGAGGATACCCCCTCCAGCAATGCTGAACGGAAACAGCTTAGGAGTGGCATACAGATGCAGCAGAGAGACGTTTTGTGACATTTAAGTACAAATTCTGAAGTTTTCATAACATGCTACAGGCTTGAATCTGGGCCAGGAATCATATTTAGAACAAATGGTTCAGTTTGCTGGCAAATACTAACTAATGAAGAGAATATCTGATACATATCTGGTGCTATCCAAATCTTATCTCACCTTGCTGCCACAGCTAGAAGATTCTTCGCATTAGCTGCACCTGGATCCACAGACAGAGACTTGGCAGCCAGCAGCAGCTTGCTGGATGCCATAGAGATGTTCTTTAGATTACCGATGACTTGGATCTGGTCATCCTTGCTCTGCACAGGCAAGGAAAAAGAAAATATAGGTGATTTTGAAGATGGATTCAGAGCAGTATCAAATAGTCAAAACGTATACACAGTCTCTACTGCATCAGCTATCAAAGGGTTAAGTATTGTAAAGGATGTATTTAATTTTTCCCTGCCACCTGTATCCTTTTTTCTCACTCAGCAGGACTCTTTGAGCCTGATTACAGCTCAAGTGTCATGCTACATCAACTCCAATCCCAGACGATCATTCCAAATTAATGAACAAAATAACCAGAACATGAACATCACAAGATCTCATTACATCTGACTGTGTTAGTGCTCTTGGGGACGATCATGCGTCTAAGTGAATTAGATAAAAAATCTAATTAACAAATGACTTAAATAGCTTAGGTACTAAATTGACACAAAAATATGAGACGGACCGCTCAGCATTTAAGGCCTTTACATTCATGCCATCAAAGGTTTGGATGCTGCTCTCCTCATTGATTGGTGGCAGTGGAATCACCATTGAACTGTTTCAGTGAAGTGTGGAGGGGTTGTATGATCATGAAACCTACTTGGGTGTGTCCTGCCATCTCAATGCCAGCATCCAGGAACTCATCAAAGTCTTGGCTGAACTTCCCTGAGGCCGCAGCCAGCTGGCTGCTTGTTCCACGAGAGGAGTGGACGACCTCGCCTGCAGAGTGGTTGAGTTCAGCTGCTGTGTGGTTCAGATCAGTCTGGGCCTCCTGGAATGTCTTACTGCAGGGAGGAAGCTTCAAAGACAAGACACACATCAATAAGGACATGCTGTAGTTCTCAGAATATCAAAAATCAAGTCAAATTGAAATACCCTGTTCAGTTATGGGGTGATATCTGAATGATGGTACAGATGTTTCTGTGTTAATAGTCAAGAAATCCCCAAGTAAAAACCTGAGTAGGACTCACAATGTCCACCAGCAGCTTCTTGCTGGCCTCTCCAATGCTCCTTAGGGCCATGTCAACATCCTTCTGGCCTGGCAGGCAATTTACACAATTATTCAGGGAGTGAGACACTGCTTTGGCCACCTGCAACACAGGACAACGCTCTGTCAGGACTACCATTAGTCATTCTAACAATGTGCTACACAATACAAAGTCCCAGAGCAAAGCTATAAGGGGAAAAACATCTCAAATGCAAATTGGGCTCACAGCAGTGCACAGTAATCCGTGCCACTAATTTATGCTGCTGTCACAGATATATGCCAAACAATATGTTTATCCCCTGAAGGGGTGCAGGAGAATGAGCAGTTTTACTCTGGCACTCCTGAGAGAGGAATACTAGGCGAGAGACAGAGCAGAGAGAAAATAGCAACGCTTAGAGGGGATGATTGTTATGGAAAGGAGAAATATTTACAAATCAGTAGAGGAGAGAGAGAGGCCTGAGAGGAACAATGTGATCGCTACATGAATATCACTGCCTCAGGGGTATATATTACTGGGAGCTACGCGACCTGTGCCAGTCTCTGCTGACTCTCAGCATCTCCTGGATGAACCAGGGCCTGATGAGCTTCATGGATCAGCATGGCCGAGCCCTCCATGACACACTGGGCTGAGTCCAGCATTGCAGCTGCAGCCTGAGGCTCCTTGGTGCTGGCTGCCACACCTCTGGCTGCTTGTGCCAATGTCCTTAAAGCCTGTGCTGTTTCTCTGGCAGCCACACCTGCAAACAACCAGCCACATGTTGAAATGACAATAAACAAATTCAATCATAGGTACAGCAGAAAGAAAAGCTCCTGCTGCAAAAAACCAAAAAACATCAGTATAGTGTAATAAGTATCAGTAAAAAAAAGAAACTGAACCTACAGTATGGCTGTTGTACCACAGATATCTGTAGTGATTATGGATGTTTTACAGATGTAATATTCGATAGATACAAAGGCAATATGTTGCTGACATTCTCCTGTGTTGTTCATTGTTATGTAGTAAGTGCTGTAACAATATTTCTGTAGATATTGGAACTGACATTTTACTAAACACGTTAATTTCAATCTCATTAGTTTTGCTTTGCAGCGGTCCTGTTTAAGCAAAACAAAGTGGGAGGCACGATATGAGTATTTATTGTCAGTACTATAATTGTAATGGTATTGTGCAAATCAACTGGGGCCAGCAGTACCACACTGAGAATAAACCGTGATGCTGAAAAACCCTCATTGTTTAAATAAATGAGTTAATATAATAAATATGGCCCCACATGGGAGGTGCCCTTAACTTATTATACATAGAACAGAGACGAAAAGCATCAAATTGTATCAAATTGCATTA
Organism: Thunnus maccoyii; assembly: GCF_910596095.1. Lineage (NCBI taxonomy): Eukaryota > Metazoa > Chordata > Actinopteri > Scombriformes > Scombridae > Thunnus > Thunnus maccoyii. The sequence continues at coordinate 16,972,739 of NC_056537.1, read as the reverse complement.
ACCAGCCAAGTGGAGCCATTTGCTGATGGAATGTTAAATCTAGTGAAAATAAGATTAATGAGTACCTAGCAGCACCCTGGGCCACAGCTTGAAGTGCTGCCTGGGAGCATTCATTGTTAGAACTGCTATTCTCTATCTGTCTTCATCTCTCCTCCCCTGAGGTCCACAATTGAGCCAGAATTTACGGCAAAACAGCCCAGCCATGCTGGATTGAAAGAATTCAGTTTAAAGCAATGGCGAAAGCACAAATAAAGGAGTCATAATTTTCTCTGCCTGCTCTTTCCTCACACTTGGCGCAGTTTAAATAAACTACTTTTTTCAATAAAAAATTACGGTCAGCAATCCATAAGTATTTATTATATCTAACCCATTCAGGCAATGTGACTAATTTAGACCGAAGTAAATTATTTAGTTAAATGGCTTCTTAAGCTCCTAAGACTTGCTCTCTGTGTAGAATACACTTCTCTTACCTGTATAATGTTCATTGCCCTGTGCAGCACAAGTCAGCAGCTGAGCCATGGAGGAGCCCACAGCCTTAGATGTACTTCCCAAATCCTGAGCACACCTCTCCAACTGTGTGAGCAGCAGAACACACAAATACACCATTTGATGTAGAGCTGTGATCGCCTCATCTCGTGGTTTAAAAGCTCTGATATCTACACTGTAATGTTTCAGTTCAGCTTTACAGTAGATGTTTCTATGTACTGACCGTTTCCCCAGGAAGAGGTTTGAGTTGACTGTCAATGACAGACATCTTGGCGTCCTGAAGTTCACTCTTAAGTGTCTGCACTGTTTTGAGGGCTGAGTCGATCTCCAGAGGACCACATGCTTCATGGGCCTTCAAACAACACACGGAAATAAATGTTACTAACATGCATCCCATCCATTACGCCGAGCAGACAGGATAACATCCTATATGCTGCGCCTACTATCTATAAATGAGATCAAAGAACTGGGCTTACCTAAGTGCAGCCTTACAGCAAACAACATATTTCACATCATATTTCACAAGAGATAGCAACGAATTTCCTGCATCAGTGAGATGAATCCTGTTATCTCTAGCGGTATTATGTATAGATACCTTCTGGGTGGCAGTCCTGAGCTCTGCCAGGCAGGTAGCCAGGTTTTTGGCACACTGGCCCAGTTGCATAGCAGCAGCTTGGTCAGTCACTGTCGGAACTGCTGACTTCGCAGAGGTCACCATCTTACTTCCAGGCTGAAGGACAGAAAAACAACAACAACAAATTCAGAAGCACTAAACGAGCAGTTTTTTTTTCTGTGTGTCTGATGACAGAGAGTTCGATAGTTTTTAACAGTGCTGTGGAGAAAGTTCTGACCTGTAAGAAGCTCTGGCTGGCCATGATGAGGGCAAGCTGGGCACCCAGCTCCTCAGGTTGGGCCTGGCTGCTCCTCATGCCCTGCACCAACTGGGGAATGCTATCTGCTACTGCCTGCATTTGCACACAGTGTATGTTTAATATCTGCAGAATCATGACTGAGAGAGAAAGGCTGCCATCTTCTATGACAATATACAGTATATCCTCAGGATTGAGTTTTCCTGTGTATTATTTGAGAGTATTCTTTAATACAGCAGTAAAAAGAATACATGAGAAAGAGTACAGGATCATACCTTGCAGCTGTGTACTAGCTGTTGGTGTGAGACTGTATTTTTGTTGGAAGCGGCAGCATTTTGGGCAGCTGCGATGGTCTGAGTAGCAGCAGCCGCAGCCTGCTTTGCAGCTATCTGCTCAGGAGATACAAATAGTAATAATCATTAATAGTAATAATCATTTAGGCCAAAGTAAAAGAGAGCAATGCCTGGCTAGAAGTAACATTTGCTTTTGCTCTGTACAGTATTATGCTGTCATGCTCTGTTTTCAGACAGTTGTTCTAATCAGTGGTCACAAACCAAAGTGTTTTGTGAGAAGAGGAAACGGGTGGGATTGCCGTGCTCAATCTTTATTTCATAAGACGATCAGCATGACTTTCATATTGCTATGTTTCCAAAAGTAAAGCACTAAAAATATACTGCTTAAGTTACATTAAATCATAGGCATAAGACTAGCTTTGAAGCGAAGACAAGATTGAAAACAGAAGGAGAAGACATTCCCTGTTGAATGGATGAGGAGGCGAAGATGAAAAGAGAAACCCGGAATACATGATATTGTTATTCTGAGAAGAACAAAAAAGACTGCATGTAGAGTTGACATGGGAGGTAGAAGCAGCATTCTCTATATTTCATATTCTATATAGATTACTGTATTTACCTCATGTAATGTGCATGTGCACATCTGCACAGCAACTGAATGCGGGGGGGGAGACCCAGATGAGCAGGTCAGGAGACAACAAGTAAGATTATGGGAGTCTTAGGGGGCCTAAATGTGTCTGGGATAAAATTTACACGCACACTTGCAGATCCATAACACTTCCTTCAGTGGCTCACACGTTTCCTTGATGGAGGCAACCATTAGCACCATTAGTGTGACCATCTGATGCAGGGAGGCAGACTGAGATATAAGTCTGATAGCTGGCTGATCCCAGCCCTGGTTAATGCATAGTTTATGTGCCTAGGAAATTGAACATTGGGTGCTTTGGAGCAGAGAGGGGCTAGTCATTAGGGCCAAACTGATACTAGGGGCTAAACACAGATCTTTACACTCAGATAGTTCATTCACGGCACTAATGGGATTTATATCTCGCTGCTACAGGAAAGAGAAATAACACACACAAATATACTGAAATGGGCCATATTTGACTGCTGAGGCATTTCATTATTTGCATCCAGACATATGTTTCCTTTTGCCTAATGTCTAAACACCATTTATTTCTACAACAAATATACTATGTTTATATTACAGGGAAGGCAGAATGTTGGAAAGACATGTTAACATGACCTCTTGGAACACAGGGGAGAGTTTTGTTTTGATCAAGGTCAAACAACACAAAGACGAAACCATGCTGACACATATGACTCACCTCTAGCCTGTTGACCAGTTTTTTCTTTATCGCGTTCTGAGCTGCAGCATTAGTGGCTACACGTAGCCCCTCAGCTGCCTCTCTGAGCCTCTGCTGCTGGTCCTCATTCTCTGGGTAGGCAGCTGCCCCCTGAGGACACACACACACACACACACACACACACACAAACACACACACAAAACCAGCACGCAGACACAGATGTGCACATACAGACAAATGTAATCATGACGCATACATACCTTATATAACAATAGCAATCAGACCTCATCGACGAAAGTTAAACAACTCTGGTTATACATGTTGTACAGTAGATGGTGAGAGGCATTTAGCTCTGTCTGCTTTCTGAAAGTTTCCAAGGAAACCGTCAGTGCAAGATTCCCACTTCCACTTTGATAATGGCAGTGATGTGGTGATTAATGTGTCACAGATCAAAAACATCTAACGAGCCATAAACAGTGTTTCACTTGCCTGGGTGTTTCACACTGATAATATCCTGCTCGACAGTGCCAGGGGCTTATTAAAACCCACTGATGCTGCACCCTTTTATTTCGGATGTGAAATGATGGTGGTAGCTAGCGCATACAGTGATGCCCAAAAATGTGTATTCTATCAAATGAAAGCAATACAGCAATTTGCTTCAGTTCATTTTTTAACACTGCATTCAACATGACATTACACACACGAGAACAGCATGGCAGTGACACAGCTGACAGAAGACAAGAAACTAAATACAATGCACAATATCAACAGTTATGTATCAAACTGATTGCATGTAATGAGGTTAAACTAATGAGAAATGCGACTACTGCATTAATTTGGAATAAACTACTAATTAAGCTACAGCAAAGTAATGTAATTATGATGGAAAGCAATTCAATTATGTTATTAAAGTAAAGTATGTCAGTGGATTACTAGTTACATGTTTAAGCAAATAATCAATCATATTTATTGCATAACAATGTGAAAGTAAACCTTATACTCTTACCTTAGCAGCCTCTACCATACGAGCCGTGGCATCAGCCAGGAGTTTGGCTGCAGCCAGCAGTTTCTTGGAGTTGTCAACATCCACCTCTGCCTCTGCATCAGATCTCATGGCATTGACCAAATCAGAGGTGGCTTGGGCAAGAACCCTGGCCTGACGCACCATCTCACCTATTCATACATACAGAATGTACATAAAGGCATATGTCCACACACACAAACGTAAATCAACTAGACTAGAGGCACGGAGACGAGGCCATGTTACAGGTGGAATTCATTTTGTGCTGCAAAGCTGATGGCTGTTTTTTGTGCAGATTGTCGTAGATTTGTATCTATTTCGACAAAGGAGCTTTTTGAAAGTGATGGTTGGGTTTTAGAGCTGTCATCATTCATTTACCCCTCGGAATTGGAGATGTGTTTCTTGTGACATGGAAATTCCCTTGACAAACAGCAAACACTTTTAGTCAGATTTGTGTCAGTGATGGATTAGCGTGGCCACATCTTAACACACATATTTTAACTGCTGACAGCACGTCATCAGTGCTGACACATGTGAATAGGGGTGGGTGATATGGATGAAATATTCTATCACAGTATACCTATCAATATATGCTGTGACATAGTATAGATATAGTAAATTTCTCAGATATTCAACAGAGAAATTATAGATAAAATAACCAGATGGAATGTTTGTTACCAGCTAATCTAGTTAGTTTTCTAGTTCTAATTAAATGCTGTAAATCCAATACAGAGGGAAAACAGTCCTGTGCACTGGTTTGCAGAACTGGACTAATATAAACATAGATATTAAAGGGAAGATTATTGCAGTAGAAACTGCCTGGCAAAATCTTATCATCTCAAGTTGGATATCATCATCCAACCCTGCTGCATCAGTGAGAGATGTCTGTAATTGTGCTCATCTTGTATAGTCACATCATTATTTTCACCTTCATCTACTCTTATAGCTGAAGGTTTCGAGTGAGTCATCCTCTCTCACACAAACAAAAGTCTTCTGAATATATGTAACATCTCCCCACACACCTGCTATAAAAAGCTGTTTCCCAAACACCCACCTCCAGCTGGAAATAACTCACCCAGTGAAGTCTATGAACGACAAGACATCTAGGTGCTTTACAACCTACATCTTATGGCCTTGGGAATAAACCAATACTCTATCTGTAGAATGAACTTTAATCACTGAATGCTGATGTATGGCTACAGATTTTCCTTCTTTTTGTGTTGATTTATAGAAGAAAAAAAAAGTTTGTCTTTCCAAAAATGCCCAGGTCATGTGTTTCCTTTTAAAATTCAAAGCCTCCCTGATGCTGATTGAGACCAGATTGGGAGCTCTGTAGTGGTTTTGGATGACATGTTTCCTACAACCCCTTGAGAACTGGCTGGCTTTGGGAATTCTTCAGCCTTATGGTTTGAACCATAACAAATAGCCTGATTTAAGAAAATATTTCAACAAGGTTTTTAAAGATCACTTAACATGGACACAAACACGGACAATATCTTAAGGCCCTCAGTACAGTCAAAACACACTAAAACTAGCCCAGTGAAAGCAGGTATTCATAGAACATTCTTTTTACAGTTTAGTCCTTGTAGTGAGTAAACAGATTTGGATAAACATACCAAAGATACCAAACAACTTTAATTGAAATCATTTTTAACTGGACTTCACCCACATCCTTTTCTAGCATTAAGCGCTTCTTTGTACTCACCAGCATCACCCATGGAAGTGAAAATGTTCTCTGTCACATTCATGATCGTGTCCGTGGCCTGGTCGTAACGTCCAATGGGCTCTCCACAGCTGGCGTAGTGGCGGACATGCTGCAGCAGGTCGCTGAGAGCCTGGCTCACCACGCCAGCTGCTGCTCCTACTTGTTTCAGCAGCTCGCCGTCGTCACTGGCCGAGCGGCAAGCTTTGACGCAGGTTTCCACTGACCGGTCCACCAGTTTCCCAGCCTCGACAAGCTGCTCCTGACACACTGGGGAGCTGATGGTTGGGCTCACCACCTGCAAAACACAAAGTATTTGGCAGAAACTCAGATGAATCACAAGAATTGAAGACTATTTTGATATTAAACTACATCTACAGTTATTCTTCTTTCATGACTACACACAACAAATTGGTCTTTTACAGTTAAACATGGAACTGTTTCATTAGTTTCTGGTAAAGCATTATTTCATTCAAGATAAGACACAAATTAACTTTAAAAATGTTTTTGAATAAACAGGGTCAATATTGCACATTTCCATAACATACTACATCCAATGTAATACACTTTGCTTGCATAATTTCATGCCTGGTGGTATGTCCTCTACCTACTTGGCTGCTGAGATGAACAAGTTTTAGTTCAGTACCTTGGTGCAGGCTACCAGCTGTGAGGTGGACAGGGCACACTGAGTGGCAGCTGCAATCACCCGGTTCTGCAATATGGTGTCCTCAGCCACCTGGGCCACATTCTTGGCCTTCAGGACTAACATAGCAGCTGCATTGGCCACTGCTTTGGCCAGATTCATCAGGGTGTCCTGCAACATATTAATCAATGTCCTTCACTGAAACACACCACAGCTGCGCACATGTGTCTGAAGGGACCAAGAGAGTAAATGTTTTCTACTCATTCACTTGATATACTGGACATCTAATGCACCAGAACAGCAGTAGTCTAACAGTATAAATAACTTAAGCAAGAGGCAGATGGTGAGTATGGAGTTAAGGGTGTTAATAATAAATTATAACTGTGTTATTATGTGTTGCAATAGGATTACAAATTCCACTGATCTGCATCCAATAGAGCATTTTTGGCTCAAAGTCCATGAGACCAAGAAGATGGATGATATATGAGCCCTCCTCTTCAGGGATTAACACTTAAGAGAAAAGCAAGGTGTTACCAAGGATGTAAGAGGACATCTAAGAAATAAAAAGATGTGTATGTGGCAGGTAAATTAATTTCACTGTAAAAGAAGAAAAGAGGTAGATAGTGAAGGCTACAGATAATCTTGTGTGAATGAATGGCTGGTACACTGTATTGTCATTTACTGCTAAAAGCTCTCCTGCTGCCACTACATTATAACATCCACATAAAGTAACATTCTAATAATAAAAGCCATTACATAATTGTGTATTGACATTTTTAGAGGAGGCCTGAGAAAGTGTGTATCTTCCTGTTTGGCCGGCAGTGTCATAGGAACAGTGAGTGGGTGGTGTCCAACCTGGAACTTCTCATCGGTCTCGCCCTCCCCCATGTGACGGAGCAGGTCCCCGCTGGCCTGTCCGATGCTTCCTGCCGCAGTCAGCACCGTCTGTCTGGGCTGTATGGAGATGACATCACCACATTCATTACAGTGCCCTGGCCTGTTCTCACAGAGGCCTCTGTGATATATCTAAAACAGACTTCTGGATCAAAAATCGTTCCAGAAAACACTTCCGTAATACATCTTCAGTGGGACAGCAATACAGAGAAAAAGCATGCAAGTTCATTACTGCATGTGTCTTTGTGGCTACTGGGATTATCATGAATAATCAGTGGGCGTCTCACCTCAGCGGCTGCAGGCTCAACAGATCTGAGCAGATCTGACACAGCTCCTGCCAGCATCCTGGCAGCACCCATGAGCTTGTGTCCACTGCCCACCTCATCATCCATTAATGCTGCAAGCAGCTTGACACCCTTGGACATTTCTGTGAGGTTGGAGGAGATGGTGGTGATGGCGCAGCCGACCGCCGTGTAGTCAGTTTCTGTGGGCTCACCTGCGGAGGATAGATGGCTATGATTACAAACTTAATTTGTTGTGCTGCTGTCACATCGATTCAGCTAACCCACGGGGCAGCTTGTGTGTCATATGTTGTAACACACACATCAGTGTCAGTGTCATAATTAGAGCCTATTTGAAATGGTTCCACGGAGATTAGCACGTTGATGGAGCAAGTGGCCGTGAAGAAGAAAAACTTTGTATTGGATAGTGGAGGGAGTGTTAGTGCAACCAAACAGATGGTGAGGTAAGATTAAAACCCTGCAAAAGGCTGGCAGGAACTTGGCTGGAATTGTGCCAAGCAGCATGGGGAAGCAAAGAGAGGCACTGCCAGTAAGGTGAGCTTCAGAACAACAAGATTGATTTATCAGTAGAAATATTTATCACAGAAATGAGAAGTGTTCCCTTGTTTAAAAGAAAGTCAGGGCCTATCATCAGCGAGTGTTTATCACTGATTTGGAAAAACATGTTTATTGATTTGCACCTTAGGTTACAATAATGACGGGATAAACATTATTTGTAATGACAGGACAATTTCCTTTAGAGCTTTGTCTATCACAGATTTTATAATCCACAAATTTTGGTGCAGAAACAAATTTAAACTGAAAATGATAGCAAGCTATCTGTTTAGTATTCTCCTTGGCACTCACCTGCAGTGAGATTGACCACAGATGCTGTTCCAGCAGTGATGGCGTCAACCTGAGAGTGGATTTCATGTTTGGATTCATCCACTTTGTTCTGAACCCAAACCCTGGATGCCTTTCGGTGGAGGAGGAAAAGGAGAGCTATTGGCTTTCATCACAGTGGGTGATTCTCAGGTCATATAAACTTTCTCGAGCAGGATTAAAGGACTAGGGCTGTACAACACCTACGGCTTTGGAAACACTCAAGCATTAAATACAGCCTCCATATTTACAGTCAGCTCTAAAACCTAATTATATTTGAGAAAAAATACGGACTTTGGTGTGATGAGAAAGCTTGATTCTCTATAAACTGTCTCTGCTTTGCAAAATCAGAGGCTGTACTAGCAGAAAGCACACATTCCTAAGTGTTAGAAAAGTGGAACTTGGGGAGTTGCTGTGAATGAATGGATGTGGAGGGGTATTGTATTTATTCATGCTGCATATTTCCTAAAGTATTTTTCAAAACTGTGAAGAAAGAGGATAGGAGACGCACCAAGTCATGGCCCAGTGGAGGCAGATTATCTACATGTCCCAGGTCAGCCTGGGCCTGCTGCACAGCCTGCATACTGCTGTTGATCGTCCCCATCAGGGCCTGCTGGGCCAGACTCTAACAACAACAAACAACAGACACACACTGTGAAAATGACTGAACAAAAGCAATCTAAATACATGGCATGCATTGTATGTGGGTGCAAAATTGTGAAACTCATGATTTTGCAGTCTAATGTATAAACCACAGGAGACAGATGGGCTTTTAGCGTGAGTACGAGGAACTTTTTGCTCCCTTTCTCACTTACAGCTCTAATCATATTGATCATTGTGGTTCATTGTTGACAGCAGAAACCACAAACAATATTTCAAACACTGCAGACCGGATTTACATAAAACATGTGAGAAAAATGTACCTCGACATTGTGTTCTGATATTTTAAAAAATCAAAGCGTTGAGCATAGCAGCAGTGCTTCATCATTTTCTCATCCCCTTGATTTTTTTGGGTTCACACATGGTATTCAAAATTGCACAGATTGTCTAAACATTGGATGCTACAATTTTATATTAAAATCCAGCATAGAGCATTTGTTTGAGACACCATGTTTGCTGTTGCCTTGCTTGCAATTGAAAATGCTTGTACTCACCAGCGGGGGCATGTGTCCTCTGTGCATCTGTCCTGTGGTGATCTGCTGCTGGGCAGAGGGCATAGTACCCACATTGAAGGTGTCAGGACCACCAATGGACCCTGAGCGAATGATACCTGGAAGTGCTACTGAACCATGCTCCACACGACCCACTCGGTTGAACTGCTGCTGCAGGATTGTGGACCTACAACAGGAGAGTAGGATATGGAAAATGAATGAGAAAACAGTATACGTGCATGTTTATTCAACATACATACACTGAATGCATGGAGGGATTGAACCTGCTACCTTCTGGTTAAGTTGGCAGTCTTTAAAAGCTAAATGAAAGGAGCTAAATGAAAGCAGGGGATCTAAACATATCCTATGTTTGGATAATTGTCTGGACGTCTAGACAGTTCTGCAAACTGACTTATGGAGGTGTTTTAGAGTTTTTTCTTTTGTATTACTTGTGAGTGCATTTCTAAATTCTGATAGCTGTTCCAGATGCAACTGTCACTAATTTAGATGGCAAAAATGACAAAATTATAATTAAAACAATTATCATGCTAACAACAGTTCCCATGGTGAGTAGGCATTGTCAGTAAAAAAAAAAAATGTACAGAAAAATGTCTGTTTTCCTGCCCAGCTCAACAGATGCTCCTGACTCCATTGGTTAATTATGGCTTGTTTTGAGAGGCAGCAATTATGTTTTTGTGCTGAGAACCACAACATGAGTCAATTGGCCCATAAGCAGCGGGAATATGATGCCCCATTCTGCCAGAGAGTGGTTTCACTAAGAGCCATGTGGATTTCCAGTGACAACAAATTTCCAAGCTCTGTGTGATAGAGCCCCGGTCCACCAGCATTACCTTAATTTCCATCAGTCACTAAGCTACATGGGAAAATCAGGAGAGACAGCCACCAACTGGGAGATAAAAAATGACGGAACAGAACAGCTTCCAACAAATGATATCTTAACCTGCATGATATTTTCACTTCCAAATGATGCAGCTTTCTTTCATGAAAAAATATGATAATTTAGCAGCTTTACCCCGAGGCAGGTTTTGTGTCTAGTTTTGCAAAAACAAAAATCATACAATGAAGCAATTTAAAAAATGAGAATGGGGTGATTTTCAAATTCGAAGTGATGTTTTTGTGTTTAATTCTAACATTACCTTTCTTGGGGGTACTATGCTGGGCAGGCTGAAATGTAATTACATGCACAATTACACAGCGAGGTTTAAACTCATGAAGAACAACTAGGGTACTGTGTTCGCTGAATCAGAATGGTCAGCATTACCCTGCACTTATTAGTGCAGAGACAGTAGAGTAGATAATACATGAGCACTACTCACTTCTTAGGGGAAACCGATTCCTCCAGCATGGTGGATTCCTCGTCTCCCTCAAGGCCAAAACGATCCTTACTCTGCTTCTGTAGAGAGATGAGCAACAAACATCACAGTGAACAGTGATGACTAAATGTATAAAGAAGTAGATGTATGGTGTATCAATTCAAATGAACTGTGTTTTTAATTGCTTGCCTTCTTAAGAATGATGTCAATGTATCCAGCAATAAGCTGGGATATCTGCTCTCCTTCTGTAGTCTGAACAGAGTAGTAACTCTCCTGGTACTCTCCGAAATCCTTTGTAAAGCATTGAGACAAAGCAGAGATTCAGGGCAAATCAAATGTTATTTAAGTATTTTAGCATCTATCTAAACTTTCTACAACTAATAAGAGCCTTAAAGTCTGATCACAGATGAAAAAAATCGCCTCAATCGGAGTGAGGGTTTAAATAAAGTCGGCAACACCTTCATCATTTCTACATTTAAAGAAAAGAAAAATTGACTGGCTCCTATGGCACATCCCATTTCTCCAAAGAGCTGATTAAAAAAGAGATGTGGTGAATCTCTCACACAAAGCATTCTACATAAACACAAGGGTGAATATTTTGAGTTTAAATCAATGTTGGCAAATACACCTCAGAGTATTTTTTTTATAAATTTGCATAATCTATTAATCTTTAAATGTAGTATTCACAGTACTGTTGCCAACAGCTGGTAAAGAAAATCAAAAAGGCTTTCAGATAAATAATACATCCAAAGTGTGCACATTCTTCCCAAGGCATCTATTGTTAACTCGGATGAAATAGCCGCCTGGTATGCTGAAAACATTCAATATTGTAGTCTGAGGTCTCAACAATTTTGAGGATGCTGTTTGTGCTAGAAATTGAAAACTGGGGGAGAGACTGAATGTGGGATGCAGAGTTGTGTAAATCACACCATATGTGCACAGGATTAGGAGTGTATAACGTCTGACTCTCTGAGTAGTGCTGAGGACTTGATGCAGAGAGTCACACAGTACCAGGGTGAAGCTCTTGGGGGAGGCAGCCCATCTCTTGACTGTTGTAAGTGGCCACTCCTGCACCACATCCTTGGTCTTCTCATCCACTCGCATCACCGACTCTTTGGTTATTCCCAGGAGCCGCGGGACCAGCTTATTTTTACCCTTCATCTTTTCCTGTCAGATAGGAAAACATCAGACAGCATTTATATCGGTGCTAAACACCTACACAGATGATTCATTCAAGGCGCGAATACAAAAATCGTTGTGCCATTCTGCTGCTGGTGCTTTTGTAATACACATGCTGCACACGTGGCTTGAGGCCCTAAATGGAGGAGGAGAGGGGCAGCTGTGAACTGACCCAGCAGAGTTCAGCCTTGTTTAACTGCTGCTTTATTGAACAGGGTCTCCACAGGCTTTAGTCATTATCAGCACACCAGCATGGTGCTTCCACCGGCTCTCTGCCTGACCAGCTCCAGTGGCCTCCACTCTCTGCCCACTGAAAATCTATTACAGCTCACTTCAGAGGCCGAGCCTACACTTGGCGCCCCTCCAGGGGTGCAGAGGACAATACAAAAATTAGCAGTTTGTAGAGACGGGGGAGTTAAAATATGTATGTTTCATGTCTCAGGGTTATTGTTTTTTATCACTAGGTCAAAATGGAGAGCTCTGAGAATCACACAAAGGCCAGTAAGTGAAACAGCTTCTAGGTTCAGGGCTCTTAAACACAAGGACAGATAACATTATCCCAGTGATCATGATAGCGACACACAAAGGTTTATTAAAAACTTCCATTGTTTTAGGTTACATTATTTGAACGTCATAATTATCCATGTTGAATTCAAGCAGGATGTTCTCAAGCAGGATTTTCTTATCTTAAGTGGGTAGCTGGGTATGAGATTATTTTAAATTGTTTAACCTTGGTTAAGGTTTGGGAAAATCTGCTTGTGCAAGAATCACAATAGAGGGGGGCTTTATATTGTACACACTTGCATGCATGCCTGCAGGCACCAAGGTTCTTTTCTCCCAATATACTCTACAATATTTCCATATTTGTGAAGAACTGTGAGAGCTCTTGCCAACCTGAAACCTGCAGTGATTAAAGACTGACAGATGAGAAATGGAAGGTTACAATAAACTCACAGACTTTGCCTCAAAAAACCCAGGTCTGTGCTTTTGCCTCTGCTAGCAACAACAGCAGAGTGCAGCTGTAGTGAATTATTTAACAGTCTTGAAATCTCCATCACTACATTTCCTCATCGAACACAGACTGCGCTTGTACATGTAGATGCACATGCAATCGTCCATACACACACTTGTGCACAAAGATAATCGGAACCCCGCAGTCTGCCTTAACTACAGGGCCAAACATCCCATTTATCATCCATTAAGAGCCCAGCACACAAATGCACTCTTCCTCTTTTGCCCTCTTTCCTGAAAGTTTGTATCCAAGTGGGCTGCTGTCGGAGAGCTTTTACAATACCTGCTGGTAAGACTTCATACTATTCGCATGCTGCACTTCCATTCCACTATTGTGTTCACTAAGCCAGAGCACAACAGAATCGCTATTGTCATAAGTATTTCACAGCACCCAGTGTGCTACTGAACGGCAAATGCACAAGCTTCCACTCTGAATCTTCTAATTTGTTGTGGTAATGGGCTTTTGGTGTTTTCAACAAGCTTTCATACCTGTTTAACACCATAGTGCATTTCAGAACAGCTTTCTAATTACAGCTGCCACTCATTAGCACAGAAGCATTATGTGTCTGCTTGCTACAACCAGGTGTATCATTAAACTGATATTGCTCAGTAATTATTAGGAAATTTCTTTTTATTTTCATGGCTTTGGCCACCATTTCTAGCAGTTATGAGAACATTGAACTCATCAAGTTTACTGCTGAGATCTTGGAACACTGTAATATTACTACAACAAAGTCAGACAGGCCAAGCTATACAAGAGGTCAGACAATCACACTTGTTAACAAGTTTAGTCAGATTATCTATCATTTTATTTGAAGGTTAAACCAAAAGTGAGCATCCCTCATAATCCTTTATCTTACTTCAAAGTTGAACCAAGAAGTCGGTCTGTAAGTTATGATGGATGTTGACGACAGGCAGTTTGGTTTTACCATTAGCCTCTGCTTTCTCATTGGCCAACCAATAGTGTAACTTCATCACTCAGTGAGTCAGAGACGGACAGACATTCAGGGTTATAGGGCTGGTCTGTGGCCAGTCCAGCCAAACCCCCCCCCCCCCCCCCCAAAAAAAAAAACACAACTGAAATCATCATTAAATGGCTGAGATAACTTTTTTATGAATGTGAGCAATTAGATTATTGTCTGAATTCAATGTATGTAATAATCTTATTTTTCACTAATTTACCTTTTATATGGGTGTAAATTAGCATTGTTTTAGCTCTTACCTTCACCAGGAAGAAGGACACTCCATATGTCTGCAAGGACCTGGCAAGCTTCACATACTTCACTTTTGCCTCAATCTCCGTCATCTCTCCACAATTCTTATGTTCCTGGACACAGAGCAACAATCTCCAGCTCCTTAGAATGATCATTACATCTTCACATACCTGAAATGCTGTGACCTACAGAACATGGTTTCTACTTTCTCAATTTATGCGTCAGCAGAGAACAAATGACTATAATTCCCTTGAGTCTCAAAGACACTATTTTTTAAATGCGACATTTCAACAATGTAATGTACATACTTGGAATATTTTCTTCTCGGACCCTCTCTGCTTGATGTACTCTTTAGGTAGGAACTCCTTCAGGCTATGGAGATAAATGACATTTTTAAATGGTTACTCTTTTGAGCTACAGGCATTTCCTTTTCTATTAACATACCTCAACATATGAGGTCATTCTTGCCTTACTGCCTACATATCAGACAACAGTTGTAACAGCTGATATCACCCCTAAGCTTTCCAGTGGAGGAAATCCCTGAAGTAACAGCCTGTACTGAAGCAGAAGGATATAACCACTGTACATGCACGGCTGTGAAGTGAACATATGAAAGTACAAGAGGCCTCAGAGAGTAAATGTGAAAGTTAGAGTTAATGCATCTCTTTGATTTAAAAAAAAAAACTTACTCCAGGAATCCAGGCTTGTGTTTGTGCTCTGCGTGGGGTCCAAACTGGATCTGAGCCTGGATCCCTGCGAACTCACAGGCTTTATCAAAGGAGACAGGGTGGGATCCATTCAATATATCGTCCCTAGCCTGGAGGAGAAATAAGGAGAGGAAAGGGGGTGGGAGTGACTGGAAGGCAGTACCACACAACGAGGACAATGACAGAACTGAAAAGGCAGAATTATCCAAAATTCACCGAACACAGCTCCGTAAATGAGCACTTCATTGTATGCTTTGAATCCACTATGGCTTCAGAGAGGATGCCTTCTAAGTGAATGACTAAATGTGTTTGTAGAGCAGGGACGTCATAACTGAAACTCATCTACACAGGGGAGCCAAATAAGACTTGTTTGTGACAATAAAAGCCATTGTGCCGGCTTTCAAATGTAACTGCTTCAACAATTTGTCATCACAGCCCATTATGTGTTATTAAAAAGGAAAACACATTACAGAAATGCATCTCAGTCTTTCACAATATCCCATCTGCATTACAGACTAGCCCTCAATATGTTGTTAAGAAATCTAATGACTGAATGTATTTTCCCACTGTGCAAAAAAAATTAGAAAAAGGCTTATGCCTGTTTGGTGCTGCTGAGACATCACTTATGTTTCAATGCCTTTTCAGCCAGCCTGTCTACATTATCTTTATCATTTAGGAAGATGGGGAGGGAGAAGCCTTTGTTGACATCTTTCAAATGGTTGTCAGTGTGTGCTGTTTTCTCCAGGGGGCAGTCAGCTCTGCCTCTCACTCTGACTCTCTGTCTTCTCTCACTCTCTTCTCTTTCTAGTTCACTGCTGCAAAATTAATGGCTCCAAAAGCTGAGAGGCCTTGCTGACAGTGAGAAAGGCTCCGTCAGTGCTTTTAGCATTAGCATATCAGCACACAGTGTGGACTTGACTCATTCTTGCGTCCCATTACATCAATGAAAAACTAAGCAGCAGCTTACTGCTGTAATGAGGACAACAATCTCCTCCACTCACAATCAAGTCCTTTCCCCAGTGCAATTCACAGTGGGGTACATAAGCTCTTACTGAACACAAGAAGACACTCTAAAATTAGCCCTCACACATGCCGTTCACTTTGGTGCACTCTGCTCACTAGAGTGTAGTATTGTGAAGTAAGATGCTGGGAATAATGGGAGAACTAGATGTAAAAGTCAACATTTAAAAGAGAAGTAGAGTAATGCATCATGTGATCAAGATCATGTGTTTACACATATGAACATCATATCCTGGTTTGAGAAACCTGGGTAAGCCCTTATCCCAGTTTTGAGAAACCTGAATGTGCTTTCTGGAGTACTCTGATAGAAACTAGGATACTGTTGGATGTTTCACAGATGCATCCTCAACTTGAATTACCCAGTGCTTAGTCAGTAAAATAATGATATGATTATAAATCATGTCATGATGATGTACAAAGTAAAATGAAAGTGAAAGTTTAACACAGGTAGTGAGAAGGATACATTTTATCGGTTGCTGCTCTCAACCTCCATCAGTTGTGATAAGACGGAGAAGTCAAATCCAATAGATAAGAGATGACACAACAGTAGTCAGGCAGTTAGAAGTGTGCGTTCATCCTCAAATGCTGCGATAACTCAGAAATGATATTGTGTGACTAGATGTGGAGGAGTCAATGACATGGCTGCATTGACACACAAGTGATCAGAAAGTGGATACTGTCACAATCACAAATACAGAGATATGAATAACCAGGTTTCTCTATGTTCCATATAAAAATAATATCTCAAATCAAAAACAGGATAAGGCTAAAAACTGGGATACTACTCACTGCATTACTAACAACATACTATATACTGTAGTATATTACAGTATGTGGGTTTCCTGCAGTGTTTTGTAGCAGAGGTGGGCTTCCTCGCCCAAGAGAAACAAAACCTCCACTGAAATCATAAAGAATAAATATACTTTTCAGAAATATAAGGAAGAAGAGGCACTATTTCACCCTGCAAAATGTATGTATATTAAGTTTGGCTAGTGTTCATCTACAAACTATGTGTGAGGATCACCTCGTCTTGTCTAAACAATTTTGTGGAGGAAACTGTTATTATTCAGTCTGGTATTACATACAATGTTGATTAAAACAACTGTTAAACCTCAAAATAAGCAAACATCATACAGGTACAGTATCTCTTTTGGTCATATAATCCAACTATGTATGTCAACAGACAAGACAGTGAGGCGAAACCCTGAATTTCTCTTAGTGATACAGGCACTGGTTCCACGGTTGTTTAATAGAGCTGCATGAGTGGAAGTGTAGCAAAAGACATCAGAAGCTGTGACACATACAGCCTGAGGCTACAATGAGGTCAACCAGTCCATGGTGGCCTGTGCAGAGCACAGAGCATAATACAGCCATAAATATAAATGCTGACATAGGGAAACACTGAAACAACTAAACGCATGGAGTGTTCGATCAGGATACTCGCTAATAAGTCAGTGCTTAAAGGAATATTAAACAGCTTCATGGCCTGCATAACACAGTTTTATTCTGAAGCCAAATCCTAAATATTCTAAATAAATATCCTAAAAAAGCAAATAATACCATAAAACTGCAGACTATTGAGATCTTATTTTTGTATCTCATTTTTGACAAAGCAGCACAAATTCCTCATCTGGCTTTGGAATATGCCATCTCCTGGTACAAATAGTATACATGTATAAGTGAGCATAAATGGAAGCAACAGAGCAGTACACATGGGGTGACGCTATTGCTTCAGAGGTTTATCCTGTTCTTAACACAAATACATGACAGAGAGGGAGTGGCCGAGTAGTAAAAGAGATTAGTCTGTTACTGGCAGAGCTTCCAATATGTGTGTGTGTGTGTGTGTGTGGGCGGGTTTGGAATCATGGAAGCTTCAAATCATTAATAAACATTTGAGCTCATCTCTGATTCGCAAGGATGCTCCATTAAAAAAAGAGAAGGCAGCAATAAAATCATCATCTGTACAATCTGAGTTCTTGAAAGTAACAGGGATTGTGAATGATGATGTGAATAGGAAACTGTGTGATCATTATGCACTTGAAAATGGATGAAAAAAAGGAGAGGAAAGGAAAGAAAAGAGCCTGGGGTATGTTCCACTCTGCAAAAGATCTCTCTTCTGGCTCTGTTTGGCCTTTTTAACACAGTGACAAATTAGAGCTACTGCCATGTGAAGAGTCTCTGTGATCTGACTGTGTAACAATCTGACTGTGTTCGAGAGAGAAAGAGGGAAAGATGGATGGGGAAGGGCAATGGACAGGCATAAGGAGGCGGGGGCAGGAGGCGGGGTTGTTATTGTGAAAGGAAATATGAGTCTGTGTTGTGAGAGGAGCATGATATGCACTGCGCTGTAATGTGTGCCAGGGTAAGAGGGTGTGGATGTGTGCGATTATGTCAGAATGTGTAGGAGATGGAGAGGGAGTGGACACTGATGAACTGGGGGGGAAGGAAACTGAGGGAAAGAGAAATAGAGGCCAAAACAAGAACGGACAGATAGAAGGGAGGAGAGCAGCAGGAGCACACAGGGAGGGTGGACGGCTGGATGGCTTTTATGAACATATTCACTAACTCCAAAGACAGCAGGGATTGAAAAGATGAAGAGAGTCAAATACCAACAACTACACATATTTCACACACTGTATACTTCTAAGTGAGCGCCGTGTTTGCAGCGCTTTAGCATTTTTGTGTGGGAGAGCATGCAACAATTTTTGTGTATTTCTTTCAAATAATATGTTGCATTCATTATTTGTGCGAGTGTGTATAGTATACTCTCAGTCTCACAGGGTACATCTGTGTGTGTGTGTGTGTGTGTGTGTGTGTGTGTTTTGCTACGTTGCTGTGTGAGTCTGGGTGTCAGTGGGGAGTGCTTCTTGCTGAGAAAAGAGACTTATGTGAATGCAGTGATGTGTGCAGTGAGCAAACCCTGACTTGTGCGGTACCGGACTCAGCAGACCCCCCTCAGGGAACCCCCCCCCAGTCTGGGTGGGGGGCCGGGGGCGGTGGGGCAGGGCATTGGTAGAACCAGCACTCCCCAACACACACCCCCCCACAGAAATAAAGCAATTTACTAAACACACAACGCCTCATCTCCAGACATATCCCTGCAAAACCAAACTACATCTCTCTCTAGTCCATAAAACATAAACATCCACCCACCAGATATACACTGCATATTTGACTAATCGACTTAATGCCTCTCAAAACACCTCATGAGTATTATTTCCTACATCTTCAATGCCAGTGATTCCAGACAGTCAGCATATATACTATATATATATATATATATATATATATATATATATATATATATATTTCTTTATTTACTTTGGAGCTTTACTTAAGGTTGTAGTAGAGATCCCAAAGTTTATACAGAAACCAAATATGTCAGGCTGAATTTGGGGACATGTCTCAAAAATGATGCACACGATATTTCATTCAGTGTAAACATCATATATCTTCAATAAAGCATTGAAACAAGCTGGTACACAATATATATATAAAGTAGAATTAGATAATTGCTTAAACCTTAAAGCTACTTATTAGGAAACATAAGGGGACTTGTTTCAGCAACTGAAAAGCTTTGCACCTAAAAGTTATGACAAAACTAATTTCCATGGATAACTTAGCAGATACTTAACATTTCTAAAATGGCTGCCTTCTTTTTCCATGTTGAAAATAGCAAGCAAGCAAATTCTCATTGATTTTGCCAGACCACAAAGGACAGTAGCATGGCGTTACAGATGTGTGCATCCTCAGGTCATCCTCTGAGGTACCAAGTGGACACTCATCTTAAGGTTAGAGCCCACCCAAAGGACACCGATGGGGTTGATTACTATATAAATGTATGTAGAAGATTAAAAACTAAAAAGAGTAGTGTGATGGTGGGAATCATAGAGGAACTTTGACATCTCGTTATTATTGTATGAACAAAGAAACAAGTCCATCCTGTCTGGACCACATCAGAGCCAAACTCATTTGACATGGCCAAAAATTTGATGAACGCTACATCACAGAGTAGTTACTGAGTCAAATTACACTGTCTACTGTCCCTTCTGGAAAAAAAAAAAAATTCTGTCTCTTTCTTCTGTTTTTTCTTACTAGTGTAAGGTGTGTTATAGGTTTACCTGAACATAGAGCAGGTTTAGTTGGACAGGGTCCCGCGAGTCCACGTTCTGGTCCGAATAGAAGAACTTGCGTCTGAGCAGCAGAGTCTCACTTTCCTCCACTCCCTGCTCTCTGAATGTCCTGCTGTGGTCGAGCCAGTTCACTGTTCAATCAATACACACACTCTGTTACCAAATGCACTGAAATGAATAGATACTCACTTATCAAGGACCTTACTAGGGGAGGATGGTGAAATTAACCAGGCACTTCAAAACAAGCAGACAAATCAGCTTAGACAGACAATCTACCAAATTAATCACAGGGAAGTGAAAATCTTGACAGGGCACGAAAAGTGTCATATGCATTATTTTCTGCCGAGATGGAAACTAGTTTTCGGCCACAGTTGGATGGTGATTTATATGTTCGCATGTTTCAAAATTTAATTGGTGTCCTCTGGGCAAAAGATAACAGTGGTAAGTAATTCCATTAAACTTTGATATGTCCATGCAATAAATTAGACTTGAGTGATAAAGGACATGTCCACATGATGGTGTTAACTCAGATTCATTAATGTGAAAATAAGAAGCCATCGAGATATCAACGACACTTCGGGAGGCTGTTGCAAGCTCGCACGTACAATCATCATCTGTGTGGAGTTTGGCTTTGAGCTTTTCCATCTTCCTCTCGTCTCGCAGCAGCAGCGTTCTGTCTTTCTTCAGCGTCCCCATTCCATCCTCCTTCTTGTCCTCTGTCACCTCCTGGATGAGGGAGTACTCCTCATAGTTGGTGATTCCTGAAAAGGCGAGCAAGTTAGCCGGGGGATTCTCAGAGGCGGAGATAACTTGTGTCATGATAGAAAAAAAAAGGCATCTCTGTAATTCTCTTTTTATCTCTCTTTCTCTCCCTGCTTTGAAACAGAAGTGATGGGAAGCTGGTACGGAGCCAGCAAACTAAAATGGGAGTCGAGGAGGAGAAGAAGCCAAGCAGAAAGACCTACTCTACACAAACATTTTCCAATAAAGCTATCTGCCAAATACATACCCCTCTCCTCCTCACCCAAATGAGCCTGATAGCAACCCATTATGATTGAAATATACAGCGTAGGGAACACCTCAGTGACAGGCCAGGATGGCACTGTCTGGGCCTTAGGAGCAACACATCATCATTTATTAGAAATAAGCTTGTTTGAGCTTGATAAATCATGCCCATCGTGCTCTAAACAAAAAGTGATTAGGTCTTTATTGGGCATACATGAATGCTCCGAAGTATTTAACAAATACTGCTGTTCAAATATGAATTCAATAGCACATAATAAAACAGTAACATAATGCAGTTCTGCAAGAAGTCAAGTCTACTGACTAAAAATAAAATGGAGGATGAATAATTCAAGCCGTGGACGACGGGTTGACAAGATTCATATTAACGGTACTGGGAGACTATCACTTACCTATTCTACTGCATATGGTCACAAGCAGCTCCCCAACTGTTTTTGAATCATCCACCATGATGGTTTTAATGGCACCATCCAGCATTTTGATCTTTTGTGGCCTCTGTTTCTTCTTGTACTCCAAAACATCCTGAGAGAAAAGAGAGGAAGCACAATGACACCACCCCAAAAAAATGGCTGATCTTTCTCAACAGTAAAAATGCAGTCGCTCCCAGCAAGCAGTGAGGCATTAATATCTCAGGTCCCACTAGGAAATATAAATCACTTTAAGAGATGATGAGTGACACTGACAGTTCTCCACTCGAGACTATATGACTTATTCTTACTCCGTTTCGCAGCATGTAGTAATCCAGGGTTCTTCCAGACTCGAGCCAGATTCCTTTCCTGGGATCATCGTCAGACAGGAAGAGGCCATAATCTGAGGCTGAAACACAGAGCGACACAGTATATGCAAATGTAGACACCTATAGATTTACATTAAGCAAATGAGATTTTCCGAGTCATCCACCAACCTTGTCCTGACTGGGCTTCTGGGACTCTTTCTCTGATGATTCTACAGGCGTCATACACAGGCGTGGATGGTTCGAACTGCATTGTCTTTACCACATTGCACTGGCGCACACAGATCTTTAGTGACAAGGCCACCATCTTGGAGGTTATAATGGCCTCACCGACCTACACACCTGAAAAACAACCGGAGAAGAACTATTATGCAAAGTTCAGAGTGTGTAAAGCCAATATCCTGAGTAGATGGTCTGTGTTATGGCTGGCATCAACAGGCCATTATTAAAATGTCCTCTCATAAAACAATCACGAACGAAAGTGTAAAGCGGAAGTCTCAGAGGCAGAATACAATTCCACGAGACAAAGAACAAATCATCACAATTATCTCCTCTGGGACATTTTTACCTGTGAAATTGAAAGTGTGTTACAGCGTACCCCCTGCCTCAGCAGCTCCTCGTTCTTCCCCGCTGTTCTGATATTAAAGGGCTATGTGTGTGGAGAGCTTCTGCCTGATTGCAGTGCATGTAAAATTAGCCCAACCAAGGTACGTGACATAACCTTTCAACAGAAATAGGGAAAAAAAAAAAAAAAAGTGCAAATCTCTCTAATCGGCAGGAATAACAGGAGCCGAGTCAAAACACAGAAAATGACATTCCACCGCTGCATCATTATTCGCTCTTCTCCCGGTTTGCTCTCTCCCCCAGAAGCAGACTTCACTGTGAGACAAATCAGTGGGTGTTTTGTCACATACTGCAATTAGGGTGAATCAATTCAGACATTCTAAGACTCATATGTGCAGAAAAAAGAAAAGACACTGATACTGCAGAGGGTTTCTCCTCTTCCTTGACCTTGGCTTCAACAGGAAGAGGAATGAACATGATGAATAGGGCCATCTATACCAGGGAGGCTCTCTGCCTCTTCCTTGCACACTTTATAGATATTCAGTCTAGTTCTTTTTTTTTTTTTTTTTGCAAACAAAAATTAATCTGTGACACTTTCAAAGCCAAACCATCTTTCAGGGAGAAGATATACCAGCATAGATTTAGAACTGATGTTACTATATTCGAAATACTACTTTAACTCTAAAAGAATTTCAGTATTTTTCACCATAGTTGGATACAAAGGCACAAGTTCAAATCTTCACTCTGACATGATTCAGATCTCAGCCATACAACAAAGAGTTTTTTTGTATTCGGGATTCACAGTTCATCCACAGGCCCTTTTGAGGCAGAGCAGAGAAAGTCTGAGAAGTAAATTTTCTATAATGATGGAGTTGTGAATGAGCCCGCCTGTGACTGCGGCTCTGTCATGGCCATGGGTTCCTCTCCAATAGCCCCTCTCCTTCCCTGAGTTTTTCTTCATACAAAATGGGAAAGACAAGCACAAAGAAGAAGGGGTAATGGCGCCGCATGAGCTCTGCTCTATACAGGCTGGCGGAGAAGCCCCACCGAGTTTTTGTCATCCATCTTTTCCACGGATTCTCTCCTGTAGACAAGCGACTTGAGATCCCAGAATGACAACGTGGCAGGCCAAATATAGGCTATGTATTGTGCAGATAAAATGTTTGCATCTTTGTGGGAGTTTCTCAAGGATTTCAGCAAGATCCATCTCCAAGCCAACATTACCTGCGACGGAAGACATTAGTTTAAGATTACAGTAATGTAGGTCTGCTGCTAAAGCAACAGTCACTTTAGGATCTGTTGTGAGTAGCATCAGTCACTTCAGAGAGTAAGCACTGCAGAAACCACATGATGAAACCCAGGAGGATAATGATAATCCCTGAGCTTACAGTAGTGTGAGAGCACATTTTTCACTGGGATCCTCGTGCAAACACTCCAGTGCAGCCAGCTCCTCATTAGCTCTGCTTTCAAGCATGGATGGATCTCTGTCTGAGAGAGGAGCTATGAGAAACAACTCACTTATGAGCCTTTCTGTTGAATCTCATTATTTATGACCCTTTCTTGATCACCAGGTAGACCTAAAAATGTAATTTCAAAGCACTATCTCCTGCGACAATCACTAATCCATCAGAAAAGTGTCCTGCATTAAATTAGGTTTTTTTTTTTTTTACTACTCTAAATATTAAGACATGAAAATGGCCAAAGAGCAGCTTGCTGGCGAGTCTAAACGTGGACAATTCAATAGAGACCAGGGAAGGCAGGAGCCATCTGGAGAGGATACAGCTCTAATGATTGACTGTAATACCAGCAGCAGCACAGAGCCTGAGAGCAACAACTGCTGCGATTACTGTAGCAGTCTGTCACACAACAACCCAGGAGGCAGCAGGACAGGAAACTTAAACGGTGTTTGGTCCAGGGCTGATCAGTTTGTTTGGACCAAATGCTCAAACAGAACAACAAATTTGAAGCAGAATGACCCTTGAGAGCATAGCAGGGTGTGGATGAGCATGAATAACATTCCTTCAAGGACACCGTGCAACAATGCTGCAAAAGGGGTGCTTTAATTTTGCAGTTTTTATTCAATCAATAAAGTAAACGCCTGCTGGTACATGTAAAGTGCAACAAAAGCCAGGATGAGTTCTTCTTTTGAAAGAGATATTCCCGGGATACCTCACGTCATCTTTCCATGATATCCAACTGTGAAGAGTATACAAGCTCTTTACAGCTGCTTTGAACGTGTTCAATGTGGCAATCATATGGCAATTACTGCACTGTGTAGTATGTGTCATCCATACTGCACAAGATTGTCCCCCTACAATTTACATCACATGGCAGGGCACTGTTGTATATTAAGATCAGTTCATACTTTACACTGTGTGAAATACAAGATATATTCTCTAAACAAACTCTCCCGCTCTGAAGTAATTACCCATTAATTAGGATGACAGACCTTCCTGACCCATTGTAAAAAAAAGTGGAAAAAAAACAACTAGAAAATACAGTAGAATGAAAACAACCGCAGTGAAATGAGAGCAGGAAATAATCACATATTTACAGTGTATATAATTTTCCTGTTCTTAAAGCACCAAATCTAAACCATCCCCCCGCGTTGCAACGGGATTTTCAAGGTCAGCCCATTAGACTGAGATCGCAAGAGAAACAGTAATGATTCAGTGGTAAACAAGGCATTTTAGCTTCCATCTGCTTCAGTAGCATTTGTGAATAGAAACCCAAATAGTGATGCAGATGCAAACATCAGGCAGCCATTTCTGTGAGTATAAAAACAGCCGCTTACGGATGAAAAATAGATTAGTGTGGCAATGCTCATGCAAACACGATTGTAAATGATGACAATACCATTTTAATAAGCTGTGATGGATTTCAAAATTACCCCAAAGCTAAAATGAAATAGCCAGTAAAGCAGCAGTAAAACACTGCGGCTTCATCCTTCACTAACCTCGCAAATATGCCAAAATGGCATTTACTATACCATATTATCCCCATCCTTGTGGACTATTATTATTGTGTAATTTAAGCATGTAGCATGTCAGTGGCATTGAATGGAGGGGCTGAAAGCAAAATCCGACCTCAGCAGTTCTCAGGACTGTTGAGAACAGCAGGATTAAAGCATGTGTGCATTGATAATATGTTAATAGGCTGAACTGCTCAACACCTCCTTTTCTCTCCTTTTTTACATCCTGCACTGACACTGTGAACACAACAACAGCCTTTTATCCCTGTCTGATTGAACGCAAGGTCAGTTTCCTGCATGCCCATTCCGTGTCTCTGGAGACCAACAAGAGTTTACTGGCAACACAGACAGCTAATGGTGGGTCCCATAACAGCAAAGAATATTTGTTATTGTTTTCATTTGTGTATTCGATTCCAATATTTCTGCAACCCTGGAACTAAATTACTGTTCAAATCTGTGACAGGGAGACTTCTCGGGTTCGGGTTTGTTTATTTCTACCAGATGTGAGTGCTGTTTCTAAATGTAATGATGTCTAAGCTATCATTTTGAGCCCTTCTCCTAATTTGAATTTGCTATAGCAGAGCCCTAATAGTATGCTATGCTATCATAAATAAATCTTTATTATGAGAAATACTTGATTTACAGCAAATACCGCAAATCATTATATGTCTATTTGAAAGCGCAGGGCTGTAATCTACGTAAGTAGCACATGAGGCCACATAGACATCATTCTGTCAGTTTCCCTTCACCACATTAATAATCAGAGGAATATGATTATGGCACACTGACGCAAAAAGTGAAACATTTGTATGCTGCTGAATGAATGACGGATAAAGCAGTTTTATTCTTTTAGAAGCTTCAGAGTGTAACAATGCAATTATTACAGTACAGCTTATTATCACATCTTTTTTCAGTTAGTGAATATAAAATTAGTCATGCTCTCTGTAACACACATCGCTTCCAAATGTCCACTTTCTTTGTGGAAACTATATATATATATATATATATTGTCCTTGTGCTTATTTCCTTGCATTGAACACTCACTGAATCTGGAGTCTGACTGAATGCAATTCACATAATTAGTAAGTCAAAGGCTTTCACCTCCATTCTTATCACATCCTCCGTACGTTTCATAAATTAATTAATCACTGCTGCTGCAGGACACACCAATCACTGGACAGCATTATGAAGCAGAACTAACCATTGCTATTTAAAGTTCACCGGGATTACTATGAACATGCTGTCATATCATAAAGGGCTTGCACAGTATTATTTTTACTTAATAAAGTGTTAGTCAAGCAGCGCTTTCGATTCAGATGAAAGAAGGCATTGAACCCACGCTCTGAATTTAAGCCCACACTCTACATTCTGAGTTACACTGACTTATTTTTTCAGCTACGTTTAAAAATGAACCTTGCTGCTATGACCCACTCTTCGGACTACAGGCTCTGCTCCTGGGCTACACACTCTGCTGTAATGCAATTTAAGGGCACAGATACTGACAGAAATTATGAATCTTGCCCTTGTCACAGGGAAGGAGAGAGCAGCTCCTCTTGCACTAAAAATATCCAGCAAAGTAGAGCATCCTCCAGCAGCACCAGGATCAGCGCAATGAATGTAACTCTTTCTTCCTAATCTTAAAAGACAATGGTGCTCAGTAATACCTTAGATCTGACAGTAGATTAAAATGAGCTGTTATTAATT
This sequence comes from Thunnus maccoyii, assembly GCF_910596095.1. Taxonomy (NCBI): domain Eukaryota; kingdom Metazoa; phylum Chordata; class Actinopteri; order Scombriformes; family Scombridae; genus Thunnus; species Thunnus maccoyii. The sequence goes on along the minus strand of NC_056537.1, from coordinate 16,945,617 downwards.
CTTTAATTGTAATTCTTAGAGAATGACAGATAGAAAATCAGGGAGTAAACTGAAGAGTGTGCATAGGATAGGATGTGCTTAGCTCAGTTAGATTACTATTTAGATATTATTGGTTTAGGCTGTCTAACAGGCCTTGGAGTCAATACACTGAGTCTTACAACACCCAGAATGATTCAATATGTACCATCCCTCCTCTCATTGAGATGTGAAGAATGAGCTTCCTAATAGATGGAGACAGAAACAGCTACTAGAGGATGAGAGCTCCACCCAGCAGCTGCAGTCACCCAACCAATGAGCTTGTTCCTTAGTCATTCAGCCAGTGCACTTACATAAACTGATGGATGCAGATCAGCCCAAAACAATAAAGAACTCAGGCCATGATGATTTTATTAACATTATCAACATTTCTACCCATAAATCTCTCATTGAACATTTACAGTATGTGGCTGCTGGTCCAAGAGCCTACATCTGGTTTTAGACTGATAACTATGGGAGATTGTGTGATGTAATGGTACTAACCAGAGAACATGTTTGGAGTCAATAGCTCAGCGTTTTGGAACATAAAAATGATCTGAGCCCAAAGAATAGTTTCATAAAGAAAAATTATGACGTATTTCAACTAACTGAAATATCACAGGAATATGAGTTAACACATTTGTTTCTATAAAAACAGTCATATGTAAAATCTGTCATCAGCTGGTTTTTCTACATATCCAAAGCTTCAGTAAATTGAGGGAGAATTTCAACCCTTCCATGGTGGGTGATTATTATTATTTTTTATTTTATGAACATTTTATGAACATTGTGAACTAGACCTGCAACAATTAGTCGTTTAATTGATTGGTCAATCAACAGAAAATTAATCATCAACTACTTTGATAATCGAATAATTATTACAAATTTTTTAAGCAAAAATGAAGACCTCACCATGAAATTATAATGGGCATTTTTCCACTATTTTCCTTGCATTTTATAGACAAAACTATTAATCTAGAAACTAATCGAGACTTTAATTGATAATGAAAATAATGTTTAGTTGGAGCTGTATTGTGAACACCACATTTTCACTGCACACTCTTCTAACATATTTATTTAATGCCAGTTATGTAATTGCTGTATTTAAGATTTAACAAGTCCTTCAAGAGGCTTGAACCATTCAATCCACACAGGTTTGCCTACTACAGTACGTGTTGTTCACTGCGTACCATATGGAGGGTATGTATGTACAGTATGTTCATTCTGGATTACATCCAGATTTTATTTTAATACCAAAAAAAATACAGCAGATTTTTATTTTTTAAATAATTAATATCTCAGATTTAATTCCCATAATACTATAGCCCCATACACTAAAAGGCCATTTGTCAAATAAGATTAACATTAACGTGAACCAAAACTAAAAATAGCCAGCCTGGTATCTATTAGTATCACTACAGCTCCACCAACATATATATGCATGTTGAGTTGTTGCTCACAGAAACGACAGTTGCCTCTCAGTTCTCACACCAACTGTACAGCATCAACCCTGTGGTGACATAAGCTGCACACAGAGTATCTGAACATAATAGCATTAGTGTACCATATTGTAACTGATGATACTGAGGAGCAAGAATCCCCAGAATGTGCTTGTGAATGACAGCAGGCAGAATGGGTTCTTGCTTCAAATTGCAGTGGGTTTGACAGGCAAAACCTCAACATAATACCCACAGTGTACAATTTCAAACAAGAGTCACATCAATTGTAGGTTCAATTGAAAATGTTTTTGTGGAAACAACAAAATATCAAACTGATGTCTTGTCATAAGGTGTATGAGAGCGTTGGCGCTATCAAGCCTTTTCAACCTCCTCTCAGATGCATTTTTGCACCTATAGACATGCGTGTTGTTTATCAAACAATCTGGAAGCACTGCTTGCCTGTCATCTGCGATGCAACCTGTGTGCAATCAGTGAAGTGTACTCAGCTCCTTTATGCATACGGCTGGATCATGCCAATCAGACGAAGAGATATGATGAAGTGTGGTGATTGCACATTCTGCTGTATTTACTGAGCTTCACTCCATTTGTAAGGGTCATTTTAACTACCTCTCAAAAGCAGGTGCAGATTTGTGAAAAAACATTGAAGAAATGTCGAGGTGGTAAAAGGAAACTGTTAAGCAAATGACCTCATGAATGTATGGTTGCAAAAATCTAACAGGATTTTAGAAAGAAAAATAGTAGTAATAACACAGCAACAAATGTCTGGAATGACTGTACAGTGATGTGACTTCACCTCTTTTTCATTACCTAACTATTCTATATAGCTACTTCTGCATTAGAACCATTCCATGAATAAACGTAATCATTATTTTATCAGTAATACATAGACAACCGAAACATTTTCACGGGTACAGTATGTTTTCAGTTACCAGTTGGCAGCCGTAGTAGACTGTTTCAGAAATTAATTATATCATTTCATAACTATTTCATCACGTCATCTTGATCCTGAAATTTCTCTTTTTTTGGAGTAAATCAGACCCTAAATGCATGCAAACTGTGGGTGCACACTGAAGAAAAAGTATGACGTAACGTATGATTTGCCAGAAGCAGCATGTAGAATACAGTACACAACCTCCTTGAAACCAAATTCTACCCAGCAAAATCTAATCAAGAACAGTGTCCTCTTATAGATTCTTTCGGCTATGTTGCTCAAACCAGTTGGGAGACTTACAGTAAATCGGCCTTCTGTTTCTTCCCTCTCCTGCAAAGTGATTATGCAGGACTATGTGCCAGCAATACAGTATGACATAATTGAAATGCTATTTTATCAAAAGTAGACAGGACATGCACAGGGAGATTAAGGGGTATCACCAAAAGATTCCACAGATGTGACAGTAATTAATGCAAGAATATGTAAGTACAAGACTCATGAAATCATTGAATTACAAAGGTTACAGTGCTCCCTGTATATCAATGTCGACTTTCCCTACACCGTACAACAAAGTCAAACTGGCGTTGGTACAGCCTTTCCTACAGAAGAGCAGCAGCTTGCAAGAACTGTCTGCCAAACATGATTTTATTATAAAACAGTCTGACAAAACATGTGCGAAATGAACAACACAATCTTTTATTAACTGTATAGCAAATCATGTGGGAGTTAATGCCTAACACTGGAGCACAAGCAAATACAGCACAACAGGTAGAGGGTGAAGTGAATGCATAATAACACACACACACACCAACAGACTCCAAACACAAACTAATCAGACTTTGTTGACTTAAATATTCAAAATGGATCATCCTGCAGTGGGATGTGAGTATTAGATGACACTCTCACACCTTGGGCTCCCACAAACAGTATATTCTGTCATGTCCTTTAAATCAGGTGACTACAATCCCCCGTCTGTGCTTCCTCCCCAGCACTGAGCCTCTCTCTCATACTTCAGTAGCCAACTGCCTACTACCACTTGCATGCTGATTACAGTATCAAGAGAAGTGGAACGGAACATACGCTGGCTTCGCTCCAAAGTGTGATAGACCGAGGGACTCTATCAGCATTTTATATCCTCTGGCATGCTGGAAAGGAAGAAACCTGACACACAATGGCAGAGAATCACTGTTCTGGCTCTTTAACCAAAACCAAACATTTAGCTAAGAACATACCAGGTGTGAAGTGCAGTTCCTATTAGTCTCTCATACACAATGTCTTGTGTTAGTACTCTCAGTAGGCTTAGTGGAGCATTATAAAAGGCAACTCTTACCAACATTGTAATCTATAACTGTATCAAAGTGGTCTTTCTAACAATAAAATCCCCTGTTAATGATGAGTGGAACCATGTTGTTGTATGAGAGGAGGTTCAGGGAGAGGCCATGTTGTCGGCCCATTGTTTCCAGATCAGCGACTCTGCCCGCAGTTGCCATGGCTGCTGCTGTGCCCACCTTTTCCTGGACATATAAGGCTGGACAGCAGCAGCAGCAGCAGCCACATCCACTCTACCCTCAGGTCCACAGCTGCAACCGCTTCAAGGGTCATCTGGATGTACGACGCACCCTGTAGTGATTTACGGATTTCAACTTTTTAAGTGTCAAGCAGACAAGGTCAGGGAAAGCTTTAACAATGTTATGGGATCCTTTATCTGTGTAGATTACTACACAATCCCGGTTTCACCCAGAGGGCCTCTCAGCTATCCTGTCACAAGTACATGAAAATGTTCAGCAGAAAAAAAAAGAGATTGAAGAAGGTGACTTTGATTCATTTTGATAGAGCGTGTCTGAAAAATGAAAATACCTCTCTACGAAAGTGTCACTTCAGTTTCGCTGCTTTGTTGAAAGCAGTGCAGAAACCTAATGTAACATTTTGTGTGGAGAGCTGCACTGATAGAATGAGAAACTGTCAGTGATATCATGTACTGGTACATTGATCTCCACAGTGTACTGAAGAAAACGTGCAGCACATGTGCAAAGACAGGCACTTAAGCAAGACCCTTTTCCTCAACTAACAAAACAGCTTTCTAGAGTACGTTCCCTCCCAAAAATGATGAATGATTGGTCAACAATAAAAGTTAAAAGCAAACTGTGCCGGGCCAAGGCAAACGAAAACCCCCATTATTCAGTTAACTTGGGAGTACATTCCAAGCACAGTATCATTGAGCGCCTCGCAGCTTTGTTTTTCTCTCAGCGAGGACTAAAAGCACTGGAGAATCAAATGTTTAAATTGGCTGTAGAAGGCGTATACAACAACTTTCCCTCAGACATGTACTGTACACTTCAGAAAGTTCTTCAAGCGGAGTCTGTGCGCAGGAGGCCAGACAATAAATTGGAGAAGTCTTTTCTGAAGAATGTCTAAAAGACATTAATGCTTTTAACAAGATAGTTTTTCTTGTATATTCTGCTGCTACAATCCCCAGGTGAGGAGAGGTACTATTTAAAATAGATGCACTTCTAGTTTGTGTTTGCCTATTTAGAAAGTAATATAACCTTTGAAAAACATTCAAAGCAACAACCAAAATGTCAAAGTGGTGACAATCTTTTCTCCATAAAAAAGCTTTCTAAAATATTGAGTGGAAGAGACATGGTTCAGCAATATATCCTCCTTATTTTGCTATTATAGCATAACAGCCAACTACTCTGTTTGTTATTCTTGCTGCTCCATAAGCAGTAGAGAGAAGAACCTTGTTGAACATTTGTTTAATTTAAAGTATAATTCCTAGTTTCAGAATACACTCAGAATAATACATGAAAAAGTGATGTAATTATGCAATTACAGGGACAACAGCTCTTGCAATCAGTTACTTTCCTCCCCTGGGATCTAGTTAGGACATGTACAGTTAAACATGCGATACGGAGCAAAGTGAGAGACAATAATGTCAAAAAAGGGACACATAAATCATTTTAGAAGTCTTCTGCCATCATTTCTTACTACTTTCTTTTTTTACTTCCACTCTTCTCACTGGATTTCCAACTCTAAACCATGCCCAAGTGTTCCTTATTACAAGAAACAAACATCTCTGGCTTAAATACACCTCATAAACATCTGGTCAAGTAACCACCCACCCACACTCAGCACAGATCCCCTTTGCTTATTGTGCAACAGGGTCAACTGATGAGAACCTGCTGACTACTTTAAATTCTTCTTAAGCATGCTTCCAGCTGAGTGTCATGAGGACTGAGGGAAAACACAGCGATACACCTCTGGCCACATCTTGCAGCTGGACCTGTAGTGAGATAGAGGAACCACATGATACTGAGTGGAGCATGTAAGGGATGCTGCCATGCTTAGTTAAGGACTCACAGACTCACTATTTCATGCTCCACATCTGCTGGTTGCCATGGCAACCCTGGTTTTGGGCAGTTCCCAGGTCAGGTGATTTCTGTCAGCTGCAAAGAAAAAAAAGGGTGCCTTTTCTATGCGGTGCAGTTAGCAGAAGAAACCAATGAATGATAAAAGGCTCTGACTTTCATTAGTGGTTCTTGAGGTGGTCACTGAAGTTTCTTCAATGGCTATACACACTCAGTATTTAAAGAGACAAGCTGTCATCTATTACACATCAACTGAAGTGTGTCTGCCTCACTGTGACTGAACAGTTGATTTTTGTCTGATAGTTTCTCACAAGGCTAGATAATAAAAAAGACTCAGCAGTAAGTGCTCAAGGATGTCAGTAGATATTCTACAACTGAAAATACAAAATAAAACCAAGGCACAAACAGGAGGGGCAGTATGAAAGACCAACACTGTTATTACTGCTGAATCACAGCTTTTGTGACTCAGCAAAATATAATCTACAAAACCGAAAGCAACAAAAGTGAACAGAGACCTCTTTCGTCCATGGTCATGCTACGTTTGTAGATGCAGTCACAATGTCATACAGTTTCAATTCCTCAAGTTTGTGAAGACCAACTGAGGTAAAGATTCCTCTGTGCTTCATTGTTTATTTGTCATCTATTCAAAAACACTGCAAATTGCAGAAAGCAGGATTTTCTATTTACTAAATGTGCTAGTGTTAACCACAATAAGTGGATCAGAAACCCAGAAAAGAATAGCTGTATATCAGAAGGGCTTTACAATTACAAGCTGGTCATTATGACAGCATGGGTGCAGTTGAATACCCCAGTGTGGGTTTCATACAAACAGAAGCAGCGGGAACCGATCATTAGGAGCAGGCGTCTGCAGGGCCGGGTCCCAGTAGCTCTGTCGAAGCCTGTGTGAGAGGTCCTCCGTCTCCTGGGGAAGTCCAGAGGAAACATGCCGTAGGCCAAGCGCTCCCCAGTTCCCCTCTCTTTAACCTGATTACTGTAATGAGCTTAGAGACTGTTGGATGCACAACATCTAAAGCGGATGCAGACAAACACACTGTACTCACTCACTCGCTGACTCTCACTCACAGCTGAATGCAAGGCGGATCATCAAGCTCGGACCCAGCATAGCTAGATGGCTCACTTGCCACAGAAATCATTAGGGTAATGGATGAGAATAGAAAATTGCAATTTGTTCGAAAGTGATGCAGGTTTAAGGGGCAGCTCAAAGAAAAGTTGTCAAAATGCCAGGGAAATGATGCCAGTCAAAAAAGATTTAAGAAATGCCTTTACGTGAAATTTGTGCCTGAAGAAGCCCACTGTCACTTATCACAACTGATGCAGTAAACTTTTGATCTTTAGACCTTAAGTCAAGCACTACACACCCCGCTCAGCATATTCAATTCATACTGTGCCTCCAGCAAACAGGTAAGATGTGAAGTGTAAATGTAAATCAAGGTGTGTCCAACTTTAGTCACTATTATAAACAGATTCTGACTGTGTGTCGGCATACTAATAAAGCTAAGGATATCTTGTTGGATCATCTGAGTCATGTAAACTCCAAAGTAATGATTTCAGCTTTCCACACTATCCATTGGTCCAAGAATACTGGTTGGCATTTAAATCTGATAAACCTCCACAACAAAGACATCAACATGCGCCCAACCACTCATGTTCTTAGGTTTCTACTGTAAGTGAGCATCTAGAGACGCAAAGTTGACTTATGGAGGGTATAGAGAGAATTTGTTTAAATTCACTTAGTTGAGTGTGCATCTGGAATTTCAACATGACTTTGATCATGTTAAGCCGCACATCACTATCTGTCCGATACAATCTTCCTGTTAACACCAGTATCATGCAGGCACTGAGGTTTGATACATTCCCAAAACATCCAAGGACACCCTGTCAGGCTGTTGCACCTGTTTCTAAGATCAAGAGGGTGCATGTCACCTGGAGTATCGTGGGAGTAACTGTGCTAGACATGGCGTGTGAAGTTATTGTTGGAATATCTCTGCTGCCAGGTACAGTTCTAAATTATGATGAATAGTATAATAAAAGCATGTTCACAGTTGTATGTGTTTGCTGAACACCAGTGTACAAACAATAAGGGACAGATTCTTGCGAGTTGCAGGCTTAGCAAATACCATGATAGCTGCATTGTCAGAGTTTACACAACTGCTTAAAATGAAGAGGGAAAAAAAAAATCCATTAAACTCTGGTGTGTGATGCAAATGTGGAAAAGTATGGACAAATGGCTTTTTCAAAGTTTGTTGAAAACAATGGACCCATTCTTTGCTCAAGAACTAGGCCTAGTTTTTATACCAAATAAACATCCGGAGATTTCTTACAGGCAAAGATGCAAGATGAACTCAGTTGTTTTAAATGTTGAGTTTGTTAATGTATTTGTATAATTAATGTCCATGGAACCAGTTTAATATTCATGCAGGCACTCCAAGAAAACTGACTTAAAATGCACATATTTAACTGAAAAGCCCCAGTGAAACACACATGTACATGCCACATGAAGAATGGATATAGACTGTAAGCATTAGACACTCATCATTTTCATGTCCAATATAACTTTCACAATATTCTTGCTCACATTTCATAACATACAGTATAGAATTTGCACAATACCTTATGTATTCAACTTAAGTACCAAGGATTTTACCCAATTCGTTTAGAAGATTGACAAATAAACAGCATTAACTGTCTTCCAGGATCACGGGCAAGGTATCAAATGGTTTAGTGACCACGGTATATTTTACAAGGGCAGTTATTTTCCTCCCTGCAATCAGAGTGTAATTAAGTCTGTTACCTCGCCTGACAAAGACAGAGCATCATGGCGAAGGACAAGACAACTGTAAGAAATGCCCTGTTCTGAACACACTGTGAGATTATCCTGTCCTTGAGGAAAATAGTTTTTATGGTACTGTGCTGATTAAAAATCCATGAAACTAGAATAATTCAGACAAATCAGTGTTTGTATGGGCTTTATAAAGATACACTTTACTTTAAAATATTTCCCGGGCTATCAGATGCCAACAAACAACAAAGAGAATTTGCTACTAGCTGACTCCCATTTGGAAGCCCTGACACTGATGAGAAATTCTACAAATTTCTCTCATCAGTGTCACGGCACATCCTTTGAATTACCATTTCCTATGTTACAGTTCTGTGGGTTTATCTTTCTTTATTCTCCAAAAAAGAAGCAGGATTTCTTTGGTCACTTCTCTCAAAATGGCACTAAACACTATCCATTTAGAGGTTGTGTGTTGGGGCTGCCTAATGTATATACTGTAACACAAAGCCAGCATGTGACACTGCAACTTGAAGATGGTGAAACTAAAGCCTATAAGAAAAAAAACTAATTCACTGTGTTGGTTTACCTATGGTCCACTCAGTGATTGGTAAATAACATATCCTGATGGGATGAAAAGGATCCCTGCTGCATGGTGCGCACTCCACAAAGCACTGAAGTTTGTAGAAAAAGACATTCTACCCCTGAGATCAGGCCTGCAGTAGGTAACAAATGACCATTACTGGCTTATTTGCAGTCAAATCACACTTTGCATCACAATTCCCACTTATCCCATAGTGTTTCCTTAATTATCAGGGTTGCATATACTTTGAATGCATAATTAGCTTGTAACTCTAAAATCTGTGGCTGTATCCATTCTTTTGAAGACCAACCTTGACGAGAGCATGAAAATAAAACATCTATCTGTCACAATTGTCATTCTAATCTCAGTTTGCTTTATCATGTCTTCTCTACAGGCAGGCTCATTTGTAAGACACTGCAGCTTTGCAAAATCACTTGAAGCTTTGTGTCATTCTGAACACCAGTTAGTTTTCTCTGGCATACTGCTATTCATCCAAAGAAATGGCATTGAAGGCAATATCATCTTATCACTCCTGTCTCCACCAATTTTGAACCAATTTGACTACCAGCCTCTGTACATATTGTACGGAAAATGCAGTATACAAAAGAATTACAGTATTTTAAAGTGGACAGATTATGTTTATGATACAGAGGGCTCCATTAGAATGTCGGTCAGTTGGTTGGTCCACTTTGGTCCAGATGGATATACTCAATAGTTTTTGAATGGATTGCCATGAAACATTGTACAGACAGTTGTGGTCGCCAGAGGATGAATTGTAATGACTTTGGTGAACCCCTGACCTCCCCTCTAAAGCCACCAGCAGGTCAACATTTTTGTTTTTTATTGAAATATCTTGACAACTATTGGAGTGACTGCCATGGAATTCAGTTCAGACATTCTAGCCCTCTTTAGTATTATATAGTATAGTACATATGGTATTATAATCATTTTGGTGATTCTCTAACTTTAGCACCATCATCAGGTCAAATATTTAATTAGTCCAATATTTTGGTTTATGACCTAATATCTCCAAAACTAGAAGACACTGACCTATCCAGTCGCCTCTCCGTTAGCTCAACTACAACTATTCAAGGTAGATTAACTTTATAAATTAATTTAACATATAAATTAACTAAGTAAACAAAAATAAAAAAATAAACAAATAAATAAACACTTCTCTTAAGACCAGTCTACATATTAACTAAGTAAACAAAATCACTGTATTTCCTCTAATAGTGGCCAGGGCCTTTATTTACCTCATCTGCAGAGGGTACCAGGCCTTTATTGGAAGCAGCCTTATATTAGAGGAGAGGCCTTTATTTCTAACTTCCTCTGTTTGATAAGTATATTTGTTCATATTTTAGTATGAAGCCTCCTTGTTTTCTGATCTGCTTCCATTTGCTTTGTTAATTTTTTGTTACTGCATTACCGGTAATTATGGTAGTCTGCACCAGAGACTTGCACTGGCCGAGACAGCTAACTGCAACATGGAAGACAGAACCACGTCTCGAGACTGTGGGCGTTTGTGTCGTGGTTTTGGTCTTGGTTTCAGAGCCATTACACACCTAGTGGACAGGGTGGACAGCTTCCAGTACCTTGGTTACTCAGGGCCTAACCTGGGCACTGCATTCTGACTCAGTTGTGAGAAAGGCAAGGCAGAGACTGCTTCACCTCAGATGCTTGAAGAAATTCCATGTATCCCCTCAAATACTGAGGAATTTCTACTCCTGCACCATCAAGAGCATCCTGACGGGGGACATCACTGCCTGGTACGGAAACAGCACTGAACAAGACCACAAGGCCCTGCAAAGCGTGGTTTGTTCAGCTGAACATACAATTGGTGGTGCTTTACCCTGCCTAAAGGATATTTACACCAGGTGCTGCAAGAATAAGGCTAGGAGAACCATTAAGAATTCCAACCACCTGGATAATGGCCTTTTCTCCCTGCTGCGGTCGGGATGAAGGTACTGGATACGGCAGGCCAGCACTACTATTCATATTCTATTAAAAGTCTTTATTGATGTACAAATCGAAAGAGGTGGTGGGATTACATTTCACTGTGATTGTACTTTACATGATTACATGTGACAAATAAACTTGATTGATTGATTGATTGATTGATTGATTGACATTCCCATTACCCTCAGCTTTACTTTGCAGCTAGTTCTCAGCAGGCTAGCACACACAACTAAGATGGTAAAGTTGGTAAACATTATACCTGCTATGTAAGCATTGTCACTGTGAGCATGTTAGCATTCTGACGTGAGCATTAGGCTCAAAGCTAGCACTTTCACCACTGACTGGCTTTTTGTACAGTAGTTTTCAGCAGCTCACTCAGAGTAAACAACTCTGGTCCAAATACTTCAGATAATTGAATGTGACTTTGATGTTGAGGATCACAAAAGTCTCTTTCATAGCCTATTCTCATCATCTGCTCCTGATTTCTGGCAATGGCAAGTTAATTGCGCCACTCTGCAGAACAAATTTTCCCACCACACACACAACAACAAAACAAGTTCTACATATAATAATATCATTTCATCCAGCATGACAACAGAATGTATCAGCATAATGGTAAATTTTACATTGTCATGTGGCTAACTGTCACAGTCAGTGTACCAAAGGTCATTCTCAGGGCTGTGTATAGCTGATTGCTGTCAGTTATGAGTGACCCAACTACTGTATAGCTCAGCAATTTGCTGTGGAGTGTCATGCTTTCTGAGATCCACTAATTGCCTGAATTAATTCTGCCACCATAGCACACAACTCATTAATGCTGAGACAGACTAATTAGTTAAGTGGGGGCCTGAGCAAGCTAATAACCTGAATAGTTATTATTTCTGCTTTTTGAGTAAGTATGATAACATTTCATTACTAAACTTAACACAATACCTACACAAATTGTATGTGATCAACAGCCTATTTAGAATAAATGTTATTTTCATTGACATCTTTTGGCAATTTATCATTAATTGTGGCAATCATCTGCCACAGAACAGAGGAGGTTTGAATTCCAAGTAAAGACTATAGCTTGTGCAAACAAAGAATCAGGACATCAAACACTATAAATAAAAACACAAACCCAGCACATCAAAGAGCTGATTATCTACCTGAGCTGAATATCAGCTTCTCTATACATGCTATTTATCTTCATATCAATTAACATTCTCATTAAGAAGCCTGACAACTGCTTTTCTCTTGATCTATTTTCAAGAACATATGGGCATGATCAACCTATCATTTTATGTACCTAAGTTCTCCCTCATGGGGATCAATAAAGTTGGTGATTAATAGAATGAACTAGGCTCCAGCATGGTTTTAATAGACTCCTTCATCCAAAATATAATTTTTACAAATATTTATGTTCACTGAATGGCAGAAAATGTGCTGTGGAGTGGATGGAGCAAAAATAACTTTTTATTGAAAATTTGAAATTGGGAAATAGTTCAAATACAGGAAAGAGCTAAATATTGGATCTGTATCGATCTGTATGAATTCAAAAATCATAAGTGCAACAGGCCATGACTTGCACTCCAGCTGGGGGAAGTTCGTAAAGTGCACTCTCATTCACATCTATTATAAGCAGTGAATTAGGCTACTGTTGCTCTCCTCACTTACATGTAATGACAGAACATAGTAAGCTGTGCCATGCCGAACGGATGATGGATTATGAAACCAAAACTGTCTAAGAAATAAGCATTTTGGATTTGACAGGATTGAAAATCATCGCAGGGTTATTGCTGTTATCTGACTTTGCTGCACAGCATAGGCGTCGCTAATAACAGGCTAGGGGAGACTAAGCCTCCCCAAAATGATCACGGAAATATTATGCTGAAGCTTATTGTGAATTACTTGGCTTGCTGATTGTTATTTGGATGCAATTGCTAGCAGGTTATTTTGGTGAGAGAGTGAGCAAGTAAGAGAGACAGCTGAGAGACCAAGTGGGAGAGACAGAAGCCTCTAGTTACTGATTATAACGACCAACGCAAGCAGTGCTCTGACCATTTCCTGAATTTGTTTTGCCTGTCTATGTATTTTGGTGCCAAGCGCAGTACACACGGTGCACAGGTGGGAGGAGAGGAAGAAACAGGTGGGGGGGTTTATTCAGATGAAGCAGTGCAAAGCCAGTTGTTGGTGTTGCTGTGCTGAGAATAGATGTCTCAGAAGAACCATGTCTGTTTCTGAAGCAATGCACTCCGCTGGCACTTCAGTGATTTTATCAACAAGAGCAAAATACATTTTCAGCAAACGCACAGAAATAACAGAATAATGCTTAAAATATAAATAAAGTATACTTAATCAAACACTCCCCAGCCAATGAATGTTGTTAACTCGCCATAAAAAATATAAAGTTTAACGTGGTTAAAGCAGTAAAGTAGTCTGCATTGATTCATAAATATGATTGATTCTGACAGTATCTGTTGTCCACAGCTGCTTTATACTGTATGAAAAGCTTCTCCATCAGGTCATTAAATCACTGCAGCCATCTGAACGCAACAGGACACATACAGACAGGTGACCAATGAAAGGAAAAACCAACATGAAGTGTCTTAGTAAGGTGTTGGGCCACCATGTGCCGCCAGAAAAGCTTCAATGCACCTTGCCATTGACTCTACAAGTCTCTGGAACTCTTCTGGAGGGATGAGCACCATTCTTCCAAAAGATATTCCTTCATTTGTTGTTTTAATGATGGTGGTGGAGAGTGCTGTCTAACACGTCGGTCCAAAATCTCCCATAGGTGTTTAATTGGGTTGAGATCTGGTGACTGCAAAGGCCATAGCATATGATTCATATCGTTTTCATACTCATCAAACCATTCAGTGGCCCCTAGCGCCCTATGGATGGGGGCATTGTCATCCTTGAAGAGACCACTCCCGTCAGGATAGAAATGTTTCATCATAGGAAAAAGATGATCACTCAGAACAACTTTATTGATTTACAGTGACCCTTCCCTCTAAGGAGACAAATCATGCCAGCAAAATGCCCCCCCCCATAGCATAACAGAGCGACCAGACCCCGTCACTGTAGGGGTCAAGCATTCAGACCTGTACTAGTTTTTCCTTTAAATTGTCACCCATCTATATGTTAATCCCCCCCTTTTTTTTTTGCTGATCCAAAAAAATGATCCTATCTGTGACTAAAAAACCATACCTTCTGAACCGTGACCTTTTTATGATCCGTTGCACCGCTATTCAAGTTGTACATAAAGTAAGTCAAGCGTCAGACTCAGACTCACAATTTTGTTGCAAGTCTTAACCTTTCCTTTAAAATGACTTGAGCAGCACATGATTGCACAACAGAAATAATGGTGTCCCTCACAGTAACATAGAACATGCACATTTAAAAAAAAAACAACCTTAAAGCATTTACTATGCTTAAACCCAGTAATGTGCTAGAAACATGAGACAGTAGAGTTTTCAAATGCCCCAGTTGTTTTCAGTGCCCTAAAGCAGGAATACACTTAAGGCATTTCAATGCATCTGCTCCAAACTCAATAAGATGAATGAATCAGGACTCTGGTGCTGATGCTTATTATGTCTCGCCTGCAGTGTGCCACAGAAATGTGGAACAAGGCATGTATAACGATCCGCATCAAAAATTATGTCCCGTCCTCAACACTTTACTGTACCTTGAGGGGAAATCCAATGTGAAGACATTATATCAACTGATAAAGCCACAAAACAGATAACGCATACTGATAATGCATACTGCTGCATACACAGCAATGACTCATGAACAGTCTTGCACACAACGCAATGTATTGATAAGTCACGATGTGCTCTGAAATTCATACAACTCTATCCTACACATGCCTGCATGATGTATCTTAAAATGCCAGAGATAAAGGATGCATAGAGATTTAACAGGGACTTCAAACAGTTTTGTTGTTTGACTGTAACACACTGCACTCATTAAACAACACCCCCAAAATGTGTCTTCATCAGCTGAGAATAAGGTCAAACTTTTTTTATTGGTTTGAGATGGCACAGTTAATAACAGTGGTATTTAACATTCTTTCTAGCCTTGTTTTGTCATCTTACCACTGACAGGAAAGGCAGGCACACAGACTGCGCACACTGGGTGAGCACATGGGTATGAAGGCAGGCAAGCATGCAGGCAGGCAATGAATTGTACCCTCCTCTGTTCTATAATAACTGGACAACCCATCCATTTCATCGTTGCCTCTCCACAGATCTCTGACAGGGGTAGTATCATCTGTCTCACTGGCAGACATGTGTGGGAGAGAAAAAAACCTGCCAGCCTCCACATCCTGCCTGGGTTAACAAGACGAAAAGTTACACTCCAAAGATCTGTAGGAAAAGAGAGAAAGTCCATGGTACTGAGCACCATCTCTGCTCTCTCTTAAATGCCTGCATCTAATTGTGAGGCTGAGCACACAGCTGTGGCACTCCGGCTGGATACAGATTCTTTAATCTCTCCCTTTATATGACATCAACGTGTAATCTCCATCTACCTACCGAGGGAGCAGCCAGAGAGTCAGGAAATGAAATCAATGCTGTGTCTCTTCACTGGGTGTTACTTCATTAGCATGGGCAGTGCAGATGTAGCAGTAAATCTGTTTTATGAAAGGGCGACAACGAAAGCACCTCTTACTCACGGGGGCATTCATAATAGCAGTTGATAGGGACATCCAATGTCCAATGTTTCACCATAGCTTTACCAATTTTTGATAGAAAGAATAGGGAACAATTTCCTCTAGAATACAGCATACTTTCCTTGCTGCAGAAATTTGGCATTCAGATCCAGAGCTATGTGGTATAACATACTGTTAGAATCCAGTTTGCTATGCTTATAACTGCTTTTCATGACCTGAATATCATGACAAAACGTGAAGCAATTAGAAAATCTATGTAATGTAAACAGAGAAGGCAGGTACAGTAAGACCTCCAGTGTCTGATAAACACAGGGCATCAATTACACAAAAATCAATTATAATTACAGAGCATTCATTTTCACTGCGCACTTAATGTGTGATTAATTCATGATTTTTCCCCCTCTCTACACATGATATATCAGTTTCATAATACTGGCTATGATTCGCACTACGGATGTTTTTTATCAGCCAGAGTAGTTAAATAAACCGAGGTTAATTGGGTTCAGCATAATCTTCACACTCTTCACACTCACATCTTCTACACTCTTCATCACCATGTTAAGCTGTCAGCTTAGGACCTCTGGCAGGCTTGACATTGACAATGTTGGGCACTAGCATACACCTCTCGTTCACACTATTAGGGCAGGGAAAGGTCCATTATCCTGATTATGTTCCAATAATGTTTAAGTATATAGTATCTTTTAATGTAAAATGAAATATATTCAGACCATCCAAATAACAAGATGCAAAGAAACAGAACCATTTACCATTCAGTAACACCCAAGCAGCAATTAACATGGCTTGAGGCTGAAGCCAATGCGGAAGTGCCTTTAAGTGCAATGTCACCAACGGTCACTAGATGCTGGCTCCAACTGTCTCCCATTAAAAAAGCATCAACTTCTCTCTACAAATACTAAGTCAGTTTTTTTCAATGACTCATTATGGTCTTAATGGCTAAATTCAAGCCCTGTAATAAGTGTGCTGGTCATTTTGGAAATTATTGCTACATTAATAAGATTTGAAGATGTATAGTAGACTTTGATGTCTGCCATGTGGGCGTTGACTGACAGCTGTGATTGACAGTTTGCTCTCCTGCAGCTCTCCTTGGCTCCAGGATATACAATTGTCACAGTATTTCCGTAAGTTTAATGTTACTTGATTACGATACCTGCCATGTTAGAACAATTTAGGTTAAGTAGCTAACGCTGGCCCAAGTGTGCACCACTTGGCTTTCACAGTAATCTAGCGTTTGCTTGCGTTTGTTTCCAGGCAACACCCCATACTCCTTATTTGAAAGGTCCCGGCTCCAAATGGAAAACATGGTGACAACCATAAGCAGCAACTGTGGGCTTCAAACTGACTCCAATGAAAACAAATGGGTGATGTCACACCTCACTACGTCCATCTTTATATACAGTCTCTGGCATGGGCACCTGGTTATGTTTTAAAATGGGGGAGCAAACCTGGAAAGATACTTAATAGCGAGGGAGTCTTGGTGTCCTACCCCAGAAAGAAAAATGGAATTTAAAACAAATTTCTTGCATTTCTATACCACCTAACCTCTCTTGGATTAAGTCAAGAAAAAGCCACCTGCACTAGTCTAGATTAGTTAGATTAACGTGCTATGAAAACCAAGAATGTATCAAGAACAGTATATAATTGGGTGGATCAGGACAGTGAAATGATTATTAGAAGTTTCTTTAATATTATTATAAATTAATTATTATTATAAATATCATTATATTCATAACAACATTATGTAGTCAAAAATGGTAGCAGGTTGCAGGCTACTAAGCCATCTTCAAGGTCAAACAAGGACAAACAATTTATATAAATGAAATAGCCTTACAATATGATTTGGATAATTAAATCTGGTTAAACAATGTTTAACCTGAGGGTTGTTATTCTCAATATTCACAAGGCCATCTTCAAAGTCTAACAATTGCAACAATGTACAAACAATTTGGATGAATGGAATAGCCTCACAACAACTATCCAATTTCAATTCCACCTCTTTATTTTACACACAGGTTCTAGCGGTATCTACTCTCACTAGCACCACTAGCTGATGTAGTTGTAATGTTATACAGGAATTAATAATCATAATCATAACTTCAAAAGATAACCTACATTATCTTAAATCAAGGACTATTTTAATGCACAACTCAGACGGTGATTTTGCTCCTCAAGCCTTAAAAGGGCCATTTTGGTCGAGGACTAGACCTCATTTCGAAACCACCCCTTAGAGTAAACTTCTCATTTACTCTGTATGACAAAATGAGAGAATAATCATAATAATGAAAGCACAGCGCAGAGCAGCTGGATGAAAGGAGAGACCATTACATTGAGCTATGCATCCTTGTTTTTAAAACATAATTCCATCCAAAGTCTGACTAAAACTTAAACTAAAGCAAAGTAGTCTGCAAGTAGACACTTTTGCGCTGTGAGGAAAAGCTCTGCTCTGTTTTTCTGTCTGTCTCTCTCACTGCACTGTCAGTCTGCTGTCAGTCAATTGATCAACGACAGGGATCGACTGAATCAACTCAAAGGGTGGTCCAAAAATGTGTGATCTTTTAAATTTCTTGTTTTTGTCAGTTGCTGAAAATAGTAAAATGATCACTGATATACGCTGCTTAAATATAATCACCTGTATGTGGGGATTGTTTGATGATTTATTTTTAAAAAGACAAAAAGTGGGGTCACAAAACCATGACTTAGCTCCCCCTAATTGAATAATGGGGATGCATTTGCTCCACTTGCTCATTGCTCAGGCGCCTATGCTCTATGGTAACACCATCAAGTCCAGTAAAGCATGTGTGGAGTGAGGTCACATGCATCGTCATACTTTAAATATTGGGCTCTGGAGAAAGTGATTAGCCAACCTCCTACAATGAACTCTTCTTTCATCAGTGAGCACTGTAAGTTTGTGTGGTACATCTGGGCACCAGCTGTGGCAGCACCACAGCCTTAAGAGGTCAATAGGTTAAGAACCTTCTGGAGTGACGACAGCAAATCCTACGGTAGCTATGGAGATGTTATGGAAAAGCAAATGACAGAGGCTATACAGTTGGTTGCTCACAGGACAACCATTGATATACCCGCCCCTCCCCATTTCTGAAAAACAGAGATTCCAAGTGATTAGTTGTACACTCCCATGGGACAGAGAAGCTACGGAGGGGGTTGTGTAATTCAATTAGTCCCACGGTTCTGCACCAAAGCGAGGCAGACAGATCCATCTCATTGAGACATCCAGGATGTGCAGGCCTGGTGTATGCAAAGAAGATATTGGCAACACATCATTAGTGCTGTTGGTTTGAATTAAAGATAGTCTCACTCACTAAAAGACTGGTGGGAATAAATAAACCTAGGAATATCTGTAATCGCAACACCAGGCAGTTCTTCCTAAAATACCCTTAGCAATCTTGAAAAACACACAAAGAGTGGCTGAACAAGGAGGGCTCGTAGGCTGAGGCTAAAAGAGAGCAGAGCAAGCCGCCTTACATGACAAGCCAGCCACATTCTAAGCAATGCCTCTGAGCTTGTGCCATGTGTCGAGGATGCTGTCTCCCACAGAAGTTGCATACAGATCGCCCTTTCAGAGCACAGCCTCCTCCGCTGTCTCTTTGTCCCTCCTCCCAGTGGGGAATTTATAAAGCTTCACAGCGCCTCACTCCATGAGATTCTTGTAATTTATGACAGCCTTTTCCCAGGCACAGAGAAATCAAATCAAACTGTAAATATAGTGCATGTTTCCCAGTATGAGCTCTTCACATAGACCGTAGATCATAAATAAATGCCAGGGATCCTGACAGTCATTAAATAACAGCACCAATAATCCCACATGTGGCAGCACTACATTTGATTTTGGATTATGAAAAGGGCAGAAAGCATGGATAATGAATGAGACACAGCAGACACAAATCAGAGGAAATGAAGAATTACCAGAGGCATCACGCTGCACATCAGCCACTTCACACTGTTTTCAAAGAGAGGGTCGCCAGTCTTAGTCATTAGTACTAGGGTGACCCTTGACCCCAGGCTGGCACACACACCTGGCTCTGTTATGTGACACCGTCATGGCCAGACTGGCGGGAGATGGTGTCATCTTGTGGGTATAACCTAGCAGGGGTAGCATGTCCACTGCGGGTGGGCAGTCAATTTCCATTGGCTGCATTGCACTGGCTGGTCCATCAATCTCCTTGTCTGAGGAAACTGAAGACTCGATGGAGAGAGAAGCAAACAGCTGCCATATAGTGGACTGAACAGATGGTATTGGTGGCAAGAAATTAACACCATATCATACTAAACTTATACACAGCATCTCCATTTGGGCGAGGAAAAGATACATGTCTGCAACGTCAACACTTTTCCAAGATTAGATCATATAAAATGCATTTCTCTGCCTAGGCCTTGTGTTGTTGATTGCTGTCTCTCAGATTTTTTTTTTTTTGCATGATATATTCTCTTAGAAATATCTGGAACAGCACGTGCATCTATCAGTATGTGTTGATGTTTTCTTGATGAAAGCAAAGAGCGCTTATTGTACAAGAGCCTTCTAGTGATGACAAGGATGAGTACTGTAGCATGCTCAGATATGATAACTCTAATTCAGTGATGCAGGTTTGTTGAGACTGTAGCATTTTTTATGCAAAAGCACATAGTGTATGCCTCAATATATTCTTGAAATTGTAAATGTGAATTCTTGAAGTTCACAAAAAACATACAGTAGAGAAGCTAGAAAGACAGAGTGTGTGTCCTGTGTCTTTCTTCGTGTGACAGAAAAGAGATGAAATGCTCTGATCCATGTTTGCTAGGCCTGAAAGTCATCCTCAAATGCCATGGAATTAGGTTCTATGTGACTGAACAGTTTCTTCAGTAATCCAAATCAACAGCATGCTCTTCACCTATCACAACCACATTGACAAAAATAAGACAAATGCTTCAGTATTTCATAAGGATGTTAACAAATCTGCCAGTGCCAGCAACACTTCAACCACTGTGATCACAACTGAACATTTTCAGCTTGAAGAACGTGATGATGTGCTTCAAGGTGCCTTGAGATGCCCACATTACACATAATGCCAAATTTTAATGGTATGCTTGCATAACTCTAAACGTCATGATTAACCTTTAATATACCTGTTCCACTGGGACCAGAATATTCCCTTTAGATTTAAGCTCACCTCTATATGTCTCTGTTCGTCCATACAGCATTACTATAGGGCTTGGAATCAAAGCTACTGAGCCGTTACATACCAAGAAGCCACTGCTTTATCCAATTAATATTGAATACAGTTATAAACAGTCCCGCATTGATGCTTTCACAAAATGAAAAGGAGCTATTCTTATAGCTTGAGTGCTGCAGAAGCTGTCTGCTGACAACATGCAAGCACATGCATAGAGATATAATAGATGATCTATTTAGAGCATTTTCTAGATGTCTCATCTTACATAGAACCCTCTCCATTCATGTTGTGCTGTATTGAACAAGCAGGGCATCATCAAAGCAATGAACTCTGACTTTGAGGACATGACTAAGAGCTGTGGGGTTAAATTTGAACAACACCTCTATAAATAACATGATTAATGCAATGAATGACTGTTTTGCTGTACCACCTGTGTTCTCAAGCAGGTTGAACCAATGTCACAAAAGAATAGCCAAGGGGGAGAAATTAGAGAGCATAATGGAAAGTAAACAATCAAATATGTAATGTACACATGATATGATGATACCATTATCCTGGAGTCTCTTTCTTCTCTCCTACCCTGTAGAGGTCAGATGATATGATGAGCCCTATGTTATACTGTACAAAAGCTGATTGCATGCTTACTTCTGCTTATTACTGTACTGTAAATGTTATACTAATTCTTTTCAGTGTCATTATAGACAAAATCATACAAGATCCAGAAGGTGTTCCTGACAGAGTTAGATGTCATGCAATGTCACTAACAGGCCTGTGTGTATAGATGGAATGATAGTTAAAAAATAATATATATACAGAGAGACAAGCGGTTATATTAGAATCCGCTTCAAGAGGATGTTGATTTCTCCCCCACTTTAGCGGCGGCTAACATGGTAACAGGAAATTGAATACACACTCAATCAGCTCATCAGTTCTGATTTGCCAGACAATGCAGATTCTGAAGAACATCGACATTTATATTCAGCTCTCGTCCAGCTCTAAGAACGACAGCCCACCAACAAACAAGGTTACAGTATGAAACGTCAGGATTCCGTATAACTAATGTCTGACTTGAATTAAAATCTCCTCCTCTGCTAATGATTTTGTGCCATCATGCCAGGTGACCTTATTCCCATGGCAACCATTTAGCATTTATGTGGCACTTGACCTAGGGGATCAGCATAACAACTAAGGTTAGGTCAACACATTTACAAGGTCAGATGAATGTAACAGTTCTAAAATGAACAGATGTTAAAAAGTGTATCTACGAGCTATAGTTTAATGTGGAGGTCTTGCAGGTCTTGTGTTCTCAGTGGTGTAGGCTCTCTCATAGCAGAGCTGCTAAATAAAAAAACATTTTATTCAATGTTTTTTTTTTTTTTGGCCATGGAAGGAACACAACATATTATCATGTTATAAAGGTGTTATATGGCTGTTGGCAGCAATAGCCTATTTATACATTCAGCAGACATTCATGTGCTGAATTAAGTCCATTATTCACTCTTCTTCTGTTGAGGTCAGGCCTACGCTTTTGTACAAAAAAGAGAGATGAATATGGGATGTACTAGCTCTTTCAGGTACAGTTTTCACACAAAATGTGATCCAGGTTCAAAATGTTCACTCTTTGAAGAGTACCACTACAAATTATGCCATTGACTCTTCCATAAGTCAAATTTATCATTCCATCTCCAAAAACAGAGCGATGAATGTAATTCTAGATATTGCGATCCACTGAGAGTAACCAGAGAGTCCCTTTGCCCTCAACGCAAGGTCACTGCACTGCTGATGAGCTGAATATACAGGGCTAAAGTAACACAATCACTTATACAGTAAAGCTTTCAGCTGCTAAACGCGCTTCCGCCGGGCCAATATAAAATCATTTGGACGAGAGCGTGTCAGACCAGTCCACGGTTCTTCTTTGAGACTCAAGGTGCTGACACTACACAGCCCTGAGCCAGAAGAGAGAGAGAAAGAGAGAGTAAGAAAGACACAGAGAGTTCTCGCTCGGTCAGCAACCCTCACAGCCTGCAGAGGATCAGAGCAGAGGATAGCAGTAATTTCAGTGTTACTCTTCAGACAGGAGAGTCCTTTTCCCCGTGAAGTCATGAAAACACCCTGACAGCTGCTGTGCACACAAAAGGCCTGATGGCCCTCAATTAACCTTGATGTGAGACTACAGCCTTGTCAATCCTCCCTAAAACAAGATCAATGGTGCCATTCAACAGCAATATCATTTTGTTTACTTTATCTCTAGGTTTTTCCATCTTGCTTCCAAGTGCAGCTAGCCTTTGCTCCTTCTGTTTGAAAAATGTTTAAACCTCTCAACCTCAACCTCAAAGGCAAGTTACACTTCAAACGCTGCTCTTTGATTTTTGTCAGTGAGTTAAACAATTGTGTCATAGGTGTAAAAAAAAAAGTTCATCATGTCATCGAGTGATTCTCTTAACTGTACTGTGGTGGAGGACCCCTACCACTCAGCCGTATTTGGCTGTGATGTATCATTGATGCTGATCGATCGCAAGCAGCTCGAACCGCTAGGATCTCTGCCCCACTGTCATTGACCTCTGACTCCTGTGGCGTTCCTGGGAGACCCCCTGCTAGTGAAAAACACTCAGAATGCTGATGAAGGGGGCAAAACCATCAGATCCTTTGAGCGAACGCCTCTAATGTGCTTCCTTTGTGACTCTGGGCACAAAGAACACTCCCAAAAGGAGAGCAGAAGAAGTGCATAGTATACTAAAGCTCACAACATTACATACAGTGTATTGACTCACATACAGTGTATTGTATGTATGTAGAATAGTTCTTCCTATGGATCATAATGCAGCAATTCAGAAGACACTGAATTCACAAGAATTGTAAGTCCTCATTCTTCTGTTGAGTGTAACCTCAAATACAATATTCAACAAATAGATGCTCTGAGCACTAGTACCTACAATAGTGTAAAACGAAGCTGGGCAAGTTACAACATGGTGTGTATTCACTGGGCACAAGAACCCATTATAACTGAACAAATACTACCAGGTGGATTAACTATGTTCTATGGATTCTGTGACTATTAAGACCCACAGCAGCAGTTTGCAAAGAAAGAACAGACGGGAAAATATTGACATAAACAGAACAGCACACATCAGCTCCAAATGCAATCCACTGCCTAAATGAATTCTTAATAGTTTTCATTCAAACTCGTGATACAGGGAACAAACATGTCAGAGACAAAAGAGCATTAGTTCAGCCACCCCTTTTCAGAGAAGGCTATATATCACATGATCTTTAGCACAGGTATCACATGATCTTTACCACTGATAATCAGTTTGCTTCAGGCATAGTGGGTCATGTTCCTGATCATTCCAGTGTTTTTCTGCAGCACCAAAACAGAGATGTTTTATTTAAATCTACAAAGACTCTGGTTCTAACAAAATTAACTCGCCTTAATTGCACCCCTGCCCACTGACAGTTGAAAAGTGCAACTCATTGGTAATAGAGTAATTTACGCTATTTGAACAAGAGCATGCTATTTAAAACACAAATACTGACGCTTTCATCAGATGCTCGCTCACTGTTAAATTAAACTTCAATAAAATAGCCTTACCTCAAAACACAGACATATACAAAAAAAAAGTTAGGGAAAAAACATCTCAATTAAATTAACCACAACTGACAAAATGTACCTAAATTTACTAACATTCATATCTAAAAGCAGCCAGGCAGCCAAAGGTAAGTAGACAGCTTTCCTTTAGCTGACAGCTGGTGCTCAGGGAACCCTCAGATCACACGTCTTTTCTTTTATGCCGCTAACACAGTTTGGGACCGTGTTCTACGTGCATGACAGTGAAGTCAAACCTGTCGTCTGCTAGCTCAAACTGGCATCTCATTTGACCTGCTGATGAAAAGTGCCACAGGCTGTGCCACTGCGGTTGACCTGAACCACACCATGCCTGCATCTACTGACCTACTTCTGGAGTCTGCTTACGCATCACTAGCACAGTCAGTTTAGACCACATGTACAGTAAATACATGGTAAGTACCACTGCCAGCTTTTGAAGGGATTGTGTTCGACATGATATCACATATTCTATTCTATAGTTGTTGTTTTTTTCACTTTATGCAAAAAATTATAATAATAATACATACAATGTCCTGTGTGCATGGCAGCTTATATTTGTCTTTCTGATCACAAATGGGGAAAAAAAGAATAATAATTAACTACTTTCTACCTTTCACAACAAAAATGTATACATTTATATTGCTTGATATTATATTGAGATATTATTAGCAATTCTCTGTGTAAAAAAACAAACAAACTGTAATATATTAAACTGACACACATTTCAGGATCAACAACCTGTGGATGTACTGATACTGAGTATATTGATGTAATGACCAATGATTATTAATCAAGCGTGCAGCCAATTTAATCTGATCCAACTACAAGCTTTAATTACAAGTGAGATCAACCACTCTTCACATCTGAAGGCATTTTGGGAACGTGGTCAAGTATTAAAATATGGCCCATCTGCATTATTGCTCTCACGTATTGACTGCCTGCCCCATTCATCTGTTGGGAAATACACAGGAAACTATGAATTCAGATTGATGTAGTAGTGGAGGAGTGCGAATGGCAGCCAACTTATACATCTAACTCTTGTTCTATAAAGAAAGAGCTGGAGGTGAGCCAAACCTTAAAGAGGCTGTGATCACAGTGAGAAAATACATAGGAGAGATCTATTTCACTGGTAAACACGAAACACAAAGGCTGGGTCACAGCAACAGCATGGGGTGTGTTTTACTTCCCACCTCCTACACACTATTGCATTAAATTTGGTTCAACAATCACACTCTCCAGTGACTCTCAAAACCCTGACTTCCCACCCTCCAACTGAACATTTCCTGGGGAATTCCGACCAGGAATGTATTCCTGATGACGGAGCAACTGCAACAGCTGAGAGGAAAGTCACTTTCTAATGAACAGCACGGAAATACAGTTGAGGCCTTGTCTTAAACAATTGCTTGTTCTCAACACTCAACAAGTTGTGGATCAAAATACTTGCTTGGGGATGTGTGACCTTGTTCTTGTTATTTATGGAACAGCTTGAAGATTGCAAAATTTGAATGAGCACTGACTGAAAGCCCTTCACGACAAGACTTTGTTTGAGTCTTGTGACTCCCAGAAAATGAGGCGGCGAGCTAAGAGAGTGAACTAAAGTTGTAACAGCAGAGATACCCTTAATAGCTTCCCATAATACACAGTAACTGTGGTAATAGCCTCTTCAGTAGTTGGCAATGAGTGGGAAAAAGGCACCATTTAAAAAGTGCTTGGTTTTAATTACCACTGCAAGCTGAAATTGCAGTATTGAATGTTTCCCCAGCTTAGAGAAGAGGAATCGCAGAAAGCTGATGATAACTACACATCAATGCTACTTTTCATGTTGTAAGTTTCAAACTTTTCGTATTTCTTTGGACACAAACTTACAAACTGGCTAACATTGCTCTTATAACCTTGGGTCTTGTGAATAGCATCTAGTGTTTTGTTTGATGGAACAGAAAGCCTTTATCAGTTGCCGCTGGCAGATGCATGCTGCATGTGAGCTTGTGACATTGGTGGTGCTGTGATCTAATTATATCTGTTTACTGTGTTGTTGGAAAGTGTACAATGTTCACTGTAGATGCTCAAACTTTGAAGGTCTTTCACTCTGTTTAAAACCTGGGCAAGCATAGGGTTCATGTCGTGAACCAACAGGTGCGATCTACCACTGCTGAGATTTACATAGCTTCAGTATTTCCACAAAATGAGATTTCTGAATGTGCGGTGTTATTTGTTCTTACTAGTGCAAACACTGTTCCCATCCATATACAAAAACAAACACATACAGTATATGCGCACTCAATGAGCATGTCTGTTATGGCTACTCTAAACATAAATACATTAATCCTACAGACAATCCAGCTCAATTCCATTATAGGAAAAAAGGTATTTACGATTCGTAAAACCCTTCAGCACTATAATCTCGAGATTATTCTCTATTGGCACATTCTGCCGATCCGCAAAATCTATTGCTTACATTCTTTGAAAATATGCTGACATAACTGAAAATTGAAAAAAATGTGCAAGTTGTCATCTTGTTATTATATAGATTGTTGATAAAGTGCTGAAAATATGAATCAAAACATGTTGGTATTAAGGTTTGTCAGAAGAATTTCATGGCTTTGCTATTTCTAGGAAGGTTTTGCAATTTGCTGTGAGCCCTATTTAGCTTAGAAACACTAGTAGTATGAACTGTACACTTTTCAGAAAGACTGAACATGTCAAACCAGGATGCAGCCATCTAGCATTTATTGATACATAGAGATACTATGAAGAAATGATACAAATTCATTTCGCAACATGTAACACGGAAAAATGCAAAAAATGGTTTTGAATCAGATCCACCTTGAACATGCTACTGAGGAGCTCATATACCATTTCCTGTAGTGTGGGTTGGTGGATGCTTTTATCGTGCACTCACACTAGTGCCTTACAGTACCACGAGGGAGTGCAGTTTTAGAATGTGTACTCCCAGATGAGATCTAGCCTCCAGCTCCGTCAGAGGTTTACTGTATAAAGCTATCCCACAATAACAGCTGTCTGCATCATGCTGATACAGCTTGACTTTTCTGGTTACATCACTAAGGTAAAACATGTCACTCTTTCCAGTATCAGTTCGAAACCTCCCTCTCAGCGTGAGTATCCTTGAATTGACCCTTAATACCCACGGTGCCGCTCATAATAAAGGCTCAGCTGGTCTGTATTGTAGAAGGGGCGGGGAGACATTTTTCAAGCAGTTGGTCATAGCAGCCAAAAAGCTTCGTCAAAAGAGGCGGATGTACAGTACATGTAGCTAATATGATTTGGTAGAGCAAGTAAGCCCGACACTCACACATTTGTTCCACAAACAGCGATGAATCTAAAACCAACCGTGAAAGGAGGGGGGGGTTTACCGTGTGGCCCCTTCACCCCACAGTCACACTAACATTTACTGCCCTTTACCTGTGCGACATAATCATATGCACAGCTCATAAAATATCTCTTCACTCACAAGTGCAGCACATAAGCATCTGTATGAGGCAGCAGGATGACCTAGTGGTTGAGAAGACATGCCCTTCAATCAGAGGAAGTTCATCCTCTCTGCTGGTGTCTTAAAGAGAGATTCACCATCACAGCAAGGTGAGCATGCACCCTGACCTCTGCGGGCAGGCAGGTGTCCGTTATCAAAAAAAATTTAAAAAAGGAATTTTCCTACTGGGATCCATAAAATAGCACATTTTTATCACTAGAGAGAAGGATTACTTGGCTTGTAAGCTCTAACAGTCTTAACAAACTTGAGCAAACAGACCATTATAGACTATCCTCTGCTTCTTCCGCCCACATTTTTGTCAACCTACAGTACTGTAAATCATCAGTGGTTGCATCCCTGCACAGCCTCATACTGTCAATGTCAGCTTTGATGTTGAGCCGATCCAGATAACATTCAGGTCAAGTCCAAGTTACTGTACAGCACATTTCTTTACACAGCAGGAAGGATGCTGGAGCTGAGCAGCATTAGTTTCCTATATAACCTACTTGAGAGCACGAAATTCGGCAAGTCTAAACATTAAACATCGCCAAACAAGTAGGTCAGATAAATATTCTCATCTCATTACTTCTTATCTGTCAATGTCAAAAGCAGCCATAGTCACATTATTAGGCGAAGAAATAGATTTGACAAGCTTATAATAACGCACCAGATGAAGCAAATCGACTGATGTTACATCCAAAGAAGAGCGAGGGGATGGTGAGGCTGAAACACACAAATCATGTGAATAGGTCGTCTGCAGGCTGTTAATATGAAATGTTTCCAGCGCTTCTGCTGAGCCAACATCGAGCGGTCCGCCACCCTGTAGTGAGCTCGTTTTTTGGGAGCAGCACCTTGAACAACCGCGCCAGGCACCGAGACACACAGGAAAACATGTAAGAAAAAATAAAGGTGAAATCCTACCTGATGTCTGTCACTCGTTAATGCATGCGAGCTGACTTGGATGTAGGCGAGAGGCGACACACACCACAAGCGGGTCAGCTCAGCCTGCCTGGCTGCCTCCTCCACGGCATCAAGCCCCTCCTCGTTTATCGTACAGTGGAGAGAGATGGAAAAAAAAGCGACCACATATCTATGCGCCGAAAAAAGGAAGCAGCGTCACAGTCACCCATGGCTCACTGATAATCATAGAGATGTAGCTAGATCAGGATAGATTTAAAGGCTCGAGATTACTGATTTAGATGAGGGATCCTGCGATATCGCACAGACTGACAGTCATGTAATGTATACAACCACAGAGATGAACAAACCGAAGATTTTGATAACTGGGTTATTTTATTTTTAAAATGCGGGCAGTGAAGTACAACAGACCAACCAGCAGCGAGGGACAGTCCTTATATCCGTGCTTGATCCCACCTCACCAGATCAATGGCACATGGAAGATGACATTTAAACCAGCAAAAAATAACCATGCAGTTCATTTCAAATGAATGCCATCAGGTCAGAAAATGTAATTTAGGATTTTTTTTGTAATGCATGGCTATTATGCAGGATTTATTTGTTTGTTTGTTTGTTTTTTTGCAAGCTAAATGATTTATTCCAAAAACATGCACCCTAATTCAGCATGTCCCATTTTCCCGAAGAAGAGATTATTCTGGTTGGATTTACTGAGTTACAAATCTGGAGCATAATTAGATTATATTTAATGTCAGACTAACACCTCTCTCTTTATCATCTCAATTGTTTTGCTGTTCTCTTCTAAACTGAACATATACTGCCCCCTAATGGAGATATACAAGCATCCATACAAATACATGCTGAGCCACTTTAAAAAAAAAAAAAAGAAGACAGGAGAGTGGGTGTATAGTGTTATCATTATTTATCAATATACATAATTAATAGTTCATATATTCAAATATTATAGGAGGATTTGTGTCCATAATCTGCGCTTGACTTCCTGATGTAATTATTTTTTTTGGAAAACATTTCTGAGAAGTCCCTCCTTTAGCACACTTTCCTGGTATAGAATTAGAGCTGACATCATTCTGTCCTCCGGTGCCTGATTACACATGGTTACCAAGTTACTCCACTTGAACCTTAGCCTGTGCACAGAAGCACTTTTTAACAGGATGCTTCCATTTTCCTCTCAACAACTTTGGAAATGAAGAGCCAAGGAAAGCCAAAGGACCAAACTATCAAAGGGACAAAAAAAAAAAAGCTGGCAAAAAACACATTTTTGTCAGTAGCATTGCTTGTGTCTATTTCAAGTGTTTTTTTGGGTGGGTGGGGGTGTTGGGGGAGGTGGGGGGGGGTCGTGTGTATATTATGCAGTGTACAGTGCAGGCATACCACAAATTCCGCTCTCTGTCACGCATTTATCATCCCTAACAAGGCTGCTTCTTGTCTCGCCACAAGAGGGTGACATAACGTTTCAATAAATTTGTGTGTCCCAAGAAGCACTGCTCAGTGTAATTACAGTGGGCTACAAATAAATCAGTGTTCTCATTGTCCTTTTTTAATATGTATGTTGACTTTACAGAAACCACATCTGTGACAAAGACACATCACATTCTTCCCTACCAACACTATAGTTCTTCAGTAATGGTGAAGTGTTTGTTGATGAACGGATACACTTTTCAGTTTAGGTGTGTTTGTATTGGGTGTATAGCCACATATACAGGAATACCACTCAATTTAGGGATTCATTTAGATGTCAAAACTGTAGTTGTGAAAAGCTATTTTAAAGACATAAGCCAGAGATCTTAGGCCTGCACGTCAAGGATTTTGTCTAAACCTTCAAGGATCTCTCTTGAAAAGGAGATCCTGATCTCAATGAGACTACCTGTTTAAATAAAGGCTTAAATAAATACATTACAAGGACTTATGTGCGAGTAGCAGGCAAACAATATAACAACTAGCACATACATTTTGGTACATTAATATTTCACCGACTCCCAACTATTTTAATTACTACAGCAATAACAAACACATTTCTAGTTTCCTCAGTGCCACAGACACTTTCATCAATATAAATCCAAAATCATAGTGTGCAGAAATCAATTGTTCTTGCCCAGGAGGTGTAATTTAAAATGTCACATTAAAAGGATTCTAAAGACAGCAAATATATCAGGCTGAATTACAGGGCATGTATATGCCATATTCTAAAGTATGTCTAGGATTTTCCAGGTCATGTTATAATGCAACATTAACATAAAAATAGTGTCTTAGGATTTAATATTTCATTCAATATGAGTGTGATAATGTATCATATCATATACTGAATGTATATTATAAATATAATACACAGTATTATTGTACAGTGTTGAAGCTAACAAATGAGAGACTCTGAGGAAACATTATAACCTCAACGAATTAACAAAATCCCTACTGGATGTTTCAACCAATAAGGACTTCAGCTGCAAGGTATTAGCCATTGTTTGCACTGCAATTGACATGTAGCTCTTTTAAACTTGGTAAAGCTACCAGAGGCCAGCCACTAAAGCCACTAAAGGTCAGTGGCACTTCAAAGATACTAAAATAGTTCAGAATCAATCTTATCAGATCACCTTGTTTATTCTCGCAGAACTAGGACACACCATAGAATTTAAATAAATGGAAAAACAAACCCGTGAATTAAAAGCCTGCCAACTGTTTAAAAACAACTGTTCACGTTTCAAAGTAGTGAGCTTATCTTTATGAAAAGTACGGCGACTACTACAGGGGCATTGAGCTCTGTTGTGGTTGGGATATTTCCATGGGAACAAGTGGCCAAGGAGAAAGGGAGGATCCTGTTAGAGCAGCACAGGGGGCGTGTGTTAGATTCATTGGTTTCCTGCTTAATTTAAACTGCCTACGTCTCTCAAACTGCCACAGATGTGCTGGTCTTGACAAGAGAGAACCTCCATCTGCTGTCAAGAGAGCCTCAGGATTTCTCATAAACACCTTGATCTTTTAACTGGAGCTGTCGGTCTATCCTGTCCAGGAAAATCTTGTGGATTATCCATATTTTCATAATATAAGGTAAGAAAATCTTGCTGCAAAGTTAGTGATATTACATATTATGGAATAATTTAGTTTTATAGACTTTTGCATTTGTGTGTTTGATTTCAGGATACAGTGCAGCAATTCATAAGTATACCCTTTTGATTTTACAGAGTTTCCAAATTTCTACCAGAGTACCCATGTGGGTGGTGGAGAAGATCCTCGTGTCAATGGAGAGCTCTAACCTGCCTATCCCATCAGCAGAATTCAGCTTTAAAATTGGCGACATCATCTTTGGAGAAAAAGCTGACAAACCCAAAAGGATTTCCCTCTGTCCGAATGTCATCACCCCTGACAACATCCCAGAGTTCTGTATCCCCCCAACAATCCCATCCCTGCAGGAGACTAAGATTATGGAGCACAGCCGAGCTGCACGTGCTATCAAGGTGTCTCCCTGTGAGAGGGCTAGCCCTGAAACAGAAGTGACACGCCATGAGCCACTCAACCCACACATTATCCAGGTGGAGAGTGTGGATGAGAGCCCCTATGATGGCTGCAGTGACGAGGAGACGACCAATGCAGATCCCCAGAGCCAGGCTGCTTTGTCCCTTCCACACCTGGCCAAAGCCCAGACCTGCTACGGTTTTTGCACCTTACTGGAGAGTCCCCACACCAGGAGGAAAGAATCTCTCTTCCACTCGGATCCTGGCTCCTCTCCGCTGCTGCTGCCCAGGAGTCGATCCAGCATGTGCTCCAAAGTGTCCCCTTCTACCTCCCCCTCCTCCTCCCCTTCATCTTTCAGCCTTAACACCCTCACCTCCAAGCTTTCCCCGAGAGGCTACACCCTGAACTGGCAGGCCACTCTGGACAGTGATACGACTTCCTCTACTGAATCCTCTCCTTTCAGCTCGCCCCTGCTGACCAGGTGCCCTGCCAAGTCTTCCCTCTTCAAAGCGCTGAGCCATGAACTGCTGTTGTCAAGGAACATGAGGAAGGCAATGGTGTCCAGGAACAATTCCCTATCCACAGATGAAGGCAGCTCCACAGACAACAGCCCAAATGTCATGAGGAGGGCATCAGAGGGGTTAGCTGAAGGCCTGCCCAGCAGCTACAGCCTGGCGCCACCCACCATCTTCCCCATGGACTTGACTCTGCACAGAGAGAGGGTAATGAAGGAAAGAATGGTACCCATAGGGAAAGACGGCAGCCTGAGACTCTCAGCAGAGTACTGCCCGGATAACCAAAGACTACGCGTTCGCCTGATAAGTACTGAGGGCCTCTATCCTCTATCTGTAGACCCCAAGATTATCAACTGCAGTGTCAGCCTCTCTCTGGTTCCTGGGAAAGTCCAGAAGCAACGCAGCACAGTCATCAGAAAGAGCCGTAATCCGATCTTCAATGAGGATTTCTTCTTTGATGGTATCTCAGAGGAAGACCTCAGCCAGCGGTCCCTTCGCTTTAAAGTGGTGAACAAAATGTCCACCCTGAAAAGAGACTATCTCCTAGGTGATTGTGATTTGCCTCTTTCTAGCATTGTGACATTATAAACCTGAGTACTTCCTTATCTGTTTATTTATGTATGAAATTATTTATTTCCATTTTTGTATTGTAAAAAGAGATTTTATAATGAATTAAATTATGGAAAATACTGAAGTTGTCTGTCTTTATTACATTTTATCTTAAGACTTGATGCCTGTGTGGGTACACTATATTGCCATAAATTGTGTCTGTGCAGAATTACAGGAATAGTTCATCCAGTTTTCTCAGTATTCATTTTTAGAATTGAATCCTCATGATAAAGTTAATATCAGTTAAAAAAAAAAGCACAGCCAACAAGAAGTTCATCTTCACCTCATAATTGCTTAAAAACAAGCACAAAAATGTTAAAATAATGATTTACAGCCTTTTTGTGCCTCAACGTGTTAATGTTGCTGCAGCATCAGCTGGCATGAGACAACCACTGTCTCGTATTTCTCCTAAGCCTGTTGTTTTCTTCCTGACCTTTCCAGTGATTAAAAATATCACTAGAAACCAGAAACCTTAGAGGGTTTTTTTTTTTTTTTACCGTTGAGTATGCATAATTTTAATCAGTGCACAAAAGGAGCTTTATGTTCTTTTTTTACTATGAAACAGAACACTTACTGTTATATTTCATGAAAACTGAATTACAATTAAGGCTATTAGAGCAACCCACATTCTACAAGTTGAATTGGGTGTACTTTTTATAAAACAAGACAATGTTGTAGGCAATATTTATCAGCAATACCTGCAAATAGGTTGCTTCAGAGATAGATTGTTTAATAAAGATGATCAGGTACTTAGGTAACAAGACTTTCAAAATGGTAGATCAAAAAAATTTAATCTTAAACTAGGCATGGTAATGTACTACCTACAACAAAATAAATAAGGCAGCCAATAAACTAAATAAAACATAAATTTCACTGCTTAGCTTATAAAGTATGAGATTTGGCCTCTTTTTAAAACAGAGCCTGACATATTATATTTGCAGTGTGTTATATACATATGCGTATGTTTACTCAACTGAACAGAGCAGCAGCTCTTAATGTGGACCTCAGGCAAGGATATCCTGCTGCTTTCAGCAATAAAGATCAGGCATAAAAGCACCGCCTGCCACTATAGCTCCTAGTTAAAGATTGATAGGTTTCTCAGGGCTCGGGAATGCTCTGACAGGGGACTGACAACTGTGTTATAGAGCATATGACAAACAACATACAGTAATGTGAAGAGGAAGCATTCACATATATATATATATATATATATATATATATATATATATATATATATATACACATATATATATATATATATATATGTAGTATAAACAGCTATTGCTGCACCAGCTATAATAATAATAACCTGCTGGGTGAGGTTTTAAAGTTCAATGGCTGTAATGATGTACGCCCTATAATACAAATATTTTACTAGATTTTACAGTTTGCATTGTGTCAGTTAGAAAAGCCTTTGGACAAATATAGCCCATGATCCACTTTCAGGTTGAACTACAGATTACAGCCACAAAGACCTGCAATCCCCTCTCAATTGTTTTGATGGAAATAAGGGCTTTGTTTTTCTACAATACGGGGACTGCTACATGGGCTCATGTGCTACTGTAATAGATAGATGCATCTCATTACTGACAAAGAAACCTATAAACATCCCGCACAGTCAACCTATATTTTTCAACAATACCTCTTCGCACAGGATGTGTCACCAGATCCTGTGAGGAGGCTGATACTGTTGGACACTTTTGTATTGAGTGTTGACTCAGCTGTGGAAATACCCTGTAATAAATGTGAATTACCCGTGATTCCCCTTGCTGGTCAACTGCTGATAGGATTTGAAGGGATTTCCACTGATCTATCTTCATTCAAAAGAGCAGAAGCGTTGGTTTTATATAGCATGTTGGTTACAGCTGCATTAGGATCTTGATCCATGCCCATACAAAACTGCTCACTCTCAATGAACAACAAAATAAAAGAATTAATGGTACATTTTATATTTGCCATTTCAATATAACATTTTAAACATAAAATAACTCATAGCAACATTAGAAATGGCAATACAAAGATTTGGGCTGTTTATACAGAATGAGCAGTGTTTTGCACTTCCATCTGATTACTAGAAGTGATTTCATATTATCTGTAGGAAACATCTGTCTCCCTGAGAGCTGTGCATCATGAATGTAAACGCACAACAGGGGAAGTGCACTGGCTTAATCTCAAGTGTCTGAAAACAGTTGCCTGGTTACCTTCATTCACCTGGATGCCTTTGCCCGGCTAATGCACGTTTACAATTTCAAAGTAATGAGCTGGAATCGACAACAACTACATTTAGACATTTTATGGCCATACTTCAATATTTTGAATGTCCTTCTCCCACGCAGCTCTCTATTTGCTGCAAAACCGATTACGCACTGTTCTCCAGTTTCTTGTAACGCTAATGTTTTCATACCAAGAAATGGAAACTATCCCCTTCCCCTATTATATCTGTACCCTACCCTTTCTGTTTTAGTTTCCAACGTAAATGGCTCTTTCCAAACCTGCTTCCTTATCTTGTTCTCTGTTTGACCAGGCTCTTAAATTGTGCCAAAACATATAAAATACAGCTTAAAATGTCACTATGATCATGTTTAGCCAATGTAGTCACCAGCAGGTCCTTATACTCCACCTTACTATGTTCTCAGGGTGAGAACTGATTTAGATTTAGAGTGACGCAGGCTTGTGGGCCTCTGTCGCAATTTGTTATCCTCCACTGCAATCTATCAAATGTCCCGTAAAAATGGCCATCAGGTGTCATTGCCGTGATGTTGTCAGGGTAAAGCAATCTGAGGTCTAACATTAAGAACAGTAAGGAACTTTTTGAAAGTCGATAAGAAAAGGGGTTTAGTAAACTGGATGCACACAGATGACTATTAAGGGAATAACAAACTCACTTTTTTTTAAAATCACTGATTAGTAGTATAAATACACATTATATCATTTTGCTCCAAGATCAAACTTTTCAAAAGCCAAATTTGATCTTCAACAAGAGTGCTAAACAACTTTCACCAAACTACGTTATTAAGAGGGGTCATAATATTCCATGATGTCAGTGGTGGTGCTGGGAGTGATTGTTGTTTCAGGGCTATGACATCACTGTTTATGGCCCACTCTTCAAATTGGTAAATAGATTAGTGGAAGTACTGTAACGAGCAGGCTATACAACATATTTACCGCATCATTAATTTCTGTGAGGACGTGTCAAGTAAGATGAAACCTGATCTAACTGAGATAGATAGAAACACAAACACACACACTTGTGATGCCTGATGACACTCCAAACTCACTGGAGTCACACATTGTGAGATCCATCTGAAAATTTATTAGATTTGTTTGCTTGAAATGTTCTTTTCAGCAACATCATCTGCTTTGTAGAGAAGGCCTGAATGACCCAGTACTTGTGTGTTGAGATTTTTTGTGTGTTTGATTACTCAGAGTATTTGATTTGACCAAATATATCCTACTTTTATTGACATTTCCAGTATTGCACTGACGATTCAGGTCAATCATTTTGCTTCTGTCTTGCCAGTTCCAGCCTCTGTTTGACAATGGCACAAAATCAACTTGATGTAACTGGCCAACATATTGTTATCTGTATAGACATTCACAGTTTGTGATAAGGCCAAGAACAAATCATGCTGTATCTGCACGTAGCAGACTCATCACTTAGCCTGCGCACCTGCCTTATGTTACACCACCCACTCAATCACCTCAGGCACCGTATGGAGCTGAGTCCAAGCGTGACCTGTTTGGTACATAACAACCAAACAAACTGTAGGTGGGACTTCCTCACATTTGATCAGACTTATATAAACAGAATCAAGGTGTTTGAACCCATTCAACCCTGCTCTATTTTGTAGGTCCTGAAACTCCTCGAGGCCCTCTGGGCACTGCAGTGGTCTGGCTTGGGTAAGCAATTACCCAAGTTTGGTTTCTTCAATGTCAGTAAAAATAGGAGGCTAATAATAACTCATGCTTGTGTACCAGAGTTCGCTTCTCAGTTGTCCCTTGTGATAAGTCTGATCACACTCGGGAACAGGCACATGCTGATGGGATGGTTAATTGCATTAAGACAATCAGGACAGGACTTACACAATATTGTCTGAATAGCCATTACACAGTTAGGCAAACAGTCTGTCACGGAATAGATCATGTGACTGGTGGGATGTGCTTAGGCTTATGCATGAATGGCTGGATTTGTTTGATTAATGCCAAATTTAGATCTTAAAAAAAATCTTTGAATCTATTTGATTACATACATACTATATAATATAAAACAATACCTAGAGTTGCTATTACAGTTACTTAAAAAAGATTGTGATAACAGAGCAACAACTATTTAAACTCAAGGCAAAATAAACTGTGCAAGATCACATGGAAAGATGACACACTCTTCCTGCCTGTCTTTCTGTGTTTTTCCTCTTCTAATAGCGCCTTCCACTCCCATGGCAACGAGGCCCAGCACCAGGGGAAACCATGGAGATCCTGCCTTTCATGTGTGAGATGCTTTTATTTCGACACATAAGTTGATAGAGGCTGTCCCTGTCTGTTTGATTCAGATGCATCTCGGCTTCAGTCATACTGCTGCTTGCATCCAAAGCCAGCTGTCAATAGATCCTTCTTGTGCATCTAAAATGAGATGGTAGAGGGGAAATAAAAGTATGGGTTATGCATTATGCTCCACATCATTCTGAGACAAACATACATATACATACAGTATGATTATAGCTACTTTGTGCAGATAGATAGAAACACATTTAAAATAAAGTAAAGGAAGCCAGTCCAAAGTGCTTGGGACAAGAAAAATTCAACTCTTTTATCCTTTAACTAACAGGGGACTTACTGTAATTCCCTTGTTGTCCTTTTAAAATACATCACACTATATTATTAAGTTTTTATGAATATTTTAAAAGGTGACATATCATTTCAAACTGACGATATTACACTTACCATCAAAGCTGTCCCTAGTTTGACACTTATATGGTTATGGTCATTATTAGCTAGTATGTTTTGTCTGCTAAGTCTACAGTCTGGTGCTTGATCAGGTTCCCTGAGAGGCAAAGGCAGTGAGACACATCTAGGTCTGTCATTGTGACTGTCCTACTTACTATGATCCACTTACACAACCAACATTCAAACCACAGAGGGGCTTCACAAACCTGATTGCCTTGACTTTGTTTGTCCTTGACTTTGAGGTATTGTAGAAGTTGTGGACTGCAGAGCCGATTGTTTATTTGCAGAGAGTCAATTTATGGTCTCATACTGTGTCATTTCTCAACTTAATTATCATAATTTATGGGAGAGATCCAGTGTCATGGTAGTTCCACAAACACTAAACGCATTGAATTGCCATTTTTGTTATAATGACCCAGAGAAACAGACAGAAGGCTAATTTATATGATTCACAGTCTCTTCTGCTAGCATTGTGAAAAATTAAGAAATCCATTATAGCTTCATATGATTTCAAGGGACTGTAGTGTACTAAAGAATGAAAATACAATCCAGCTCAACGTTTACCAGCACTATTAAGTAACCCAAACCTATGTCACTGGTATCTAAGTAATTTAATGCTTAGATGTGTTGAGAAGATTTCAGTAATGGGACGTTTAATGTGCTTTAATGGAAATATATTAACTAGTAGGCTGTATCAGATATTCAGTATTGTGTAATTTGTTGCACATCGACTTGGAAAATCAATTCCTACTGCTACATGGACACTGTATCATGGTTTGATTCATAAAAGGGTTGTAAATATGCACCAGGGACGATAGATAACAAATAGCCCACAGCCTCTGGTCATGTCATTTAACTGAGGGTACACATGGAAGCTAGGTGATGGGTCTTTGTTTGCTAATTTGGTTTACTGGGCAACCGACTGATACAGACCAGAGTAAATTGCAGTGTCATATTGTACACGTGTTTCACAACCCGTGGCACTGAGGAAAGAGTTTGCCTTAGGAAAGACGACTGAGTTTAACCATGAAACATGCTCTTCAAGCTCTGAGTCTGCACTTTCAAGTTAGCATAAGCCTTATTTTCCATAGCAGTCAAAGTAAGCTGCTATAACGCACAGCAGTTATAAATCTGATGTGGGAAGAATTGGCTGCTTTTGAAGCACTGGCAAAACCTTAATAAATGTCTAAACTTTTAAGCAAGGTGTTACTGCAGTTGTTGATGTTAAGAGTGCACAGACTCAGGTGTCTTGGGGCTGGTTATAAAAAGTTAAAAGCTTATGTGTGCAGCTTTAGTTGCAAAAATCCAAGCACTGTTTCAATTAGGTGTCTCCAGACATGTATTCATGCAAAAAAAGTGACAGAATTATGTCTTGCCCCAAGGGACTAATTAAATGATAACACCTTCAAATATTAAATCCTCTATACTTATGAATCTAAAACAATAGCTTATTTTTCACAATATATATGCCATTTTGGAACAGAATGTTTTGCTTTGCATATATTAATATGAATTGTGCAATGCTTCAAAATGTTATTAGCCATATATTTTTAAATCTGAAGGAGAAGAATTGATACATCAAAAATAATCTTATGGATCGACAAGTGCTGGCAAAACCCTCATAAAGCTATGACCTAATCTTCAAAGTCTGGGATGAGTAAAGTGCAATTTATCAGATAAATAATGTACTTTCTATTTACTCAGTGCTTTGTGAGAGACAAGAGTAGGTTATTGTGGGTAGTGTTAGCCCAAACTAATGAGAGTGTGAGATGGTAGCCATGAAAGAATAACATTTGATCAGCTTTGCTTAATTAAAAAAGAGACTCCAAACTGTTGATGAACTACAAAAATATTTTGAGAGATTTGTACTGCCAATGATAACCATGTCAACAGCTGGGTTAAATGAGCTAATTTGCAATGTCTAGTAGTTCCTCTTACTCGGTGTTAGATTTGTTTGGGCAGTGAGTACCAGAGCCTGAAAGCTGGTGTCTCAGGCCAAAAACATTTTTGAATTGAGAACATACATGGCATACTTGAACCCCTTTGCAGTATGTGCAGCCTATTGGAGCTGTGGATGCCCTGTCCACTCTTTTTCTTTGCTAGTTTTTGCTGCCTTGCTTATATACTAGCTGTACAACTATTACAACTCCTGCAAAGACTTTGTGCTGCCGCTGCAGCATATATTGCATTTCATTAGTAAGCTTGTGTAATTACAACTCAAATACATAGGATCATTTTTGGAGGAAAATGTGTTTGAGGCTGATATGATGTGACTTGTTTGGTGTTTGTAACACTAGGTGTTAGCATCAAATACAAAACAACAAAACAAACATCAAAACAACTGAAATTAAAGTTCTTTTTTTTTTTTTTTTGTCTAGAATAGAATAGAATAGAATGCCTCTATTGTCATTGCACGGCAGTAGCCTTCAACGAGATGGAAGGTGCCACTTCCTGAGAGGTGCTCAGGAAGGATATACTGTAAATTAAAGCTGCAAGCAGCGTTGGTCGGGACCTTGCACTCTGGCCCGTCGGGATCAGATCATTTTGCTTTTTAAAAATGAGGGATATTTCTTACAAGTTTGGTGTGCTTTTATTTTGAAAGTTTGATTGACAGGATGAGAATTTTCTGCAGGGTGGCCATGGCGGCCATTTTAGTTACATAGGTGGCGCTAGAGAGCACATTTTGGCACTTTTACTGTTTTACAGTAGTCCTCTGCCTTTTGGGCTCAGTCCCTAATAAAACCACAAGAATAGATAAGTAAAACAAAAAGCACTCTTGAATATACACGATTCATATATACTCCTCACATACACGTTGTACATTCACACAGACATTCTTTCGTGCTTCCTCCACATGCACACATTCATGCATACGCACCTACTAACTCCAATAGTTACTGGTATACATATCAATCAAAAAAATAGAATAGAATAATTAAAAAAAAAAAAAAAAGCTAGCATAGATGGCAAATGGACAGATATTCACAGGCAGTGAAACGTAAAGAAGGTGTGGGTTGGGGGTATACACATCTGCTCTGTAGATCACTTGTTTTCACTGTGTTCTCCTTTGGCAACCACAGATCAATCAGATCAAATCAGAAACTACCAGGGACACATTTACAGTATATTTCATTTGGTTCCA
The DNA here is from genome assembly GCF_910596095.1 of Thunnus maccoyii. Classification (NCBI taxonomy): domain Eukaryota; kingdom Metazoa; phylum Chordata; class Actinopteri; order Scombriformes; family Scombridae; genus Thunnus; species Thunnus maccoyii. The sequence continues at coordinate 16,903,980 of NC_056537.1, read as the reverse complement.
TGATGGTGCCCCCTAGTGTCAAAAAAAAGTGTTATCAACCTGCGTAGCTTGAGACCTTATTTCAGTATTGTGATGTAAAGTAAATAGTGCAGATAAATAACAATACATAACAAATACAGCAAATCAAATATTGTATAAAGCAATGACGTGGCGTTCTATCATAGGCAGAGCAGAGGGTCACACTGAGCCAGATAGCAGCCAGCTACACAACACAAAAGCCAAAGACTCCAAAGTACCCTACATTAGCTTTCTAGCTAAAGTTTTCTTCTTATCTAACTTACAAATGAACTCACGTATTGTCCTGCACCTTTGCTTGATGAATGAGCAACCAAACAAACATTCACCAGGGAAAAGTACTGCTGTACTGTTGTTGGTTTCCAGGCTAGATAGCTAATTAGTTGCTAAGCTAGATGCCGCACACAGCATGTAGAGTACTTGAAAATGTCACTTTGATCCCATTGTCACTTTGATACTACAGCAGTATGTTTAGTTTTTTTCACTTCCCTATCATTATTGGTGCCATGGCAGCCTGTCAGTTGCTGACCTTCTGTCCTTTTAATAACACAAAACTTAGCGATACACTGTATTTAAAAACATGTTGAGGTTATTTTGACTACAAAGAGAGAGGATTGAATGTGATTTCAGTTGGACATAAAAGTGAAGAGGAGTTTTTCTTTTGGATCATGGCAACTCTTCCTGAAAATTTTCTCTGCTGAGATGAATATCACTGTTTCACTTGACCAAGGTAAGAAGTTGCTTTTTGTGCTATCTTGAATATCTTGAGTCAACATTTTGACTCTGTTATGTGGGTGATTTTGTGCTCAGCTGATTGAGGCTGCTAACGCTGCTGGCTTTCTTATTGATCTTCTAGCAGGCAATGTCATGGTGTTTGCTAACTGCTTGTGTATGCAATTGTGCTGCTATCTTCAACGTACAGGCAATGCGTGGTGTGAAATACTTGCAGTTGAGCTTAGTTTTCTTCTTCTTCTTGTTTGGTACATGCATTATGATGCTTTTTATTGCTGATATACAGTACCAGTCAAAATAGAGTGGATAAGTATGAGTTCTTATGTTTGAGTGCAGGTTTTATGAGCTGAATTGTGTTTGTGGCATATTTCTAAGTTGTTGCTGTTGTTTTTTGGGGGGTTGGTATTTTATTGGCTCTTGCTGGCTTTGGCTTTTCTTCACACAGTTTAAAATCAGCACTCTATGAATAATGAATAATTGAATAATGAATAATGAATAATTTGATCGATTAATAATCATTTAGTCTGTAAAATGTCAGAAAACAGTGAAAAATGTCCATCACAATTTCCCAGAGTGCAGGGTGACTTCACATTGCTTGTCTCCAAATAGTAAGTGAAATATCCACTTGATTTGATTAACTGTTGATCAGACTGTTGAAGCCTCATACTAGAGATTTGGATAAAATTTGGAATGCATTTTTGCACAAAATGAGAACTTGGATTTTGTCCCCCATCACTCACATTTTAAGTGCATTAGGAAGGTATCAGGTCTGTATAGACAGGAGGAATTATTATAGCAAGCAAAACCTGTTTCTCTGTTCATATGGGAAACTGACTATTGTTTTAAGACAGACTTGAAAAATTGTGAACCTATCCTTTAAGGTTTCCTAATTATTTTCCTCATATTTGTTTTGTGTCTTTATCAGTGACTTACAGATAATGACTTAATGATATTTTATTGTCATGGAATGTAATTATATCACAACAGAGAGCTGGCAGTGAAAGTATCGACTGAAGGACATGTGAAGCATTTGTGATTGTGGACTGATACAACAAAGCCTCCACACCACATGGTTTCTCACTTCACTGTATCTGTGAAGTGTTGGATAATTATTCGCTTCATTTGCTGTTCTGCTCCACTGTCACAATGCACAAGGGAAAAAAATGTGTTTTGATTAGCAATGCAGACATCCTTATAAGCTGGAAGCTTAGAGAACCACTAATTTGCCTCTTTGATCAAAACCTTAATTGATTCAATTGGTGAGTTATTGTCCATAGTTTTTTTTTTCTCTTAGAGCTACAATAACGCATATTTTCCACAGTTGGGCATCCTTTGCTTCATGCAGCGAGTTGAAAGCGAGACTTTGAAAGGCCACAAAGCTCAGATCTCAGCAGGGCACATGTTTCTCACCATGTGAGGATGCATGTGTTGGTACACATGTCAGTGCCACAGTGCAGAAAGAGTGTGTTTGTGTGTGTACTATGTTTATGCATGCAGAAGTCTGTACTTTGTCTGCCCTGGGCTTCAGGGATGTGTTGATTGTTAACAGTGAGATTACTTTAATAGCTTATGTAATTGATGGCTGAGTTAGCACAGTTGAATTAATGTTGTGAACTCATTGTCTGGGTTAACTGTGGTGTGTGTGTAATTTCATTGACGCGTCCACAAAGAGATAATTTGGAAGAAGCACACAAAAGAGACTGTCCACAAGGTAGACAGAAATCAAACGCTAGTGACCTATAGCTGTTGTTGCAGGGGGTAAATGAGGCTTGCAACCTAAGTCACAATGAGATCATGAGCATCAGTGAAACCTCAGCTGTCTGATTTCCTGGACTAAAGATCAGGTGTTATCTAACATAAGTCATCTGAGTAAGGGCCTGTAAGTTTAAATCTCCTGCAGCTGGCCTTTTGTGTCGAGAATATAATTTTCATTTTACCACATTAGTGTGCTGTGCTGTCCTCAACTCAGGCACACATTAACAGCAACATGAATGTGTATTGCTCTCAGTATGGAACATGAAAGAGTTCAATACTGAATATATTCTGGTCCCTCTTGGGCTTGATTGGTCCTTCTCAACTAACACACACCCACGCAGCCATCTCCTTATTCTCTCAGGCTCACAGAAATTGTCACAGTTTCCATGTCCGGTTTTAGTGAAGTCAGAGTATAGCCCTAGGCACCACAGCCGTTTTATGCTTCAAAAAGGAAATGACCTGCATCTTTGCCACATTAGTACGGGCCTGCACACACTTTAAGATGCTTCCTTTTGGTCCAAGAAAATCTGTATGTAAAGTATGTGCCTCAGAATAACAAATTACCACCAACATGGCCCTGAATGTTCCATCACAGGATGCTACCGGTAATGACCTGTGTTATTAGTTACGTTTGAATACTTTTGCCTGATCAAGAGCCAACCTAAAATTAGCATATGATGCTTATTGATGAGAAACGGTATTGCAACACCAACTGCTTTATAAGGATTCACTACATTGACATGTATTTACAATGTATTGGTTTACTTAGTATCTGGCATTTAATGTGAGGAATTTAACTGTATGTTGAGCTAACGAAGTATTGAGCTCAATAATGCTGATGTTTAACTAATGGCAATGCTTTAATCGTCAGTTGTATAGTTACCTTTTAACAGGGGCTACTGTGAACAGCAGTACAACATTATGAGCTGGTAGTTTGCACTTCAACAGCAGCTTGACATGTGCTGCCATCTGCTGGTCATACTAGCTCAACTCAGTCTGAAGCAAAACCAATTTATCTTTGTTGAGACCTACTGCACGTGCACATGTGATGGGGGTTTAACTGTACTCTCACTGCTCACTAAACATATTTTAATTTTTCAGATCTTATTCTGTTTGCTAGATATTTTACTTTAATACTTAATAATAATTTACTCACTTCTACACACTCTACTAAATATGCAGTACATCTGGACTTGGACTCACACATACAGTATACTAAATACAAAGGCACAAATACACAGACATGAAAGCTGGCTGTAATGCACATAAAGTGTACCCCCTGCATGCAAATACACCAGCCACCCAGAGATCTCTTCATGGTGATGTGCAAACAAATACAAGAGAAATGAGGAATGCTTGACTTAAGCTATGCACCTTGAATATCTCTTTATTCTGGCCCACAGCAATTATTTACAAGTGTTTGCTCAATAACATGAAGGATGGTCTCAACAAAGAGACACTTGTTTACAACCAATCACAGGGACTGGGCTCATGAATGTTAGGATACACAGTGTGAGACCCTTTCTCTCACCATGCTATTTTTAGTAGACACCAATGCCTTCCGGCAAAAATCACATGAATATGGATAGTGTGCTCGGCTGTACAGAGTGGTTTGCAGCGAGAGAGCAATGATTCAGACAGACAGCCTGCACATATTCTGTTTGTGTTCAATAAAAACTGGACCCGTGTTAAGTTTTCGAGGAATGAAAAACATAAGGTTTATTGGACACTAAATAAACCCCGTGCACTCTTTCATTAGAAAATGATAATGTGAAATCTGGGTTTATTTCTTACTACAGCAGCATATTATTGAAATTATATTGTGATATTGCTTTTTTCCCTTTTAGTATTGATTTAAAAATTACAGTTGTTTTACTGGTTGTTTAAATGACTGGTTTACTTGCATCATTGCCTAGCCAAAGATTACAAACTCAAATTAAAAGAGTCAAATACACAGAGTATAGGCCTATATAAAATTATCACATTTAGTATCACATAAGACAGGAAATGACATAAAACAGCAGCTTCTTCAGTTGGTACCATATTAGGGTTTTGCAGCTCGCTGCAATATTTTTATCCTCCTCTAAAGCACATAATTCTTGTGATCATAAGAGCTTGCAAAAATAGACCAGCACCACACAATGAAAGTAATAGATTCATGATGCAGAAACAGGCTGTAAAATACCAAAATTGCTATTTAAATAAAATGTAATTAATTTTTAAACATGGAAAGGAAGCATAAAAATATTGATTGAATGTCTTTACAAAATATTACCACAGATTCATAATTAATGTTTTGAGCTTATTTTTTTCAGTTATCCATTACTTGTAAAAAAAAAAAAAATAGAAGAGTACTTGACTTTTTATTTTCCATGGATCCTAAATGTAACTGGTTTACTTTCCATCACTCTTGTGCCAACTAGTATCATCTAGCTTTCTGTCCTTGACCTCAGCATACTTTGCAAGTCAATATTATTCAAAGGCTGTCCATGGTTATGCCTTTAAATAGGCCAATTTAGGCTTGGAGCACATGCATCTTGGAAGACAGGTTTATTTTGGTGGAACTCAATTTTTCTCAAGTCTCCTTGGCCGTCGGGATATATCCTTGAGAAAGAGGCCAGAGGCATCTGTACTTCTAAACATCTAAAATCAAGTAGTGCTCAGTGTAGCAAAAAATCCATAGTGTCTGCCTTTAATAGATTACAGGTCCTGCAAGTTTAGCAATGTCCAGCAGAGAGTGCCCTGACTCTGTTTATCATTGGATTGCTTAGCACCAACCACTGGCTGAACCTAGCAGAGCGTATACTATAGTATATCTTACAAGTTTGTGGATCAAATATCTGTAATGATATTTTTAGTGTTATTTGTATAATGAGCATGTATGCAATGAAAAACGAGAAATTAAATATGAAGTGCAGTTTGCTTAGTGATGTACTGCAAGTACTTGTGCATATTTTTTACACCTGGAGTACATGTGTGCTCAGGGGAATACGGTACTCACTTAGCAAATCTAAATTATTAATTTGTCATGCAATTTAAAGCCCTAGGCTATGGTAACTCATTTGGCCAAAACATTTTACAGAAATCAACATCATGGCTCTGTTGATTGATAATGTTTCAATTCTAGGTCCAAGTCAAGCCTTCAATTCCAGTGATTACTTAGCCTCAACACTTCTTTTCTTTTCTTTTCTTTTCTTTTCTTTTCTTTTCTTTTCTTTTCTTTTCTTTTCTTTTCTTTTCTTTTCTCTTCTCTTCTCTTCTCTTCTCTTCTCTTCTCTTCTCTTCTCTTCTCATCCTCCTTCACTGCCCTCCCCTCTCCCTTATTCCTACTTCTTATCTCCTTTATTCTTATCTGCCTTGTTCTCTTCAACTGTCCTCTCCCCATGGAGTGGTCTTGTTCTCCTCACTTGCAGATGATGTGGTTTGGAGGGCTGGAGCTGATGCAAAGTGACGTGTCTCCCCATCACAGGAGTGGAGCTGAGGCTGGGCCTCACTTCCCCCGCACTGGGCTGTTTTTGTTCGCCGCAGCTCATGCGGATAATTTGCTGGGATGCAGTGGAGGGCTGTCACAAGGACTTGGCTCAAGGGGTGTGGGAAAATAACAGGAGCGTCTTCCATGCTCAAACCCTGCCTTAATGATGAGCATTAAATATGAACATCTTCTTTGTGTAAGCGATGCATTAGGCACTCTACATGTCCCTCTCCTTGCTTTCTCTTTTTCTCTCTTTTGGTCCCTTCTTTCCCTCCTTGATTCTCCGCAGCCTTGTCTACAGTCTTGTTTGAGAATCAGTTGAATAATCCGAATGACAAGCAGCCTTTAGGTCATGGCATCTCTGTTCAGAAAATATTCTCAATTCTTTGTGAAAGCACAGCACAAACACAGCTCTGTGCAACTGAGCTAATGTTACTCTATGAATGCAACTTAAATGACTAGAGAGACAACAGTGACTTTGTCTTGGCATCCTTTACCATTCTCTTTATCTCTTCAAAGGTTTTTAATGTGATTGCCTGATATATTGTGTTATACTGTCACCTTGTTGTGTTTCCTGAGCACCTACTGTAGAGGAAACCCATCTTCTCAGTACTGCTACCATGTAGTTGTACCAGACCAAATGATAAATTAACAGACAGAAAGCTCCTTCATACCTTACTGATCAGAGACAGCAGTCCCAGTTCAGTTGAACAAGCCTATGTAGAATTGTTACATTGACAGTTACAGATAAAGTGATCTCAGGGAACTAAAGAAGAAAACACACCAACCTCCCTCAAAATAGACCTCCCTGGGTACTGAAGCAAAGGACAGAGTGACATTGTGAATGCTAACATCTGTGCAGAACCTTGCAGTACCAAATGCCCCAACCCCAAGTTTGAGCAGACTCTACCGTCATCCTCCAAGGAGCAGCCATTTTGGAAGGCTCTCCCGGCACAGATGTTGCATATTAAAATGTAGGGCTGTTTTAACAGAGGAAATGCTGTGGTGAGAGGGGGCTGCTCCTCTGTGGGCCTCACCTGTGCCTTCATCCGAGAAGCCAATCCAAGAGAGGGTACTGTCTAACCAACCAAAAACAAAGTGACATTCAAGATAAAGTCACCCTGCCGCCTCTTTGACACTGGGAGGCAGTGGATGTGGACAAATTATTTAACACATGGAAATACCTTGTTTACAGCAGAGACAATTGACTCACATCTAATTTCAAGAAAATGTAGTTTCTATAAAAGATGCACCGATATACTTCAGCCTAATGAGTTGCAAGCCAGCATGAAGAGTACTATCAAATGTGTTAGTCAACACAATAAAGAGAATCAGTGCTCTGACCCCTCCTGACCACTGCTTAAACAGACAATGAACATTTGCCTCGCGGCGTCTCATGAAGCAAACATTGTCCACAAGATGGAGATATTCACCAGTTTAATACTGAGTTTCCGCCTGGCTCCACATGAAACAGACTCAGAGAGAAAGAGACTGAGTGAGTGAGTGAGTGAGAGAGTGAGAGAGAGAGAGAGAGAGAGAGAGAGAGATGCACTACAGGCCTGTGTGTGACAGATTGTGTTTGCATGAGGCAGTATGTGATGCTTGTATAATGTTTGAGTGTGTCTCTTTGTTTATGTGTACAGTTTACAGCGTACGTGCCTGAGTGGGTGTGTGTTTTTGTATAGTGCAGCGCTCGCCGGCTGAGATGCTGAGGGGGCAGAGTATGCTAACAGAGAGGTAGTGAGTGGTGCCTGAGCTTATTGGCGTGGGTTCCCAGGGGCCCAGAGCAGAGGAGGGGTCGAAGCAGGTCGGGTGTCCTGCGTGTTGCTGGGCCCCGCGGCCCACTGTATGCTGGGAGGGTTCAGGTGTGTGTCGACCTCTTGCTCCAGCGGGCTGTAAGTAAAGAGACTGGGGTCTGCTGCTCTTATCCAGGAGGCAAGCTGCTGCTGCAGGAGGCCTGACCTGTACCTAGCAAGGCCTTTATCCTCTTCATCCTCACTTTACCTCCACCTTTAGAGCCTGTGTAGGGTTCAGCAAATCCACAGTCGCTACCAAACCTCACCCCGGAAAAACAAACAAATGGCAGTGGTTGTAACAATCCTTCAACACTAAAGGTTACTAACTATGGCTGATATAAGGTGAAACATTTAAATTTACAATGTTTGGAATAGGCTATAATTTTGGTTAAAAAAAGGTTTTTAAATTTTTGAAATGCAATTTCAATTATCCAAGGAATACATGTTAGGAACTAACTATTTTGTTAAATGCTTTATCATGTAAGTAATTTATTAAGCAAAAAAATGCCGAACATAATCTGGTTTCAGCTCCTCTAATGTGAATATTTGCTTCTTTTTTCTGTTTTACACAATTGTAAATTGAGTATCTTGGGGTTTTGCTTGTTTTGTCTACTGCTTGTCAGACAAAACAAGCAATTTTGGGGCTCTGGAAAATAAGCATGGGCATTTCTTGACATTTCATTGATTAAATGATTAATCGGTAAACCAACAAATAATCAGCTAATTGACAGAAATAAAACAATCATCAGTTGCAGCCCTAATACATATGATTATTCACTTAGGAATAAACAAATAGAAATGCTTCATTATGCCATAATATCAGTGGATTCTCATTTCAATTTGTACTCAGAGAAACAATTGTTCAGTTATAGAACAAACTGCGGTACATTTTGATACTTTATGCCAGACTTTGTTGAAAATAGTGCACCCATTTAAAAATAAAAGAAAGACTGAATGTCAAAAATACCAATCAAATTCATTCTTTTCACTGAACACTAGGCTCCAAAACATCATTAAAGAGACTGGCTTGATCGCCAAGAATATCTGTGCAAAAAAAAAAAAAAAAAAAAAAAAAAAAAAAAAAAAGGCCATTTCTCTCATGCAGCATAATGATGAAAAGCCATTGTAATGATGCTACAACTCTGCTACTGCATATTCTTTTTATGTGGAGTGCAGTCATATTTTCTCCTCTTTGTCATTGTGTCTTTATATGAGTCATTCAAGGATGCCAACTAGCTAGTCCAGAGAACTGTCATAATAGCTTCTATGGACAGTTGAGTGCACACACCTTGTCCATGGGTGCATTAATTAAGATGGTTGCTTGAAACCACTAGCAATTAATGTGCTGTATCAACAAGCACGGTGCACCACAATAGTGAACGGTAGCCAAATGGTATTACTGCAATGGCACCTGGTCCTCAATAGGCATTGTCTGGCTACCTTTTGTGCCCATGTAGTGTGACATATTGCCCTCAAGCATTGACCATCTGACCAGGGAGAGGGCTTTAAACGCTAGGCTAATAATAGGAGGGCAATGCCAGGCAAAGGATTCTAGTAATTATGCCCCACTGTGGGACATGATGGGTGAAAAGAGGAGAGGATAGGGCTAAGAGAAAGAAGACAATAGAGAAGAAGAAAAAACAGCACAAGTGAGAGCATCAGCTGAGTTGGTATTACACACCGCTACTCAAGAAACTACCACTTTTTCTGATGCAAGAGGATGACAGTCAGAACAATTAGCGGTGGGTTAGACTTAGAGGTTGAGGAGCCAAGGGCAGCCCAAGTACCTAAACTAGATCAGCACATCTCAGCCTGATGTGGGAGAGTCAAGGCTCCTGGTCAGTGCGGCGAACGCGTTCAAATCAGGCGTAAAACGTGCTAGGCCATTTCCAGGATCTGAAGCCAAGGTCTTGGCAAGAGTCTGTCTCTCTGGGTTACGCAGACCTGCCCTTGAACTCAGTTCCCAGGGAATAGACTCATTCTCTCTTGAAAAGTGGAGAAAGGAAGCTATTATCTGACACAGTCTGTAGAGGAGACGCTGGGCGATGATAGAGAACTCAGCCAGGAAAATGAGGCTGAAGCAGACCACCAGACCAAAGTTTGTTTGCACAGTGACTTTCATATTGTTTGTGTTTGTGCGAGTGTGTATCGGTTTGTGTGTGCGCTCTGCTGTGCATGTGAAATGTGTGTGTGTGTGTGCTTAATTTGCAGTATCAGAGTGTATGTGAGCCCCTCACTGTGAGCAAAGGAAGGATGCAATTTACATTTTTGTGCACATGTACAGGAGCAGCAACAAATAAAAACCCGTGCCTAAAAATAAAATGACTTGAGAATTAATTAAAGTCAGAGAGTGTGCAACAACAAACAGATGTGTCCTATTTAGGGCTAATATCAACTTTAGCTAACTAGTGTAGGGAACTTGTGATTGATGGCGTCTGTCACTGTTACAGCTCCAACGCGCCTTAATCCTATCCAGCGGTTGCACAGCACCCAGATACACAATGCCTGATCTTTTATTCCTTTATTCAAATCCTATCGATTGAATAGAGTGATCAGAGGCATTGCCCTCTCTGGAAGAGCTTAATCTCTCCCTGACACATGGAAGACTTGCTGGACTTTGATGATGCAGCCGCATATCCTTTTGGGCTTTCAAACAACTCTGCGTGCGCTGCTACCTCCGTCAGCTGTCTGGAGAACAATCATTCAGTACAAAGCACTGTCAAGGCTTCAGCAAGCAGAAACTTCACCCCGCCAGCCTCTAATTCACCCCCCTGCTCCTCGCCCGACTGCAATGCACTGTGGGATTGGATAACCAAATCCCAGATGCAATTAGTGGTGCTTTCAGAGGCCATGGTTTAAGCAATATGCTGGAATACTCCATTGTGCCCCCGCACATTGGTTGCTGGCAAATTGTTTCATCAGGTCTACTGTGCTAAAGACATTTACAAAAAGCTAAAATCATGGTGGACAATTCACTTTGTTACACTCATGGCACGAAACAAGAGCAGTCCTAGGGATTTTTAATTGATGGGTGTATTGTTTCTTTGTACTCACTAAGAATAACATAATTATCTTGTTCATTATCCCTCTGCGGTTATGTTAAAGAGCCTGTTATCAGAGCCTATGCAAATGGTTCTACAGCTTGCTTCTGTTGTTCACTTGATGTTTTTATGGTATGAGGCCTATTGCATCTATGTATGTTTCATGGTATCATAAGGCATTCGTCTTGAGAGAGTTAGTCAGGGCACAATGACACTCGGTCAATACCAAACGAACAGACGATGATATATTTATCCCTCAAATAATCCTCAGGTCTGACTACTTCTCCATTAAAATGATAGATTTGACTTGAATAACACCCACACAGCAACGGATGTCAGAGCAGAAAAATGAGCTCGTGTTGTCACAGCAGGGATAGAATGTCATCTGTGTATCAAATGTGATCATCTTCATGGGCTTGTGGTGTGTGCGGAGCAGTATGTGCCGTCTGGTAATGCCTTCTGACAGGCACACAGAACCCATCCCTCACAGTATGCCCGGATCTACCTGGGAAATGACCATCCCCATCAGACCGGGACTGTCATTCACTACATGTCAATGTAAGACGGTCTCATATGGTCAGATAGGCTGCCTCTGTAAACAAAGACACAAACATTCTCAGGCTTGTATGTCTATACACACACACACACAAAAAAAAGTTGCAGAGATATGTCTTCATATCATATATGTGTATATAAAATCATAAACTATAATTATATAAATATGCATTGCTGATGACAACAGACTAAATTTAAAAATGGTATAAAGTGAATTGAAGCTGTACAGTATGTGTGTAACAGTAACACTTGCCCTGGAAATGCCCCTCTTAGCTATAAAATAACTAAATTTGAATAAATAATAAGACAAATGCCTCATGAAATCAAAATGTCACTGTTAACTACTGTTTCTTAATGACATAACTAATTTGATCATGAATTTTGAAACTCCCATGCAGTTAGCAATAACAGTGGTTCATTTTCACAGAGTTTAATCTGATCATTAATAAATAACTACATTTTACAGTGGCTGTGTTCATTTGCATTTGTACAAGCAAACGTTTAAAGTATTAAATTCTCACTTTACTATCCACGCTTGCTATTATTGAATTACTAGGTCAAGTTCCAACTCTCACCTGTCATTATTTCATTATTGACTGTATGTTTAACAGCTGAATTTTACTTAATACAGTAGTAAATCAGTAGCTTGCTGCTATGTTTGACTGATAATTATAGTGTATATTAAGTATTTACTGTGTAGAATTTAATATCTTAAAAAACAACAACAAAAATCTAAACCTACAGTCAGGTAAAACAGACCAAGAGGGGTTTTGTGATATGTGATTACTCGGTGACTCCTGTTAAGTGTTTGCTGATTGCTTGTTTATATGTCAGTTACCAGGCAGCCATATGGTTTGCGGCATTGCTTTGTCATGATTGTATCTGAACAATAAAGCATTTGCAGGTCAGAGAACCATCTGACAGACTTAAAACATAATATGGAATGGAAAAAAAGACAGATTGTGGATATGTGAATCACAAACAGCTTGTGAATGTTCTAATAATTTACAACAGAAAAACTTGAAATCCTGTTTTCTGTAATGCGCAAGAAGTTGTTAGCGTGAAGTCATAATTTTAGGTTATTTGTCCGGCGTTTGTCATTTTTTTTCCTGCCAGGGTTCATTTTCTGATAGCACATCTTCATTTGTTTGGCAACAAAGGAATGTTTTTCAGCTATTAAAAGTGCAACAAAGGCCACTTTGCTATTCTCCATCTGACGAATGACATAAAGTCGCAAATGCAAAAATTCATATTTATCTTGCTGTTTGCATTTTTGCCATGCTGATCATATTTAAACAGGCTTTGAACAATCTGCACTTTTTCTGTCAAATAACTTTTGAGCATTGTGTCGGATCATGCGAAACTAAAGCCCCATCCTATGATTGTGTGCTGTCTACTTGGGTTGAGGGGCTTTACAAAATAAACTAGCTCCTTTTGGCTGCATTAGAAGACAGAAACTGTGCTGACTTGCACACTTTTGAAGAGAATTCTACATTTGTATGGCTGCATCGATACAATTAAAATTGCCTTTTGCGTTAAGCAGTTTGCCTCCCAACTCAAAGTGGGGACCTCAGCAAAGTTGTTGTTTTCTCGGTCTACACCATTTACCTCAATTCTATCATCACTGACAAGCTGCTTGCAAACTTCAAGGCCAAGTGTGCATAAAACAAATCATTTCAGAGTGTCAGCAGATAATGTGGGGTAGTGATGCAAATCTGTTTACCACTTTTCTTCCATTACATTAAAGGTGCTTTTGTGTTGCATGCGTTGACGGCATGTCATAGAGCAAAGAAAATGTGTGTGTGATGTGTGTGCGTGTTTGTGTGAGGGAGACAGAAAGGCAGAGAGAATGAGAAGAGGGTGCTTGTTTATATGCGTTTGCTTTAAGTGTGAGCAGGTGGATTTTGAGGAAGCATCTGCTTCCTTTAAGTGTTTTTGAAGTTTATCTTCACCATATTTCAGACTGTGAAGTGAATATGGAGACTAATTATGATTAATCCTAATATTGTGTGTATAGCACTGGAATAAAGAATAAAAAAGGTGATATAATTATCTTTTGATTCCATGCCTTCACCCATTATAGATACCGCATCAATGGAGGCTCTGCCACTGCTGCAGGCTTAACTCGCTCTCTTCTCACTTCAGACCTTTTTTTTCTCAAAATTACCAGAGTGGGTGATTGTAGACTGGATCTTTTTAATTTAGTCTCTGATATAAGTTCAGACAAAACCGAAAAGTTTTAACAAAGCGTGGCTTGTGGTGCAGCGTGTCTTGCTGACACTGTTTATCTTCCAGAGCCTCAGTTCACCCTCATGTTGAGCAGCCAGCTCTTTAATTATGATTAGGCTGTTCACACTTCTCACCCTCCTCATCGCTCAATTACAGCACAATATTGATTTGTTCCTGGAGAAACCATCAAGGATGCACAGCCAGGAAATCACTGATATGCACTCTAATATGATAAATGTGTTTTAATCCAACGTTACATTAAAATGCCATCTTACACTGCTATTAGTCACAAAATTAATGATCAGAATTAACTAGTTTGGCAGTTGGAACGAGACTGGCCCTTGATCCCCTGTTGTTGGTCATTTTGCTCTAAAACTTTGTCCTCATATCTAATGAACCCATTTCTTTAAATGGAACTTAGAGTAAAACAACAATTTATCACCACACATACGAGAAGTTTGTGATCTTTTGTTCCCGTGGATTTAGATATCCTCCCTGAGGTACACATATAAATAGGATCCTATTGTATGTGGCATATACAATATTTACTAGCAGTCAGTTGGTTATAGATAGTATCTGCAGTGGCACCTTAACTTGAGTGCATCATACAGAGAGAGCACACAGGCTTGCAGGCTAGCCCGGCCACAGAAAGAGAGCATGTGGCAGTGTCAGCAGCCTAGTGCGGCGTGGCCAGGTTTCCTGGGGCGAGGGCTGTGCTGTGCTCCATACGGAGGGCCTGTGCTGGGAGCCCGGGGGCCATACAGTCCCAGGTCAGCAGATGGGCCTGTGATTATTATTTCCAGGCCTGTCTTACCTGACCACTTCCTCACTCCGTGAACAGCTGTTTCACTCGCTTCACTGAGACGCTACATGAACAGCCATTTTTCTTCTGGTCTTTACTTTGTACATAGTATAAATCTTTACTGTGACCCTGCTCTGGGCTTCATCCACCTGTGTCTTACCTCGGGCAAAAGCTCTCCCTGGAGGATTGCTTTTCTTTTTTTCTTGGTCTTTATCATCCTAGGAAAAAAAGACTATTAGGATTGTTTTCCAGACAATGGAACACAAGAATAAACTTAATTTTACCAAAGCCCTCTGTCAGTTTGTGGCTTGGGCACAATGCTGCAAAAAGACACAAAACACTTTTTACTGATATCCCATCATCCACAACTGCAACCATAACATTTAACATTTTTTGGTTTTTATAATAATTATTATGGTGATATTCATGAGGATTGTCAAGATTTCAGATATAAAATGTTACTTAGTTATCTCTTGACAAAGGGAAATTGTCATTATAATCTTTCAGGATGAGGTTGATGTATCATAAATTTTAAGAACATGCCATTTCTCCTAGACTTTGTCAGGTTTAGCAATCACGTATTGCAGACTATGGTGCTTTTGGATGAATACCCTCTTTAGTCAACCAATTCATCACACTGCAGGGAATATTGTTCTACAGCACCTGGTGTTCAGACTATTTCTGTGTTCTAAACACTGTTGGTACAAACCATTTGTTCTCTGCATCCAACAATGCTCACAAAGCCTCATTACTGCTCCGTTATTCTTGGAGGATTTTACACCCATCTCAAGTATTATTGCTATAGAACATATCATACGTTTTTTTTTTTTGCAATTTGCATTCTGTTTGGACATTTAAAAAAGGGCAATTCAACATTTACCATTCACCATTGTTTATCATTATTTCTGACTGGATGCTGGAATTCATGAACAATGAGTTAGGGGCAACTACAGTTCTGATGTATTCAAAGTTTGAAAATGGCCCTTTATGAAATATTTTTTGAACTTTTTAAAGCAGAGTGTAATATTGGACATCTCAGGCTTTGGTTCAATATACCAGCAGACACAAACACCCTTTGGTCTGAGAGAACAACATCAAAAGTAATATCTTCATTGCACGGCAATCCAAGAGAGAATTATTTTTCCAGAGAACAAATGGTTTTGGTAAGTAGTTTAACAGTAACAAAAACAAATTGGAGAGAAACATTTAACAAGGAACACAAAGAGAACTGTTGAAGCAGTTTTAAGCCCCCCGAATCATTCAACATAGATTCAAGTGCTGAATGAAAGAGCAGAATCTGGCTTATTTATTGATGAAAATGAAATGGCTGAGAAAGGGGATTTCTTTGAAATGCGCAACATAAAATAATAGATTTTCTCAACTGCATAAACTCTAAATCCAAAGAGGCTTGGGAAGGAGGTGAAGCACACTTTGACTATACAAACTCTGTCTATGCTATGATGAAAAACCCCTCCTTGTTGGAAAGATAGGGAATACACCTGTAAGGTCAGGTGGCTGGCTTTCAACACGAGGCCCTTGCCACTGAGCTGTTGATCAGACGCCTCTTTTCACACAGCTGGTACATTTAGATTCCCAGCCCCTCCCTCAAATCCCACAGTGTGCTCTCAAGGAAATGTGTGGAAATGAATTATGGAAATTTCTGATGGGAAACTTGGTGCATTAGTGTTTCATTTAGCTCGCTCGTATCCTGAAGCGCTGCTCCAACCTACGAGGGACAGAGCTGGAAATATAACTCTCAGCGGCAGGGAAGCCCACAGGGGTGCGTCTCCCAGTCAGGGCACGGGCCAGTCGATTTATCTGCCAGTGGCCTGGGCCTGTCTGATACAAGCTCTCTCACAGGTGGATTTATCACCATTGCCTGGAGCTGCAGGCCTACAAACTCAATACAGGCCTCCATTTTTTATACAGGCTAAGCACAGGAACCTCTGCTAACTCTCCTCAACCTCTGCAACACACGGTCCACTCCTCTAGACATATTTTATTTGTGTCAGTGTTCCATTTTGAAGGTAGTTCAGAAACTTAAAAAAGGAAAAAGTATTTATTTTGTATATTATTTGTTGGTTTATTGGTTGTACATATAGTTAGAATATTTTATTAGTTTGTGGATGAATTTGATTACTTTTTGCCTTGTAAGAAATATCAGACTCCTGACAGTCAGTGTCATCCCCTGGTGATACTACATATTAGAAATTTGCTGTCTTACCATTGCAACATTTTTATCCATTTGATTGTTAAAAGGTACATTTTCTGAAATTAGTTAAATTTCTGAATTTCTTCTGCTATGGCTGAATACATGCACACTGCTTCAGGAAACTGCTATGTTGTTTTTGACTCGGTTTCATTTGCTGGAGGATTGGCTGGTGTTAATTTGATCTTTTTATTATTAGCAATAAAATCCACGAAAAGACCAAAACCAACAATGACTCTCCTACTAACAACCATTATCTATGAGCATAACACCAAATTGTTTAAAAAAACATACCATTGCATTTCAGTGGCATATTTCTTTCTTACAATAAAAATGGAGCGTAGTTAATTCCAGATTGTCAAACTAGCAAGGCAGCTGCATAACCTGACTATGTGCACTCACACCTTCCTGAAAGTATTAAAAAGTAATAACTTTGTTTAATTGTATAAGTATTTAAGTTAAAATATCTTTAAATAAATCAAACTTTTGAGTTTTTCAGATTCTTGCCCTAATGCACACTGTAAGCCCTTAGAAGGCATGACACTATACACTAAATCTCTTAAAACTTACTAAAAACTACTAAAATTGTAAGGAAGTGAGTGTTGTTTCTATCATTACATTTTAAGTTTCTCAATGTTAGTGACTAATAACTTGTTGAGTATGCTTTTTAATTTAATGAATATATTGATTCCAGTTGTGTATTTAAATTAATATTTATTACTTTCCAGTAAGTGAAATAAACCAACCAGCCGTTGTGTATTTTCTTTCATGAGAGTTGTACAAATAAGAAATTAATTAAGACAATTAACATTCTCTTAACATAACTGAAGATGCAAACAAACAAAGAAACAAATGGAAAAAACCCTGCAACAACAAACATGTTATAGCCCGTCTCACCACAACGGCTTAGTATCCGCAGACTATCATTACTCAAGCATTGAATTCAGTGGCTTCGTGTGGAATTGCTTAACAGTAGCACTCACCAAGACCAAGCCTCTAACTAATCATATAACTAAGCATGTGATCATTCACAGCAAGTATGGACTAGATTTGTTCCATGACATAAGTATTTGTGTGTAAGCGCTGCATACTCTCGTTCTATGTAATAACTCGGCACAACAGTGGCACACTTGTTGAACTTGACATTACATTAGACAGCGAGCAAATTTGTGCTCTGTGGTGCTTGCGAATATTGTTGGAAAAAGTCACGCAGAACGAAAAAACTTTCACTTCCCGTATGGCACTGCAATTTTGCACGTCATCCAGTATATCACATATTAAAATAGGTAGCAATGAGGGTCTTATGTTAAAGGTGCAGTGTGTAGAATTTAGTGGCATCTAGAGGAATAGACTTGGCATGTTTTAATTAGTGTATAATTACTTGAAAATAACAATCGTTGTGTGTTTGTTACCTCACGGCTAGATGCCACTAAATTCTACGCACTGCACCTTTAAAGTGGCAATCTAGAAGATATCCGAGGATTTTCATTTGAATAAATGTCTGTTAAGTGACAATCTATTGTCAAATGAGGTAACACAATGGTGATTGAGCCTATGGCCCACTGATGAAAGCCCTTGCATTTGCAGTATTATTTAAGAGTTTGATTATTATGAACTAGATATTGGCAGCAACATTCCTGCCATGCATTCAAATGAGCAGAGCTAACACAACAGACTTGTGCTTCATTCACTTGTGTGTGAAGTGGTTTGTTTTTTTTAAAGCTTACTCTTATTGGCTTTTTACTTCCGAAGCTTTAATTGCACATATAGTAACTGTCTCTCCTGTGCTGTGCAGCACACACACAGAGGGCTGAGCCCTGCTCCTCGGTGATCCTCAGAGCTGAAGAGAGGAGACAAAGTAGCACGGCCATAAATGACAGCAAAACGCAGTAGAGACTCTCACACTGAGCTGAAATGAAATGAGTGCACATAAATTAGATAAATAACATAAATAAACAGTCTCTGCTATATCTACTCCTCTTCGCTGCTCTTGTGTTTCAGTGAGGGCTCCTTGTGTTGTGTGTATGCTGCACACACAGCGGAGCAGAAGACACTGAACCAGGAGTACTCGAGTTGATGACAACTACACGTGGTAAGTTACTTTAAGTGCAGTAAAAGCTTTGCGAGTAAAAAGCCAATAAGAATCATTTATTAATGTTATCCGCACAAAAGAACAACGCATCTGCAATTACTGCTTATTGCCATATGGTGCCGCCAAAGAGAATGAAATGGAGTTCTTTGAGATTGCCACTTTAAGCTAAACACTCCTAGGAGTTAACTTTAAACATGTTAAAGTTAATATTTTACTGAAAGTTAATATTTTATTGACACAGAAAGCTCTATCAGAAAATATTCATCACCACCAAATGAGTCGAGTGGAATTTCCACTGTACAATGTACACAATTTTCTCAGCACAGTGCATTTCAGTTTGGTTGGCTACAGGAAGCCATGTGTCACCAACCACACATTGCTAATAAGCTTCAATATGCCTTGTAATAGTGAGTCATTAGAGGAAATTAATTTATTGTCAAGATTTGTTTGTTCTTTACTTAGCACTGACGGGGTAATATTGGTATTGCAGTTGGGTGTTGGTTTACAGAAGGACTGGCCTGAACCCTTCTCCATTTACACAGAGTCATTTGATTTAATGTTAATATAAAAATATTGCTCAATTGAGCCTTATGCCTAAATACTGTATACCAGTGTGGGTTCTGGCCTTGCAAAGCCCATACTAACTGAAACTGTATTAAAACCACAACTCTGTACTGTACTCTGTACAACCAAACCACTCTGTACCACGAAAGATTACTAGTGTAAGTAACATGTAAATAAATACTTGCATATTAGTTACTTTAGAAATATGACTGTTTAACTTACAGCTAAGAAACAATGTCATTGAAAAGTGCTATACCAATAAAGTTATTATTATACTTATTATTAGTGATTGGAAAAAGCATGCAAGTTTGAAATGAAGACAGCTCACAACAGTACATTTTGACAAGCCATACACTAGTGAGGGCCATGTTGTGAGTCTTATGTAAGTGGAATAGAGGAGAGGAGAGAATGAATTTGCCACAAGTGTGAGTTTTCACAGGGAAGTTTGGAAATTTAAGAATATATAGACGATGTGTGAGCAGAGAAGGTCACTGTGCACAGTCCACTTAGAGGCACCACTTACTGTATGAGGGTTTTTCAACAAGAGTGAAACAATGTCAGACATGAACAGAGAGGCAGTTTATTTAGAAATGCTTTCCAAAGAAAAATGTCTTTCTGTCCCTTCCAGTCATTTGTGCTTTCAACCCTTTTTATTCAGTCATTTCATCATTACTATATGTGTGGTGCTGAGTCAGACAAGCAAATTGGTCTAAATAGTGATCTGACAAGATTGAGAAAATCAGTTAAGACATTTGTAAGACATTTACTGCTAATTGTCTCCTACTCCTTCAAGATAAATAATTTCTCAAACTGTTATGCCATCAGTTACACCAGATACAGTACACTACACCTGCTGCACTTTACCATTTAAAATGATCTAATGTCATCGAAGTATTTTGGCAACTATAATTAGCTGATCAGCTGGCTGAGAGGTTAAATCAGCAGGCGCAATTTGCAAATCACTGCAGGCATTAAGTTGAAGGCCCCTAGAAAAAATGCAATAAACATCTCAGAGAGATTTTACAGTGGTAAATGGGTATCTTCGCTCATTATTCTGTAGTGTTCTGTTGGATTTTAAATCACACAAAGGATTCACCTCCTCTAAGCATTTCAATTCTCTCCTGCCGCATTGTCCATTACATTTATTTTATGCACTCCTCATTGTTAAATCATTACCCAGTAAGGGCAGCGCTGTCTAACTAGTAAAAAAAAGCTTTATGGCCATGCCAGTTCAAATTCATTTTCTCATATCAGGAGCCGTCTATAAAAAGCAACTGAGCCATAACCTTGACCTTCCTCTTGCTAATACTGTATCGGTGAAACAGACATATATTCACCTTTCAGGAGTTTTAGTTTCCTGAAACTTAAGAATTTGTGCTCACTGGAGCCTTTACTTATTCCCAACTGTTCATATAAATGCACCGTCAGCTTGATTCTGATAACAAATATCTGTTTTCAGAAACACACTGTAGCAGCCAACTGGTCCCCATGTGGGAGGCAAACCCTTCGGCCAGTGGCAAGCTGGTCCCAGCCTGCTGGCAGCAGCAACAGCGTGCCCACTTCATGCTTGAGCCACACCTCCACTCACAGTCCGTCACGCCAGCCTGCAGTGCATACCTGGCAAACGCCGCAGCGGCTTGCCAAGGAAGATTTATACCTGGTGTTTGACCTACTTGAGTTTGCATCTATATTAGTGAAGGAAAGGGCTTGGTTGTGGGGGAGAGAAAGGTCACAGAGATCCCAGGTCTTCCTCTGATGCATCAGGATGATGGAACTGGCTAATTTAATGAGCAACAGTTGTCACCTTGGCCACTACAGATGGTGCACTGCAGCGCAGCTCAAAGCCGTCTGGAAACATTGCTTTCACAGCACACATATCATACCCTAACATAGGCAGGCAAAGTGAATTTACTTTAAATTGGTTTCAAACTGACATAAAGATAGTATAGCTTATTTTACCATTATATTTTAAAATAAATTTGACCAATAGAAACAACAAAAAACCCCACCTGTCTTTGATTTGACTTTTTGATGTTAGTAATATTACCCTCAATTTTCCCCTTAGCCACTCCAAAGCCTCATTATGTAGCTTCAAAGGTAGAAAAACATCTGTCTATATCACATAGAGAAAATCTGTAGCTATGTGTGTTCAAGCACATCACATGTACTCAATAATTTGCTTACATTGACTGAACCCTTTCATCAACGAGAAATATTATAGATGATTTTGTGTATCGTTTTATATACATTTCCCTTTGATTCAGCATCACGTATCTGGTGCCTTTTTGAACTTGACTGAAATTTGAAGGAAAGTTCTTTGGATTTTAATATTGCTCAACCACATAACAGCTTATAGTTTGAGTTTATAATGATGCCCACCTGTTGGACAAAAAAGTAAAAAGAGGAAATTCCATCAAACGATGAAAGTTCTTAATTGAACTTAGCAGCTGTTGTGTCTTCCTCGTTGCAGTTGTTCATTCCAGCGCAAATGACAGTGAATCTACTGGCTGTGGTAAAACAACTGCCGAACATTCTGGCCTTGCCTCTAATGGCAGTCTCTCTCATTGTAATAACTCCTTATAAATTTACTGTATTTCTTTTTTTTCTTCAAAAATAATTACTTACTCATATGCTGCATACCATGTAGATTTGAGTACATGATGGTTTATTGTACTGACACCTTTTTTTTTTTTGCAGTAATTTAAGCACCAGTTAAAATGTTTTTAAATGAGATTATATCTAAGATTCATGAACGGGTTTTGATGTCAGATAGGGAGGCTGTGTCCAACCATTTCTATAACTTTCTGAAACCAACAAGCCAACATTCACACTCACTTCACACAGTGGCCAGCTATGTGGAGGTGAGAAAGGAGCCAGGGTTTGAACTCAAGCTCACATACAAATTTGAATGCCTGCCAGGAGAGACTGTTTGAAAATATGCCCTTAAACATGTTTAAATTATATTGCGTCTCCACCTTTAAGTGTGGCCCTTAGGATGAGGTATAAACACTTTTCGGACAACACATTGTACAAATTAGTTCTGTTTTTTGTATAACAAAACCTTATGGGGGGGTTCAAATTCTGCAACAGCCATGCTCTGAAATTGATTGAGATTGATTTCTTTTAACTATATTTAAATACTTACTAATGTGTAGTGATGAGTTTAGACCTTATTACCTTGACACTGTAAGCCATATAAAGTTAAGTGGGTGTTACCAACTCAGTGTTGAAACTTGGCTAAGCTTTGAATAAAATTCCATATTCCAAATTTAGTGTCTTCATTGTTACCTGCTGCCGCCCATAAATATAGGCTCATCCCTTATTTCCATACAGATGCTCAGTTCTGTGCATTAATATTGATTCAGCTTAATTCTCCTTATCCACCAGTCAGAACGATTACAAAAAAAATCTTATTGTTTGTTCTACACTGATATAAAAAGAACAAATTCCTCCATGAGTTCCAATTATTTTATCTTTTAAAATTGAGTCACATCCTCTCAATCTAAAACCAATGTTTATTTTGAGAAGATATACATTATAAAATCATAATTATTAAAATTAGAAGTCGTGTCAGTCTATTTAAATGCACATCATTAATGGATGAATCTTATGTCAACATTTATCACATTAAAAATTAAAAAAGTTACAGTAAACAAGTTAAAATAAATTATATTTGTTGGAGTGCATTTATTTTTAACTGTAACTGGGAAGCTGTATCACATCTTATAACCTTAGACTTGGTATTTTTCTTCATTTTAAAGTGTTTACTTTCTCACTTGCACATTACATTAATCCTCAGTGAAAAGTTCATGGCACTGAATGTTTTTCAAATAGTTTTAGCTGCCACAACAACAGCATTATTATTTTTTTGTTCAATGGCAACATTAAAACACTACAGGTAAGTCACCTGGCACTAAACCTAAAATAATTTGATGTCTGTGGAATGAGACGCAAGAGAAATGTGTGTGTGCGCGCTGGGTAATTTGCATGATAGAATAACCTTCCTTGTGTTTGGAAGGAAAAAAAGAGCTAATGTATTCAGTGTATTTGTGGTCATGCTCTTCAGTTTTTTATCACCTAGAGACTAGCATTAAATCACCTCACTGGGGGAATGAGTCGCAAGAAAGGGAAAAAAAATGAGGCAGCTTCTGGATCTAATGAATTCCTGGGAGAATAAACATGCCTTTGAATAAAGCCCTAATCACGAATTAAGTGGTTGTTGCCATCATACCTTTGTAGAACATACCCACAGACACGGACCTGTGAATGTGTGTTCAAATTATTTCCTCAGCTCCGGCAACAATGAAAAAAGATAAGAGGTAAGCTACCCAGTCCTCAGCCAGTCCGTGTTTAAAGATAGGGCAGGGCTCATTTCCAAACTAATCCCTTGTTTCAATCCCTGCTTCATTTGCTCTGCGCAGACCGCAGCTTCAAGGGTCAAACTGAAATGACGGGGAAGCTGTCCATGCCGTAAGAAGGTCACCTTTTGCTTCCTCTCTTTGTAGTTTAGATCCTCCAAATAAGCTTTGAGATGTAGCATTATGATAAATTACCTGATATGAAAATATACCAGTCACAAAGGGGCTCACCACAAACCACCTTTTCATAACCAAGTTTTTTTCTGTACCAATATTGGCCCACAGACTTGCCTCATTGAACAAGGTAGAGCAACTGGCAGAACAAAGACTGGGGTAAGTTTTTCTCAGTGAATAATCCCACTGAGCCTTCTTTGAAGGAGTTCTTACACCAGGAAGGTGGATAGGGCAGATTTTAATCAATACAGGAAAACAAGGAGCTCAGGGGACGTGAGGAGCCTACCAGTCAGGATGAAGATTAAACACCTCTGTCTAAAACACACTCAGCTCATGTCAGAAAGCCCGGGTAACTTCAAATCCATCTATCAAAACGGTATCAAACTGTGTTTTTCTAACAAAGCAATGTTATATGACATGTATTCTCCCCTACAGCTGTAGGTGAGCAAGTGGATCATAAATCATAGCAGACAAAGCTCAGCTTGACCTCTAAACGGTTGTATATCAGGCTATTCTGATTCAGTGTGGATGTCTTTTGGCCTCAATAGGTACACTTACTTTATTTGAGCTTTGAACAATGCAGACTTAATCCCAGAGGGCTGATTCTGCATAACAAACAACCTCTGGTTTTGTCCAACGGCTCATGCTGTACTTTTCAGATAGACCTGAGAAGTGAGAATATGCAGCACCATTTCTCAAGCCTTACAGTGTACAGAATAGTTTTTTGTATTTAAATGAGCTCATGACTGATTTAATATAAACTAAACCTTCAATGCAATATTTGTTGTCTGCAAAGAAAGCTCAGCGTTCTGCTCAACCTGCTAAAATACAGTGGATAAATTCATCAAACTGTAAAAAAAAAACTATGTTCTTGAGGGTTGTAAAGATATCTCAGATGCAGTGATGGAGGTCGCTGCTTTGAGGGACTGTGCACAACTGTAGTGTTTTTCTTTTGTGTTAATTAGACACTCCCAGTCATGTTGGCTGCAAGGCTGGTTTTGCTGTGAAATAATGTCTTTGATTAAAAGATCCAGCACTCATGAGAAGGCCTGTGTGATAAAGCCACGCTCAGTCGGGGGACCCCCCAGCTCTCTAAAAGCAAACTCCTCTTTTCACCTCTCTCCCCAGACTAAGAGGAGAGCAAGGAAAAGAACAAAGTTGCCTGAAGTGACCATGCAGCTCATTTCATAAACAGCCTCGCCACTCACCACTCATTTAACCAGATGAAAGGCAGTTACTGTAATATTTGAACCGGTGGCCACTGCAGCTGAACAACATAAGAGCGTTTCAGAGAGAAGGTTGAGTGTGTTTTCTGAGATACACTGTATAAGAGCATGCTGGCTGGAGCATGAAATGCAGCACAATAAGAGAAGCAAAAGCTGTCACAGACCCGTCTTAGGCTGAGAAGACTTGGGCCTCCTCTTAGAACTGTAGGTCACAGTCAGAGGGCCAGGCTGAATAATTGATCAATGAATGCGCAGTGAAAACAGAAACACAGCTTAGCACTATATTTCCCCTCTCCCCCTGTAATGTGCATTGAATCCCACAGATCCATCAGCTACATGCAAAGCTCCGCTGAGCTGAAAGGCCTCCAAGTTCACTTCAATTATTCAGCATCCCTCCAAGATTATGAATTATTGAGCTAAAAGTATGTTCCATATGCGGCCATGTACTGTAGCTTGCTGTAGACAGCGCCCACTCTGTAGATATGTGGGAGATCTGTGTTTGTGTGCAAACAGCAGGCAGACAGGAACTATTAAAGCCAAAACAGTCACAACTGTGGATGATAGCCTAAACCTGTATTGCCTTATTTAACTGGCTGAACGGATTTTTGCAGTGTCAACCACTACCACCCTCCAACTTATTTAATTGGTTAAGGAGTATCCAGAGCTGTGTATTCATAAGTAGTTTATTAATTGTTTCCTCCACACCTTGGCAAAATTCTCTGGGCTCATGAGTCTGTGTTCTCATCGGGGCAGAGAGTGAAAGGTGATTAGTTTTAGCTGCCATCTGCTGACAGCTTGCACAGCCAGCTTCGGTCCAATCACCCTCTCTGATGGTATGAATTGTGCCCAGGCCTTTGATGAAGAGTTGGGTTTTGCTTTTCTTGGCTGGAGCGGAGGAGGAAACAGATGATACAATTAATTATCAATAGGTCCCTCAGTAAATCAAAGCCATTTTGGCAGCCCATGACAAAAAAACCCACTGAACTGCCTGCGAGTCTTCGCCATCTCTTCATTGCCCATTCTCAACAACTGCTCTCTGGTCGCCTGCCTCCAGTACAATCCACAAGGTGTTTGAATAGATTGTTCAAATATTTTCACTGCTGATTCTTTTTCTCTCGTTTTGAATATGAAGGCAGGTTTCTCTATGGAAGAGTGGGGAACCACTTGACTGAGTGCATTCAACTCTCCTGCCCATCACCCAGGCTCTAATGAGCATTGGCTGTGGCCAAGGCAAGGAGGCAGGGAGGCAGGGAGGCAGGAAGGCTGATAGATGCTCATTATCTCTCTGCCCATGCTGGCCTCTGTATTCCTGTTTGTGGTGAGCCTCTTCGTTTTCTTATCATCGGGTACACATTTACCCAGTGGAGACAGGCCTTGACCATTAGGCACCGGGGAACTGCGGTAATGGAAGGGCCCACTGGAGTTCTGCCCACCATCCTCCTTAACAGAATAACTCACTCACGCTCACTTTGGCATGAACCTTTTATTGGAATTTACAACTGTCTGGGGAGTATTCCTCTGCAGAGGTTGAACTATGGCTTTGGCCTTACAAAGCAAAGGCCATTAAGCAGGGTTTTTACAAGCCCAAGAAGGCTAGACAGACTTCATTGACAAGCCATGAATTTTAAAAACCGCAGAGGAAAATGTGTTCACAGCGTTGTTAAACACAAAGCAGCTTCCACCTTTGCCACAGTAGTGTTGGTGGCCATTAGTAATAATATTATGTTGCCTTTAATGTGAAACAGATCCCCTGAGTATCTCTCATGAACAAAGTCCTGGTGAAAGCGGACACTGAAGAAAACAGAGCGGTGATTAAAAATGGCTCGGTTGTACAGTATGTGTAAGTATTTTCTGTTTATAGGTGTCAGCTTTCCTCCCGTGGTTTAAGACAATATGAGCATGCCGCTAAGTGGTGAGCAAGTGACCGTTTTACAGACAAAGATTGTGTTTTCATCAGCTCCCCCGCTGTGTGTTGGAAAAGCAACACATGTGATAGTGATGGAGTGTGTGCAGTCCTTCATCCTTATATTAGGGACTCTAGGGGGAGGAGTGGGGTGAGCTCTCTAGGGTAAGAGAGGCTCATTAGGCAGCCACTGCCTCCCCATAACCCAGCTGGGTCTGAGTGCCAGCAGACTGGGCAGCCATCTCTCTCTTCATCTCTCTCCTCTCTCCCCTCTTTATCCATCCACATTACAAACACTGAGCTGCCTTGTTTTTCAGATTCACAGCCGATTGTGCAACCATATCAGAATGTATTGACTAGGTTAATTATGCATAGATATAAGTGCATGAAGAATAGCACAAGTCATCTTTAAATTATCAGCGAGAGGGGAGTGAAGAATAAAGATAATCGTGTTTTATATTCTATTTTACCAGGAAATGTGGCAGTTATAACACTGTATCTGAACACTTGCTTTGAATTAATTTCTCTTTTCATAAGTCATCCCAATAATATTTTTATGATTGTGCATAAACTACAATGTCTAGAATATGATCTGTCTTTTTGCCCCCTTTCACTCACACCATTGGGAGGTAGTCATTTCCAGGGCAAGTGTAAGAAATGATTCCTCGAAGAGCCTCTCAAGAAACCACTGGTCACATGCTTGTTAGTGCTCTGATGAGCCACTTTGCCTCCCTTCATGTACTGGTAATTATAGACTCAATTAGCAGCCTCTTTGTGTCTGTTGCCTTAAAGCAAATATTTTATTATTGATGTCCTTGCAATTACAGCTGAGGTTTACAATCTTTCTCAATGTCTTTGTGAGCAAGGAATCAAACAGCGAATTACAAATACTACGAGTTAGACATTTGTGATCCAGTAGACTGTCCTTCATCCAGAAGGTCTGAGTTCAAGCTCCCATGACAGAATGCATCCATCCTTTTGAAGTGTCCTTGAGCAAAACGTGTGAATCTTTACCAAACCGCAGCCCTGCTGTTCTGTCGCTGACCCTGTACCTTGACCACTCTGCAGGGGGGGCAAGCAAACAGATGAACCTCCCTTCATACACAGATCAGTCGAATATCACAAGACAATACTGTGTAATCTTACTGAATAGATGTGAAAACAGTAAAAAATTCTGTTATTTAATTTGTCGCCTTGAAAGGAAAAAAAAAACGTAACCAGGAATTATGCTTTATGCAGCAGTGGTAATGCTAGGGGGGTCTGCTCAAATTACTGCCTTTCACTTTCCAAGGCTGTGGACAGCCTGTCTTCAAATTAAGGCTGCTAAGCGGGAGAGTCAAATTGGAATTCCGATTCTATTAAGAAGTCATGCCCAGCAGCAAATAATGCCAAATGGGCCCAGTGCAATGGGAAAGAAGACCATTATAGAGCAAAAATATTAAAGCACTGCTGATCTATTTGCTGAAGATAAACTTAGCATATGTCTCCCAGTGCTGTCTGGCCAAGGCCTGCAACAATGAAGACGTCTTTTTTGGAACTTGATTAAAAAGACATGTTGAGATCAAAGTCAAACGGCTCCCAAGCGCTGAAGATGTGATGAAATCTTTTACCGCAAGAAAGAATAATACATTTCTTTGATAATGGCTGTGCAACATGAAACAATGTGCACTGTCTGTTTCAGCAGTTTTATAATTAACAAGACACTGCAATGGAAATATGGCCAGTTGTTTTATTTAAGTAAAGTGGATACTAGACACTATATATTGTTGATGTTGTATAGCATTTTAATGTATGTTTAAAGGAGACACAGGGAAGCCATCATATTACCACCTGGGAAGTGATGTCCAAGCATCCCAATGCGTCCGTTCCCTATATGCAGCTCTTGTCTGTCGATTTCTCATTTAAAGCTGTTTGGCTCCTGACAGTTCATCAGGTTCTCATCTCCGGGCCAGGGATGAGCCATCATCAGACCACATCAGGCATGGAGAGGCAATCACAGCTGGGTCTTTTTTAGTCATGGTGTGTTCTCCCAATGACAAGCCTACTGGCTTTGTGTTGGTTCTGGGTACGTTTGTCTGCCTGCCTTCACAGTGGAACTTCTTTGAGGTGTACAGATAGAGACAGGGGTTGAGACAGACGGAGAGTCACACACACCGAGGTCATTCATCTGTAACAGTAACCAAGCAGTGTATCACACCAGCCCACTTCACTATCAGCCTGCACCATGCTGAGAGATATACCTGAGCACTGTCACACTGTCCACGATGCGGCCCGGCACCGGGACCCACAGATGGCTCATTTTGCACAGACACAGCCTGGTCTATCATTGCCTTGTCAAAGAGATATGCTACTCTACAGCTCCAGTTTATTGCGCCACAGATCTGTTCAATCATGTAGAGAGCTGAAAAGATGCTCAGGATGGCTAATCATATGGCCTGTGAAGGTGTGGGATACACAGGACAAAGAATGATTTATACAGTGACATTTTGTATTTATGTAGGCATTTTTTCCTCCAAGCACATTTGCTATTTCTAGATAACTGTTATCATATAAAAAACATTCCATTTATGTTTAGAATCTGTAGTGAGAGTTAAAAGAAATATACGTAGTAATAGAGCTGTTTGGAAGGACTAAAGTTTCATGGCTTTTCTTATGAAGGAATGATTTGGGGCACTGATTTTTTATGTGGAACTGTCCATTCCAACAGAGATCTGACAGTGTGTTTGTGTGTGCATGTAGCTGTACTGTATGTGGACCAAAAGAAAATGATTTAGGGAGTGTAAGGATATCTCAGATGCAGTGATGGAGTTCATTACCCTCTGATCAGGGAGGCCTTGAAGAGATGGGCCCCAATTTGAGTTTTTGACTGAAAATAATGATGGTAGTAGCTCTGAATGTGCTGAATTCAACTTAAGAGAATACACTGATATTAAACATACAATATGTAAACGTCAAAAATCTTAAGATAACCTGGTTAAGCTCATCTTCCTATATGAGAAAACTGGTTAAGATATCTTTTTAGTTTTGAAACTTTATCATCTATGGAAACTCAAACGCAAAGTGTATGTGACTACATTTGGTAGTGAGGATTTTTTACTATTACCAAAAGGATTATAATTTCTTTTCCCTGTAATAGAATAAATATACTAGAGCTCAGTCAAAGAAGGAGGCAGTAGCTGGCAGCTATGTCTTTTTGCTGGCAGACCGTTCTATCTGGGGCACCACAGGTGTAAAGGAATATTCTTTTAACTGGCTTATTCATGGCAACAGGGATATATGTTTGCAGGGTAGCAAAGGTGTAAACAGCTAAAGCCAAGTAAGATTTTCAGCAGAGTATGGCCAATAGCCAGGTTACTCTGTGCATGTAAACACAGTTTTTATGTATTACTTGTCTGTGCAGGTGTGTTTCTTGAACCTGGCACAATAAGAGGTTGATGATTTACCGGTGAGATAGAGGGAGTGGGAAAAGGGGCAGAGATGAGGGGGAGACACAAAGGCTGTCTGCTGGCTCAAAACGCCAATGTGACCCTGCTAAGCTGGAGGAAATGGCATTTTGGGATTCTTAAAATGGAAATGTATTGAATTGTTGTTGCCTGTTGCTACAAAGTATTAATATTACCTCTTTTTTTTTTGGTTTTGTGCATTTCTGAGTTTCAAATTACAGGCTTTTTTTTCTATGTTCTGCGATTCTATTAGTATAATTGCTCCACCTGTTATCGTATTCAGCTGGTGTATTTTGATAGCATGTAATAAATCAACACGTGTTGTACTGCGAAGAAACAGAGTTACAGACCAAAGCAAAAATCCTGGTCTTAATTTGCTTGTTACTGTTGCTGTTTGTCTCCATGAGGAGAATTGCAGCAAAAGGGGACACAGAGATAAAACATAATACGATAGAAACTGTGCCATGTGAGTCAAAAAAGCAGGCTGTTTTCACCGTGTATGGAAACATTTAGAGAGCAGGAAGGGTCACTGAATTGTTAAATAGTATTGAAAATAGTGCTTATCTACAGTAGATGTTGTCTGTCTTCTTATTGTTTAAATACACAGTATTTCTCTTTCAGAGCATGAAATTATTTACTTTATAAAGCATGAGTGATGTTACTGTACGTTCTTTAAGACAATTAATTGGATGATAAGGTGCTCTGACACTGGTCCAGCAGCACCATTGAAGCTTCCTTTATTTTGGCTGTTAATTATATTGTACTTGCTAGAGCTTTTAAATGGGACCTAACAAAACGTAATTTAATTGGTCAGGCAGCATTGCTGTCACATCTACCCGCTCTCATTTGCAATTTTATAAAAGCCAACAAATGTAACTGAATAAACTTGGACACTAAATAGTATCATTTCAAGGCGACAGAGACAGTTCCAAACAGAGTTCCACTTTCAGAAGCCACCCATTACTTGTAGAGTGACTTCTTTGTGTAGCTACCTGGGCTACGGGTTTATTTTTACCCTCCCTACGTCCCTCCTCATTCTTTAGCAGCTTCAGGAGATGGCGTTAGTTTGGCTTCATCTCTGACAAAAGATAAATGAGCTCTGGGTCTGTGGTGATCCACTATGGCTGCCAGGGGGTTCCAAAATAGCAAACTATTTTTCATATGGAGCGAAGTGATATGGAGTGCGATGCAGCAGGCGCTAACATTTACCATATCATAGTATGCGGGAATACATTTCATTCTTTCTTTTCTCTTACTTTTACTTTCATCTTTCTGTTTGTATTGGAGGGGTGAGAACTGTGGCAATTAAAATTGATCAAGTACATGCTGAGAGCAAGCTTGCATCGGTGTGTTGCAGAGATTGTGGTTAAAAGAAAAAAGGCAAAAAAACATCACTAAAGCACAAAAAATTAAATGATTATCTGAGTGGAAATGATTCAGCATTGTTTCTTTCCTCTGGTCTCAGCATTCATGTGATATTCTCTTTCTCCTACGCTTGTAACAATGTGTAGTAATTAGGGTGGATTTGCAGAGCAGCGCGCTTGCTTTGATAAAATCTCAAAAATTGGTCATTAATCACCTTCTCACCACGAGGCAGAAAAACAACAGTGATGTGTTTTCACTGGAAAAAATGTCCTGTGTCAACAGGAGATCCACCAGCGCTCGCTATCAGCTGAAAGAAACTTTCCCATTTAAATGAGGAGCTACAGAGCTTCCGAGGCTCTTTGAAGAGATGTGCTTGGCACAAACAAGAGCGGCAGCCTCTCCTGTGTTTTTAACAGCCGAAACATCGCTGACACCTGATGGGTGATCAAACACAAGCCATCTCTCCTTGAATCCTCATGGGGGCTCATCTTTGTACTCCTCTCTCTACAGATAAATCTGCAGACCACGCTGCTGGGACACCCCTCCACTCAATATTTACTAAAGGCTCGATCACCTGACTGGGTGCACTATATTTGTAAAGGCAAATACATTTGTTGGTTTTGCAGCATTTGCACTCTGACTACAAGCCTGTCAGTGCTTTGGATATAAAGCCACCCACAATGTTTCAAGTCCCACTATAGATTTTTCCCCGCAGTATTCTGAAGGGATGAGTTGCTGGCTAAATCACCTCTGGGTAGGAACAAACCTACAGTAGATGCCTCGTGGGAACAGAAAGGGGTTTGCGAGATGAACTCTTAGTGATGTACATACAAAGGTCAAAGTTATTCCTGCTAGTGGGACTTAAGTTTTCCTTCCTCATCCACGTCTCAGTTCTCCTCCTTAATGATCCATTCCTGGTGTGGTTCATGCATACTCGTTAGAGCTGCATTAGCATAAGCATTACAGGAGCAGGCGATCAGATGAAGTCAGACCGGCCACACAGGAGATGTGCTCTGTGAGGGCCTTTCCTTGTCACTGAGGTGAGATGATTTATGATTTATTTTCCAATAACTCCCAGTATGCTCTGTGTGCTGAGCCCTCCTGTCAACAAACGCTGGGCACGACTATCCCCCCTGCACTTTCCCTCCCGCATCCACAGCAGAAGCTTCTCTGGTGCTTCCTGCCTCCGTTGAGCCAAATTGGGAAGGGCTTCCACAGTTATTAATACTGCTTATTTGTCCACGTGCATGTCTGGTAATTGGAACAAGGGAAGGGATGGTGGCGAGATTAAAAAGCCATGAATGACAGAGCTCCAGTGGTGTTGGATGCAGTTGGAGGCTGGCAGGCTCTGCACACCTGGGCCTCCAGGCAGATGGTGAGGGTTGAGGGTTACATAACACCAGGCTAAGCCATATGTCTCCCAACCACACAGAACCTTTAGGAAGCCCATAGTTCGCCTCCGAATGCAGTCCATGTGAGACCAGAGGGCAAATGTGTTCTGCTCCCTGATCCCAGACCAGGTGTTGAGCGAGTTGCCTCTCTGTGCTTCTGTTGTGAACATTGGCAGCAAAACAGCTAATAATTGGTTAGCGGTGTACAATAAAGTGAGGATCATGGGTGGAATACATTGTCTATTATGTTCAGTGCACTGTTGCATTGTAAATAGTGATCTGGTAAACAGCATGATTACATATTGATGAGGATATCTCAGGTCTGATACTATAATTGTTTAAATGAAGCTGGCAATTGATCTGGCCGGTAGTTATGGCCCAGGCTAATTTCATAGTGGATGAATATTTAATGCAAGTGTCTTTTGAACATTCAGTGTTGTTTACAAAAAGCAAAAAGAAAGGCTTAAGAGGTCTGTTGGAAAAAAAAAAAAAACCTTAAGCAATCTCCTGGCTTCTCTGCACCTTATTCTCAAATAATTATCCATGGTAGATTTCCTTATTGTGATACAACTCCTTGACAATGAAAGGCTTAAAAATACAAATGCAAACACTTGCAGAGTGACATTTGAGACAGTTTGGGATAGTTACAATGCAGCGATGAAGCATCCAGAGGAGATTAGCGAGCTAAATGGGAAACAATAGACACTGCAGTGGGACAGGAGGATATGATTCTTCATTGTGTTAATCACAGCGGAACAGCCCTGTCGTCTTCACCAAACAATGCCATGGTGATGCTAATGGCACTGCCAACCATGACTAAGAGTGCACTCCAAATGATTGATAGCCAGAATTATATCAAGGTGACTTTCAGTCAGCTTCATCAGGTTGTTTAGTTTGATCGATAATAACCAACACATCTTAACATAGACATTTTTCGCTACACAAACTCATTTATCAGCTTGTACTCATTATCTTTTTAGTTTAATGGAGAGAAATATTCTATCCTTATTTGTTACAGGCATACAACAGGACATATTTGCATCTTTGAGAGCCATATAAAATTAAATGCATTCAATCTCACAGTAACCTTTGCAAACATAAAGCTTTTTTTTATTTCATTTGGTGTTTGAATTATTAGTAACGCAACAATGTGTCATGAATTTTCCCAGCCTGATGTCTAAAGAGCAACACTGGAGCTGGTCACATCCACCCTTAAAGTATGTGTAAAGGAAAATGAGAGATTTCTTTTCAAATATATTATACATGTTAAACAATAATTAGTGAAAACATGTGAAAACACTGTGAACCATGTAGTGCTGAATTGTGGAGTAAGAGCGTTAAACTGTTAACCATTTCTATGTTCAGGAGTTTTTGGGCGGGCCTGAAATGGTGGCTCTGTGACGTAGAGGGGTTACTTTCATGTCCATGTTGCTTGCCTTAAACCGACAAACAAGGCCTACTTTAAATTGTGTGTTTTTATATGGGAGTGTGGTACAATCATAGTTAACTCAGAGGCTGTTGAGTTGGGTCGTGCTTTCAGCGCCTTCAGCGGACACATCCCCAGCGTTTCAGGGCAGAGAATACTGCTTATTTTTCCACAATTTTGAAACCTAATTTTATGTACTTGACAACTTTTTTAATCATTCAAATTTGGCTGGGTGATTAATTACACATTTTTGTGTGGTGTGACCAACTCAGAACACATATTTATCATTGCTTTACACGGACTTTAAAGGGATTTTGAAGTGGATTTGTATGAGATACTTATCCATAGTCAGTAGATTTGGGTCGGCTCCCAGTTTGGAGAAGCAGACAGAAGTACGAGCACGGAAGCTAAGCAATGTACTGATGTGGATTGCGACAGCAGCAAAATGTATTTTAGCTAACTAAAGTGAGGATGCATGCTGCACACTGTATTACGCCGCATCAGCGCTTTCTGACCCAAACAGCTGATCTGCAGCGTAATACAGTGCGCAGCATGCATAGGAATACGGAAATTGAGAAAATGTAGTGCCAAAGGAAAGGGCTGTCTGATGGCAAGGTAAAGTGGTGAAAATATTCTAAATATACCATACACTAAACTGATATAGATATTTTTAGGTGGGCCTTTTTTTAGTTTGCTAAAATACGTTTTGCTACTGGCCCCATCCACAGCAAGACATTGCTCGGCTTCCATGCCGTTACTTCTGCCTTCTTCTCCAAACTTGGGGTACTGACACCTATCTACTGCAGGTAATACACTGACTGTGGTTAACTACCTCATACAACCCCACTTCAACAAATCTGAGCTATCCTTTAATGTGGATGCATGAGCAGGTCAGGCCAGCTGCAGAGACAAGAGCAATGTCTCTGTCCACTTGGCCCACTGCCCCTGCCTGCACACACAGCACAGTGTGCCCACAGGCTACAACAACAACACACAAAGAGTGCCCCATGTGCTACATCACAAATGAAAGATCAAACATCAATGTTCACCATAGGCTCTCAGAGCAAGCTGTTAATCACAGTGAATTTAATGTGTTCCAGTTGAGAGATCACCCCAAGAGTACTCCAGTTAGAATGCACGTTGTCAGTGAAGAGTTTCTGTTGTTTTTTTAAAATGTCTCCACATTATAGAGTACACATTATTACACTGTCACAGTAGAATTGGATGAAATGGCATTTAATAGCTTTCTTTTATGTTCTGTGACTCCCCCTTGCATTATATGAAAGTCAGAGTGTAGATTTTGGTTAATAAAAAAAAAAGTCCCAGTGCACTTACAGTATACTGCAAATAACATACAATATAGAAATATCATATTACATTTTCAAGTGAAAGAGCAGGCTTTAATGCATATATCTAATGCTTTTCATCACCCTGGGTCGAACCTGAGCCTTCGCCAAGATGCCCACAACGGAGAGTTCAGATATCAAATTTGAAAAGACAGGGCAAATCCCAGAACGTGGCAACAAATAGCCCAATGGCAGTGACTCACCTCTTTGAGAGGCTTATGCAAACCCAGGGGGAAGGTGATGGATTTTTTCCCTTACCCACAGTGAGCGGAGCAGATGCTGGAGAAAGATTCTGGACGTCACAAGAAGTAAAATATGAGTGCGGGTGTGTGTGTGTGTGTGTGTGTGTGTGTGTGTGTAAGTGTGTGTGTGTACATGAAACACTAGTTCACAGAGTTCTGGAGTTTCAAAAACTTCTAAAAAATACTTGGAGGGTAAAAAAGGATGAAGGGAGGAGATTACACACCATCATGGCATGAGGAGCTTCTCCCTAGGAAGACCCGGATCTCTCAAGTTATATTCACTGGCTTGAAGTTGTATTTATTAACACATTGGAGACAAAAAGGAATTCGCAATTGGATCTAGTTAAAATGAACAGAATATTATATTTAAAACAGGCATTTTACAACGTTGCCGCAGTGAAATATTGTTTTAGCAGTGGCCACCTGAATCACATTAAATTTACAAGCTGTGAACTCTTATTAAAAATGGTTCATTGACTGTTAGAGTTCATTATGGGTAAATAATTCCAGCCTTTAGCAAATAAACACATCAATTTAAAAAGTGTGTTTCTCTGATCAAATAATGATTTTTTTTTTCTTCTAATAAATATTTTTCAAGACACAGTGGAATGTTCAATTAGTTCTTGTTAGTCACAATCAAACTGGTGTGTTTTTTTCCAACCTATCACCTTACCTGAGAACAAAGCCAATTTAAACATATTTTAATAACCTGATTTACTCATTTGGAATGCATTATGAGAGTGCTTTGTGTCTAGGCGCACAAGTTAAAGTGAGCTTGATTAACTCACTCTGTACTTTGTGCATTCTTTTTGTAAAAAAAAAAACACTTAAGTTTTCTATTCATATCTAACCATTTTTCAGCTGTGTTAATGCAGGCGTTGTTTATCTTGAAAAGGTCATTAGAGTTGTGAAGAGAAGCGGGCTGTGTAGAAATGATTTGATTGAGGTAGTGGAGGTAGCTCTGGCACAGTGAGTTATGGACAACCAACAGAGAGGAGCCTCTTCATTAGTGGAGTGATTAAAATTGATGGGAACCTATGGAGCTCCAGCTCCCCTGAACTCCCTGGAGCATAGCTCTCATTCTGTGCTCATTTATTTGGGACTTTGTGTTGATCAATAAAAGGTGCCTGCTGCTCACTATGGGGTCTGGCTGGGGAAAAAAGCCACCTAGGAAAAAGAGAAGAGACTTGTTTTGTTGTTGAAGACAAACATTACTGTGAACAATTCAGGCTTTAGAAAACCTTGGGGAAAAAGACAGCTTTGGCTGTTGTCTCTATGTAATTTTCTTCACAGGCTGTCTATTTTAGTCTTGGTGAATTTCAGACTGTTGTTTAGCAACCCACACTGCTTCTAAAACATAGTTTCAAAAACTCCAAG
This sequence comes from Thunnus maccoyii, assembly GCF_910596095.1. Taxonomy (NCBI): domain Eukaryota; kingdom Metazoa; phylum Chordata; class Actinopteri; order Scombriformes; family Scombridae; genus Thunnus; species Thunnus maccoyii. The sequence continues at coordinate 16,866,467 of NC_056537.1, read as the reverse complement.
TTTGGTCACACAATAACCTAAAGAAATGCATTTTAAAAAGTGATGAAGATACAGTGATCCCTTTGTGAAACTTGTAAAGATAATATGGATGCATTGCTTAATCACAAATATAAGACATTGTGTTGTTAGGCAACAGTGTAATATTGACCTCGTATTTGCCCTGTATGGATATGATGATACTCCGTTTGGATGGAAAATTATTTTTTTAGATTTCAGGTGTTTTCCTCTGTCACTGATTATGGAATGCAACCCGAATCCCAATCCTCTGATTTATCTAAAACACATGGTTATATCTTGGTCCATTGAAAAATTAACATACTTAAGTGAATCAGTGCTCTCTCCAGATTACAGTTTTCCACAGGATATGTCATATTGATTTAAGATATATTAATTAAACTTTGCACAGCCTTTGTGGATATAGTAATACACTTGAAACCATAGTCACTAAAAGGAACGGAAATTCATTTTTGTGTATTGGACTGTGACCAGAGTGGCTAGGAAGGTGGTAGGAGGCAGACTCAGACTCTTGTTGAGTGAGTAAAAAAAAAAAGATTTATTCTGTCCAGTGTAACAAAAAAATAATTGCCTCAAAAAAGAAATGAATACAAGCAAATCAAATTTAACTGGCTCAAAGGGAGACTGCAGATTTTCAACCAGCATTGTATCATTACAATGTGGGCAGTATATGCAAATGAACAATGTCTAACTTCCCTCCATGTTGCCTGCACCCAGAGCTCCCTGCTCATTTGCTGGCAAAAGTCCGCCAGGTGATGCAAAATGCATCACCTAGTGGGCTTTGGAGATCTGCCTTAGACTAAAAACTACGTTTCCGCATTTTCTGTGGTGGTGCCTTCGATGTGGGTCTCCCAAAACACTCCTGTCTACCATGTTACACTAGCAACAGGGAAAAGCAGACACTAATATATCATACTACTAAATACTTTAAAATATCAGTATATTTAGAAGAAAACTAGTTTCATGATATTAGGCCACATATCATGCTGTTGAATCAGACACAACAGAGTGTGGACTGGAGGAGAAAGCAACCACCGCAGCTACGCTATAGCTGCAGCCTGACACACAAACTTCAGCTGCTGAGTTTCTCTGTGATAACACTAACACTAACACGAACACAAACTAACAACTAGCATTACAATATAATGTCAGAGCAGAGATGTAGTGCCACTATTACAACTTATGAGGCCGAATATAGTGCTGTGGAATCAGACAAAACAGAGTGTGGAGGAGAGGACGACCACGGGAGTTGTAACAGCGTCAGCCAAGAGAGAAGCGCCTCAAGCCGGGGGAGGCTGCTGCAGCATGACCGGTGCCTGCTGAGGATCGTCAGGGAGAGAGACAGAAAACTCTGCCCTGCAACAAACTTTGTGGTGCTTTGGTGAACCTGACTTTGTTTTCTGACAGACTATTTTATCAGACTTTGCCAACTCTGAATACAGAACAACAACAACAACAGCGACTGTGTTACCTGTAACTTGCAGCTACACCTAGCAGCACTGTGCAGCACTCGGTAAGTTGATCCATATAATGTAACTGGTTTATTTTATGATCCTTTGAAAATGGATGCGATTTATCCAGAATCAACGAGGAAAAACGTTTTGTAAATGAAAATAAGCCTCAGTTAACATATATAATGCTGCTTTGTGTCTGCTAACTTAGTCTTTGGTGCTACAATGCCATCAGTCAGTCAGTAGCTGATTGGACAAGACGCACACATTCTGGTGGTTGTAGGATTCCCCCTTAAGAGCGATATGGGGAAGCTATAAACTTTTTCTCAGCTTTCTATAGTCATATGGCACAAATTTTAAAAATAATTGCACATTTCTACTACATAGGTGACCTAGTTTTAAGAAATCATCATATTCACAGCAGTGATCTTTTCCTTTAACTCAGGATAACTCAAACTAAGACATGATCAAGTGCAAACAACTACACTATCCTCTCATTTCTGCTCTCCTAAACCAAAATCTCTCCTCTTAAATAGGCCCTCCGATCTACTGGTCAGAACCACATTTCTTGCAGGGGTGTCTTTCCCTTATTCCAACTGGCATATAGCTACTTGTATCAGTCAACATTGTTTTACAGTAAACACATTATCCACAACATAATCCTCATTACAAGCCAAAATAAGTACAAATCATATAGATACTAAACCAAACATTTAACCAAGTAGAATAAATCCCCCCATACTTGGTCTAACCCATGGCATCACTGGTGATGTCAGTGAGAGTTTAAAAGCAGGAAGTCATTGTGACTCCCCCTTTGTCTCCTGGAAAGCAAGGTGAGTATAATAAGAAACACAATCTAATCTATAACTCAAGAAACTCAATACTTAAATACTTATCTGTCTTGATTAAACCATAAATGCAGGTGTAAATGTAACAATGCTGAACACAAACAAAACCTAGGATAAAATGTGAAAACAATGCTACATATACTGGCTAAACAAACAAATGGAAAAGAAGTATGGAAAAGAAACACAAAATGTTATAGGGACAAATGGTGTGGTCTCACCCACTTTGTCACATGGACCAGAGCCAGATAATGGGCAGAGATGCTGAACAGAGTCCAGACTGTCTTTGTCCAGCTCTGCTCATTAGAGTGGTGCTGTGCAGCTCATGGCCCATCGCTCCCCACTGCTATGCAGGGCCTTGACTAAACAAACAGAGATGATGTGAATCACATGTCAGATGATTGCAGGAAATAAGAGTTGCTGCAGTGTTCAGGGTTTGCAAAACAATGTACATGTGAGCTATGACTTGGGATCAGGAAAGGTTACTTAAAAAATGTAATCTGTGGCAAAAATGGACTGATTAATTTGATTAATTTCAGTTATTGCAGGATTAATTTGGTGTGTTTCAATTAGTTAAATATGCTGATTCTGATTAAGGATGCACCAATCTGATACACTGGCTAGCCGCACCAATACTGACGTATGAAATGGATCCACAATCACTAAGTACAAATCTGTGACACGATATTTATAATTCTACTAAAATAACATAATTAAAATCTGCACAAGCCTACAGTGAATGTTGGAGTTTCCTCCAGCTTTAGTGAAGAACTGATGTGCAGGTAAAGCCTCATATTGCTTTACAAATAGAATAATGATCCCAGCAATGACATATACAGATTATTAGCCAGAGTTTTGGCATCAGCATCAGACTCAGAAGAGAAAGTGGGATTGGTGCTTTGTTAATTGTGACTAGTGTTGATATTAAAATCCACAACAAATACGATATCAATCATTATTTCAAATCGTTCGAAGTTATGTGTTGTTTTAGTGTTGTTGAGAAGAACTTGCACTTTTTCATCGCACCACATATAATCCATCAGACACCAGTCATGGATTGGAAGATTTGTGGATATTAATTTATTCATTTAAGATTAACAAGATTTATGGTGTAAAACTAAAACAAAATTCAAGTCTATATTCAGGAAACTTGCTAAAAGTTATGTCAGAATGGAAAAAAAAAACTACTTGAATCTTACAGATATATAGAACTACAAATCTGAATAGTCACTTTTCACCAACAGGGTAAATGGACTTCATGTAGTAAACAGCACTAGCTTCATGATGTGTATCTGCTGACATGAAGAGGCAGTAATATGAAAGTAAGAGAATTTTACTACAGAGCTATCTCACATTGCTACATAAATAAATTTCAACTGCATGGAAGGATATGAAATACAAAACATATAGTGACTACTCATACAAACCCAGAATTTTCTGTTCACATTCATGCTCCAAAAACAAAGAAACCTGAAGGTTATAGTGACCCCATGATCTTACCTTTAGTGCCCCAGTTTGACTACATTATTGACACATTACATTCAATTCTGTCGCTTTCTTATATAACAAATTATGGAGCAGACCTGCCCAGATGGCATTCAATGGATACAACTATTCATTGCCTTTGCTTGTAACCAATATTCTATATGTAAAGCCTATAAAGTCTGGATTCAGTTGATTATTATAACAATATAAAAATAAGTAGAAGGTAAGAATCCTACCTTTTTTGCAATATATCAATTTGTATGCAAGTAAGCTTTATGAACAACACTATACATTATGGTATGATGAATCAAAACCTTATATTTCAGAGGCTCAGAGTGGATGTTTTGAAAGATAGATAAAGATAAGAGTTTTAACCCCTGACCATATATTTTTGCTTACAACTGGTATACCTAATGTTTTTGAAATAATAAATCATTAACATCAATTGGTGGCGTATCCTTTCAGCATCTTGAAAAATAAGATATTCCAGTTTCAAGGTTTTGCCTGGAGGATGCGATGATGTATGACAGCAATTTTTTCCCCAAAACAACTTCACCTGTTCTGTATGCAGTAGCTCATTTGCTTTTGGACTTTTACCTGCAGCAGTATCACAGCCTCATTTCATTTTTACAGCCTGCATGTTCTGTAGTCTGCATGGCCTGATGCTCAAACTGAGCGTCAGACAAAATAATCCACTCAATTAACTCGCATTTTTAGTTAAGAAATAGAATTATTATTTCAAATCATTAAACTTTGGGGAAGGCAGTGCTATAAAGAAAAACATATCTGATTGTTAAACTTGGGTCCTCGGGTATATTAAAGTTAGTTTTGTCTGAAGTAATTTGAGCTTGGTCTGGAGTTTTTTTTTTTTTTTTTTAGTTTGCCTGCAACCTTTGACTATGCTTTAGTAGTTGTTCTTACAACTAATGAGGGAATTGGGTCCCACTGAACCCTTGTATAAGTTTTTATGATTATTTTCCCAGTGTGGGAAATGATAACTAGGAGGTTTAAGCATTTGAACTTCAACTAAGTTGGCAGAACTGTAAATTTTACATTTGTACACACACTCCAATCGGGTCGCAAATGCTGAAATAAACATTTGCTTCTCAAAAGCTAATGATAACTAAATTGTGAACAATGCATTTTAACAGAATTAAAATGACTTATTTTGACTTGAGCCCTGTGATTTCTCTGTGTGGACATTTCACCCTCCCTAGCCCAGCGGATCCAGAGAGAGGCAGGCTTTGAGGAAAGTCTTTTTGTGTTAAAGCCTTTGAATATCTATTCTTTATGATCTCTATTCCCTCTGCTGAAGTTCAGAGTGTGCGTGAGCGGAGGAAGGGGAAGGGTGGAATCATAACACTGATGATGAGATGACACCGAACATACTTTGGAGAGCATTTTTGATTCTTTACACATTTTCCTAAACTCAGACAAATATATCCAGAAGCTATCACTGTATTCCATAAGCTGGTTCGATGAATAATGGTTGTTATGACAGGGAGCGGTGTCAATCAGACATGATAGCTTGAAGAAGTAAAATAAACATGAAACAAGGCGAATAAAAAGAGAGTTATATAAAGCTCTCCTTGATGTTCAGCATCGTACCTCTTTACCCCTAGTGTGTCTGTTCTATAATGGCACAAAGTAGGGATGGGTTGGCGCTGTCTTTTTCATCTCTCTGCCTTTTGTTAGTATGTTGAGAGAGGCAAAGAGAGAGGGAGAGTGAGGAAGGAGGAAGAAGAGGAGGGTGCTGGGGATTGGACCCGGTCCCTGCACACCCAATTAAAGGAATCTTCTGCTCAAAGACACAGTCTGGCAACATGTGTTCTGACATTTGTCTTCCTGAGTGTTGTGATTTACGGTACCATGGAGCTAAAGGCTAAATTAGCAGCCGCCCAACATCAGAGACCGCACAGTAATGTTGGATGGGCGAGTATTGTCAGATAGGATCAGGCAGGCAGGCAGTGTGCCACTGTCTTGTTTTCATCATCACATGCAACAGCATAGGCTGGCGACCATGGTGCTTTGTTGACTGACGAGTCAAAATAATGTTAGCTGTAATGTCAGAACAGCAAATTCTATTCTTTGTGATTTTTCTGTTAACAGTAATCGACACCAAAACAGGGAAGAAGCAATATGTATTTGAGCTGTATATTTAAAAAGATGAGCGCCCATGCAATGCTGTGTCTCCCTACATGGCATTGATATCACACATACATAGATTACTTGTAATATTCATAGGACTGTTAGCCTTTAATTCTCTTGCCACTGTATCATTACTCCAAGTATGAGTATAATGAGCTATGTTTATAATGTTTCTCTAGTAATATAAGTTAACAGCCACTATTTAAAGAGCAGAGGGGACAGTTTATATGGACTGTTGTGTTATAGGTGAACTGAATAGCGTGGCTACCGACATCTCCTTCAGTGTACAGTTATGGGTCCATATAAAATATTACAACACAGATGTGGGATTGTTTTCCCTCCTCCGAACCTTTAGAACATAAACTCCAATCGAGATCCTTCCTCCCCAGACGCTTCTTTGATCTTTACCTGTGGGACCTGTTTGTGCCACACATAATGATAAGCCTTGATAAGCCTTAGAACCAGGCAGCAATTACACACTACTAATTAAACAAGTACAAAACCTTGACCTTGCACTTGATTTGCCTGCCTCCGTGCGTAGCCTCAGCATTCAACTTCTGTAGACAATTTGTACACATACGCAAAGTTTTACACAAATTTGTAAGCACAAGTTAAAAACACACAAAAGAGTCCTTATGCTAAATGCGCAGACAGTAGTTGCTGTGGAGTTGCAGGATGTGCCATCCCAGCAGCCGGTATAGAAATGTGATCTTACAAGGTGAGTGGATGCTGGAGGAGCAGGCTGCCTTGCGGTCAGCGGGGAGGCATTGGGCCTCAGGGAAAAGCTCTTAACTTCTGTCAGGCACAAATAACCACGCCATTTTTCACCTCCCGATTTTTAACTGAGAAAATCACTCTGGTCCCCAGTCATATGAACTCTACGCACATGCCATGAGTCAATTCTAGCTCTGACAGAAAGGATTTCTGTCTAACCCGCCAATCTCTATTTCTTAACTGTTGTAGGAACTTTTTTTCTCCACAGCTTATTCTTTTGAATTATTATTTGTAATATGTCCACTATAGACTATATGGATGTGTTACTCTATTACTATACTACTGTATCATTGTGCCTGGATGGGTGAAGTATGATAACTCTGGCTGTCTTTGATTAAAGAAGAAGCTATACAGTAAGGCTGTTTAAGAAAGATAGCAATTTACTTTTACTTAAAGAATATCCTTATTCAATCCTTAGGTTACAAATAGCAATGAAATTATTCAAATGCTTGAAATGCATAAATGCTATCAAAAATCAGTGTAAGTCTCAGTGATCACTGCAGCTTTGGATGTGGGAAAGGCAGAACAGAAGCACCTCCACCACCTCTTTTTTCCTGCATCCTTGCTAATATGAACATGAAAAAAACTAAAAGAAATTGTAGATTTATGTAATGAAGTGCATTCAATCACATTAATGCACTCGTTATTTAATATACAAAGAAATTCCCTTTTATACAGACATAATATATGTGAGTGTGGACAGTTATTTACTGTGGTCAAGCTGCTGCTAGGTGGTGCTATTGGTACCTCTGTTTTTAAGGATGAAACTACACAGTGAAGCAACAAAACATTCATCTTGATCTGAAAAAATTGTAAAAGTGTAAAGCCATTCAGTAAGTAGCTATTGTGCTTTTCATTTTTTATATTCCTGTACGTTATGTGTATATACTGTACATTACAGTACTTCCCATATTTGCTGAAATGACAGCAAGCAACGACTTCTCAGCTCCCACTCAGGTCTGTGCCTGTGAGGCTCTGACTCTTTAAGTGAAAATATATAAGAGCGGGTGCCCCCATGCTCGAGTATGTTCCCATACATCACATCATTTAACACTTTGAACTGTCAGAAATGTGTCACTCACTCTCTCTCTTGATACCTTCATCTGTCAGACTGAAATCATAAATACAATCATTTCCCCAATGTTGGCTCTTTATTCTGTCAACTGTTTCAAAATGTGACTGTGCCTCTTCATTTCCGACGCATGAATAAGTGAGAGGCCATTAATATGTCTCTTTCATTACACCCTGGCACTCTGCAGTGCATGAGCATGCAAAGAGCTGTGTGTTTTACTGGGCTCGGGTTCTGATGTCCGATTTGTAAGGCAACAAAGATATGTCACCATGTCCGCATGAAAAAAAAAAGGCGTCACTCTGAGAATTCATACTCTGTTCCTGCAGTTTAAATAGACAACCAGTGCAGTACGGTAATGACAGTAATTTTCAGTGTTGTAGCTGTTTAAAATTAAATTGAAATATTTGCACTCATATGAATTAATTACTTTCTGTAAACACAGCTGAACTTCAAACTTAAAAATGATCGTTATTAAAGATTCATAGCCTACAAGTAACTCTGCATACTGATGGTGAGTTTAGTTTTAAACAAACATATCCCCAAAAAGAAATGTGCAAACACTGTGAATACTATGCCTGCATGTGGCCAAACTGGTCAAACGTATTTTGTGTGTGTTTTGTCTAAAGATCACCCTGTCCTTTGACAAACACATTTTTTTCTTCTTCTTTTCTATCGCCACTCCCAAGACAAGATTAGAGGGGAAACTCATCATTCTCCTTGGCTGTTGTCTGATAAACTTTTTATTTGAAGGGTGTCCTGTCTGGTGTCTCTGGTGTCTTCCTCCAGTGCACTCCTGATTTGAAATATAGCCTTACATAATGAGGGAGAAAAATAGAGCGGTGTTGCACCCCTGAGCCGGTGTCAGCTTAATCAATCATTTTTAAACACAGGCAGGCATGCTTACTCTACTCGCTTCACATCCGCCACATCCTTCCCCTGCTAAACAATGTGACAGCAGCATAATTCATTTTAACTCAAAAATTAAACCGGCAGCATCAAACTTGTCCTTGTATCCTTTTGTTTTAAACACAGGACAGTGTGTTGTGTCTCTGTGTGTGTTCATGTTGTTGTTTTTTCAATGTTAATATTTCTCTTGTATTCTGTAGATGCAATCAAAACCTTATTTTTCATCGCTATTCTATGAAAGGCACACACACACATAGGGAGTGTATCTGTGTACATGGTTTTATTTATTTAGGTGCATAAGCATGTGTTTTTCATACCAGCTCTGCAGACATGTGTTTGGTGTGTTGTGTTTTTTAGGGGTAAAACTCTAAGGTTTCTCAGTTTCGATGCTAAACATGCAACAGGCGTGGAATGTTAGTGCAGGGTTCATACGGTCAAATTGCAGTGGGTCAGGAGGTCAGGGAAATGTGGAGGAGCTAAAGCTGAGCAGAAGGAATGGAACTTGGCCTCTTCGCTTGGCAGTGAGAGATTCCTTCTGGCTTTCTGTCAAAAAGTCGGCCTTCAGCGCAGCACAGCTCCAAAAGTTATATCATGCTCCTGCTGGAGAGTTACATGCAATGGAAACATGAAAAGGATTGTTTTTGAGTCCCTGTCACCAATCCAAACTTAAAATGTTGCTTTTTTTGTTATGCATTTCGGAGGATGTAATGCATCCAAAAAAAAACAAAAAAAAAATCATCTCAAATTATTTTCATGTTTTTTAGTTTTCTGTACCTATTCAAGCTCATCAGTGAGACTGAATTAGAGCATTGTGAAGCAAATTCATTCTGCATCTCTCTCCTTGTGTTCCAGTGCCATGTTTGACAGTATTTTCCCTCATGTAAATTATGTCACTTGACTGATGAAGTGTTTATCCAGTTTGGAAACAAACAAAATAAATGAAAGGTCAACACCAATTACAAAAACTGCACTTAACATCAGTGATCATTTTCACTTTGCCAACCAACAAAATATCAAATCTGCCACCAAGGAAGAGAAAAACACACCTGAGGCACTGAAGTCAAACAAACAAACAGACATTACAGCTTTCTGTAATGTTGCAGTAACGTAACAGTTTTATTAAAATGATCAGAAATGTCAGACTCTACTGAAAGTACAGTATCACAGTGAAAATAAAATGATTCCCCTTTTTGCTGGGGACCCTCTGGAACCACCTCAAGACCCCTGACCCTACTTTGAGAGCCACTGCCATAATTAATAATAAAATACAAATAGAAAATTTACAGAAATATAATTATATTTAAAGAGACAAACCCTTTCTGCTATGATTTGATCACTCTGTAAGTGCACTGGTTTTTGGCATATCGCTCAGTATGTCTGTGAGCCGTCTGGCTCTGCACTGAGAGGGCAGGACCATGTCAAAGTCCACGTGCACCGCTTTGAAGAGGCGGGGTTCCGCCTCTCAGCTTGCCCGCTGATCACATGCAGGAAGCATGGTGTTTGTAATTGCTGCGCAACAAGCAGTGCGTGGATGCCGGTTGCCAGAGTGACGTCTGATGCCAGCCACACACCACACTCTATCTTAAAGCGAAGTCTGTCCAAACTGCTGCCAATCTTCACTTTGATCAGGCAGAGCGAAAACATACAGGTTACTGTATGAGTAAAGTTAAGAGTTCTTTCATCACCTCCGAGCAGTCAGAAATGCAGCCAGCTCCTCTCACAGGAGAGGAGGAGGATGATGATGATGATAACGGAAGTGATGATGAGGAGAATAATGACAATCCACCGCTCCGACAATCCACGCTTGAATTCTTAGACATGAAAGGGAGTAGCCTACATACTGCTTACATGCCGCAATAAGGAGATACATGCACAGTGTCAGTGAGGGAATTTGCAGTAAATAATCCCTGAACCTCCGCAGCTTTTGACTGTGAACATAGCCTACTAACAGATGTTACTGTTGATGCAATATGATGGTGAGGATGATGTTGGCCATATTTATCTGCAGGAGTTTGTGATTATAGCAAAAATAACAACCACAGGAGCTGCAGTTATCACATAAATAAGTTTAATGATTTTCAATAGCCTCATAAAAAGATTTAGATCATTCACTGATGCAATTGAATGTCATGATGGTGTATTTTGACCATTCTGGACACTTTTCAGTTTTAAATTCAGCCGCAACCTACATGTGGGATTATCACCTTATGCTTGATTTGAAAGTAAGATAATATATAGATGTGGAAAACTGTTAAACAGTGTTAGACAGTAATAAAATATCACCATTCCCATGCAAAACTGCGCAGGGTCGATCAGCATGGATTATTTTCAGGCCTACATCTATTCTTCGGCTATTGACAACCTCTCCCTTTCCAGTTTGCATGACTGGAGCTCTCACTAGCGCTGCTAGTGGACAATCAAACCTACACACCCACCTCCAGACACACTCGCATTTCTCATTTCTTACTTCTAGTCTAAATTAGATAGCAAGACGCTGTGTCGGAGCTCACAGACCGCATAGAATTAGTTTTAAGTACAGGCGGTAGTTAAACAGTAAAGCTGAAATTCAACATGGAGTCCCCTCCAGATCCAGCGAGCGACCCGGGCAACAGCGCCTCGGAGCCGGCTACCCCGGTCAGGGAAACCCCGGTAAACCTGGAGACGCTCCGGAAAGCGGACCATCCAGCCCCGGTTCGAAGGCAGACCTGTTCCAGCACCAACAGAGGTAAGCGGACCGTATTTCGCAATGAGAAACGCCGCGAGAAATAACAACAGATCGTGGATTTTTTTTAAATGAAACTTCAAAATGAATTAAATCGCTTCCCCATAAATAACTGCACACTATGTAAATTCACCCAACCACAGGGACGCGGCTTTTTATTTAGTAGCACCGCGGCTTTTGCCCGTTCGGTTGTAATGAGTGCCTTCGGTGTGTGTTGCTGGTGTTCAGGCTCCACTGACAGCTCAAATCATAGGGGGGTGATACGGTCACAGATGTCACATTTACTCTGACTGCAAAATAAATCAGTTACCCAGCAACTTAAAATCGGCCAACAGGAGCGCGTCTTTATGTCAAAACAGGCCAACCTGCCCTCTCAGACGCATTATTGTCAAAGTGTCAAAAGTGAACTTTTGGAAACTGTGGGCTACTTGATCGATCAGTCCCATTCTCCTTTTGTAGGGGATCTACCCTCGACTATTCCTATTACAGCACACAGCGCCGTCTGGTCGGGATTTTTTTTTTTTTTTTTTTTTTTACATCTCCAGCTAACAGCTTTCGGTTATTCCTGTGTGCAAAAAGACGCCCCAGCAGCTGGAATTTGTTTAGCGCCAGCTCTCCAAAAAAAAAAAAAAAAAAAAAAAAACTGTTGCAAGCGTGAAGCACGGCTTCTGCGACCAAACCTCCACATGATTAGACTGTAAAAACTACACGGGCCTGTATTGCCAATTAGCCCGTCAAAAGTCTGCCTTCATTGCTGCTGAAGACTAGTTCATTTTACATGATTTATCCACCACGTCCCGTCCATGTTGTACAGTACAGACAGTAGGCCTATTTAACCACACCCCCTCTCGGCTGTCTCCAGTACAGGCTAACCGGGCTCGTCCAAGTTCAAAGAAATAGTGATTTCTCTGCTGATTCTTGACAAGCAGAGTTGGTGTGTGTGCATGACAGTGAGGTGATCAGTGGCGACGTGACAATTAATTCATTGCACGGTGCGGGGTTTTTTTTGTCTGTGTGCGCGCACTCTTCCTGTGCGCAAGGGTATATTTAGAGTGTGATATGGTGAATGTGGAATGTAAGCTGGTTATGTAACAGGTTTAGCCATAAACAGAGGCGCGCATCTGAGAGCAGAAATCATCATTACAGATCTTTTCACTTTATACTAGAGTTCACTCACTCTCCATGATCGCCACGGCTGTTTAAATTAAAAAAATCACTGCACTTCATCGAGTATTTATATACTACTAAAGGGAAACTGTGTGACTTTGTGGGTTGGCACAGCCTGAGCACTTCTTATGTAATAGCGGGGCAAAGACAGGTAGTTGGGAGGTTTCGTGGATTGATTTCTTTTTTCACAAGTCTGACTTTGAGACACTCCTAACCTGCTGACCCATATTCACCCCACCCTTTTATGCACAGGATTAAAGTGCGTCTGGGAAAGAGAAAGACAGGAAAAAGAACGCCTTTGGTTTGTTATGTAATGCTGAATGGGTGAAAAAAAAACATGTTCAGTGGGACAACCTCTGCAGCTTTAAAGGAGTTCCCCTGGACTGAAACTCTATGTTTTACCTTATTTTTACAAAGAATAAAAATGATTATAAGAGAGTATTAGCAGTAGAAGGTTTGAAGAAAAGTTTAGAAAACTTTTTAAAAACTTATTGTGAAACAGCATTTGTCAGAAATGCGGTATAAGTAAATCCCTAAATGAATTTATTCTCTCAAGTTTAACTATGCAGTTCAAATCTTAATGTGTGTGCTTACCTGTGGTGTTCCGTAACACCTGGTGTCGATTACATTTTCTAAAGATAGTGGTTAACAACAGACAAGTCATTTTTTATCTTATCTCTTAGAATCTTTAAGTTGGCGCCTGTAACTTGGATGTAAAGTTATGTACAATCACGGCAGTTTATTGCAGCAGTCGGCCATATAATCTGTAGACTGTAAAATGTATGATAACAAGGTATTATGACATTGCAAAAGTTGGCCTATTGTTTTAAAAATGTATAACTTGGATCATTACGCAGAGCATTTATAAATTGAATAATGTAGAAATATTCAGTACATTTGACATTTAGGAGAGCAGAAGAAAAGTTTGCTTTCATAAAAGAATGATGGCTAAATTGCTTTATTTAATTAAACGCCGATGTAAAAGTACAAGTGTTTTTATTAAGAAGTGCAATTGGTTTATTGTGTTGGCATCGTTCAGTGTAGGGTCACTCAAAAAATAAAACAATGAAAAATGTTTATGGCTCATGATTGTGTTCAAGACACGTAAGACATTTTTTAGGATTACACTATATGTTCAGAGTCAGTCGCAGAAATCAACATCTGAAAGGTGGCAGACATTTGCTCAAGTGCAGTTTCCCTCTTTACACCTGCTGTATTAGACTTTCTTAAGGATGCACATTTCTTATCCTGCATGCAGAGCGTTTACTGTTTTAACCCTGAGTGCTAATACCTTTTTAAGTAGAAAGGGCTTACTTCAGCAGAAGCTGTGCTCTGTAAGACTTGAGTGGGTCAGAGAAAAGGCCTTGGAGGGCTGTGGATATCATTACTGGAAAGAAGAAAGGGTGTTATTTTCATATCGCAAGATTCCTCAGTTCGCAAATTTGGAAACAATCAATATTAATAGCGTGGTTATGTAAGGTGATGGTCTCTGCAGATGCCTGAAACCTCACGATTGCACAGGGAAGTTCTGAAGCTGCAGATCTGATAAGAGCCCCGGTGTCCTGGATCCTCCCTGTTTGAGTGTCAGAACTGTGTTTGCATGTGTGTGAGTGTGTTTTAGTGGTACTTTTGTAGTCTAAACTGAGTGACGGTGACCACTACGCTGGTCCTCATATGCTTTGGCTGTTGAGATGCTGGTTGCAGTTATTTACAAAGAGTCATCTGGATATTTTCCTTTGATAAAGACGTAGAAAGAACTGATTTCTATTTGAAAGAGACAAACAGTTGTCACCAGGTGAAGTGTGATGTGGTTTCAGTGGAAAATATTACAGTCCATCCTGCTTATTAGTTTCCCTCAGTGTCTAGATTAATGTTTCTCCTTTCTTTACCGAATACCAGTAAAGTTAAAGAAAACCAGTCATAACATGTAGTGGTTTTGTAGATTGCCCTGTTACAATCATTTTTTTTTAAGATGGAAACATATATTACAGTTTTAAGTGTTTGTTTTATAGTAGAAAACAAATCGGCTGACACTGCAGTTTTAGTAGCTGATCCAAACTAAAAAGGCAACAGTATAAAAATATTCAGTCTTCAGTTAATGAACACATAACCAGACTTTCATCCAGCAGTTTTATTTTTGGGCATCGAAACGAGAGCCTTCGGCTAGAGAGTGGCAGCATTTATTTAGTTGTTGTTGACACAAGACGGATGAGGGACAGGACCGCAAAGGCTTTTAAAATAAGGTTTTTCACAAAATCTCAGAAAGCCCGGAGTTGGCACAGGGCTTGCTCACCACTCGACTGGACAGCAACATTATTGAGGCTGTGGCATTCTCAAATTCAATGAATTAGGGCTCCCTGCCCGCTGGAGAGCATGAAGATCCAGGTATAGGCTTATAGCTGAGCCTTCTGCTCGGACAGATCCAGGAGGTGAACTCTATTAGGTGACTCTTTTTTCTGGCTGGTTGCCTATAACATAATATTGAGTTTCATTCCTCTTGTGTTTTCAATTCTTAACTGATAATATCATGAACTTTTTTACTGGCACCTGTGAGACAATTAATATTGTTATATTTTCATCAGTTGATTTGAAGTCAAAGCACAGTATCTATTGCAGTTCTCCTCTGCCCAACAGTAAAAACACCTGTCAGTTAAACTGAAAAAGGTAAACATTATTTCTGTGTGTTGCATAGACGGTGACATCTGCTTGTGGTTTAGACTTTGGCACCACTACTTTTGGAAAAAAAGGTCTTTTGTTTTTGGGAGCTTCAAAGGTCAAATTGTGCTTGAGCGGCAGTATGCTTATCTAAAAAGGATGTACCTGTAAATGAACTGCATTTACATAGTGCTTTTCTAGTCTATTGACCACTCAAAGCGCTTTACAACACATGCCGACATTCAGCTGTTCACACACGCATTCATACACTGATGGCAGCGGCTGCCATGCAAGGTGTCAACCTGCTCATCAGGAGCAATATAGCGCTTTTTATCCAAAGCGCTTTACAGTGTTTCTAATGCTCGCTCATTCAGCAATTTGGGTTTAGTATCTTGCCCAAGGACACTTCAACATGTGGACCGGAGGAGCCGGGGATCGAACCACTGACCTTCTGATTGGTGGACGACCTCCTTAGCCACAGTCATCCCCAAACCTGTGAATGTCAATATAAGTTAAGTTAAACAAGCACTGAATGAGATTTTGTCATGTCATGTGCAAAATAATAACAAAATTATATGAAATAAGAAAAAAATAAAATAAAAACAAATAAGAAAATATCATGTAGAATCCTAATGCTGTGAACTGCTCATTACTTTGTACGTCCCACAAAATGAAGAATCCCTTGACTCTTTTTCTTACCTTGTTTTCTGTGGATTGTTCTGCCCTTCAAAGTTTTATTTCAAAACTGTGTCAATTATTTAATCATAATTTCACTCTTTTTACATAAAGAGTCCATACGTTTTGCTGATGCTTTCTCTGTATGTAAAAATTAGATTCTGGGTCTTCCTATTTAAGCCCTGCATCATATAAAATTTTCCCGTTTAACTTTGAAATTAATTGAAGTACCATTACGTGGCAGCACAGCTGAGTGGGCTGGGTTTGGGTGTTACTTCATTGAAAACATTGTTTCCTTTTCCCAGAGTGTTGTGGTTGTGATAAAAATGTCTCAAATTAACTTTTAAACTAGAATAACATCCTGTTTCTAATGAAAACACGTCAAACCATGTGAGAAAAATACAATGAAAAGGCATTTTATGGGACCAGTAAATCATTTTTATACTGTACATGTTTAAATAGACATTTTAATGTTTTAAGCGAGAGCTTGAGGCTGAAAGGTGTGTCCATATACTTTTGTTGAGTTTGGTGTAGCAATGTGCCCTCTAGGGGGTGCTAACAGGGCTTTTAGATTTATTTTTGTAATTATCATTTGAGCGTATAATCTAATGTATCTTTTTACATGAAGGTCTTGTAAATCATGCAATAACCCGTGACGGTGTCGAGCAAAACATTTTCTGTATTTGTTACCAGGGAAGCTGCATGAAAGGGCTCCTGTGGATTTTATTGCAGGAAACTGCTTTGTAGACAACCAGCCAGTGAAAATTTACACACTGACAGGACGTTGCTAGACATACCATTGCCGAGTTCCGCTGTTGACCCATGATTCTCTCTAATCTAATCTGGGCCAGTGGCTTTAATGAATTCACTGGACTGAAATCCATATGCATTTTTATAAGCTTTGTACAAATGTGTCTCCATCATCTATATTCTTTGGCCTCTAATATGATACAGAAAATTTGATTTACCAATGTTCAAGGCTCAAATTATCCATGTCCATGTGCTTTTAATCAGTACGGGGATTTTTTTTTTTTTTTTTTTTGAAGTGCGAGGTTTATGCAAGTTGTTAATTGGTGTTGGCATATTACAAGACAGTTACACAATGCAGGATATTCTCCATGTAGAACAGAAAGAGACAGGATGCATCAAACTAACTGCCTAAATTCAGACACCACTACAAGAATGCTTTCAAAGAATATTCTGATGTAGCTACCATTATTTTGTGATTTATATAATCAGTTGCGTGCATGATGTACGCAATGCAATGCAAGCCCTAATAGACTAGTTTATATTAATTAAAAAAAAAGTTTAGATATCAAACTTAACCTATAATATAAAAGTTTTCTTCTGGTGAGACAGTTTATTTTGGAGTTTAAATCACCAGTGGTTTAACTGGGGCTGGCGAGGAAGTTTTAACTGGTGACAGACACCAGATTTGATGTGAAATCTCCAGTGGTGAATGATAGCTCAGATCCATGGCCCATTTACAGAAGTTTGTATCTTAGATAAAATTAAAAAAAAAAAAAGTCAGAATAGTAATGACCGGAAATACTCCAGATGCATTATTGGAGGGCGTTAAAGGAGTCTAAATTTAATGTGGTACACTGTGACCTGAGTACTGGTGCCGCTTGGCTCCGTGCTGCTCTGTGCCGCTCTGATACGAAATGGGCCCCTTAGAAGAGGCCTAGAGGGGTCTAAAGGATCACTCTCAGGAATTCTTATGTCACATCTAGGGCCAAGCCTTTCATATCTCCAACAGTGCGGAGGGTGTAAAGCTCTCGAGCAGGTAGGTAAGCCCCTCAGTCAGGAACTTTGACCCGCAGTATCTTTCAAACCATCACTCCCATGCCTTTGAACAAAATCATAGTGGACACATATATTTTGCTCGATGTCAAGCGTGTCAAGTCATGTGCACTTTAAGCCGTTGAGTGTCACACAGAGGAAAATATACGTACATTTTTACCATAGAGGCTTTTACCTCCTCATGCAGGCTGCAGAGCACTGACATGTGTTGAACACTTGAGAGAAAAGTCAGGAGGGTCTCCCGTTCACTGAGGCTCTCCCAGACGTTATGTGTGCCTGTGTGTGCTTTAAAACAGGAAGAGGTAACGTTGTAAAATCCCAAGTATGTTATTCAAACAGCACACCTCAAGAGCCTCTTAAACGTTATTTATCTTGCTTTCTGTTGGCTAAATGGCCCTCATGGCAGCCCTTTTTTAAGGACTAATACTGATCGGTGGACTACGACATCAGACATGAGATGAAAATGGTAATATCTGTTGCATATTGTTGCCCGGCCGCTGTGTACAGCTGAAGTATAGTAGTAAGATAGAAGTCTTTAGTTAGAGTAATAATAATGTAAGTCGACATTAGACTAGAAAAGGTGGTCTCGGGGATTGCAGAAACTTTATTTCTCTTTCTAACAGATCAGTCTGAGGATTGTGTGCTTCTACTTTTTGTGAGTGCCTGAATCACTGAGTTATTGTTTCCAATTTGCACAAATCATTTTAAAATGTCTCCATATTACAATGAAAAACAGAGTTCAGAGGAGCAGAACATTTTTGTTGTGCAGATACTTTGATTTTCCTTCGGTTCTATCGCATAGAAATAAAGGTAAATAATATTGAGTATGGCAAAGCACGCGTGCTGCATCCTCCGCCGTCATTTTCACACCATCGGTAGTGCTAGAGTATTACTTAACAAAGTTTATTTGTCACCTGAAATAAACAAAAAACTTTTGGAGACATGGGAGATAAAACAACTTGAAAATCAGTGTCATTTCTGTTGGCTTGATTATTTATATTGGAATAACAAGCGCGACTTAATCTCATAAATAAAAAAGGGAGAGATACAGATCCGTCCCCTCCAGGTACTGCCGCCACTTAATCGAATTAGCTCCACTCTCAGGCTTGACGGGCTCTTCAAACACCCCTGGTGACTTCTGAGTGCCGATTACAATCAGCTACTATTTTCAGCCTTTGATTAAAATCTGGTGAGATTGGACAGAATTTTTTTGAGCGCAGAACCAACTAATTATTAACATCGCAGCCCATCTCTCTTTTTTTGCCAGTTACAGAGGGCCAATGGGCTGGAGTAGTTAAACAATACCCATAAGTATTAATCATGTTGAATCACTCTGTGTGAAACTATTAGCTTGTTCCTACTGAAACATCTCACTGTGTTGTCCAAACACAATTTTTTTTTTTTTTACTGACCTTTGTGTCGTTATAAAAAAAAAAAAAAATCTCAGTGTAGAATTCTTTTTTGAATATTTGTGAAATCAAAGACACCATTTGTATTTGTTTCATAGCTTAACATTTAGTCTGTTTCTGATGAATCCTAACACTATAATCTTTGTCAAATAATCTAGCTGTTCATACAGATTTCCTCATCTGGCAGACAACAATAATGAACACAACTCTTTACTCGTGAAATAATAGAAGATGATCACAATTGTTCATGCCTCACACAGTATGTCACAGATTCATTGTAATGTTCCTGTCAAAGACAATTCAGTCCTTTTGTTACTTTCAAAAGCAGCTTTTGAATATGAATAAGTCACTAATGAATATTTGGCTCTTGCTTGTGTCTGTGGATTGATTGCTTTAGGAGGCGTACTAAGACAGAGTGTGGCGCGATGGGGCTCAATCAATGCCGCAATGCTGCTGCGCTGCTCTCTGACAGTGATTGAAAGACAGAGTCACTCTTCACCATGTATGATACACGAATCCTGCTCTCACTCACTGACAAATATCATCTGTCTGATCAATCAATATTTGCAGCTTTATTTTACTAATGCAGTACTTAAGACGCAATAATTAACGCCATGCTGGGTTGTTAAAAGCCTATTTTTATGTGACAGACAGAAATAGACATACAGAAATAGGAAGATGAAGGCGTTTGGTTGATGTTGATAGTGGCATATCTTGCAGACGCTCCTCATACACTTTACCATGAACTTATCAAGAACTTGAGATTTTCTAATCTGCATAACAAATGCATAATGAATCTTGCTGCTTTCAAGTTATATTAATGTACAAAATTGGAGTTCTTTTTTTCTTCATAACTGTTTTTTTTTCTTTTGTTGAATGTTTTGAGCCATCACGAACGGTTGTTTTGTTCTTCTTGTAAAACCTAATGGACTCATCTCAAGTTCATATTTTTTGGTATTGTTTTTAATTATGGAATTATGAACCAACAGTACTTATAAAGAAGTAAAGGTTAAGCACAGTGCTTTGAGAAAGTGGCAGGTGGATAAAAGTTCAAATTCAACACAATTTGAAGTCTTCTGAAAATATCTAGTATTTACTGCGAGTACAAAACCTTTTTTTTGTACTCAGTCATTTTATTCTCTCTCCATAAAGTGTCAAGTTTGTAATTATATAGTTTGAAACAGTAGTTTAACTGAGGGAATATTCATTCAATGTCATCTTGTGTTTAGTGTGGCTTGTGATGCTCATTAATTTCTGCTTGCTCCACTTGCGGTGTTTGGGCTCCCTTTGCTGGCTCAGTGCCACAGTGTCTTCTGAAAGAGCCACTTCATCTCTGTCAGGGGCAGGTGGAAATTTGCTGCACACTTCTAATTGGACAAAGTGCCTTTCAAACTCTCAACCATCATACACAGATCAGATTATCATACAGACCAGGTGTCAACAGAGGTTTTTCACCTCCCTCTGCCCCTCCTGCTCTTTTCTACATCTTTTGGTCGACTTTCAGATTTTCCCTGTGCTCTCGCCTTTTTTTTTTTTTTTTTTTTTTTTTTAAACTCCCTGCCGCCTAGTGGCCCAAGGCACAAAAGGCTATAAAGCCATGTTTTACAAATTAATTACAGGAAAGTGCACTTGTTATTTTGACTTTGGTACTTTGATTGTATACTGTAGAGCAACACTCTAAAACAGTAGGGAATTAAAATAATTTTCCCTGCTTAAAATCCTCAAGCAGATCCTTTCTAAGTTTCAAGCTCTTAATTGCAAAAGCTTGGACATCTTTAGTCTGAAGTACAGAAACATTTGCAACATCCAGAAGGAAAATCTGAGGCTGCAGGCTAGCTCATAGGGGACTTTAAGGTCTGCAGTATAGCTCTGGGCCAGACCTCACTGTGCTTGTAAAAGTGATCAGAGAAACCTTCAGATCAATTCTCCACCTAACAGGTAAGAGCCCTAATTGAGTGATGTTATTTTTGTATGTTTGAAACATTTAAAAGCATAACTGCTGAATTTTGAATCAGCCAGGGAAGATAAAAGACTTTTCCATACAAATCATTACAGATTGATTCAACTCAAATGCTGAAAAATGAGTTCATGTTTTAGATAACAGCATTCTTTTCTCGATAGCTTACCGTGAAGAAAACTTGTATAGGTAAGGCTTTTGTCATAATGTTCCAGGGCAAATAGAAATGTAAAACTTCATGTACAGTAAATGTTTACATAGTTTGAGTCACTGGCCTTCAAGGGTGCAGTAGATCTTTGTGTATTTTCTGTTATGAAAGTGGGAACATGTGAATGGAATATAAGGTCTGACATAAACTGAACCTTGAAAAGCAACCAAGGTAATGATTGAGAGGGGATTTAAGTGTTTAGAATCGGTTCAGTACAAACTGAAAAATAAGAACATTTTCAAACCTGCATTGTTTAGTACGGTTTTCCCACATGGTATGATTTGTTTGGGATGATCTGAATGGCTTTAAATAATTTAAATGGCTTTGCATATTGGGATACGGATGAGTGAAATCAATATCTGCTAGAAGCTAGCAGTCAAGGTCTGGGGCGACTGTTGCTCAGGAGGTAGAGTGGGTTGTCCACTAACCGCAGGGCCGGTGGTTCGATCCCCGGCTCTTATGCGTCAAAGTGTCTTTGAGCAAGACACTGAACCCTAAGTTGCTCCTGATGGTCAGGCCAGCGCCTTTCGGTGTGTGAGTGTGAATGGGTGACTGAGAGGCAAAAATTGTAAAGTGCTTTGTCTTTAAGGTAGAAAAACGCTATATAAATGCAGCCCATTTATCATTTACCTTCTTGATATTTGGGCAGATAGGACCTTCTTAAGGACCTTTCTTGCTTCCACCTCAGTCACATCTGACCAACGAGCAGAGTGAGCACTTATACGTGGCACTTTCAGTGATGCATTTTTGTTTGCTTGAATTTTTTTTTCTGTGTGAAAAGAAACCACACCGAGGGGAAAACTTTACACACTCGTTCACTGATATGGACCAGAGCAGACCAGAGTGTTTGAAAACAGCATATGTGTTGTATCTTTGTTGTGAGCCAGTATTTGAGTTGGTAATTGTGAGTTGTATTCAGTATCAAAGCCTGAAATGACATCTAAAAGGATGAACATTCAACTTGGACATGATTTTTTTGTTGAACAAAGCTTATTGGTTACTTTAATGAGGATGACATTTGTACTGTGCATTCTGTGTTGTTGCATAAAAAAGTGTTATTTAGCCTACTGTATAACACCTTTGCACCTGGATTGTTGCTGCTATGGCTGTACTGACTAATGGAGCACTGATATGAAAGCAAAACTTGAGGGATTCTTTAAAGAATTAAGAGGAAGAACAGCAGCATCTCATTTTATCACAGCATCCTTTGAAAGTTTCGAGGCTGAACCAGCTGCAGTGATAAATACATTATCGCTACTCCATCCACACATCAGGAAAACACAGGAAAATTTTGGCATACTAGATTGCTTATCTTGTCTGCATGTCGTCAGCGCAGATGTATTACCCTGAGCTGATTTGATTCTGGGCAAAGGAAAGTGGACAGGAGAGATTGATGGTGGTGTCCCCAGTCAGACAGATAACACCTGATTCTGCCTGCAGGGGTTTGGTCTAGCACACTCCTCCCTTGCACCTCAGATGCGTCGAAGGCTGTGCTGAGGAGGTGAACCGTTCCTTCACTCAATGCAAATTCAGGGCCACATTCAGAGATGATCCCAAGACGATTGAGCCAATGTGGCCCCGAGCACTCTGCACCACATGATCCATGCATCAGCCACACCTGGGAGAAACCCACACAGGCATGGGGGTCATTTGTTTAACACAGGTGCATCATGTATCTCAGTGCACTCAAACAAGCACACACACACACACACACACACACACACACAACCACATGCTTGAATGTGCGCTCCGAGACGCACACATGCCCCAATGCACTTGCAGATACACAAGTGTTAATGAAATGTTGTCTGCGTATGTGGTTATGTATTGGAAAAATGTCTACACTACAGCACCTTTTGTTATGACCTGTTGTTTCTGTCACATGTTATTTTTTTCAATTTCTTAAGTCTCGATAAATTTCCACCAAAGAATATATGTAACACAGAAGTACGGGGACTTGAAGAAACGCTGTTCAAAGGAGTACTGTGAAGTATTTAAAGATGGTTTCTCTGCGTGGAAGCAGCAAACATGGGAGGATGCACAGCTGCATCCAAATATGTTGATTCATTACTAATATACTGCATCAGTATTTGATATCAGCAGTATTTCATAATTAGCATGTCATCCTGTGTGATTCATGTTTTGAATAAGCTTAAAATTTCAAACACATGTTCCCAATATTTCTTTCTCCCAAATAGTTAATCTATTAGCCAATGGAAAGAAAATTGCAACATCAATTTGATAATCTATTGTTTCAGTGATTTATTTAGCAAAAATAGTTGTTCCAGCTCCTATGAATTCATCTTCGGGAAATTATTTTTCATTATTTTTTGACATTTTAAAGACTGAGCGATCAATTAAATTAATAAAAAGACTATTGAGTTTCAGAAATGGAAATAATCATTTCTTGCAGTCTTAGTATCATTTGAAACATAGAATAAATCGGCATTGTGCTTCACTGTACTCTGCTCTGCATGGATACAGATGGCTTTTTAAAAAAATACTCTGCTCTTTGCACTTAAAAAAGATCTTTTGATGCTGTTACATCATTTGTTATAATTTGCCATCTATCAGTAACATCTGAGTGTCTTATGATCCCCGTGAATCAAAGTATGCTGCTGCATCCTCAAACAGACATACAGTGAAGCAAAACCAATTTTCTTTTTTTATTCAATAACAAGGTGTGCAGCACTGGTTCTCAGTGTGCGAAGCAGATGGTGAAAGGCTAGTGTATAATAGATCTCAATATTAACTGTAGCACATGCTGGGAGTGTTGGTGGATGGCACACAGCAGAGTAAAAGAGAAGCAATGACCTTCTGTCCCATCATTTACCCCCTCGTGCCCCCCATACTGCTCTCAAATTACTTTGTTTTAACCAATTAAAGCAGCCGGCTGAGCATCAAGCAGGCTGCCATTTTTTTCGCTCACCTGGACCCATGTGACATTATCGCTCTGTCATCGGGAGAGATGGCCATAAGTGGGAATCTCCGGCATGGCACCGTGCCACCTTAGACCCCACTGTGTGTTCACTGAGATTAATGCAATGACTCTCTCTCCAACTTGCAAGAATCTCAGTCAGCTCTCTCATACGTACCTGGCGATAGCGCTGCACACAGCTCCTCACTGTGTGAACCGATGAGCAAATGATTGCAGTGGTTATACCACGCTCCAAAGCAGACTATAAATTTCCAGCTATTTCCTGAATTACTCTCTGGTACAAAAAAAATGATCAGTTTCTAAATGTGCATGGAATCTATTGTCCTTAAGTTGCCTTGTCGCTGATCAAGATACCATATGCTGAGAAATGGTTCTCGATCCAAATCCTTTAATGGCTCAATAATAGAAAGAAAGAAGGCAGACACAACAATACCATGGCACGGGATGAGTGAAGGACCGGAGTGTGTGGTGTTTAACAGCCATACGAGCACAGATTATGTGCTTGAAGGGGCTGAATTGAGTGCCAGCAGTGACAGTTGGGCTGGGAATTGAGCGTGCCTGGGACGTGCGGCTTGACTCCGCTCGGAAACACCACTGGGTCCAGGGCTCATCTCTGTAGTCCTCCGCCTCCCTCCTCCCGTAGAGGCATTGTGGCCTGACGTTTGCTCCGCTTTATCGGGGGAATGGATGGGCCCCTGCTCCCGCTTGATGAGCACTCACTAATGGCTGCGTCTTTGAAAGCTGACGGGCCCGTTTGAGGAGGAGTGTCTTTTTACTTCCCTCCAGCTTGCCTTGGCCGGGCATTTGTCAGGCTGCCTGGCTTTGCTGTCCTGCCCGCATGATTATGCGCCAAGGGGCTGAAACGTCTGTCATTTGTTTTACTTTCAAATGAAAGTTGACGATTTACCAATAAAAAGTAAAAATAGTCTTTTGATGATGTCTGGAGACATACAGAGAAAGTGTTGCAATACCAATATTTTCAGCACTTTGTCAGGCTAGAAATAACAAAAGAGATTTGTCTTTATGCTTTTTATATTGCATCTCCTCTGATAAAAAGCGGTGTGTCATAGTTATGTGTAAAGTGAAAAAGTGTGATAGATATTTAAATACGGTTGAGGACACAGCATTGCATTAATGTCGACAAGCTCTTCGCCGTCTGATTGCGTATCACTCCATGTAATGGCTTGCCAAAATGCACTGTGATGTCATGAAAGAAAGCAGAAACACTGGCATCCCCGTTTGTTCCTGTTTTATTTAAGTAGAGGTATTTTTACTGTTCAGCTGCACTAGAAGGACTTCAGCAGCAGCAGCAGCAGCAGCAGCAGTCTTGAGGAGATGTATTCTTAACACAACTTAGAACCGGGAGGTCTGTAATAACAAAATAAGCAGCTGTGTTTGAAATCGGTCCTCTTGACAGTTTGCATACTTTTTACAGGCTGTTAATCGTCTACAGTTCAGAAATGTACACAAACCAAGAAAGATGACAAGCACATGTATAATAAGAAGAGCGGGAACTAACGGTAGTCTTAACAGTGAAGAGTAGTCTGGTATTTTTATAAAGACATCTGCACTTTAGATGATGGCTGGATAATATGTCTTAAATTATGTCTTTGAATCATTAGCTGATGGTTCAGTAAAGCTGCCAGTTATCTGGTTACTTATCTTACTGGTACCCTTGACCACTGCCACGTCTTTTCACCCCAGAGGGAGCCGTTGTTCCTGTTGCCATCCTCTTCATACCAGTCTCCAGCTTCTGGAGACTCCATTAGGAAGTTGGAGTTGTCCTTGGAAATCTCCTCTCTATAACTTCTTCTGTCTTCACTCTCTCTATCCCTCTCCCTCTCCCTCTCCCACTCCTTTTCACGTGCACTCTTTTTTTTTTTTCTCCCCCACTTGAAACTAGGGCGGAGGTCAGAATGGTGAATTTGATATAAGAGCTGATGTGCTTCCACGGAGCACCTTGTCAACTCAAAACAATAGGTTTGCAGGAGCTGTTATGCCGAATAAAGAATGTTCGCATATTCCCAGAGAAATGTCCTCTCGCTAGACATTCCCAAAAGAGATGAGAGCGTTTGTCTGCATACATTTTTACCGGTCCTGGCCCTGTAGGAAATGGAGGTTGAAGCAAAATGAATTCATTTAACATGTGAGCAAGTAAGTTATTTCACCTGGGAGATTGAAAAAGTTATCCTATATGCATGTTAGAAGTGGAACCCTTATCCCTGTGATACTTGATTTAGTCATTAAATGGTCTGCACTGGTCCATCTTATTCAGCTTTGTCTTGTAAATTGAAGCCCTTGTTCTAACCCATCATATAATGTTGCTGCTCTGTTAGGCTGCACATAATGTCTGTGAAGAAGTAACAGATGTTTGCAGTTGCATAACGACAAGAAAAAAGCAGCCGGCTGTGGTTTTGTACAGCAATATGATCAGATAGTTTTAATTTGATCTGATCTCCTTGTCTTAGTGGTATATCTAAGCTCCCTCTTACAAAGCGGTCATCCAACAGGTCAACCAGTCAGGTTCAAACATGCTGCACTCATAGAAATGTAAGCAGTTGAGTGTGTTTTCTTGTTGATAATGAAACAGCCCAACCAATGAGGTCATAACAATAAGTACATTTCTGAACATGATCTTCAGGTATCCTATAAAATAATTTTTAAAAAAAGACAGTGATTAGGATGAAGTGTGAGTTGAAAATGAGTAGATGGATGGATGGATATTAATATAACTGTTATATTCATTTCCATTGTCAGAGATCTCTCACCAACTCGTCACAGGCAGTTTCATCTCAAATTAAATTCATTTGGATATGACATTTTAATTGGAACACTATTCCCATTAATTGGACAAATTAGAGAAAAGTCTGCTGGGGGAAAGGTAATCTCTGGGAGAGATGATTTGGAATTCACAATTTAGAATTAAAAATCAGCTGCTCTGCTTTGTTTGTGTGGCAGGCAGTTTGCGGCAGTGCACGCAGGCAGCGCCAGCGCTGGGGGTCTCAGCGGCACTCAGAGCTCACATTGTCTTCATTAAAAGCGATTAAGGAATAGGTCAATTTAGTCTGCTTGGCTGGTTGGAGCTGTGCATTTCCTCCTATGAAATGTCTTTGTCTTCATCTGCCCAGGCTCTGTGGGCTTGGGTAGCCACTCGAGCAGCAAATATGATCAGTCACTATTTTCTGCATGTTTACATGTCTGATTGAACGTCTTAGTGAGTCATGGCAGCATCCTTTTAAATACTGTCATTTTGTTTTTATTTGCGTTGGAACATGTGTGCATACACATGTGTTTGGGTTTTCACGCTCCTCTGCTCTGTTTCAGCCAGTGTGCTGTCTGGGTGCTGATGAGTTGCTGTCTGATTAGCAATGAGTGCTGTTCACCCTGCAGCTTGAACCGCTGTGAGCAATTAATTACGCTAATAAAAATCACCTTAAAATTTGTGTGGTTGATTTCATAAACATATGTGGATACAGAAATGTTTCCCAAACCAAACGAGATGTTTTTATATTCTAGGCAGAATGGATGCTGTTATTGTGTGGGGCTAAATTTAAAGTTTTTAGTACCATTGTTCATGAATGCATTCAGGAACAGCTTAAACAGCACACAGCACAGGTGTTGCGTGCTGTTTAAGATAAGGCAGGTGATATTTCAGTGCTGTGGAATGGCTGTCCAGAGAGACAATTGACACTCACTAAATGCAAAATGTGTTGCAAATTTCTAATTTCAGGGTGGCCACCTGTCAGTTTAGGTAGACTGGTAATTCGGCCAGGAGAGAAAACCTGGTGCCAGGAGGATCCAGGTGTAGATAAATGTTGCACATATGTCATCAGATTATAAAGGAAATTGTCTATTCATCCTGCACGTGTGTGGACAAAACACATAATTCTAACAAAGGATTGCAACATTTTTCTCTCATTTTATGTTCATTGTTCTACAGTATCAGAGATATGCACATTATGAACTGCATATACAGAAAAAAGAGACATCGGTCTTGCTGTGTGGCTAATATTTGTGCAGTATTACAACTTTGCAAAAGGAGCCTTTTGAAATATCAGCTCATTGTGTTCCACCGTATTCAGATCATGTGGTTTCTCAGCTACCACATTGTTGTGTGTCAACAAACACCGTGAGTACCTGTGACCATGGACCGTGTGAACCTGGAAAATGAATCACAGCACGGTTTTGAAACGAACAATTGTTTTCGTGCTTTCAAATTGATATAATGTTCAAGTTCATCATTTCTGATGAACCTTCTTGCTCTCAGTTGATATATTGTAGAGAAAACCTTGGGCAATCTTCTTAAATTGAAACCTTACTCTGCTTCTGATATGAATAAGGTTAGAAATAAAGAAAAATAATACCTTTGCACTTACTATACCGATCATGCAAAGTGGTCGAGAACCCCACTTGGAGCTCTCTATAGTAGAACGTAGAGGGGAAGCAGAGGATATGGTGTAAGGAGGAAAGAGAGAGAGAGAGCAGACAGAGGGGGCTCCTAGATAGCAGGGCCAGGGGGAAAAAGTTCCCCCATGCTTGTCAGAGTTTGAGCAAGTTCAGAATTGATGGAGCCCACAGGCAGCACTGCTAATTTTAGTTGAAATCACCTAAGTGGTTTGGCTAATTTATCCAGGCTCCTCGGCCTCAGCCCCTGGTTTCTGGCTCTCCCCTGCCTCCCCCCTCCCTCCCAGATATATCCACAAAGCGTGAAGGTACCAGGAGGTGACAGTGGGAACAGAAGGGTATTTTGTGCCCAGCTGAGCTGCGCGTGCACTGAGTAGTTTCAACCTATGGCATACATTTGGATATTGTTTGACCCTTAACCGCAGCCCAGGTTCAACCATCTATTCCATAAAATGAAGTATACCCGTCTGTATTTAATGGAAAAAGCGAAATTACATTTGAATTTTAAAACTATGAGATGGAAAATAGATAAAATCACTGATATACTATCTCCTAATTATGTTTTATATTTCACATTTCCAAAATTGCTTGATAGTTGTTGAGATATGAGCATTTACATTTCAGGAGATGACAATCATTTTAACTCTTTGGAGAGGATATGGATATGTAATGATGGTCTGCCAGCTTGCAGCTTCACAAACTTTTAATTGTAGTGAAGGAACGTGCAGCATAGATCAGATGAGTATTTTGTATTTTGATAGTATTTTTTAGCAATTAAAATGCTTTAATATCCTCACAGAGTCCTGTAGGCTAGAATTCAAATGACACTTCATGGCTTAGTCAGGGATCCAAGATGGGACTGTGACTGTTCAGGTTATTTTACGTGATTTTGTAGACACTCACAGGATGAAACCAGAGCAGGTTGTCTAAACTTGTGTAATATCAGGGTGACTGAAGTATATCAAAACTGTCAGACGTTGTGAGCTTTGTGACTGTGAATGTGAAATAGCATGGATATGCATGCCAAGATGTCACTTATGTTTATCTGATGTCTGACTCAACAGTTTACATACTGTAGTAATTTGTGCCATACTTAACTTTTGCGGCTCAAGATGCTATTTATTAGAATATGAATTTACTCAAAGAATTTATTTATCTGATTACTGCAAATGTGTTTTGTATTTTTAAGTTTAATTAGTGAGAACAAATGATAACTTGTTTGTGAGTTTGTTAGACAAGAAGCTTTTGGGTTTAAGGAAATCAAGTCTTGCAACTATGTGATCACACCTCATGTAACTTTACACTAACAATGAAACTACCTTTCCTCATACAGTGGATGTTCAATGCAGTCCAAGTATCTGAATGACAAACCTTATCTATTCTGATTCAATTTGATATGTTAAAAAAATCATATGACAATCATTTTTAGATGTTTAAAAGCAGATTGTGGTAGCAGCATGAAAGAAAGAGTGAACTGCACATCAGGCCTGTGCAGGAATCCATTTATGAATCAATCATTTTGAAAGAAAAGTGCAGCCAAAACTGGGAAGGCGAGGGGATGTGGCAGCTTTGGTGTAAAGTTATCTTTGATGAAAACACTCAAATTAATTTAATAAAAAACTCACAGAGACATTATGAAAAGCCCTCCTGTTTTCTCAATATTTAATTTGCGGTCAAATTAAACATTAATTGATTTCTGTTCTTTGTAAGGAACAGGTTAACCTCAAGTTCATATTCATCACAAGGCAGCACAAAAGGACTGGGCACTGGGCTGTCTTGCAAATTTTTTTTTTTCTGTACAGGAGCATGAAAAAATATGGCATGCATGATTAGTTTGATTTATGTGTGGTGATATGCATTTCATTAACTGGAACTGAGTAGTAACAGATTATGACAAAAGACAGATAAACGAATGAAGATAATGTTTCATTGTTATGAAACAATACGCTATGTCCACAGTAAAGATAAAACAAATGTATAATTTATTTTTTCAGAGAAATATCTGAATATATACAGTTTGTGTTTCCACACAGAACGTGGTTTCTTGAAAAAATAATATTTCCAGAGCAGTGAGCAAGAGGAGATGTTTGCAGTCTTGTGTGCGAGCCAGCAGGTTTTGGCAGATGAATGTAGGGTTTTACGTGCCAAGCACCTGGTCAAACTGCAAACAATGAGGGGCTTATAGATTCTCTTTATCCAACAACGACTGAGATGATACCTAGAACGTTGCTCTTATGGGCCCGTTTAAGAAACGCAGATGCACGATAATGTTCAGCACTTCTGGATGCTGTGGGAGTCCTTCCCAGTTTCATATACTGTATGTAGTTACAACTCTACAAGCTATACGACATTAAGATGTGAATGTCTCTTCATCTTACAACTACAGTAAACACAAGGAACAATTTATTAGTTATAGCAGGGCGATAAATCAGATTTGTCAAGTACAAACACATGTGCAGCATCAACCTGTTCATGTGCAAAAAAGTGAACGAGGATTACAAAAATATGATCTACTTAATGAGCTGATGGAATAGTGATATTGCAGAGGCAGCTTAGAAAAATATCTGCAGAAGCAAGTTTCAGTGTGGAGGGTCTTGCTTGAGTCTTTAGCAGTGATCTAATAATGAGTTCCACAGATGGGTTTGTTGGCTGAAGCTCTGCTGAGTCCACCGTGTATGTGGTAGAGAGTGTCAAAGTGTCTCCTGTGCAGGATCATCTCCAGGTTTGGGGAATGGATGGTGTCTGCCAGACATGCTGGCAGTCAGTGGGCTTTCTCTCCTCCACTACCTGTGCTGGATCTCAGCCAGGGTTAATTATAGGGGAGCTCCAGAGTCTTGTGTCACTAAGGATGGTAGACAGAATATTGTCATACTGCCATGTCCTATACAGAAAAGACAAGAGTAAAAGCACACCTGCTCAGCCGGAGTTCCAGCAGTGTTTCTCTCTTCCACAGTTATTTCACTCCAAGTCTGAGATGAACAATTGCAAAGTACCAAATGGCTGGTAAAATGTGTGTTTGATGGGTCAGTCAGTAATAATATCCCAATACAATGATTGTAACTTTTTGAGATGATAACATTTTGATGGATTACGTACAGTATTTACAGTATTGACTTGTTCACAGACTGTTCCCAGCTGCCATTGCATACCCTTCTTTTATGTTGTGAAATTAAGCTGTGGGTCAAACAAACTGCTGGTTGGCTTCTTGTTTCTCAATTTTAATCCAAAGAACTACGGAATTACACTAACTTTGCCCTCTATAAACTTTTAAAATGTATCTATTTATATTTTTTTATCATTTTTTCCAAGGAAAAATAGTCCTGGCAGGTACTTTTGGATGCTGATGTCTGTTAGTTCTGCCAACTCTTTGGTCCAGAGAAATATGTTATGTCTTTACAACTGCTGGTAGGATTGCAATTAAATTAAGTCTCCGAAGAATGGTTCCTAATGATTTTGGTGATCCCTTGACCTTTCATGCTGTCGTAATGTCAGAATTTCTCCTTGACCAACACTTTGATCTTTGATATCTTGAAAAGGCATGGGCAGATTCCCAGTACCAGGCTGAACTAGAGAAAGATCCTTTGGAACTGACCACCAACATCAGCTCAAACATAATAACTAATGGCAAAAAAGGCTTAAATTTGTCGTAACCAATGGATGATTCCAGACCTTTCCTTTAGTGGCACATTCTACTACACTGTGTTAACCCCTTGACCTTTACTTTACCACCACCCTCTGGCCAAAATTTCTACTTTTACATACAATACCATCTCTCAAAATCTAAAGGGCAGATTACTATGCACATTGCTGAAAACTGTCATACTCCCAGAAGATCTCCATCCATTTGGTCATTGTATGACCTTTTCTTTGGTGCCACTCTTATGCCAAATTAGCAACACAAAGTAACTCATGGCCAAATTAGTCTGAATTCTGCCGTGGATATTTAAGGTCTCCAGAAGATTAACCTTCATTGATTTGGGTGACTCTGTGCCATTCCTTTTGTTACATGCTCAACAGAAAAATTTGCAGTTGAACATAAGATATTTCATAATGTATTTAGCTGATTCCCATGATTATTGCTGTGCATATTCATACTTTCCACAGAAAAAACCCATATGAACCTTGTGACTCAATGACCTATTTTGTAGTGCCATTCTGAGGTCAAACTTTACATTTTCAGCCCCCCTGGCTAAGAACATCTGTATATTTGTCACTAACACTTTTATATTGTGGAGTGTAAAGAACATAGCAGCTCCTTAGGGCTACAGTGGGGCTTCTTGTGTAGTTTATCAGAACTTGCTAGAGGAGTCAAAAAGGTCATTTCAGCTTCTATTTACTGTAATGTTTCCTGCTAAACCAACATTTTCAGCTCCCCAAGCAGATCCAGTATCGTAGCATAAATTGGTTTGCGAGTGAGACAAATTTGTCAGCTGAGAATTTTCAAGGTCTTTTGCAAAGTTTCCCAAAGTGAAAGGTGAAGCCCGTAAAATCTAAAAGCAAGTTGTGCATCTATCAACTCTGATCTGGCTTTTCTCTAAAGTAAAAGTGTGTTACTTCCCTTTTTTTTACTTAGACAAGTGTCTAGTCATGGCAAGCTGGTGCACACTGGCCTAGAAAAAAAGAACAGCTTGTGTTGCTGAAGTTTCCTCCCCTGTCTAGTTATTTTTAAAATGCCCCATTTCCGCCATTGTTGTGGCATTGTTTTGACCTTACGCGGAACAATTTTCCCCAAGTCAAATTAGCTTTCACCATTGAAAGAAATGTTGTAATATAATGGTTTGACGGTTCTGCTGTGTGAAATATAAAGAAATGGAAGGCCATGCCACTGGGGTTAATAATATTCCTCCTCTTCAACAAGTACCTTGGGATCCTAAGTGTCCTTGAAAGCAAACGGCATCTCACTTATGCTGGGCATCTTGCAGCACTCATGGGTAATAGCAGTCTACTTTCCCAACTCCGTGTACATGTATCGGGCTGATTCACATTCTTCCTCCTCTGGTAGCGTTAACGAGGGTTGGTGGTAAAAAGAATGCTAAATGTTTCTCCTGCTGTAATATTTTCAGGCTTACTAGAATAATAACCAGTGAGGATAATTGGTAAAAATCCTTTTCTTGATATTACTTATTATATAATCTTCTTTGTACATGAGAAAAAGCATCTACTGCAAGAGATCAATAGCAGCTCATCAGTCTTTCGAATGCACCAGCGTGAGAACTAAAGGCAGCCTTCATGCAAGTCAATGAGCACCTGGAGTGCTTTTCCCAGAGGCCGCTAAGTGTGCATAGCAAGGGACTACCAGGCAACTGCAGCAAGGTCTCACAACCTGCTTTGATAGGACAGAGTTGGGGAGGCTTTGTGCGGAGATGCTGGGCCCGCCGAGGTTTACACCACCTGTTTGTTTCCCTTCTCCACAGCAGCACAGATCTTACATGCCTTTCTGAGCCCAGCCTGTCGGGAATTGGGGTGTTAGATACAACAAAAAAGGTGACTGAGGAGTGCTGAGTTTGGGATTATGATTTATTAATCTGCACTCCTTTAAATTCCAAACTAACGGTGTAGGGCTGTGATGCACACTCTGGGGAGTAATCTTAAAACACAGAACAATTCAGATTCACCAAAGTCCTGTCTTCTTTAACTGCTGGAGAATAGACAATATACTAGCACAGTGCAGCCAAGGGACACGAGGAACAAAAGCTCCAAATCCAAAAGTTCAAGAAGTAGAGGCCATGGACAAAAATATGCAAAGTTTATCTTTGCTACAGGACTATATTTTAGTAGCCAAGCAACAAGGTGGGCAGCTGCTCAATACAACCAAATAGCTACTTGTCTTAAAGGGTTTAATTAAGTAAAGTTCAGCCACTTACAGTAAATATAAATACACTGTTGTTGTTTTTTCGGCCATTACTGTTGAATACCAAATGAAGGTTTCTTGTTCACTCACTGATTTCTGCTTTAAGAGGTGCATTAATTTAGAAGTTTGGTATGATTACAGTTAATTTGGTCCCACCTGTGAGACTACAAACACAAAAAAAGTCAGTCAGTCAACGGTAGAAAAGTACACCTGAGGCCACTTCTATACAGTAGTGGCTTCAGGTGTACTTTTCTACCGTAGAAAGATTCATCAAGCATGAGAGAAAAATTTTTTTATGCCAGACATTTCTTTGGCAATCTTTCACTACTTGACTTGGCTGTGAGCTTGTGTGTACCAGCCCAGCCAACAAGGTAGTTAAATAAGCAACAATGTTGAAGCATACACATGTCAGAAGGTGTCGGATTATGATTACAACTTTTGTCCTATTACATAGTCTCAGGTTAGTCTTTGGATAAAATATGTAAATGTGATGGAGATATAAAGTTTTCAGTCATATTTTCAAACCATTTCTTGATAA
Source organism: Thunnus maccoyii (assembly GCF_910596095.1). Taxonomy (NCBI): domain Eukaryota; kingdom Metazoa; phylum Chordata; class Actinopteri; order Scombriformes; family Scombridae; genus Thunnus; species Thunnus maccoyii. The sequence continues at coordinate 16,831,444 of NC_056537.1, read as the reverse complement.
GTCAAAAGTTGCAATGTGAATTTAATAAATACTGATGCCGTTTACCAAATATTTTGTCCTCGCAGTCCATCATCCTCTGCAGCACATTCTGTGTAGTGTAAAATTTCACTATCTCCGCAGAGCTGTCAGCTGCATGCCAGATCTCACTCTAGCTGCATATGAAGTCAATTATGTGCAGCCATTCCCCCCTGGTAATACATAGATGTCACTTGTATGTATTTCTTTTAGGGTTACTTTGATATCTTTAATATGAAGGACATCCATCATTACAGATGTTGCGGTCTCTTACCATAGTTTGTCAGGCAGTTACAGTAGTCATGAAAATGTGACGCATTTCCTTACAAAACCAATGCCGCATGGCAGATGTGTGTTTTTGTATGTGTTTATGTGTAGAGACAGAAGGTACTGCATGTATGTGTGTCAGTAACCGAGAACAATGAATGAGAATTCAAAGAAAGTGATGCTGAGAAATGGGGTTCTTTGCAGTACACGACAGGATACTTTTGTCTCAAGTTAAACATTTTTTGTGGTAATAAAAAACAATACTGTATTTGACACGATGTGACTAAAAGATTAACTTGTGGGCCCTATTAAGAAATGCTGATGCAGAATAATGCTCAGCACTTCTGGATGCTGTGGAAGTCCTTCCAAATTTCATAGACTTTATGTAGTTGGAAATCTACAAGCTATACAACATTAAGATATGAATGTTTCTTAGACATAAATATTTCAGGCTTTTAAACTGTTCTTATTGATAATTGAGCAAAAAAAAAAAATGGAATATTAACTGAAGAATAACAGAGATACTTGGATTACAACATACGTTTATTAAACGACTCCTCTCTGCTCAACTTTTAACTCTAACAAGCAGTTTGTTAAAAATGTAATGCCAAGATGTTTTTAGCTATTTAAATGACCACTTCATTAACAGACTGCACTCATTACAAAGTGATCAGTGCTCCTGAATGTCGCTTTTATGCTGGCTGTCTGGGATTTCCTTTTAAAGTGCTGTGTAAGTGAGAGGGCAAAACTGCTCCCCTGTCCATTAGAGCAGAACCACTATCCTTCACCTGACAAAGTTTGGGAAAGGACACGGATGTTTCCAGTCTACTTCATAGAGTTCAGCCTAGCTCCGCCTTGGGAGTCCAAGTTTGCGTTTGAAGTGTGGATGTGAGGGGTAAATGGGACGGGGGTGATGGGCCGGTGGGGGTCTGTATGAGCGGACATGAACATGGGGATGTGAATAGATTGTCTAAAATAAGAAGTAGCCCCTTGGTCAGAGTTGTGGCAGATGGAGGCTCAAAGAATGAAATGATGCCAGCATTCTTCGTGCAGTCTGGTGCCAGCAGAGCACTCGACGGACCGCTTGAGACCGGGGTAGGGCCGATGTGATAAGACAGCTGCCTTAGTCTAACCTCCACAAGGTCATTTTGGCCTGAGTGGAGCATCGCATTGATGAGGGGAGGCACCGTGAATCCACAGAAAGATGGATGAGTTGAAAGTGAAGCGAGTCATGATTTTTTAACTGTGGAACTTAAAAGACGTGCGTTTTTTTTTTTTTTTTCTAAGAAGCATTATTAACGTTTGCACAATTTGTAGTGAGTTCTCTTCTGCGAGAGTGGTAAGAAGTTGTATTGGTTATGAAAGTTTTAAGCATTAGCACTCTGTTTCTGAACTACGTTTTAAATGAGCTACCCAGTATATCAAAGCAAAAATTAGCATGGAGAAAGTTTGGAGGTGCTAATGACTTTGACTGTCCCTGTGGAAAGGCTTACTGTTCCAGAGAAGTTGTAGAGTAGTGTGTGTGCGTATGTGTGTGTGTATATGTGTGTGTGTCTGCGTTACGGAGCGAGAGCAGAGTGTGATTCACTAGTTAATAAATCATGCCAGATGAGTTTATCATGGAGATACAGAAGCTCCTCTGGGTCCTGAGCTAACAGCGAGTATCTGGGAGCTGGTACAACACATGATGAAATGCCGTTGTCATGTATATCATTTTTATAGCCCCTAACTTTTTACCTTCATTGCTGTCAAAGGGGCAGGATGAGTGACTGTGTATCAAATATCCCAATGTGTTGCTTTAAGGAGGAGCAGGCTGACTTATCAAACTGGAAGCATTTTGGCTCGCACGCTGCTTTCAGTGCCACAGAACCTTAAAATCAGTTTTTATCAGCTTAATCCGGTTTGATTATCTGCTGGCAACAAATTAACTATTCTTGTTTACTGTAATTTAGTTCTTCGATGAGTACTTGGTAATTCTGCTGAACTTTCTCATCTCTGCTTTCAGAGGGGCATTGATAGTATCTCCCCAGTGTGCATTGAAGATGCTCTTATCTTTATGCAGCTGATGCAGCTTGTCATCCAATGGGGAGTGTGCTTGGATAATCATCACTAAATTGACTTGATAGGCTCTAACTCAGTGACTGAATAAGTAACTTGTAACAGCTTTATTTCGGCATCATGTGCAAATGAGAAAAGAGACCTTGATTAGGTCAGTACTATTTTTCTGTCATTTTTTTCTTTGCAATTATATTTCTTAGAAAATCTTGTTTTGTGGCGAGGAGACCAAACTCTTTGGAATGACTTTGAAGGCAAGAGCGGGCAGTGCACCATTCCTCCTGTGCTCCTCTCAGGGAATAAAAGTCAGTATAATGGCTATCTCAGCTAATGACTTGGGAGAACAAACCTTGGTCTCTTAACATCTAAGACTTATTATTTTTAGCTCTGGCCAATGCTAAGCTTATCCCTCTTACAGGGAGCACGTTTTGTGATATCAGATGTGGAAATTAAAGCTAAATGACTTAAGGGGAAGATTGCCCACACTGCAAGTAGGCTACTCTGACCTTCAATAAAGCTAAGCTTGACATGCCTATTTCCCCCCTTTTTTGCTCAAGTCTTTTCAAATCAGTGGGGCTTGTAACATGATGGCTTGGTATTAAATGCCACCAGTTTCCAACATTTCTCCAAGGTCCATTTTTGGGGGAATTGAGAGGAGTTTCCCTCACATGATAAGCTTCAATTTTCTTTTCTTTTTTTTCTTAAATGTTTTAACTTGATGTGTTTTCTAAAAGCATTTCACCACAAATAATTTTGAATGAACTATTGAAGAACTGAGTGATGATCATTCCACATGAATTATCCGTTGATCAGTGTTTGGATAAATGTTTTTATTAACAGTACAGTGTAAACTCAGTATTGAGGCTTCTGTTGTTTCATCTGGTGTTGAGTTTAGTTCGGGCAGTGTTTTTTTAGGTAGGGATGTAAAGAGGGATGGGTATCATTAGGATTTTATCGATATCGATACCGATACTGCTTATTGACTTTGACACTTATCGATATTCTTCTTGATACTACTTTCCATAATTTGGTGCAAAAAATAAAGACATGACATGAAAAGATGTAAAAAGATTCAACAATTATGTATTTACAAACATAACAGTTAAATTAGAAATGCTTAAAACCAATGCTGATTCCTGAGAGAATAACTACACTTATTTTTATACCATAATGTTAGTCTTCAACGTCAATGGGGGGAAAAAAGCAACATTCACTTAATATAAACAAGCCAAGTTAGCCCTCCAAGCTAATGTGTGCTAACTACGCTACATTGTTAGTGGTTGATATCTAGTGTTTTTTGCCAACACTAGATATCAACAAAAGCCAGAGACTATATTGTATTAAATAACCATCAACAAACAATTATAGGGACCAATAATATAAAAGCAGACAACACCTCTGATTTGTAAGATTGAGTTACAGTTTTTTCTTGCTCTTTGGACCCAGTTAAGTGTGATTAAGAAACTAAGACAAAGATGATGTGTGGATTACTAAACTATGTGTGTGAGGCTTTTATACACTCTAAACCACACAGCATAATCTCATTTAGAAGTTGCCTTTTTTAACACTTGTTGGGTGTTTGTACTTCCTGCAGTTTATTTTGTATTTTGTAACACCTCTGTGGGTGGACTGCCAGTGGACTATTTTGAGTTTTATATTTTTTTAATATGCCCACTCTCACCTCTGTGCCTTCTGGTTCGCTGAGGAGCTCAGAGCTTCAAAGTTCCTGCTGATGTTTTTGACTCCTTCTAGTAATGAGATGAAGTACAGTACATAAGGGGAAGAACTCTCAAGATGCTTCACCAGGGGGCTTTGGAATACATTTGGTAAAATGTTTATGATGCCAAAGACCAGGGCTGGCTTCTCATTAGCTGATCTACCCCGTTGCAAGTGTTGCAGCGGCATTAGTCTTTTGGGTTAATCTTCAAACGTTCCCATATTTATACCCTTCAAATACCAGTGACTGCCTGCGACACCCTTGTGTGCATTCGGGGAACTTGCTTAGTTAAACGCCACAGAATAAATGCAGAAATGTGAGCTAAACTTGACAAGATCAAACACACTGGTGAATGTACAGACGCTGGCCACTGTTCTAAGTGCGCTGCATTATTCATGTTCTCCAACATGGGGTTCCTAATGAGAGTCTGGTGGCTGTTTTTGGAGTTAGAGTCATGGAAATCAGTGTGACCCATACTCGAATCTGTGGACAAAGCTTTGCATTTGTGGTGCAGCAAAAAGTAAATTTAAAGGCCAACCAAGTTCATCAGCACTCCGATTTAGAGGATTGTTTTATTCAAGTTCTACAAATCAGTCACATTCATCACAGCCGTGTCTGCCTTTTTAAGTTCTGTCTGCCTTCTAGTTTTGCCTTTACACTCATAAGGTATTAGTTTAACTATCATGTAACATCAGAGTAGGGGATGGTGATGATAAATAACGTCAGAAACATTCTGCAGTTTTCCTCAACAGTAATGCTTAGTTTTTTCAAGCATAATTTTTTAACTTAAAAAGTTTTCTTAACAGTATAATAGGCCATTTCGTGATATGCTGTAGACTTGACACTCCCTCCAGAGGGTTGCTCTCACATCAAGCAGTGAGGGCCTGTGGTTAAATGCAAAAATTTACTGCTAGCATTGTAATAAGCCAGTGCAACAAAATAAGGATTATCACCCTGCGGCGTGCTGGTTCAGTAGGAGGACGCTGAACCAAAGGCTGAGCATCCATCCTATTAACACCACATATCCCTTGAAGAGTAAGCAGCAGGCTGCAGCCGAGCATGTTGTCTTCATCCTTGAATCAGAACTGGCAATAACATATTCAGACTGAAGGGCCTCAATTAGACTCTTTAAAACTCTGTGTAATTGGTGTCTTTCTGCAGATTGCCTGTGGATATGTAGTGCTCAAATTAACACAGCCCAACTTTATGTCTGTAGTGCTGTGATTGTCATGCAGTGTAGTGATGGCAAGGTAACAGAGACGCTGTGATTTTTTTTTTTATTTCAGTGTGTGCTTTCCTCCGCCTGCCACCTCCGCTCTGAAGTCCTGTATATTGCCCCGACTAGTTAAACCGTACCAATGTCAACACTGAGTACTTCTGCTGTATATAGTGTATATTTTACACAAGCAAATAATGTAAGTGCATACAGGCACACATGAGCACACATACACTTGTTAAATCACATCCTCTACATACTCCACTCACACAGTTGCATCTTGATAATAAACACAATTGAGGTGAACATACAAAGAAATCTATCTCTAATCTATTTCTAAATCTATTTCTAATTTTTGATGAAGTGATTTTTTTTGTGTGTGATTATATTGCAGTTAAAATCAACTTCAAAATTTTGGAGTTGATGACTCCAGAACTACTAAAGAGTTGTGCATGATAAAAACGTATATACATTTTATCAAGGTGTCTTTGTAGTTGTTTCTTTCTTTTTGTTGTATTGTTATGTGAAAGAAAAGATTAAAGTAGATGGAAGATAAAAAATTGTGCATTCATAAATAATATAATATAATATAATATAATATAATATAATATAATATAATATAATATAATATAATATAATATAATATAATGCAATGCTGCTTTGGTCTTGGTGTTAAGCAAATACCAGTATTTGTCAAAAATCACTTTAATTCCACCCTACTCTCTACTTTTAGTTGCAAAATGATGAACATTGCACTTCACCAGGTCTTACCGTCATCTTGCTTCAGTGCGCTCTCCTCTGTTTCTTCAGATGTGTTTTCTACACTGCAATGCTTTCAGTGTTTGCTGCCCCTTTAAAAGAATGGTTGGAATAATGAAGGAAAGTAGACAAAGCCGAGCTGTTCAGTGGTAGACGTTCAGATCTGGCTGATGTTGTGGAGGTAGAAATGACTCATGTTACTGTAATTGACACATGTCTGGCACATCTGTTCACTAAGTTCAGGTAAACTGTGGAAACTAGAAGAAACGATTTTGGATCCCACAAATTGTTTAACAAGCGATCACCAGTTATGACACTGATGGAGACCTGTGGAAAAGAAAAGAAGTTCGACAGAATGAGATGGTTCTGAGAACTGGGAAAAAGGGTTTGGTTTTAAGTTCAGCAACAATTAGCGTCCCTGCCAAGTTACTGTAAGTGTTTAACCTTTCTGTTATTCTAACAGTGTCCATGAGCACCTAGCTACAGTATGAAAACATCCTGGTCTTTGCAGTCAGAACTATTTCCTCTGTCAGTATTAGGTCTATAGCAGCCCTTTGTCGCTTCACTGCGACTATGTAGACAGGCCTGACTGCTCTCCAATCCAAACATGTCAGCTTCACCGTGTCTTTTCCGCAGGCACAGACAGCCCTCTGTTAGTCACTAAGGAACAAACACATGCGCAGCAAAGGAAATCCCCAACCTCCGCCTCCAGAGTGTGAGTCCTCCCAGCTTAAAGAGCACCTCAGCATGGTTACCAGACCTACCCAGGAGAGACCTGGTTAGTGGCCAGTACCTGCGGAGCCCACCAGAGTCCCAACAGAGCCCCTCAGTTGGTGGCTGATGGGCTATGTCAGAGGGCTTGTCACACTCACTCTGGTTAAGGAGCAGCTGGGGGTCCAGTTCAGGCAGGGGGCTCCGTCCGTGGACCAGAGGCTGGCCTCTGCCTCTGTGCCTCCATGCTGGCAACCTCATGAATGTTTCAGCAAAGTGCTGTGAGGTCTGCCTGGAGAACCTGGCCTAATCCTGCACTCCTCGAGCCATGCTGCTTCACCCTGCCGTAGAGACTCTGCTTCTCATCGAGGGGGCTGAGATGTGGTCAAGCAGATGCAGATATTGAACTTCCTGGGGGCTGCTTTCGTCTCCTTCCCCAGCGTACAGATAGGCAGGTTGGATTAGAGCACTCGGGCATCCAGCCTTCTTTCTCTCTCTCTGACTGTTAACAATCCCTGTATCGAAATCCTGTCAGCACAGTGCTTTGTGTTTTCCATTAGCATTTTGTTGTGGTGTGCATCCTGAATGGCTCGGTACGCTTCTAGAACCGCACAATCTGGCAGGCGTCTTAAAAAGGCGATACATCCAATACTAATGAGGCTGCTTTCTGACTAAAACTGCGTTGGCACTTTTGTCACATTACAATTCTGCTTTGTTTTCTCAACCTCATTTATTTGAATCATGACAAGTGGTTGGCCATTGACAAACTGACACTAGTAATAATACACATTAGAGAAAGAATTTTATTTGCCTTTATATTCATATCAGTTCTGGAAAACAGCCATTACTGATGCAGTACACAGTTACAGTATTGTGGCATTCAAATGTTTTTCACGCATAGTCAGCAGGGGTGTTTCTTTTTCTCCCTGTGGTCATTGACTTCGGCTTGTAAGCTTCCTGTTTCCGATAATTAAAGGTGAAGTGTGTGTGTGTAAGTGTGTGTGTGTAAATGAAAGAAAGACTAGATCATGAGTATGTTGCTCAACTATAGACTCTCCTGTGTGAGCGCAGTGGTAGCCTTTGCCCCGTAGAAAGCACTGGCTGCTGCTGCTACCCACTCGCTGACTAAGTAAAGGCTACATTTACATAATTATCTGTTTAATTGGTGGGCTACTGCCAGAATACGGGCCTTTTTTTGTAAGCTGTGGAGTCCACACTAAATTTGTTACATTGATATGAGGGTAGAGATTACAAAGCAAGCAAACTGCCAACTCATGGCTTTCTTCTGCTTAACCTGATAATCGTTTTTGCTCATGAACACTTTTCTGCCCACACACATTTTTGTGAGATAATTTGCCAAATGACTTTAAAACAATCATGTTGCTCGGAAGGGACAAGACTATCTGTTATGATTAGGGACTTTATCTTCCTGTAGAAAATACATTCTGAGTTTTAGGAGGAGGAAGGAGTTCAGTAACATTTACTGTACTACTAAACTGCAGTTAAATATTATTTTAATGCCAACGGCATCTCGCTCTGAGCATGTAAGGCAGCTTTTAATACAAGTTGTTGACATGATAGTAATACTGTGATTAAGAATAAACGTTTTTAGTGAGTGATCAAATAGTTGTGAAGGTGGTTTTCTCTCTGCTGAGCAAGAAACACATGATGGGGGTCCCATCTGCGTTTTACAGTCCACTGACAGTGGAAAAGCATTAGTGCCCCATCCCCCTTTCCCGAACCCCTCACATCCCCCATCTCCATCCTGTTTTCATCTCCCAGGCTTCAGCTGCGGCCCTGTGAAATGCTCTACTGCTGAACAATTAACTGAGAGACTGTGAACTATGATTCATGTAATTAATATTTGTGCAGAAGAAGTGGAAGAAGGATTGAAAAAAAAACCCATAAAGCTAATTTTAATTGAATCAATCCCTGAGAACAGGTCAGGGGAGCAAGCTGAATTTATCTCTGCTATCCGATTCCCGTCAGCCAGCATAGACATAAAGGTGTGTGTGTCATTTGTTTTTCTGAATAATGTTGCGGACACTCTGAACCTCCCTCTGAGAGATGGTATTCAAGTATGCACTTATCTTCTCTCCTCATGCATAGTGGGAAATGCAGTATTTAGGAGGTAACTATGCAAGAGACTGTTGAAATAGTAACTTTGTTCTATACGACACCGCCTCAGCTCTGCAGGGTGTTGTGCTTTGGCATACAGTCTCAGTTTCCCTCAGTGGTGAAGCTAGCGCTCACTCTGTGTGTAGGCTATCAGTGGTGGGTAGAGGGCTCCTTTGAAACTGACTATAGTACGAGTGTTTGTGCCCACTGCTGCTGCATTTGCTGCGCTGGGCAGCCTCTGATCAGCCTGAGCCTTGCCTGCAGAGAGCTGGCGCAGCCTCCAATCCTATTCTATGTTCAAAGGTAAAGCAGACCTCTCATAGGCCCCGTCTTTGATGTGCTCTTCGACACTAGAGTCATATCTCTGCCACTGCACATCTCCTGGCAGACGACAAGAGCCAGTCCAAAGGAAGAAGAAAAAAAAAAAACCCTTCAATTTGCAAGTCACAATGCATTTTCTACAGACATGGTTCATATTCAATTGCAGGCCTGTTTCTTGAGCCTGTTAGTATTATTTACGAGAGGAGCACAACAATAGCAGCACAAAGTGGAGAATTAAAAGGGCTGCTGCATTTAAGCCTCCAGTGCTGGTTGGTTGAGAAGCTGAGCCAGGATTAGCAGTAGAACAATGGTTCCGCCACAATGAGCATCCTCCATATAGCACATCACTGTATCTGCTTCAGATGGAAGGCTCACCTATAAGCATTCAAATGAGACTGCATTCACTCTGTTTGTTCATCTATCTCTGGATTGTAAATGACTCGAGTGAACAATATGTATCATTTAATCTGATTTACTGTCCCTGGCCGAACTCGATCAACAACCGTTTCACAGATCTCGCTATGGCATCTAAATTAGCTGAAAATAATGCAAGCGATCTCAACAAGGGGTTAAATTTAACATCACTCGAGTTGTTATGTGGTTTGCTAATGACTGAGCATAGAACAAATGAAATCAAATGCGTTTTGCCACAAGAGGTGCATGACCACCATAGCATCTCTGAGGAGTATCTGTCTTAATGATTTATACCGCTGCAAAGACCTCTGAGAATTAGCAGTTGAGGGTGATATTCACGCCGTCATTTCACTGTTGCAAATGAGTGTCCCTTGGATGCCTAATAGGAGGAAGAGGAGCTGTGAAAAACTGAGGAGATGCCCCTTTGCTGGCTTCTTAGGGAAAATGATGCCAGTTTTGTGAAAAGGGATTATACTCCCTTGTTTCTGGTTTACTGAGGAGACAGCCTAAACACTTCGGTTTGGTTCTCTGAGCTATCGTCAACCATGAGGTTGAGTAACTCAAGCTTCAAGCTTGCGAAGAGTGAGTCAATGTTCAAGGTTTATTTATTACTGGTTGTCATGAAAACAAAGCAGCAGCTTTTGAATAGACATCTTTGCACAGGGACACACCCACGTTACAGTTCAGCTCGGACAAAGTCAGCTGTGATTGTTCAGCGATGATGAATTCACATCTGTCATTACAATCCGTGGATTTCCTTTCTGATTCCTGTGGGTAGTGTTCAGCTTTGCATACACAGAATAATCAGGGTGGGTGTCAGTTTTCGTCTACCCCCCTCTTGTTGTAAATGCTTACCTTGCGTACTGCATGACAAGTTGTCATGTTGGGCTTGTCTGAAGGCTCGACCATCACAACAGGGATTTTGAAAGAGAAAGAGATTTGCTGCACGCCACACCCATGCTCTTTGGTGGAGTGCCAAAAAGTACAGTTTTGATGTGGAAAAACACCTTGAAAAGCAGTAGTTAATCCTCTGTGATAAGCTCTTTGTCAGCTGTTCATGTTACAGGAACAGTCAAGAGAATTCTTTCCTTACACACACACACACACACACACGCACACACACACACCATAGCCAGGATTATAGCAGGTTTTGTTTGCACATTGGACACAAGATTGAAATAGATCCCTCTGAATGAATGGGTCTTTGCCAAGATGGAAGCTTTAGTGAAAATATCTTTCATTATATCTCAGGAATCTTGTGTAAAATACTTGTTATACAATTACTGGACCATATGGGTATACAACAATCTCTTGGTTTGACGTCATTTCACTTGTGTTTACACCCAAACATCATGTTCATGTTTGTGAAATATTTTTGGTGAGCTCTGACAGAATTCCTGTTCAGATATTCAGCGCATCACCCATCTGTGCTGGTCACCACCAGCATGCAGAGTGCACTGGTGCCACTCAGGATAAAGATGAGGTGGATGTTTACAATGGCAGACAAATAGCATCACACTAAATAGCTTTCAGGCATTTATCTCACAAAATGACTGAATTCACAACTAGCTGTAGCTGTTTGTTAGCATAAATGTGATACTGTCAATAATCTGACACTTGTTTATTTGTTATGTGCCAGTTGCCATTATTGCCTCTGTTCAGTCTCAACCTTTGCAACTATTTGATCATCCCATAACAGGCTAAATAGTATTATGTAATAATCTACTAGAGGGGTTGTTTGGTGCTCTTTCACTTACTGTAATTAGGTCCAGTTCAAACAATGTTGTCTTTAAAAAGAAAAAAAAAGACGTAATTCAACACATGCTTAGTCATTTTCCAGTGTGCTCTATAATGCCACAGATGTGGGATGACCACATCAAAACAAAACCCAATGCCTGTCAATGGCCAGCAACCTCGTTGGGCTCCTTTGCAGAAATGGGATGACATCATAGATTATATAATAACATGTGGGTGTAATGTCTGCAGTGTCTCTCTCAAGTTTCTGAATGAAATTGAAGAATGGATTTTCTGCCATGTTTGTTTTTTATCTGAGCAAAAAATTCCAGATTTGGATAAATGGTTGATTGGAGCTAAGCAAGCAGCAAACATTACAGCTGACTGACACATACCCCAAAACATGCCTCTGTTTAATCTTTAAAGCTGCACTAATTCATATTTTTCATGTTAATGATAGATCAAATTATTACTTATTATTTGAAAGGGACTAGCAATCTTTTTGGTTTACTCCCTCAGCTCTCATCAAACTTGTTTTCAGCTGCAGCAGGCAGCTGTTTTGTGCGAGAAAACTCTCAATAACTATCTGTACACTACCTGCCCAGCACCAAACAAAAGGCTAAATTAGTGACTAGCTGATGAACATAGTGGAGCATTTAGCAGCTAAGGAGACAGATATTTTCCACAGAAGTTAGTGGATACAGAATCAGAGCTAAAAGAAGAGTGAATATTGGGCTTAAATTCATCAGGCAGACAGAAGCACAACTCCAAATGAATGCTAATGTTTTTTGGTGTAGGTAAATAAGCAATTGTTTACTCGCACATTACAGTTTAATCAGCTGTGGCCAAAAGGCCAAAAAAAAATAAATCCAGCTTTAACATCTATGTAGTGCAGCAATAATCCTCAAAATTGACCTCAAAATACACAGTAACAGAAGCTATAAGAAATACTTACTCATGGTTTTTAGGGGAAGCTTAAAGATTTCTTTTAGTTGACTTCAGTGTAGTCAGATTTTTCTGAGAGCCAGAATCTAGGAAGCAGGAAATGGAAGCGCTGGCTACCGTATATGCACCATTGCAGTCCAGCAGCGGTAGCTCCAAGAATGATCACACAAGGTTGTAAAGGACTTTTGGCTTGAAGGGTATAATTTCAGTCCAACAATGAGCATTGCACCTCTTTTCAACAAGAGTGAATATTAACCTCACTTTCTCTCATTTTCTTTGTGCACTTTGGCAAGACCTCTCCTTTGCTTAATGTAAAATGTGCAGTGCTTGAGAGCGTAAAATTTCACATTTGCTGCATTTATACAATTTCTTGTGTTCTGTTCTGTTTTTGTGGTGCACCCAAGAAAGGGATAGGAATTAGATAAAGTATTTGTTCACAGATCAAATATATTGACTTACCAGCATGCTTTTGTATGCTCAGCAGTCATCATAACAGCAAATAATGTAAAAAGTTACCCCTCTACTGCATCTCTTCCATCTATTTTATTACCTTATAATCTCCTGGACAGAGTGGAGCTTTGCAGCGACCAGCGTGTTTAAACCCTTTGGAACCAATTGTAGGAGAAAGGCTGTCTTGGGATGCCCTCAGTGGAGAGCAGCTAGGCTCATTAGTTAAATCCCCACCGTGGGCTAATACAGCCCTCTAGGAGCGAAGGAGAGGGGGAGAGAAGAAGACATTTCTTTGACTCCTTCTCAGGGGTTTCTTTCCCACATTTTCTTGCATGCATCAGCAGCTACAAAGGTGATGCACGTCGCCAGTCTTGAAACTGCCTTCAGCGTTCTATTGAAGCCCCTTCCCTTCAGGCTTTCCCAGCTGGGTGCTGTGGTGGTGGTCAGATGTGAAGTATCTATCATGATCAAATCTAAAATATTATTATGTTGTGTAATACAGTGAAAAACAGAAACCTTTTAAAGAGGCTGTTTTTTTGAACTTTACACTTTGAGAAGGTCTGGCTTAGCCCACAGGATTACTGACACTAAACAGAATATTCCAAAGGTTCTTCAAAATGTGACGTACACATGCATGCAATCTGACCTTTTCCATTAGTAAGTGAGAGTAAAACTCTTGTTTTGTTCATAATGATTTGGGAACTGGAGGCCACAATGCAGGCAGGTCCCCACTTAACCAGAATTTATCTTTTTGGCAGTAAGAGGAGGGGTTTTGAGTGCTGTTATCTATGGCCTCCCCCTTGAACAAGTAAACAGCCCATTTATTATTAACTCAGGTTTAAGGTAGAGCATTAATCCTCTCTGACAGTTTGCCTACTTGTTAAGGCAGCCAGTTCTCCCTCCACAGCAGATGGCTTTCAGCTGCTGTTACTCTACTACGCAGCCCCGCTATATAAGAGCTAAGACCCCCTCCAAAGTTTGTGCTGCATTGTCTCGGCCTGCAGTGAGTCATTGTGAAGCAATTACACTTGTTGGTTTTAAAGGTGTAGCTGTTTGGTTATATCAAGATACTGTAGAAACTACTGCTCAAAGTCAAATGTGTACGGTGGCCTTAAGAGCTCAACACACTGTGCTTAAAAAAACACATTCAAATAGACAAGACACAAGCAAATTAACATCTTCATTAATTTGTCGACAGATGCACAGCATTTAGAAAACGGGCTGCAAATTCAGACAACACAACACGTTACAGAAACGAGCTGCAAATACAGACAACGTAACAGAAGTATTTCCAGAGGAAAGTTAAAAGTGATGAACATGTCAGGACATGACTTCAATAATGTCATAAGTAACAAACCGTGGCAACAACATGTTGTTATTACTCACGACATGATTGAAGTTGGCTATCTGTCAGTGATGTTGGAAAATGAGTTACAAGTGTTTTTTTTTTTTGTTGTGATCACATGTCTCGGCATGTTTATCACTTTGAAGCGTTTTCTGGAAACACTTCTGTTGTGTTGTCTGTAATGTGTTGTGTTGTCTGTATTTGCAGCGCGTTTCTGTAATGTGTTGTGTTGTCTGTATTTGCAGCGTGTTTCTGTAATGTGTTGGGTTGTCTGTATTTGCAGCGCGTTTCTGTAATGTGTTGTGTTGTCTGTATTTGCAGCGTGTTTCTGTAATGTGTTGTGTTGTCTGCAATGTGTTGTGTTGTCTATTTGCAGCGCGTTTCTGTAATGTGTTGTGTTGTCTGTATTTGCAGCGTGTTTCTGTAATGTGTTGTGTTGTCTGCAATGTGTTGTGTTGTTTGTATTTGCAGTGCATTTCTGTAATGTTTTGTGTTGTCTGTATTTGCAGCGTGTTTCTGTAATGTGTTGTGTTGTCTGTAATGTGTTGTGTTGTCTGTATTTGAGGTGTGTTCCTGTAATGTGTCGTGTTGTCTGTATTTGCAGCATCATTTCTAAATGCTGTACATGTGTTGTCAAATTGATAAAGATGTTTTCTGAATTTGCTTGTGTCTTGTCTATTTACATGTGTTTTCCTCAGTTGCGGTGCATTGAGCTCTCAGGGCCACCGTAAATGTGCAATATATTTTGCAGATTTTTAACAGTCCCACACTGATATTTCATCTCCATCTGAGGCAGCAGCACCTGATTCTTGGTCAGCTGAAATGTTCACTTCAAGTACATTTCATCATAAATTTCAGTTGCTGGAATTGGCTGTGCTGCTCTCCCATTGGATGACATAAAGTTTGGCCCCTCATTCACTTTCCCTGCTGTTGCTGTTGATAATTGCACAAGAGCTCCCGTAGAGCCAGCTGTTGAAGTGTGTCCTGACATGAACTCGCGAACTGAGTCACCTCGAGACTGGCTTCTTGGCTTTCTCTTCGACTTGTCTGCACAAAATCCTTTTTACAGCGGGACAGTGAATGACGTCTCTATGTGTCTCAACAATTCAGCAATACAAGGCTGTTTAGTAAAGCTACATGATATGTCTCATGTTGTTCACAGCACAAAGGAGAGAACCTTTGTAGCTCTGCTACCCTGTTCTCATTCAGCCTTACACTTTACCAGTATAGTGTAAATACTGGCTGAATGTCTGTGCTTACAGGGGTTATTTTATGGTTGAATTGAAGCAGTTTTGTGCAAAATATGAGAGATGCCTTTCTATTTTATCAGTGAGTATGCCGAGGACTCAAAACCAGGAATTTTTTATCAGCAGACAGGTTAAAAAGGCAACGCAGACTTTAGTACACTGAAGAAGGGGATATCTGTTTGCTCTCCATCAACACTGTAGCACATGAATCAATGGAAGCCTGTGGGAATCAAGTGTGAAGCTGGAAGAAAAAAAAGCGAGGGAGGGAGGGAGGTACTGTAGTACTTTCCAACTTGAAGGCCCTGTCCCTTTTTTGAGTAGTGGTAGAACTCCCTGTGTGACAGTGCAAGTCCTCTGTGAGGAGAAAAAAAGGTCCCCCTTTTTTGCCTAGCAGAGTGAACACAGAGCTGACAGCAGAACTAATACTAATAGTTTATAGTTTGGAACTGAAGTCAGGCACTCCAAATATCTGTGAACTCCAGTCTGTCTTGTCTTAAGTTACTTCAATTCCTGGCTCACAGTTTTTCCAGCATTCAGTTTACTTAAGTGACATAAGGCATGCAGCAAAATGATCAAAGTGCGTCACTGCAGAGACACTTAAACAATTTAATTTCCCACCTCATGCAGACTAGCAAGCCTGACTATTATGGAGTATGCAAGTTAAAAAAAACTGAATGTGGTAAAAGTACACAGTTACACTCTTTCTTTAGAATATCCGTGCATTTTTTTTCTGGAGTATCTATATATATTTTTTGGAATCTCAAACAAGCAGCACTGCAGCAGTACTGGAATAAATAAATTGTTTGATTTTAATGAACGCAGCTCTAATTCCCTCTTCATCGCTGATTATGAAGGAGGACATGTATCCGACCACTGCTGAGATAAATCAGTAGGCATAAAGAGCCGCATGAATTACGACATGAAGATAATTCTGTCATTCTTTCGGCTGTTTCACACATTCATTTCTACTCTGTTGGTTTTAGAGAAAGAACGTGAATGTTACACAATAGAGTATCTGGTTCAATTAAGCAACTTTTTCCAACTGAAATGTACTTTCTCTAAGCCACTAAAACAATTCAATACTGCTGTATTCAGCATTCATGCCATGGCAAATATAGAGGATTGTCTTGTACAAACAGTTTTGCCCAAAATTGGGTCTTTTCCAAGGTTTGAAGTTATTCATTCAGAAGTGCCTTGGTATTGTGAGCACATGGAGAAGGAAAAGAAAGATTTGTTGGAATCACCAGCAATCCAAATGAAATGGAATATCTTATTTTGTGGGCATGCTTAATTTGGATTAACCATATGAAAGCAATTAAACGGAGGCTTCCATTTATGGGATGGCGGGAACAGAAAATGTCAATTTAACTGTTACCACTGGAAAGTATGAAATAAGACTGAGAGTCTTGTAACCACGTTCTGCTCCTATTTCAGTGCAGTGTGTGTGTGTGTGTGTTGGTTTGAAGCTCTCTGTCCCTGCCCGCACACAGCACACACTCTGCTCTGATGTTACCAGCAAGGTCACATAGAAGGCACTACATCCTCCCATTCAGCTCCAGGTTTTAGCCAACCCCTCAGCAGCCAGACCCACACTCCACAGCCAATGAGTGGATGAGTGTTTCTGTTTGCTTGCATGCCTGCATGTGCGTGTGTGTATGTGTGTGTTTCAAAGAAAGAGACAGAGAGGGAACCTGAATTTACATGAGTGTATACACAACAAATGTGACACAGTGACAGAGTGTGTGCGGGCGAGACAAAGACTGTTTACATGCACACCAGAGCATGCTTACATCAAATGATGTTACTCATAACCTCAGACTCAAACTGTGATGCTGTGTTTATGTACCATGGCGGCTCGCCACTGTGAGATCATTACCCACCATGCTAAATATATTTCCAAAATAATTATATTTATATTCAAAATGGTCTGTTTAAGTAAAGAGGGAGGCGGGAGAGCTGAAACTGCGGCATGGTAAATGTGTGTTGCTATTGCGCAACACAGGCAACGCATTTCCTCATCATCACCTCAGATTCACCTCAGCTCTCTGTCAGACTAGACAGCTGAAAAACAACAACATGGGAGGTACCTGTAGACCTAGAACTGCATGAACAATAAATGACAAGCATATTCTAGGGCTGTAACTAACAATTAATACCATTATTGATTTAACATTATATTTTCAATCAATTAAAGGTGCAAAGAGGATTGCTTGAGGCAAAATTAAAATATTTAATTTATCAAAATACAAAAAAGTCAACACCTAGCTGACACTTTCTAATGTAAACAGCCTATTAAAATTTCTTCCAAATGTTAAGACCAAGTAAGGGGATGGAAGGCAGGACTAACGATGCACATTACATGCTGTCTCAAGACAAAAATTGCATTGCATATTACAGCTTTTGGATGAAATCAAATCTAAATGCTGAAACTAAAGTCCAGGTGACAATTACTCTGGATAACATTTTGGTTAAATAAAAATAAACCAACTTCCTAAAATCTATTGAGTAAACAGAACTGCTCAGTTAAGTCACACAAACTTAGTTTGCTTAAGTTGCTAACATTTGGAAAAAAAAACAAGTTAAATTTATTTGCCATTTTTATGTTAGTTGAACCTATTAAAATGAATAAATACAATTACATTTCAAGGTTTTTCCTGGCTCAGAATGGGCCTTTGGGGGGTGACTACACACAGCAGTAAGCATGATTGGTTTGCGTACAGTAAAGGCAATGAGTCTATGTTACCTTATTTGACAGAAATCCGTGCAGGTGCAGGAGGCAGGACATGATGCAAAAAGTAAGCTATGGTTGTAATTCGGCATTTTTAAGCTTTTCACCAGATATAAAACAGCTTTTTATTTTACGAGAAATCACAGGAAGTCGTCTTCTCCTGTTAGCGCTAGCTTCACAGCGGAGCGTTCAGGCCTAGTTAAAACAATGCAGCTTAGCTTGCCTACTGTGTTTATCCAGCGCCAGCCACATGTGTAGAATATAGTGGCTGTGGATGAGAGGGGAGTTGACTGCTGGACAACAAAGACGTCGTATTTAAATTTATGTTCTGCTTGTTCAACAGTTGTTTGATAAATTGCTATTAATACATTCAGAGAGGATTTGAATTGCTATTTTTATTCTCAATTCTTATCATTATAAATTGCTATTAATACATTCAGAGAGGATTTGAATTGCTATTTTTATTCTCAATTCTTATCATTTTGGTGCTCGTGATTTTCCTTTGGCACTGTCTAAAACCTATTTGGGGGATGCCAAAAAAGGAAAATCTCAGCATTTAATGTAAACTTACCAAGATAATATAACATATCTCAAAACTAATAGTTACATTTACTTACCTTTAACAAGGCAAACAGTTTCCCCAATTTTTAAATTAATATTCCATTTCTAGCAAAACATCATAATTATATTTTTCTGTAATTCATACTGATCCCCCCCAACGGGGCATGCATGTGAACCGCGGATTACTTGCAAAATGAAATGTCTCATTGGAGACAAAGTAAACAAACTGCTATAGCTACAAGTCATGGACAGACAGCGTGTCGCTAACAGGGATTCTGAACAGCAACAACCAAAACCAGCATCTAACGGGTCCGAAGTGACATCTGCAGGTATGTTTACATGCTGTTTATTGTGCTGCAGCTGAGCAGCTAAAAAAAAGTGCATTTTTCACCAGCAAATGTTTGTTTGGTTGCTTGTTCAACAAGCTAAGCTGCAAGACAAGACATATGTTCATGTTTGTAAGTTATAATCAAGTTTTGATGACAAGGACACAGGCTACTTTTTCATTCACTACCATGTTTAAAGGAAGAAGGTATCATGCCTCATATTGCACTTTAATTTAACAATTGAATATTGAATATTTTATACATTATAAGATTTTATTGAATGTTGAATGAACATCTTGAATGTTGTTTTCTTTTAAGACCATGATCTGAAAAATGATCGAAGTGTTACCTATGAGTCAATACTAATACTAAAAAATTATAATTCTCAGTGTTTAAATACTTTGCACTCTGCAAAGACATGGTCGTGTCCTTCAGCTCTTGCAGCTTACTCATCCAAATCAACACTCTGCAGCCGCTGAGTGCATTAGAGTGTCGAGTGTACATGTGTGAATGTGTCAGGAGAGACTGACACTGAATTTGTGAGGCAGAGTGCATAAATGTGTGACACCAAGTGTGAGTGTACATGTGTGAGAGTGAAAAGGTAGAGAGGATGCCTGTGTTTCAGTGTGCAGTGCTGTGTGAGTGCATGTGTGTGTAAATACTCGTCTGTATACAGTATAATGTGTGTGCGTGTGTGTGTGTGTGTGTGTGTGTGTGGGCCTGCTCCACACTGCGCTGGGGGCCAAAACACTAGAGATTGCTTTGATCTGGATTCTCTGTGTCTCGTCCAATCACAATCATGTCACTGGCTCCCCACGGCAGGAGCAACTCATTCATGGTGCAGAGAGGAGACCCTCCTGCATGTTATTACTTTATATACACTTTATATACACAAAATGGCTTCATCCATATCCCCAGAATATTGATGGACAAAAGGATTGTACTGTCACTAGCAGGGATGTGTCACACAACCACATATGTTCATATTTAAGAACATCCGCAACAGTAATTTTGATAGTAAAGTCAATAAATCAAAGAAAATATCAGAAAAGTTCAGGCAGGTTCATGTACTGTGGATTCTGTCACTTTGAGGAGAGGCATGTCTTGGTAATCTGATGGCTGTTCATTTGCTCTTAGAATTGTACAACCTACGACGCTGAAATATTCATGTCTAGTTGACACTTCAATCATCCTTAGAGGTCTTTTTGAAATGTGTCTTGCAGTTGCGGTAATGATGAATCATACACTTTAAAGTGGTGCCTTTCTTGACCATTGTACTGTGTACACATTAGGGGTGTGCCTGAATACAAATGCGTTATTCAGCGAAGCACAAATACTATCTCCTCTGCTCTGCTGTTACATCTATCTGCAGGTCTCAACAAGGGGAGTGACATCCACCTGCTACATGATGCACATTTTCTAATTTGGACGTCACTCCCAGAGTTGGGGGTGTTCCCCAGAGATAAAGCTGAGCTACTGACATACGCCGAGTCCTCCCAAAGGACTCTCCATAATCTGTTGTTCCCCTTCTACTTTCCACAAAGTTAGGTTGTAAAAAATATGCAATAAATGAAAAGTGCAAAGCAAGAGTTACCTTTTGAAGTTCCTCGCTACACGTCACATGGTGTGCTGTCACAGTGTTATAGGTGTATAAATAGGTAGAGATCTGTCTGCAATGAGGCGATGAGTAAAGTTTTAGCTCAGTAGTCAGCACAGTCGTCTATGATCTGGGAGACTCCAGTTTGAGACCCAGTGTGGGGACCTCCTTTGTAAAGTAGTTTATTCATGAACACTTATTGTAACTTTAATTTTCTAAAATTAAAAGCGTAATAAAAACAAAAACAGGATTTTTAAGCCTCTCTCCACTTTTATTCGAATACAAATACAAATATAAATAATTTAGTTGCCTCAACTAATACAGATACAAATACAAATACTGGGCTCTGTGCACATCCCTAGTATACATGATACAAACTTTCCCTCTTTGCATCTTCTGACATCTGGAACAAAAACTTTTTTTTTTTTTCTAAATAGTGATACTAATTTTTAAACATTTTCTTTAATTTAAATAATTCCTTTAACCAATGATCATTTGTGATTAATTAACAGTTATTCAAGGGAAATTCCTTTATAATACACAACCCCCCCCCCAAAACCAAAAAGACAGTTTGTAATGCAAGAGACAATACATGCACTGACTCCAGGCTACAAGAATGATTTTTTTTTTTTTTTAACCCTCATTCAAAACACATTAGACCACATTTACTGCCTCAATGTGAAAGCACAGAGCAGTATTTGTTTAGATAGCTGTTAAAGTTAGATGAAAAGACAATGTAATCAACATGGATACAAAGGATTTAATGTGTCTTCCTCCTGGCTGTTTAAAAACCACAGTGGTGGAAGGAGTTCTCTTGCTTTGTCCAGCCTTGAAACAGTATGGACGTAGCACAAAAGGTCTAGCCTGGGAGTATAATTGAAAGACTTATTTAATGTGTTTACAAAATGTCATTGTAAGTTAAATTCACCTAAAAGGGATGGAACAGCAGCAACCTAAACATTCATACATGCCCAGTAGCGAGAAAGAGTTTTAGGACAATATCTGAAAGAAATGGCATTAACATTTTCTTACACATGTTTTTTGTTGAAAATGTTGGAAATGATTCCATATAGAACTTGCTAATGCTAATAAGCAGTTTCCTCTTTCCCTGAATATGATAGATCCACGGCAACCTTGACGTCAACAATAGTACGATGAACTAAACAGCCAAACTACACAGCTCCACTGGCGGACAAAGAGACGGGCAACATTATATGACCCAAAATAAAACAGACAATTTTGAATTTTGAATCATTACAGTGTAAAATATAAACATTTAGTCACTGATTAAACGTGTAATAATCTATTTTTGGAGGGAAGTAGCTGCAGTATGCAGCATTGCAATGACAAATTAGTTCAGTTTATCTGCACAGTGCTGCATTTTTTTTACTCAGGTAAACTATAATCAGTCATATTTCCTTTTGTTGTTAAAGTTTCAGAGAGTGTCACTTTCCCTTTGGAATTATATATTTTCTTGAATTTAGGCAGAAGAGTAATAGGGGAGTCCAGAGAGTGACAACCTGGCAGAAAGACAAATTTGTTGATAACTGGCGCTGACACTGAGTGATGGGCAGCAAAATTGTCTGCTCCCATTACGTTTTGGACGTGAAATACATAGTGTGTCATATCATTTGTATTCATGGCAACCTTTACACTACGCTGCATTGATTATCAGTAAGCATAGATACATAAACAAATTATGGTCATAATACTCATAAACACATGTGCTTTCATCATGTAAAACATAATGTGACTGTACATAATAAAGCTGTTATTCGCACTGTTAAATATTAAGCTGTGAAGCACCTCATCAGTGTGTTTAATTTTCCCTTGCACACCAAGCTAACAGTGATGATGAAACAGCAAAATAAACTGATGCCCTGTCCAAGTGCTGCATTAGGCCTTTTTATTGGACTCATATTATGTGATCACAGGAGAGCAATAGCCTGGAGCAAATTGATTAGTTCAAAGAGGCAGTGTGTAAAAGGGGAGAAAAAAACCCCCAGTTCAGATGGCTTCTTGTTACTAGAGACAGGGACGCGGACTGAGCAATTCAGTCCAAACACCTCTCTGACAGCAACAGCTTTCACCCACTAGTGTTTAACATGTGGGGGTAAAGAGCTCGGGAAACGAAAATGCAAATAAAACAATAATGCCTTCTCTCTGCTTTGCAAAACAGAGAGGGCTTGCATCTGTGGGAGGGGTGGGATGTCTAACAAGAACTAATGCTGTTTATGAAAGCAGAGTTTTTGCATCTAATCTCAATGTCTATTCCCATGGGCCTGCTAGTTCTTCATGCTTCCCTTCAGACTGGTAGAGCACCTCTCTTCCAGGAGCGCTGTATTTTTAGGATGTTGTGAAGCTTCCTCAGCTGCATACAGAATGAGATGCTCGCCTTTAGGGGGATGTCGAGTTTGAAGATGATGTCCTTTGGATTTGATTAATTCAGTAACGGAGAGAGAAGCTGTCCCTGACTCAAAATAGACTCCCTTTAAATGACTATATTGCTGTTGTTTTCTTACTTTTCACTGTTTGGTCTCTTTGCCACTTATCAGCGCATCACGACAGGAAGCAGAGAAATAAAAAAAATAAAAAAACCCTAAGTTTTAGGGCTATCAGTGAGCCTGTTTGTGAGCGAATTTGCTGTGCGCATGTGTGTGCTCATGCATGTGTTTTGCATGGAAGAATGTGCTCAGCTCAGAGAAGCCTGTCTCCTTCCCAGCAGAACTGTCTTTTTTCTCCCCTTTTCTCTACCCTGCTGCTCTTGTCTCTGCTGCTGCCACACTTGTCCAGAGCGCAGCTTTCTGAAGTTTACCATCAAGGCCTGCCTCTCCTGATTTTGTTTGGAGTTTATTTAGTAGTAGACTATTTTTGCTGAATATCGGTGATGTTAAAATAAATATTAGTTGCAGGTAGACAAAACCGTTATAGCTGCAAAGGTAGAATGTCGTTTGTTCGGAGTGATCAGAGGGAAACACCCCATGCTGAAAAAGAAGTCTGTTTGTGGCCGTTGTAAATTGTGTAACTGAATGGCTATAAATAAGTGATTTTGATGTCAACAAAATGGTCCACAGATGTTTTACTGTACACACTGAGAGCTAAGTCATTTTGCGGTAAGTAGTTGTTCACAAGAGCTTTATTGAGCTTTGTAACGGATATATGTCTGATCCGTCTCATTTATCAGTGGCTGTCGTTGCTTAAAAACAAAATGCTGTCCCTGTTTGATATTTAAAAAAACTCACAATTCCCCTGAAAGATTACAATAAATCTTCA
Organism: Thunnus maccoyii; assembly: GCF_910596095.1. Taxonomy (NCBI): domain Eukaryota; kingdom Metazoa; phylum Chordata; class Actinopteri; order Scombriformes; family Scombridae; genus Thunnus; species Thunnus maccoyii. The sequence goes on along the minus strand of NC_056537.1, from coordinate 16,807,645 downwards.
AAAACCATGTGTACCAAATCTGGTTGGGCTACAGCACGTCAATCAACTACTTAATATTCCAGCTCATTTAGCTTCTTGAAGAGAGATTAATGAACAATCTTTACAACAATCCCCCAAAGATGAAAGAACTCTCAAACAAAAGCACATGCGCTACAACTTTGATTTAGTGCTTTAATACAGTGCTAATTAGATCACATGGCAGTGTCTCCTCGTGAAATCTGCTCCCATCGTCTAATTATAACGGCCAGATATGCCATAATGGGACACATGTATTTTAAATCAAAGCGGTAGTGTGACAGAGAAGGGTGATCGGGAAGGATCGCTGACACTGACACGGTGTACGGACAGCGCGGACATTAGTTTCATCATGTCCGTCAGAAACTGTGACAATGCCTCCCTACAGTATGTCTCGCTCCGTAGAGGAGAGGCTGCTGCTGGCGGGGTGGGAGGGCTAATTGTGTGCCTGTATGACCAGTGTGCAGCCGCCGGATGACTAATGAAGAATCCTCAGCTTTTGAACACGTCGTTCACCTCCTTCAGCACTAATTAATGGCTCATTGGAGGAGGACTGAATTTCACCCCAGCCTTTTTCACCTATTATCCACTACTTTAACACAGGCCTCCTCTGCATACTGAGCGTGTATTAAAGCAGCCCAAGTAATGTAAAGCCTCCACTGAAAGTCTTCCCACAAAGTGTGTTTTTCTAATGAATTAAAGATGGCTTCCTTGCTCTCTGGCTGGTAAACACTGCTGTTTGCCGCATAATCAGCATACAGACTTATACAAATGAGTGCCATGGTTAAATTCAAAATTCAGATAGTGGCTGAAAGTGAGAGAGCTTTAAAACAGTGGATGAGGAATCAGATGCAGTCATACACTCACAGCTCTTTATCACTGTCAACTTCTGTACTTCTGCTGTGTCTTATCGGTCCTGAGAAATGATCATACTTCCTGTTTTCTATTTCCATAAGATGTTTCCTCAACTACAAACCCTTCTCGGTTTGTGTCAGTGTGTGGGCTTCTGTGAATAGGTTTATCTGTACTAACAGTGACCTTCCATTGTGCAGGGTTGATATGGGGGCCGTGAGCTGACTGTCGGAGAGAAAATCACAGCTGGGAGTGGGAGAGTAGTTCCTGATCTGACAAAAAACAGCAGCTGATGTGGAAATGGCTCAATTAGGGCAGCCATAAACTCGTTAGGGCCCACGTCGTGCCCCGCCAGGGCTGGGGCTTTTTTATTTGCCGCTGCGGTTAATATTGCTTCAGCACATTAAAATGTGCAGTTGATGGGCGCTCAGGAGCCCTGGTTGTGTCAGAGAGTGCTCTCCTGGCGGACACTTAAACAAAGAATGAGCCTACTCCACTCCCTCAGCAGAGGCACAATTACCAATGCTGTTTTTCCTGGGGAGAGAACAAAACATGGTATAGCACTCAGGCTTTGTCCTACAGGCTAATAGAAGGGTTTCACTCCTTCAGTTATGCAGCTCGCAACGTGATGTCAGCAGCAAAATACCCTATACGGTAGCCACGGATCAAAGCAATAGTCTTAAATCATAGGTTTTGTCGCTGACAGGCTGTAACAGTAAGGGTCCTTTTTTTCCTCCACGTCTGTCTGCCAAACAACTGAAGTAAGCACACCTTTTTCTCATGCAGAGCCAAGATGTACACAGACAGATGATCACAGTGGCGGCTGGGCAGCCGATAGCACTATCCTCCGGCTGCTGCCCACGTTTGTGTCTATGACAATTAGACTCCAGGCTGACAGGGGAGCATGGTTCAGTCACTGTGTTAAGAGACTTTGTCAAATGTGTAGCCCATCAAAATGCATGGGCGGCCCCAGCTGAAGTCAGTCATCCCCTATTAACGATGGCCCTATTAGCTCCTCCCGTGACCTGTGAGCTGGGAAATGAAAGGCGTGGAGGTGCAGTCATTTATATAACCAATGTCAGGGTGCGTCGGACATGGACACCCCTCGTCTCCCTGCGCCTCATCAGCCTCTCTGATCAGATGGGGATGCATAATACATCAGACGGCCAGTAAGTGGAGGAAAGACATTCATCACTGTCCACCTTTCAAATTAGATCCCACAGACGCGGCAATCAGTCAGACGCATCAGTATTCAGCTCTGGCTGAAGGCTCTCCTGCAGAGACATCCCCTCCATTACAGCTTTACAAACCTTACTTTAGTGTAACAACTGCCCCCACTACATAATCTGTACTTCAAACAGTAGTGTTTTTCCCCACATTGACTTTTACTCCAATGTGTTAATGTGCCACTGTGAGTGTCTGTATAGATTTATGGAGTCAGAGGGAGGCTACAGGGGAAGTATTTATGTCTCACTAGCTTAACTGTTTAATTTGGTTTGAGCATGTCAAAGTAAAGAGCCTGTGTCTATCGGCTGTAGACCAGACATATGAAAGCCATAGTGTAAATGAAGAGTTCATTTGCAAAAACAGGTATCTCCATTTTTATTAATTTTCATAAATCACGTTTTTTTTTATTGTGCATGCCGGGTAAGCAATCAAACTGCAGTTGCGTTGTTTTGATGAACTAAAAGACAACAAAACCCCTGAGCATGAACGTGCCAATGTTTGCCAAAGAGTGACCACAGTGGTGACCAGACAAGCTCATTGCATATCTGACTCATTGAGTCTAAAGTCTGAAACAGTTTTTTTGTTTACAGTCATTTTTTTGGGAACTAAACTAACCTGGAAATACATTAACTATTTTACAGTATTACAGTATGTTACTTATTGTTACTCAATGTTTCACAGTATTCAGTGTTTCACAATATTCAGTTTAACTCAGTCCCCCATGTTACTCAGTGTAACTCAGTTTTCAGTATCGAATCAATATTCAGTGTGACTCAATATTTCAGTTTTGAGCTCCACAGCAGTTAGCAGATCATAGAATTTACGTCCTCTCTGCTTGTGTAAGAGGTACAGGGCCCATTCTCTGCGTTTTTCTTCACCTGTGAGTTCTGGGTCCTTCAGCTTCAATCGAACTTTAACACAGGTGCTGCACACATCTTTTGACGGGTGTCCGAATGCCAGGTTAAAGTCATACATGAATACGCTATAATATAAAGCGTATGAGATCTGCTCATCATATTAGATGGCGGTAGAGTTCATGCGTCTTTTTCACATTCAAGTCAGCTGGAAGATACTTTCTGCCAGGTGAACCATGGTGAGCATAATGGCTGGCTCTGCAGGTTAATGTTTTAATGTGGTTTCTCACAAATTGACTCTTGGCTGCCTTTTCATTTGACTTGCAAGCACCGCGGTTTTCAGGCATTGTCACCCCATTCTGCATCCAGTACTTGGCAATGTTGCAGAGGTGATATTTTTTGATGCCTGGTAAAAACTATAATTCTTTATTAACACACTGCCCTCTCTTGTAAAACTCTTGGTTTGAGCAGTGAGCAATAAATGGATTGAAGGATCATAACATTAATTGTTTAAAATGATTTAAAAAATGCCAAACATTTGCTTTTTTCTGATTCTCAAACATTAACTTTTGGAATGTTTCACAGTTTTCTATCAATTAAAAATGTATCTTTGGGTCTATAAACATCAAACAAAATAAGAGCTTTGAAATAAAAAACAATGATGCATTGAAAATGAAAATTGTCAGTAGAAGTGTGAAGGCAAAACTGGAAGATTATAATCAATGTTGTGTGTTCTTAACAGACTGAAATCCCAAAGCAATGTATAGAAATAAAAAGCAAATAATCTGAAATGAAATTTAAAAAGAATTATCCACAACATGATCATAGGCATTTAGCAATATTCAATACAGAATGCTCATAAATTACACTTTGCAGACAGGTATTTTTCCAGTCTCATTCAGAATGAAATACTTTACTGTCAGATCCTTTGTTCTGTGTTTTGCTGGATTATCCACTTTAGGTCTTCGCTTTTTAACTGGCATCATATCCATGTACGTCAACAGAGTGGCATCCTGTTTTACTTTGTCCATTGTGGAATAAAGCACTCGGTTTATCTCGGTTAACTCCTCAGTAGTCAGTGCAGATGCCTGACAAAGGTTTTCTAAGTTGTGTTTACAAGCAATGGAGGGACCTATTCCCTGACCGCTATAACGTGCTTTTTTCACTGTGTTACGTGAATTTTCAGCTTTCCTCTTCTTTTTATGCCCTGAAGGACATAACATCACAGGCTCTTCAGTTTCATCTAAATTATCCATCTTTAAAGATGGGCCTGGCGCCAGGATGAAGTGACTGAAGGGGCTGTTAAAAATTGCGAGAGGGCATTTTTTTTCATAAAATAAAATAAATTTATTTAACCATGCAATCGCCTCAGAAAGTCTAAATAACAACGACATAAGGCTACTGTTTCAAAGTCAAAGAATCCATTTATTAATCAGAGCACTCACATAAGCTGCTGGAATAACGTTGTCTGTGGCTGGTGGAGCTAGCTTGGTCTCGGCTAGCTCAATCTCAGCGATGTCATTGCTGCTGCTGGGGCTGCTGGCCTTGGCTGGGGTCGCTACCATGCTTTGTTTTTTCTTACAAAACCACGTTCTGATATCCATCCTTAATCCTCAACTGCATTTTATGGCTAAGCAAACAAGCTGGGTAACGCGCAGGCGATATGTTCACGTTAGTTGAACTAAGAGTAAACAATTATGTCACATGAACACACACACCGAACGGCGCTATCCATTGTTCTGAAACAACAGCTAAGCGATAGGCGCATGTACTTCGGCCAATAATTTTGTTGTTTTTGCTATTTTTCTACAGACACATAAAGCTTAAACAGAGGGGGCAAAAAATACAATTGAAGGGGCTATGGCTCATTAAGACCCCTTGTAGCCCCGGCCACATTTAAAGATGACTTTTAACCGAAGTTACACTGAAATTCACTTTCAGACAGCACATCTCCGGCTGAACAGAGTTGAAACCGTACTGCATCACCTGACCTGAATATTGCGCGCTGCTCCACTGAATGGATTAATTGGGCTCTGTTCAAGAACAGCAGTGGCATTTAATGTTCTCTGCTGTAAAAGTCAACTTGCAATGCATTGGTAATGGACAATAACGGCTTCTGTGACAAAACGTATTTAGGGTTCAGAATGTGCAGTGTGTTAAGTAACTCAAAGCAGTGAGTTCATTTTTTTTGAATGATGGTGTTTGCAAATAAACTATTCAAATATTTCCCGGCTTTCCCCTTGGGATCATGAAGTTTTCATTTTATGAGAGCATAAGTCCAGATTCGGTCAAAACATATTCCAATGCCAAACAATCTGCGAGTGTATTTCTTGGAAGATTGGTTACATATTATTGTCTCATAAATTTTCTCAGTGCTGTCTGATCAAAGATAGTTAAACTCACAGCTTGCCTAACCAGAAATATTCTCTTTTCTTTCCTTTCCCCTTATGTTTCTGTCCCATTGATGGTGCCTCTTCCTTCTGTATCTCAGGTAAGAAAGTGTTTTTTATTCAATCCACAAATCAACTAAATGTAATCACATTATGTTTATATTCTATAATAACCCAAACCAGGCAGAATTCACTTTTTCCAATATTGTTAATTCCAGTTAATGGTTTTAAAATATTTTTTTAACCTTTTAATTTTGTAATTTTGTGAAGCAATATAGGAGACACTGGCTTACTGCAGAAAGTTTTGTGGTGACATTTCCACGCACAAATGCATATACGCCACTTTCTTCTTTTGAGGGTATATTTCTTTCAAACAAATTAACTGAAACATAAAGTTCACTGGAAAATGTCTCATTATGAGTAGTCCATTATAAAAGAAAGTGCTTCAAAGAGCATGAGCTTCATTTCAACCCCATCACAATAACATTAACACATTCCCAAAACTTTCCCCGGATATTTCGTCAGTCTAATTCATTTTGCACTAGGCTCAATTACTTTAGTCATATTCCACTGAAAATTGCACATTAAATCGAAATCTGCATGCTCTGTTACTGTGCATAGCTGGTCCTCTCGCCGGCTCTGGATCCATGGTTAATTACGTCTATGTCAAGCCAATCTCAGCCCTTGTTTCTGATGTATTAAGCAATAGCCTCTCTGTCTCTTGGTTTTCCTCAGCAATTAAGACAGTGCGAAAAAAAGTACTTTCCAAGAGTCTTTTTCCATTTAGACCTCAGGGAGAATGCTTTATTTAGTCTAGCTGGTCTCTAATGCGTAGCTTCTGTTGGTCTTGATTGAGATGGACCATGATGGTAAGTGAGTCTTTGTCTGTGCCAGAGTGCATAGAAGCAGATGTGCTGGGTGATCAGCTTGAGCCTCAGCCGCAGCTCCTCTTCCTGGATGTTTGGTTCTGTGGTGTTCAACTGTCAGAGTTTCCCCGAGGCTGCTAATCGGCTTTGAAATGGAAACAATTAGTTCCATAGCTGAGGTAGTCTGTTGTGTGGTTGGATTCTGCCTTAGAGTCTAAGGCTTTTGCTGTGTCACTGGGAGCTAGCTAGAGAGGATGTAGTTCCTTAGAGTTAAATGTTTGCCTCTTGTGTTTTAGATATTGTGAATTTATATCAAAAAGTGTTCAGAGTGTGCTTTTTTTTAATATTATAACAGAATATAAGAGTTTAGCTGTGATCTCCCCTTGTAGTGCACGTGATCTGTTGGTGAGCAATAGCGAGACGCAATGCAGGCCTCCAGCTTGTTATTAAAATAGCTGGACAATGTAACCTGTTCTATGTGCAGTGACTTGAAAGCGTGGAAGCGTTGAGGCTGCTCTTGGAGCAGCTTGGAAGGTCTCCTCAGTCTCCTCTCATCAGATGTCTGGTTTTAATTTGTCTCAGTGCGCCTGAGGAAAGGTCATGATCCAGATGCTTTCACCCTCCTCTACTGGTCTTCAGCTTTCCACAAGAGGAAAAGAAAGAGAGGGATGGACAGAGTGGGAGGAAAGTCCTGGTGTTTCTGCCCAGGCTCTCCCATATCCCCCCCCCCCCCAACAAACGTACATCCTTATTTTTAACGAGCATGCCTGTCCAACAGAGTGGTGGCTCATTTGTTGGTAAGGGGAGGGACTGGCTGGAATGGCCAGGGACACCTATGGATGGCTGACGGGATCTACATACTCACTGTAGCACCGAAGTGATTGAACAAATCCCAGAGCGCACCTTGTTTCTGGGATCTTTTCTCCAAATTGTGACAAGTGGAGCTCATCTTCTCCTCTCCTCTCCTCTCCTCTCCTCTCCTCTCCTCTCCTCTCCTCTCCTCTCCTCTCTCCTCCACTCCCCTCACCATTTCCCTTTGCAAATCGACATTACAGAGTTGCAGAATATATTACAAGCATATTTATCTTGTGCACTAACAGCAGTGTATAGAAAATGTGAAATTATTTGCCAATTTCTATATTTACTTTGCAGTTTGTAGAGAAGACATCAATGTCGCAGAAGGTCTTAATGTGCAGGCTGAGCTTGATATTACACACAAAATTAAAGATTTAACAATTTTGGATAGAAATGTATTTTTAATAAAAAAGATAATTGCATTCCTATTTGCATAGCATTTATGCATGCAATCATAGTCAAGTCTGACACTGATGCAGTGAGGAACGCTACGTGTTTCAAGAAAAAGCACAATGAATACTAATAGATAATTACTATCACAAGGTGTGTCACACCTGTTTTAGCACATAAAATGAGATTGCGTACATCACGACAGATAATTGATGGCAACAGGGGGAAAATGTTTTTAATAGGTTCTCACCTTAAGGCTATAATTGATTCAATTCGCCTCATCACAATTCACTAATTTTTGTGGGAGAAATAGCTATGGGATTTTCTATTTTATATGGGAGGGGGGGGGCGGGTGGGGGTGGTGGTGGTGTAGATGGCTGGAAGCACGCACAATTACTCACATGAAAGAGCCCATGTTAAATGAGCTTGGCACTCAAGAAACAAACCTCAGAATGTGCCCGTGCAGACTGTTGTGTGCATGTTAATCAATAGTCATGATTTATTCACTGAAGTAGTTGTCAGGAAGTGTGGAGAGGCTGATGAGAGGCACACACTGGTTTGTATTAGTGTCCACAGAGATTGAGGGGTTTTGTTTTAACCAAAGCCAAGAAATGAGTAATGTGCGGATTTGTGAATGTAAGCGGCAAATTACCGTATTAAGACACAAATTGTCTTCTGATATAAAATATTTTGAAGATCATGTACTAGTAAGTGAATAGACAAATTTGTGGGACTTGGTTGTAGCACGCGTCCCATTGTTGCTCTGTATGTGGTTGCTTCCGCAGACGGTTCACCGAGGGCATCCAGCCCCTTTCTAAATTGGCTCCTTATTCATTTCTAATCTGGTAATGTCTAAATACTGCCTTTGGATCAGGCTTTCACTAGCTATGTCCTGAAAATAGAGTGAAAAACAGGCAGAATCAACCATGTCTGTGTTTGTTTGGCCCACTCCGTTCAGGGCTCTTGCGAAATGTAACCAGCATGGCATTGACAAAGATTACGGTCCCACAGGCCACAGTGGGTGTGCAGAAGAAAGTGGCCTAGCTCTGGCAGCTGGCACTGAAACATATATACTTAGGCACAGTGGCATACGCTGGCTCACAGTGACATACGCAAACACATACGCAAACACACACGCAAACACACGCAGCGAGAGAGTCAGACACACATAGCATCAACAAGGGGAGAGTCAGAGTCAAAACATCCAGTAAATGTTTGACTCAGCTCAACCCCTCATAGACACTTTTAATGGAGCTGGCTCTCCTTCCACCCTTCACCCTGGATCCAGCCCAGACAGACCACCACAACCACACTCTCACTCACTCGCTCTCTCTCTCTCTCTCTCAATCGTTGCCTCTGTCTGTAGACAAAACGTAGTGGGAAGGGGAAGTTAATGATGAAACCACCACACTGTCTCTTTAAGTGGGGATTAGAAAAAAAGAGGAGTGGAGGCCAAGGGAGAAGAGGGGGCTGTGAGGGGGGAGTGTAAAAATAAGAAGCCCGGCAGGAGCAGCGCTGCAAGGTCACCTCTGCTGTAGTGTCGGGCCTGTCGGATCGAAGGCATGGCTAAGGGGTTGCCGTAGTATGGACCGATCTCCCAGGAATGCTTCAGGAAGATCTCCTGCCATACCTGAGGCAGCCGCTCATTTATCTGGAATGCTGCGCTCCGACTGCTAACGACCAGCTCAAATTGGACTATTTTTTCCCATTTGTCAGTTGGCCAGCTGCACTGGCTCAGCTGCGCATCTGTGCGAAGGGAAGGCGTAGGACAATGAAAGTTCCAAACTCATTTTTCTCACTTCTCTTCATTTCGTGTCTCTCTTCTCACAGTTGGGAGAGTTTTCAGTATTGTTGCCGCCTGTCAGTCTAAGTAAGTCTCCCCTGGCGCAGTGTTAATGGAGACGAGTGCCTTTGGTATGTGGCAAAGCTTTTCCTGTGACATTTTGGAGGCCCCAGCACAGCAGGGGTGCTCAGTATGGCTTGTAATCTGCCTGTTGTGGAGGATATTTAATGTATGTGAGTTTTCTCCAGTGGCACAGTTGTTGATGTTTTAGCTCATAAGAACTATTCTATTCTGTATGGTCAGACAATTTCCAAATCATTATGACAACAGCTGAGAAAAGAATATATGTGCAGAAGCACCTTCACTATAGTGCAGTCTGGTACAACAACACTACACTGCAATTACAGCATCAAGAATGATCTTGGAGATTAATCAAACTCTCTGACACACACTCAGTAGAAAATAACACTATACGTTATGCAAAGTTGTGTTAGACTGCATACTATCATTTCTATAAAACATGCAGTAAAGTGACAGGATAAACTCCCCAAACAATATGAACAGCCAACCTTACTCTGTTCATTACGAGGAAAAAAAAATTCACAAAATTTTTATCATTTAAATTGGCTTCAGTAGACTTGTGATTGTGTACATTCATTATAAACCATTAGGGCTCATACACTGTATCTAATGTACAATTATAATTATAACTTTGCCCCTGCCCCTGAATGTCCTTTTAGTTTACAGCCAGACTTCCAAACTTCCCTTTTTGGCATAATCAGTTGTTTATTCATTCAAATGAAATACACACACTCTCACATACACTGACGCAACATAAAATAACATGGACTGCATGCTTGAAATCATGTTATGAATTACCGTAAACAAGTCACGCCACTCTATATTACACATGTTTTGCCACAGAAAAAAAACGAAAAAAAAAACTAACATACGCATAAGTGTTCATTTTGTTGAGAAGTGGGAAATGTACTCCCCTCAGCTACACCACTCACACTTTTTTTTGGCTGGAGCACAGCTTGGCGATGCTGCTCAAGTGCAGAGGAGAAGCACTGGCCGGTCTGGAACTGGCAGAGGCGAGTCAGTCTGACAAGGTGTGAAAAGAGTCATGATCTTCTTCTCTCTCCCTCTCAGATCTCACTTTGATGGACTGCTTTGTAGTGCAAGGAGCTGGGCAAGTGCTGCTAAGCTACATTACAATATATGGGGTGTTTGCCCAGCAGGTGCCATTTCCCTCTCTGCCATAATATGAAACACTTTGCTTTGCTAGCACACTGAATGCCAATGTCAACTTAGGCATGTAGCACACAGAACTCTTCTTTAAACACCTCCTGCACCAACTGGAAAAAGGAGCAGCTATGTGCTGCTTGTTAAGTTTGGTTGGTATTAAGGTGATGTTTTAAACTCTTAGTGCTTACATCTTACAGAGGGTTAGTTCACTCAAATTACAACAAAAAACATGGTCTTATTTGCCCAGGTTTTGAGATATGCATCTTTCAGATTTCTCCCTCCACCCCAATACGATGTCAGTGAGTTGAAGTTTATTTGTGGTGTTCCCAGCTTTGAAAAATGACGTCTAAAAAATTCAACAGTAACAACAGAAAAACATTACTCTGGATAATCCACAGACCTCACTGTGAACCGTTTTGACTGGGACTATTTTTTTGGTATATCCAATAAAAAATGTTCACAGTGTGTTCTGTGGATTATCAAGGGTGGAGTATTGGGGACACTGATTTTGAAAAGATATGTTACTGTTGAATTTTTTTGCTTATTGTTTCTAGTACTTCATGTGTAATTCTGTTTACCTCAAGTCAGTTTTATGCATACAGACCAAAATCTCAAATTAGCTTCAGAGGGCATTACTACAGTATCTGTAGAACATTCGGCATTTTGGTTAGGACAAAGGAAGAACCACAAAAGTAGCTCAATTAATAGTAGTACTAATGAAATAATAATATGGAGAATCAGAAAGACAATATCAAGTAACTAAGGTACAAACATAAAATGGTGAGTAATTATAACTCCATAGTATTGGGGTGACAGCAGAAATCTCAAGAGAGCAGATTAAAAATCCTGACAAATAAAACCAAAACTGCATGGTCAGATGCCTCAAGAAGTAAGTGACAGAATATGTTTCCTTTTTAATTATGGGTGAACTGACCCTTTAATGTTGAAAGATAGAGGGAATCATGTTCAGCCTCCTGTGATGTTTCTCTGTGCTGCATATGGGACTCTTTGACAGGGCAGCTGAAACTCTGTCCGTCACTTAGTGGGCAGCGTAACAGAAAGGGACGTGTCATGTGGAAGCTCGTATTGCACAAATGAACGTTGATATGTGATGACAGGACAAAGCCACTGAACACACCTATGACTGGCTGCAGGCTAGTCTGCAGAGGCAGGTGAAATGCCTTAGCCATTGCTGTTAAATGTTATGCGACACTGCTCTCTGCTTGTTGCTAACAGTTCAACTGAGCAGCAAGCCGAAAAACAAAAGCTTCGGTTATCTTTGTCGGTGTTGTTTGTTAGCTTTTGGTTTCTTTCTGTAACATAGACGTAATGAGGGAGTGAGGAAGTGGTGCTTAATACTGAACATCAAGGTTAATGAAGTCAACATGCAATTAACTCAAAGCAGGCCTTGGTTACACAATGACTCCTTCTCCCTCTTTGGTAATAACACTGGCCACTCTTTGTGTTCTCAGTGTCAGATTATGCCCCTCTTTTACCTCTTGGATTCCTTTTAAAGCCACAAAGTAAACATTCACCATGTTTCCATCAACTTTGATGTCAATAACTCACCACAGGATCCTCGCACATTAATTAATATGATAAAAAAAAATCTTTACAACAGCTAAGTTTTCACTAGATGAGTAGAGCGCTTCTCAAGTTCAGGGAAAAGGCCAAGATTCTTTCAACATTCTGTAGGTGTTTACCAAATAATCCCACACAACAAGTGAAGCAGAAACTTAATTGTAACTAATTAGCTCCCTAGAGGTTTAATTGGATCTGCATTCTTTATTCCCCAGTTTACCTGCAGTATGTAAATCCTGCTTCCATGTTGAGGAGCGGGGGGGAGGGAAAAAAAAAAAAAAAAAAAGCCAAACGCAAGGGTATGAGAGGGATCTGTAAAGGGAAGCTGAATTAAGTGAAGTTGAAAATCAGTCTGTAACAAGCTTAATTTCTGTCTTGTCTGGCTCTCCTCACCCATTCGGCACCCCGGAGCTGTTTCCAGCATGTGTAATTGAATGTGCGTTCACTAATGGTAGAGAATACGGCTCATCTCGGAGGTCAGGTAATAAGAAGGCTTTGTTCTTCGCTCAGATGAGTTGCTAGCACAGGATTAAAAGTGACTTTGTAGACATTCTTATTGTTGCGCTCACCTGGAGAAAATGAACAACCTGTCTCTGTTATGTCTTTAACCGCATTCCTTTGAGAGATTGCAGTTGTTTCTTTTGCATGATTTCACTTAAAATGATGAGCCTCAAACTGGAGCACCACCATCTGTCCACCTTGACTTCGGAGAACACTTTTCTGAGCTAGAACCTTTTCTTTTGTCAGGTTCATGTGCGCTGTCCCAAACTGGGAGTCGGCTGGTGGGATATTGCTCATTTTCCTCTTGACACATTACGTGATGGGTTAAAGGTTAAACAAGCTGTGCTACCGCCAAAACAGGATATTACTGTTTTTTCTTTCAGTTAAAACTTCTTCAAATCGCCAACCGGAGAACACAATGAAAGCCTATTCATCCCAGACCTTCGACCACAGTGCTGACAGTACTGTCCATCCTGTTTTGTTTCTATAGCAACTGCAACTCTTAACTTGGCCTTACCAAGACTCAACAAGTATAAAGTTGCTAAACTAGTAGAAAACAGATGTCTGTGGACAATGCCAGATCCATTCCAAAGTAATTTTTGCTACACCGCTTTATTTCTTTTCATAACACTTCATCAACAATTTCTTTCCAAGCAGGTTCAAATTTCACTGTGTGAAGTGACCTCATCAGGGAGGCCTTTAAATTAAATAGCAGACATTGAAAGTGCAATCCTTGAAATCAATATTTAGTTAAAAATCTGCGATGCTCTGTTTCTGCTTTGTCAGTGTTTGCAAACACGACAATAAAACAGGGAGGAAAAGAAGTGTCATGGAAGGTCACAGTGGTAGTAGAGACAGGAACAGGGTGTGGAGCGCTCAGCCTGTTACATCACCAGACTTTCCCACTTTTCCATCAGGCCACACATACTTCACCACAGTGAAACTCAGTTGACTAGCGTGACTGAACAGACTTAGGATTTTGGTCAGAATGATTAAAAGCAGTTTGGTTCAAAATTTTGGTTGACATTTGGTATAAACATTTTTTTTTCATAAGGTGAGTAAAAAAGCTTAAGCATTTGGAATTCCTCAAAAATATTGAAGAAAATACAACATTCCACACATATGCATACATACATACAGTATAGTAGATGTAGTTATGTGCAGCTTTTGAATAAAATCCTTCTGGCCTTCACATATTGGAAGAAAACTGGGCTTTCCAGAGATAACCCTCCCAAACCGCTGCTCTGATGTGACAGTGCTAACCACTGAGCCACTATGATGTCCCTCTCTATAGCTGTTGAGTAATGCAGCATGCAACATGATTTCATGTTGCAAAAGTTGATTATCTTGTATTCTATCTGACATTTAACACATTGCCAGCAGATGAAAACCAGTGTCAACTCTGTGTTTTGAGAGTTTTCCAGTGAAAATGTTTTTTTTAAACCATCTTGGATTATAATATTTGAAAATATAACATGGGGACCGTAACAGTGGTTCAAAACTTCACAGGAGTGTTGGAACTTTCTTGAACCTGATTTTGATTATTGCTGAGCTATTACACCTGGGGATTCACTCACAATATGTCAAAGGCATTTCATTTTAGAAATGTGTACATGAATTTAAAAAAAAAAGAAAAACGATATATTAATTTATTCCGAATTATTTGTTGGGTGATGAAATGCTTTCTTTTGCTTCCTGATGTCCTCTTAAAGGAAGTACTGTAGCTTTGCATGTAGCTTTACAGCTGTGTCATGACTTCCTACTTGGTCAGAAACAGTGCAGTTATTTGTACAGCTATGGGAACTGACCTAACAGTATCAAGATCCAAAATAATACTAGATCAACGCACAGCTGCTTTTCCTTTCAAGGCAAGTTATTAGTCTGATGTAAAAATCACATTTAGATGATTACGGAAGAATGCAGGAAAGTGAGTATTTGATTAAAGCCCTCAATAAACTGTTCAAGATACACTACATTTTTGTTTATCAGCACACACGCACATACACAACTTATTAGGCTCATTGAACCACTTCTCTTGCTTTCAGATCTTCAGAAATTATTTAGTTAACTTCCTGATCAAAAATGCATTGCCACAGGGACGGCAATTGGATTTAGCAATATGTTTAAAAAATCCCCTATGCTATTTCTGAATAAAGCAATTGGCCAACTACTGTCCTTGTTACATAGTGATTTATTTGTCGAGTATTTCACAGTGACATGTACTTCCTGAGATTTTACTGCAAGAACATGGTGTGACAGCTAAACAAGATGTTTATACAAACTTTGAGGTGGGAAAATTATTAGTACAATTATTGTCATTGTCATTGTTATTATTACTACATGTAGTAAGAGTGGTGGTGGTAGTAAAACTAGCAGTGGCAGTAGTATAATGTACAGATGAGAGTCTGGCACCATCAGCGACAGAGTGGTGTCATGCCTGCATGAGAAGGTTCATCATGAGCTCTAGCAAAGCATGTCAGGCATGCAGGTGAAAGACTGGAATGTGATTAGTCTGTCCTGCAGGATTGTGATAAGAGGCCACAGTTCATGCATATCAGGGAAGGAGGAACTATTTGACTCAACTCTCAGAAAGTGATACTTAATAAAGAATTGCTAAGAAAAAAAAAAAAAGTCAAATAAATGTTCAAGTCGATCACCTTTCATTTGCTAATTGAGCTACTAAATGTAATTGGGTAAGACATGCTTCTATTTTTCCCTCCTATCTCTCTCTCTTAGTTATAAATGTCAATACCTGGCGTGTTTTTTTTTTCCGTCATGTGTTCTACAGTTTGCTGATAGCAAACAGCACTCCTTCGCCTCCAGTAGAAAATAATGATGGACCTCAAGGTTCATGCATAATGCAAAGGCTGTGAAAATAGTGTTTCCTGAGAGCACACTGCATCGCCTTTGGACTTAAGTGAAATATAACCTGAATTTGACATTTTCTAATATCCTACACCAAACTTTTTGTTTCAAAGAGATAGGGGCGGTAATTGCTGCACCAGAAGAAAGACTGCCGATCCTTCTGGGTATTGCGGGTGACTGTGGGGACAAGGCAAGATTGGAACATGGTAATTGCAAAGACAAGGGCTGAGAATAAATGGAGAAAAAAAGGAGTTCTTTACTGTCACATAGAGGAAGGTCAGATGCACAAGTGTATGACATCCATGCATGTTACAGTATATTATTCACAGTGTACACATGGGACTGATACCTTTTCTTAGATATCCAATTCATCGCTTTGCTTTCTGACAAAGAGAGGAGATGATCTCTGCTGAAGTCCCCCCCTGACTGCACTGAAGTAACAAGATGTGATACAAGATGCAAGGATGTCAACAGCACTAGGTCACGTGAATATCAGAGCAGGCTACAGTATGCTTCTTTTTTTTTTCCCTCCTCCCCAAATCATTATTTCATTATTTGATTAATGCTTCCACGGTGTTGTCAGAATGCTTATACATTTCCTCAAAGATGAAAGACAAACAGCGGCAATTTATTTCTCCAGATTAGATATTGATCACAGCTAGTGTGCTGGGCGTCAGATATCTTCCCTGAAAAATGAATGTCAAATGGTAAGCATCACTACTTTTTTTTTTATTTTCACTTTTTTTTTTTTCTCCATAGACATGCGCTTTGTGCTCCCTCAATACAAAACGTCTACTTTTCTGTCACTGATTCTCCAGGTATAATTGAATCTTTTTTGATGTGATCAGTTCTGATTAGCTTTGTTTATGTCTTCTCCGACTCTTCGGTTTGATCGCGGTAACATTTTTTTCAAATCTTTTTCAATAGTGCCGTCTCATTTAGAGACTTAAGAGAGTGGACAGGGAGCAGGCTGACTGTGGCTGGAGGCACAGCACACTACATAATGAAGAAAGAATGTCAGAGGGAAATAAATAGGACCAATGTCCCAAGCAGCTTCCCTGCACACAGGCTGAGGAGTTTGGAGTAGCCCCGTCTCAGTAATAGACTGTTAGAGTGAACTTTCATGAAGATTGTAAAGAGAAATGGCAGTCAGTATTCTCTGAACGATATGTAGAACTCCCTTCTTTTGTTGTGTTGTCTGCTCATGTTCAGTCTGCCTGAAGTGATGACTTCATTGAAGGGAGTGACCACACATGGGAAAACAAAGATAATACTGACATAAAGCATTGCGTGTTCACATACATTACAACCAAGAGCTTTAACTACTTTTTAATCAAATCATCTGTATTGATTGGTAAAACTAAACCGAATTTGACATTTCCTTTGTTTCATACTAGTCTTGTAGTTGTCATAGACGTTTTGGAAACAACAACGGTAACCAAAATCAGTAATACAATCAGCAGGGCTGGCCATTGACACACTCGCACAGTGTGTTTCTCCGTGTGTGTCTTTGTGTAAGAGATGACAACAGCAGTGAAGTCACTGTAGCACAAAGGGAACATAAACACTATGATAACTCGCAGACTCCAGAGACAGGCAGGAGTAAACAAATAATTATGTTCCTGTGTGTGTGCCACGTCTTTAGCTACAGTACTGTGGGTCATTACTGAAATTCAATCCTCTGGAATTTGTGAATGACTCATGTGATCTGTGTTCGGTTAAGGAATTCAGACAGGAAGTCAGCTGATAGCTTCTCCCAGTTTTGTTTGTTTTTGTCTTCAATCATCATCATTTTTTTTTGTCACAGTGGATGCACGAAATGTTTTATTTGTTCACTGCGCAAGTTATTTAACAGTCGTTTCGTTATGTAGTACAATGTGCACTGATGTAGAGATGGTTTCCATGCGGTCAATGTCGGTGAAATTTTTTTTGTTTTTGCAAAAAAAAATTCCCCAGTTTGCTCTCTGTTGCTATTAGTGCCTGCCTCATCATCATATACCAAATTACTTTTTTTCTGTAGTTGCCTTTTATTCCATGCAGTCAGGGAAAACACTGTTGCTTTGTATGTGGTGCCAGTGTGGCAGCCGTGTGTGAATTATGTCACTGATTCTGTCAGGGTAAAACAAACAGACAGAAGAGCGAGACATCAATTACTGTAGCTACTCCTGGGGAAAATAAAAGCATTGGAATCTAATGAGTGTATTGCGTTTACCTGCTGTTATATAATTTATACCCTGTTAACCCATCCATCACCTCTCTGTGTACAGTTAAATACAAGCTGAGATCCCAGTGCTGTTTGGCTGCGGCAGGGGGGGGGGGGGAAATGTATCCAAATGGCGTTCATCTGTACTGTATACCAGAAATGCTCCTCATAACATCAGATGTTTTGTATTCGTTCTTCTCATAAACACTGGTGTTTATTTGCTTAGTCTTTCATTTCATGCAGATTTTAACCCTGCATTCCTGAAGTAATGCTTTTGACTTTGAAAAGCTCCTCCACATCAGAGAAACACAGCTGATGATTCGCACTGCGAGCTGTGCTGTGAGTCACTGAGGCTTAGCAGGATCTACTGCTCTGACTCAAACATGTGCTGCCAGGGATAGAGGCTTTCTCCCCCACTTTCATTGTCTCTCTTGCCACAATGCTGCCTCAGAAAGCCATCTTCAACCGAATCCCTCATCACACAGAAAACATAACTTGTCCCTGGAGTCCGTTACCTTATGAACACAGGCCAATCAGACTGTTGACTGCAATCTGAATGAACCTCTGTGAAATTGCCAGGAGGATATCTTGGATTTTCTGCTACATTGTATCACATTAGGTGACTGCATGTTGTCAGGAGAAGGGTGTCTCTGTGACGGTTGTTAACGTTGTGTAGCTGAGCCAGCTGCTTTAACGTAGTTGGGAGTCCAGTTTTAGTTTTGACAGTGAGAAATGCACCATCTGGACTGAAAATGAAGAAATAGAACTACTGTATGATAATGAGAGAAAAAAATAATAATAAACAGCAAGGCCACAACAAGCCAGGCCACACACACACATACGCTCACATATGCACATGCACTTGCATACACAAAATAAATACAGTGGCATATTATCTATGTGGAGTTTACAGAAAAAAAATAACTTTGACAATCAGTAATGCACACTATATGTTCATTTTTTCCCCAGACTGCCATTTCTTTCTGATCTCTTCCCCTTTGCCTCAATCATTTTTTTCCCAACCAAGAAATCCCTCTTGCTGGCTCCCTTTTATCGCCACCGAAATTCATTCAACATGTCCGCTTATAGGCATTCTATTATTTCTTTATTTATGTATTCCACTTTTTATTCGGAATCACATGTTAATGAAGAGCGTCATTATCAACCTTAAATATTTAATTTTCCGCTCTGTGTCTGCTTCCGAGGGAGGCTGACTGGAAGAGCAGCGGTGGCGAGGGGGGGGGGGGGGGGGGGGGGGGGGGGTGAGTTGGAGGAGGATGGAGCGAGTCGTGCCGTAGCATCAGCCTTATCTGCATCCGCTGCTTTAAAGTCAGCTCCAACCGAGGCAGAAGCACAGCAGTGTTTTCAACATCGGCTCCATCTGAAGTCCAGTTACGAGCTACCATTTCCAAACACCCCAAAGATCTAAGACCTGGTATAACTATACTTTCCCATTTTCTTTTGGGGGGGGTGGGGGGTGGCTCCAAATTTGGTTTCAGTATTCGGTCTTTGCCCCTTAGCCCCATCTCTAAACTCCATCCCCAGCCTCAGCATTAGCTCCAGAGAGGCTGAGTGCCCTTGTGATAAGGTGTGAGGCCTGTCTGCCTCTGACTGACAAGCCTGCTCTCACCATGCCAGTGCCTGCTGCTTGATAAGAGAAAATGTCAGCGTGATTTTGGGAAATGTCATTTATCGCGGCTTTCTGGCCGTGTCTGTAACCCAGACTGATTATGGTTGCTGGACATTTATATCACTAGGGGTGGCTTGGAAAATTGTACAAATGCTATGTTTTTCTGTGATAACAGCACTTAATATCCCTTTTGCTGTAATGGATTTGATTTTGTTCCCCTACCTCTTTCTTCTCCCCCTTGTCTGAATAGTCTCAACATCATATGCTGCACTTGCTAGTTTATTTTATGAAGCGAGTATCAGACACCATCAAAGTGTCTGGCATGTGGAGGCGTTCAGATCGGGGATTCACTCCACACCCAGACAAAGACTTCCGCCATCCTCTGTGTTGTGCAAAATCTATAAGTAGAAGTGCGTGTTTGTGGCGTGAGAGGAGCCACAGATTCATGTGGCAACCTGCTAGTCTTTTTTGTGAGAGCATGTGTGTGGGCCGACCGTGTGGCGGATAGGGGACATCTTGCTGTATTATTTAGAAAGACAATCCTCCCCGAAGATGAGTGGGTTAACAGGAACCATTAATTGGTTTAGCAGGATCAAATAGACACTCGTTCCGGCTTAGCCACGAGGCGGAAAATGCTTGCGTTCAGACGTATTAAAAAAACTCCAGCTTGTTGTTATTATTATTATTATTATATTCAAACTCTATGAATGCTGTGAAGATGGACTATTTACTGTTACTTTTATGCCTTAGGTTGTGATTTGTGGATCCAAGATGAAGCAGAGCCGAGTTTGTACTCACGTCATCACTTTTAATGTTGGATTCAAGACCCAAGCTGTCATATATTATTCAGGGAGTTTTCGTCTTTTCTCCGAAGCACTTCAGTGTAGTACTGTACCTCTGCTTGCTGCATGATTCTAGGAGCCATTCAGTACAGAGGAGGGTCTATGATTCAGTGCTGTGTATTTTTTTTCCTCATTGTTGACTCAAAGTGACATTTATGGGACACTCTGATAAAGCAATTCTTCCTGCTACTGAGACCAGCCCGGTATTTTCAACAGATTTTCTCATTCATTTGTATTCACCTTTTTTTTTTCAGGGAGACCCTGGCTACCTTTTGTGATCCACAGCCCGAAGTAGACTTAGACAGAAAGAAGTGTCTTTAACATGGGCTCCCTTGCAGCCTCTTGGGAGCTTAGTGAGAGTGTTGTCCCCCACTCTTAGCCAAATTTATTGCTAGTCTGAGTGTGGAAATCTAACAAAGGCATGGGCCCACTGTTCCGGGTATATCTGTCAAATCACTGCACCTGTGAGAGTCCCCGCGCAAGATGAATTTTAGGTTGGAGTGTTCGTCCAGGAATAAATCTCACTGTTGTTGCATTGTCTTTGTTTGGGCGAGCTGTAGGCTGGGAATGAGCTTTCTCGTCACATGAAGTGGAGTTGGTGAAAGCCATGATAAATGGTGCTCTTTGTTGACACCTTCATTGGGTTATTTATGGCTCATTAATTGAAGTGAAAAGGAGACTTGTTGGCGCAGCAGGGGGAGGCAGCGCCAGGCCTCCGTGGCTCTGCCTCAGAGCGGCCCACAGGCTTTGGGGGAGAGAGAGACAGACAGAGAGGAGAGAGAGAGAGGGAGCGAATGAGGGAGGGAGAGGCAGCCATCCTTCTCTCACTTCTGTCTGTTTCCTGTTTGCTGTGGAGAGAAAGGGAGACAACCCATTCATCAGGAATGGATGGGGAGTGAAAGAGGAAGACAAGCATGAGAAGTCAGCCTCCACCCTTCCCAATCGCCTCTTTAATATTTCAGTTTGCATACAAGAACCCAAGGAGTGAAAACCATTGTTTGTTCTTAGAGACGGGAGATGCTTATCTTAAAGGGGACCTATTATGTTTTTCCTTATTTTCAGTCCTA
The DNA here is from genome assembly GCF_910596095.1 of Thunnus maccoyii. Taxonomy (NCBI): domain Eukaryota; kingdom Metazoa; phylum Chordata; class Actinopteri; order Scombriformes; family Scombridae; genus Thunnus; species Thunnus maccoyii. The sequence goes on along the minus strand of NC_056537.1, from coordinate 16,786,476 downwards.
TGTATAATGTTACATTGTTCATGTTAAAAGTGGCCGACGTGTCAAATAATGAGGTAAACGTATGTAGAAATAATCCCTGTGAGCAAAAAGCACCTGCTTCAAACTGCTCTGAATGCTCGGTTTACAACGGTTTTTTCTGCTTTTAGCCCAAGCTAATGTCGGCTTGTGATGGATTTCTTTATATGGTCATCTGCTGCACAAACAGCACGCGTGTTCACTGCTCCGCTTGTCTAACATTATGGTGTTTTTCTGTTGTTTTGGGGGTTGTCACACCGAGCCATGACTCCATTACACAGCACTGCAAAGTAAAATAACCTGTTAGAGGTGTGCTGGTCGTCTGCAGCTCTTCATCAAACATCTCACTGTGGCTGTCTCGGCTTGTACTATTCCTCTCTGCATTATTTCTAACTGATAGGCTCCAAATATCTCGATATGTTGTTGTTTTGACCAGTTTTTAGTGCTGCTAACGAAGCTCTGTGAATGAAGCTCTGCGAATGAAGCTCTGCTAATTCAATGAGGAACACATTTCACTTCCTGTAAATTCTTCACAATAAAAATCTCCTGTTATTTAGTCATTTAAAAGCTTTTAATTTGAAGCAGTAAAGCAAAAAATGTTGGATTTGCATCAGCAGTAACTTAACACTACTCTGATACATGCTGCCCCATGGCAGCTTCTGGAAAGGTGACCAATCAGAACAGAGTGGGCTCATTGGGAGGGGGGCCTTAGGAGACAGGAGCTAAAATAGACTGTTAAGAGATAGTATAAGATAAATAAGCAGTTTTTTTAACTGAATCAGGCAAAGCTAGTAAAGTCCAAATATAAAACCTTAGAGCTGGAAATGAGCATAATAGGTCCTCTTTAACTAGGCATGACAAAGAACGTAATTAAATGCACACAAGTTCACATTTAGGATAGTTTGGGGAAACTTAAAATTGAAATGTGTAAAGAAAAATGTAACTACACAAGTCATTTAGAAGTCAGTAATTGCTGCAGAGAAGAATTGTACAACAAAACCTGTATATTGTGTATGTTTTGGCACATCTGCACTTGGATTTTGTCTGAAATTTTCGATGCCTCGTCTTTTCATTTCTACCACAATTTCCTTTGAACGCTTTGAGTCTTCCAAGGAGAAAGAGCCACTTCAGACATAAGCTCATGAGCACACTTGATTAACAAGTGGATTAACTATGCTTGTTTCATGGGATGATGTACCTCAAAGCACTTCAAAGGCCATGCCGAGTGCCCATGAGGTGCGGTAATGAGTGGTTCCTCTACACAAACGACAAATTTGGTGGCCTCGCTTCATGTGAACCTGATCATTTTCTCATTTTGTGCGCGCTTGCTCCTTTCTGTCTCCTACTCTCTGCCGCTCTGCCTCTCTCGCTTCCTCTTGCGATCTTTTTCTTTCTATTTTTTTTTTTTTTTTACTCTCTTGGTCTCTCATCTCCTTCCACCTTCACTGTGTCTCCCCTCAGATTTCATATCATTGATCCCCTCTTTATTTCAGCTGAGTTGAGAGTTAAGATTCTTCCTCGGTCGTGCACTAGGTTATCACTCTACGTGTTATTTATGTTTAGCTCTTAACATTTCTGTCGTTTGTTTTGTGCACACCCTCACAAAATAAAGAGATGACCATCCACAGAATCAGTCATCATATGTCTGGAAGTTGCCGAGCTTTTTGGTGTCCTTGAACTGTTAGTCCAGTTTTGTCTCCCGTAAAGCCCACTTCTGACATCTCAGCGCTGTCACAGCTGTCAGTCAACTCTCAGTGACGCCCATGTCCTCCAACACTTCCCATCGTCCCATCTCGTCTCATCTCTCACTCTGTATGAGGGGAACATGTCCTGGCGTGTCATACACTCATCCAGAGTGCAGTTTAGGAGGGAGGTGGGGAGTAAGGGGGGATTCAATTTTCTAAGTGGCAAAACCATCCTCCTGAGAAGCATAGTGAGGTTTCTTTCTGTCTCCAGCAGTGGAGAGGCATGTACAACTCTGCCACAGTGGAGTAGCCCGCTCACGTTCCACTCTCTATCTCTCCCTCCTTGCATTTTTATTATTTTGATCTGGCAAGCACATGAGAGATAGTAATCTACACTTCAATTACATCGCACAAGTCATCAGATGCTATCTTGCGCTGGTGATAGAATGTGCTCTGAGGCAGCCCAGTGCCACTGTGAAACAGCCCCTAGAGAGCCACAGTCTCAGCGTGTGTGCATGTGTGTGAGTTCTATCTATCTGTGTTTGTCAGTGTGTGTGTGTTTGTGTATCCTTGTGTGTGTGAAAAAGAGACAGAGAGAGCTGGAGGAATGGAGAGACCAACAGACCGACAGAGAGACTGACTCTATTTATCAGTATAACACACATATTTGCCAGTAGGGTACAGTATTTAACCTCAGTTTGTCATTGTGCTGATTCTTATCATTACATTTCATTTACTTTGCAATGAACAGACTGCGCTGTAATAAGAGGATGAATTTTGTGCATCATTTGTCATCTGAATTCCTGATAGCAACCAGCAGAGGGCTAATACAGACGTGTTTTAAGGTCTTTGTCTTCAATGCAACCGCTTGTCCTCCACGAGCCCACGCTTTCGTATGATTTATTGCAACATGCGAGCCGTGCTGCTAAAGTGCAGATTTCAATGCCATTCACAATCTTTTTTTTTTCCTTACTGAACATTTTGATTTATTCAACAGATAATTTGAAAATGATCTTGTTAATAAAGGCTGTCACAGCTGTTAAGTGTGTCCAGAAAATACATATATAAATTGTGTCTCTTTTTTTTTTCTCTTTTCTTTTCGGTGCCGTGTTCCTCCCTGTGCTCTGTCTTCATCTGATCAACACATTTTAAAGGTAAGTGCTGTTACCTAACCGCACGTCAGACACACACATCAGTGAAAACTGCCGGTGTTTGAAATGCATCAATTACACACGGCGCAACAAAAGGACAGATTTTTGCTTATGTTTTGCACTGTGATGGTCGATGTATTTGTCATGTTTAAATGCCATTTATTTTCAATCTAAAATGTATTCACTGTCCTCCAAACCCAGACACAAACAAGGTAAGTGGGCAATGGTCCAACAACAAAAACACGATCTTTGTGATTTAGAGGCACATTAAATGCCTGTCACCCGAAGTTAGTGATCATCATAAGGATTTTTTTTTTCTTTTTAGTCTGAAGGTCATGTCCCCATATTAGTTTCATGCTTAATATGACATGCACTCTTTTATACATACATTATTACATATATGTATTTTTATTTTTATTTTATTTTATTAGTCTGAAAAGTGGGAAACTATCCTACAAATGAAAAAAATAGTCAGATGAGTTCATGTTTACTCAGCTTCATCCCTGAACATCCTGACATAATGTTTTTTTTTTTTTTTAAATAGAGGGCATTTATCATTTAAAGACAATAATTATTGTTTTTCCATTAACTGATGTGTAACTAGTAGTATGCATGTAAGTAAATGGAAAGCAAACCACCTTCAGTTGCAGTATTCTTCCACTGAGTGGCAGGTATTCAGTGCCCATACGCCCCGTTCACTAACAGCAGTAAATCAAGATGGATGGCTGGATTCCATAGTTTTTATCAGGCCTTAATGTGCACTTATACAATGACAGAGAACTCTCCTAGAGGCCGACAGACCAATGTTTGAGAATTGAGCTGGAGGGAGATAGCACTCTCCAGGCCCAGCCATTTACTTCCATCAGAGAATCTGTGATGTGAGGCAGCCCTGGCAGCAAGGCTCTTTCTCAGGTAGGCACGGTGCTCAGTGCTCTGCCCTGCCTTTCCACTCCTGCTGAAACAGCAGCTGGAAACGCTCACAGACTCTCCCCCCATTAAGCACCTCTTCACACAAGACAAAGAAGCACAACTCATTCTGAGGCACTTTGTTGTCTTTGTCAGGGAGGACTCAAATAGATACAGCCCTTATTTTGAGGTTTTCATTCCACTGCATGTTCGTTCCTTTATGTCTTCCTGTAAAGAAACTTGATGTAATCTACAGATGTTAAAGGGTAAGGGTATTTGTCGAGGACTGTGCCAACTTTAAGCCGACTGACTTGAACTGCAGTGTAAGAATCTTAAAGGATACCTCTGCTTTTAATCAGAGGTTTGATTGAAACAGTTGTACACAGCTCCAGTCTGTTTCAAGGGATGAGGTGGCAATAAAAATTTGCTCTCTGTCTTTCTTTGTGCGTTACCCGCTGATAAAAGCGCCTTGATGTTTGAATATCTAACCGAATGAGAAAATGTAAATATTTTCTACCAGACATTTTGAGCGGGACTGCATGCAGTGAAGGTCTCCAAAGCACACTGCTGTCTAAATGAGTGGTTATTGACAGACCTTTGGCGTCATGAGAATCACATGTTCTTTGAATCTCTGGTACACTAGCAAATGTGATCCTCTCTGATGGTTGCATTTGAACTTATTTTGATGTCCCTGAGCATTAAGGGAAGTGACAGCTTACAAATAAATCCATAATTATCACATCTGAAAGCCACCATCCCAAACTTTATTTGCATAACCCAACACTTGGAGGAATGTGGGTAATAAACCCTGAGGGTCTCCCAGACTCTGGCAAAGTCGCGGCTGTCATCTCATCAGCCTTTGGGTCTTTCTCAGAAGCTAGCAAAAAGGGAAAGGCAGACTGGAGTGAGACAATACTTCTCTGTTAAAAAGAGGCTACAGTAAATGGGCAGCACTGACTAAGGTTCAGCAGAGCACAAAAGAAAACTGAAGGACAAGATTGTTCCCATTGTGTTTCCACTGTGTATTTCCCCACAGAGCAAGGTCTGCCAAGGCCCCGCGGGCTTCATTTCACCCCTTCAAAACCCAACATATTTCTTTGAGTGTCCTGAAGATAGGAACACAATGACTGCCTGTAGAATTTCATCTTAATTCTACCTGGGAACACAAAAGACTAATCACAGCCATCACAAAAGCGCTGTTCCTGCAGCCCAGTGTGTGATAGGACAGGCTCCGGCAGCATAAAGGCCTGGCCCTCCAGAGAGCCGGGAGGCTGGAGGAGGCAGTCAAATGGGAAGCAGAATAGGCCAGGCGACACCCAAGATTATGTCTCCTCCACCGTGTGGGGACAACGCAGGCCTGTAGGACCAGACATCCATCAGAGGAGGTCAGGCTCAGGGCCGAAGCAATAGAACAGTAATAATTTCAGAACACATGATGAGAACAAGAAAAGTTAACCGATAACAGTTGGGTGATATCATATTTTGCCGGGGACATATGTGACGTTAATATTCCTCTAATTTAATAAGACATTACAGATTATTCACAATGGGCTCTTTATCAAAAAATTGTTGATAAGTATCAGAGTGAAAATGCAAGATGAAACAGCTGAAGTTTCTCACATTTGGTTTATTTATGTCCCCTCTCCTAACTACCGCCTTCCTGCACATCCTGCATGATGCTGCTTGGCATGCAGAAAAAAGGCCTCCAGTATATAGATCTCAGAGGCTGGAAAAGAAATAAAAACCTGTGTTTTAGCACGTAAGAGAGAAAAAAAGAGGAGAGATTTTCAGTTGACTCTGTAGCTTCACCTCCCAAACAGATATCCCCCTCTGTGGCTCAGCCTCCGTACCTCCCCAAAAGGTTCAGCTAAAGCTCATCTAATTGGTTGCCGGGCTTTAATTAGCCTGGCTCGTTTGCATGGCTGCCATTAGGAATTCAAATAGGGTGGAGTGATAGCTGACATTTCCTCCTTACTCCCCTCTCGCCAGAATCCTCCCTTCTGATTCATCTCATCTTCATTTCCCCAGATCCTGTTTTTAAAGTTTTATTTAGGGTGTCATTTATTTAACAAGGGATTATTTATTTAGCGCATCAAATCATTCTGAAATGAATATTTATATATTTGTGAGGGTTTTAAATATTTACATGGTCTCTCCATTTCTAGTTTTGGAACCACTGTAATGAGTGCTGTTGTTGGATGTCGAGGGGAATAACAAGACTGGTTTCAAAGTGAAAAGTCCTTTGAATATATTTCTAACTTAATTGGTATGAATCTATTATCAGGCTTGATGCTCTGATCATAGTTTAATTGGAGGTATATTATTATGGAATGACTTTAGCGGCGGTTAATGATATTTCATTCGGCTGATGATATTCATTTGAATGGCAATGAATGATTCATGTCAGGGGTGGCGTGTGAAAATACTCGGCGGTGCCGTGACCCCATGTCAGCTCCTCTAATGCACTCACAGACTCCTACTTGACTAAATTCCATTAATCCTCAAAGAAGCTTAGCCATTTTTGCCCTGATGCTCACTCTCTTTCTGCATCTTGTTTTACAGAGACACCATTGTGTAATGGTGGCTTATAAGAGAGGATGAACATTAACAGGGTTGTGTCCCCAGGACTTTAACCACTCTTTCTCCATTGGATCTGTCTGGTGGTGCGCTATCAAGGCCTGAGAGTGCCAGTGGTCTAACCAGGCTTGTGGAGGCATGTGGAGACTCACTACTAAGTTTACACATATTGGGCCTTAGAAGGGTCTTATTAACAGCAGCTGCAGGCAGTAGGAGAACACAGAGCGCGGCAGCATGACTGCTGAACCAGGGAACGCCTCTCCACACTAGAACCCCCCCCCCCCTCCTTTCCTCAGTCTTAATGACTAACCAGAATGAGAAGTGGAGGAGAGGAAGAGCCTGGAAGAGCCTGATTTGTTCTGCATGCTAAATATGGCCTGTAATCTTTATTCCTCTGAGTGCCTTATTAAAAGTGAAAGGAAGATGAAATCCCACCAGCCAGCCCATCCTTTCTGCTGTTTATTAGGGGGGCTTTTCCTCTGTTAATATTGAGGTTATGGTAACCTTAGTGGTGATAGATGCATCTTGTGACTTCAGGTAATAATAGCAATGATTGATTCCCACCTGAACCCTGGAGGTGTAATCTAGCCGGATGGAAGAGATAAAGTGGCAGCCAGCGTCTGAGAGATACACACAGAGGCAGATTCTTTCCAACAGTGCTGTTTATCATCCAGCAGACAACAACGCCCTGTCAGAATTTATGATGTTTCCCCTCGTCTCTAATTCATCATTCATTAACTACTCCTTTCTCCCCTAAATCCATCTCTATTTGTTAGTGTTATCAGTAAGGTTAGGTTGAAAAATACCCCTGTGTTAGTTTTTGATTCTGCAGGAAGATTAATGTGATTTTTGACTGCAAGTGTGTCACATCAGTCAGATCTGATTTGATAATCAAAGTGAAATCCTTCCCACAAGTCGTGGAGTTTGTTGTCGTCTAGAAGCCGGAGTGGTACACAGTTGCTGTCATTTGCAAAAGGACTTAATATTTTCGTAGCCTCAAGTAATTTATTTAGATGAATGCAGTGAATGCATTTTAACTGCAATTACATCTTATGGCAGGAAATCCACAAAACACATTAATATTGAGGAAAAACAAAAAATAACTATAAAACATTTTTTTTTCAGGAATCGCTGCAGTAATATTCAGAGCGCAGCACATTTTTTTGCATTATTTCTTTACCTTGCCCTTTCTATGCAGCAGAAATGATTCCCTCTCGTGAATTTTTCTATCATTATGTAAACAGATAACCAGAATCAGAGAGAATATGATCAGCATATTTTTGTGCCTGTATTTGCATTATGGTGCTTATGTTAGAGCACTAATGAAGCTCAAAGACAAGTGGAGTCCTAGATAATCTTTTTTTTTTTTTTTTTTTTTTAACGCCCCACACCTTTCCTGTTGTAGAGCTGCACTAGATGGCACATCTATTATTCCATTAGCAGGTAATTAATGACCCTCATTTGTGTAACTGTTATTAAGCCCTTTGAAAGATTGTTTGTGTTCAGATGAAATGAAACACATCCCAGAAGCCATCCATTGTGGCGGATAGATTAAAAGAGCAATAAGGCTCTTTGAAAAATGATATTTTATCAACGGTAATTTTTCACCGTACCTCAGGGGCAGCAATGACAGGAAAACACTGCAGTCCTCCTTCATGTTGATATCCTTTTTTTAGTCAAACTACCAGGGGAGTACACTAAGTGTGATTTATTCATCCCTTGACCAGTAAAAGGTGTCAGCCAGGTGAAAATGGATGCTAGGAGAGTATTGACAGGAGAAATAGCAGCGCAGTTGTCCTGCTCTGTCACATCATATAGAGGAGGAGGGGGGGTAGCATGTTCTATACTCCAGATGTCTAATTCACATCTGTCTGACTCTCTAACTCTATTCTCTGCTTCTGTTGAATATTTTCTTCATTTTGTGTTAAAGGATAATAATTTTACGGACATTTTAGACGTTTCTTTTTTCTCTTGCAAGCTACCTATTCTATATGATATTATAATTTCCTACATTTTTTACAATTTTACTTTTTTTTTTTTTTTTGGCCGTTCTTTACTTATATCCTGGAGTGCATTGGATAAATCTCAGACGGGAATCTGATTTCCAACATGAGCAGATCAAATTGTCTCTTTTGTTCATGGTTTCTATCTGCCAATGTAAAAAGATCGAGGCTTCGTTTTTTCTTTTTACTTTGTCTCTCATTGAAGAATAGGAGGATGGGGGAATCAAAAGCAGTGTGTCTTGTGAATAAACATCCAGCATTTCCAAAGAAGAAGCTGTGTGTAACACAGGCACTGGCATTCCACAACTCCAGCTGGAAAGGCACAGAGCATCTCCTTGGGATTTATATTTAGCATTTGCTATGCTACTTATAAAATATTTCATAAATAATGTGAATATATTAGACAGGGAGAGAACTGTCGCCAGTCATTCCATATGCACTGCCATAGCAACAAGATGTTCCGCCTTTATCTGTTTAGGGCCCATGATTCTTAAACTGTTCATTGCCCACGTTTCCTTTTTTAATCAGAGTGTGTTTGGGATCCCCTGCAGCAGGGATCTAGATAAAAGGATTAACTCTGCCTCAACTAGTTAACCACGTTTAGACTTTGCCAGGCAGGCCCTCAAAATGAAAATAGATGGATTTCAAATGCCTACATCAATGTGTTTTGATTGTGTGTCATCAAGTATCATGTGGCAACGCATTTATCGATTTATCAATAATCATAGTCGCAATAATTACAGGATAAATGAACAGCAGTTTGGTCAACTTTGCACTTTGCAGGTTAAGATTAATTATTTTAACAGTATATTTTAGCATGGTGATATTTTAGCAATTTTTTATATCACAAGTAATTTATTATTTTCTTTCTGCATATTAATTCACATACAGTATATATCATTCTGCTCTCTAAAATTTGTATTTGCTAAATTTCCAGTTATTCTCTTAATATTTTTTTTATTCCTGTAATTTAGAAATAGTGTCTTCTCATCACTCCGAAGATGTGGATTTTTTTTTTTTCAAAGGGGAGAAAAGAAGATGGAGATGTCTGTTCTGTCCAAAAGCATTTAATGCACTAGTGATTAAAATCATAGCCTGGTGAGGCTTAAAAAACACGTTAAGCCTTGACCAAGGTACTGGCTGGTAGAAGATAGAAATCTTCCTAGCAGAGAACATCCACATGTATTCATTACTGGTTTTGATCCAGCAGGCCTTGTTGGACTCTGAAGGCATTATGCCGGCCACTGCTGCACTGCCGGCTGGGTAACACAGTATAGCAGGGAAGAACTGGCTCCTTTGTCACTGCTGTTAGCATTAGCCAGAGATTTGCATATATTTCTCTTGGAAGCATTAAAGGAATACAAAAAAGACTAATTCACTATTGAAAGTCTCCCTTGCAAGATTAAAAGAGTCCCATTAGAAATGTGTGACTGCTCATGTAGTTTTTATTTCATTTCCCCCCCTCCACCCCCACACCCCCACCCCCACCCCCACCTTCTTCTTTTGTTGGAGGCTTTGATTATTCGCCAGGTTGGCAGAAAAAAAATAAAGAGAATAGTGAAAAAAATTACAGCTGCCATCTTTTCTAATGTTACTTTGTTTTAAAATGCACTTGCTTGTCATGGCAGTAGCTCTTTTTCCTTAGGTTATCTCCATAGAAAAATGTTGGGAGGATGAATTCTAATTTTTCATATTGGGGTTAACTTATGATTTTAAAGTTACAGACATAATCTGCTGCTTTTTTCCGAGATTTCTGGGCATAATCCAATTGTTTAACTAAAAGAATAAAATCTGTCCAAGAAGTAACAATAATGTGTAATTTGAAAAATTTTAGCGTTAATTTACATTCTCAAATATGATTTATGTTTTTAAACTCGTGTTTCTCCATCTTCTGCTCTGTTCAGTACTGAAGTGCCAGTCTGCCACGGAGATGTCTGAATGAGAACATGTGAACAGTTCTCCCAGAGGGAGTGCCCACAATGCTTATCACTCTGACCTGAATTCTGTGACGACAGACAATTTTACAAACAGCTGGGGATCAATCAAAGCCCACTTGAAATATGCCACCTGCCACTTTTACATTAGGAAGCATGCTGTTCAAAATGGAACATTTTCACTTGTATTTGTGATTATTTTACAGGCAAAGTTGGTCTCCTCATGGGGCCTCAAGTGCCAAATGATTTATTCCTCCCCCCACTGCCACCTCCACTCTCCAGAGCTGTGGTAAAGGGGTGGAGGGAAAGGGGTAAGATTTACTTTAAGTTGTCTCTAAGCCTGGGGATGCAGTCAACAAGGGAAGGATAGATATAGCATTTGTATTTAAGCTAAAATCCTGCGCCCACCACTTACCACAACCCCCATCCTACCACAGTGTGTTGTCTACAGAGTATGCGCTGGTGGGTTTGCATAAATTTATGATGCCATTAGTTTAGACACTTTTAAGACAAAGTGAATGAAGTGGATGAAATATTTATATCACAGATGTCCCTCACGGCAGAAACCTCTCTTCAGACAGTATAACCGTGTTGTTAGAAGGTCTAAGGCTCTGAACTAGCTCCTTTCAGGTACAGGTGGTTTGTCTACCTGTCCCAAAGTTTAGCCGGGAGTCACTCCTCTCCCAGCAGGTGTCAGTGTTACTACTGTAGACACAAGAAGATGTCACAGTTACTAACACTAAGGAATACAACTCTCTTTAGCAGTGTGATGCCTTAAAACTACACCTTATGCATATGTGATTAATTGTTTTCAACAACTGCTCAATACATGTAGTAGTCACTCAACAGGTGGCATTTACATGCTTTAATGTTGTACTCTAAACAGTTGAATTAAACTTGTTTTATGACTACCATATTTTCTACCAAAACACTGGCAGATTTTCCTTTTTCAATTCAGTAAAAGCTCTGCTGTGATGTTATGAAATCACCGAACGGTGCCCTGTTTTTTTTAAATTTTTTATTATACTCAGCTGGATTGAGTTTTTAATAAAGGGTGTGCGTTTGTGTTAGGTTACAGTGTTTTTAAAGAATCTCAAGGGCAGAATGCAAATCCAAACTCTCCAGAAAACAAAGAAAGAAAGAAAGAAAAGAACCTCAGAAATTCACAATAGTGCTCATTACATGTCTGTGGTTGAACTTGAACTTCTCATTACACTCTAAGTAAACAAAGCAGACATTTCCTCTGCACTGCATACCGCCTCTTGGGCCCGGTCAGATGTGTCTAAAGTTGCCCCCAGATAACCAAAAAGTGGCAGGATAAAAATCAGAATCAGAAAAACTTTATTGATCCCTGTAGGGAAATTGAGTTGAATAACCACAGGATGAAACAGATGTGTTGGCTGTGGTGTTAACGTGAGTCGTCTTAGCCAGACTCTTAACTCTCCTGAACACTGTGAGCACGGTCTTCCCCCATCTGGTGTGTAGAGTGTCAGTCCTCCAGAGTAATGTTCGACACGAGGTCAGCAGAACACCACGGACATGCTACATATGCTTCACAAACTGTTGCTGTTGGTCAGGAGAACATACATTATAATCCAGATTAAACCGGATAATTAGCTTTTTGTGAGCCATTAATTCTGGCAGGTGAAGGGGGCAGAAGGGGGAATAAATTATGTGGCTGTGTCTCGTGACACGGGGGTAAAAAATGGGCATCTTTCCAAACAGCTCATTCCAACTCTTCTAAATTGGCCTCATTGTAGATGAAATATTAAATGGCTAGCCTGGCTATTAATGCTGACTTTTATGGATTGGATGCTGTTGTACTTAATATACCGGTTCAGTTGTCCCTTTTATTCCTCGGCAGTGTCCTGTCCACCAGTGATGTATTGCACAAGGAGTGAACTCACTGGTACACAATGGGGTTTCAACCCATGTGAAGCTCTCTGGCACTGGTCCAGACTGGGAGTGAGAGTGGTCTGAGCCGTATTGTCTGAAGCCTGTTCTCCGCTGTATAGTATAGGGAACACTTTGGAATATATTTCAACTATATTCATTTTTGTATAAAAAAAAATCTCACAACAAGCTTATTAAAAATATTGTGATATATATTTGTGAGAAACTGAATGATAAATAAATTTGAAAACTCAACCTCTTACAGCCAGATTTGCATGTGTAATCTAAAAGTGCAAAAAAGGAAATGAAACAAAAGAGAAATTTGCAGCACATTTAACCATTTCAAATGACTAAAGCCTCTTTTACACAGGACCCAAAGGATTTTGTCAAGTGTCTTTTTTTTTGGACAAACACTCAACTAGAGATAATTTATTTGAGTGGACTTTAATGGATAAATGCTCTTAAATTTAAAGAAATTTCAACTTTTTGCTATTTTTTTTGAACAAGGGTAAAAATGTTCATCTGTGCAAAACTTTGTTTAATGACAGGATGTATCAAACATGAAGGTCCAGTCACTTTCAGCTGAGATGCTAAACTTAAGCGTTGTTAAGGGAAGGAGAAGAGAACTGCACACTCATAATGATGCGATCACTTCTACTATAAACAACTCTCCTCACTCGTAGTGACAAACCTACAAAGATTTAGCACCAACTCTGCAATTTCCCCCCCGCTTTATGGAGCAGTTGGAGCATGGAGCTCGTATTTCAGGTCATTGTAGTGCTTATCCGTCCCACACATTCTGCTGTCATTAACCTCGTGTCTAGCTACAGCAGCAAAAAAGCTCTGATAAAACTACTGCTACCTGCCCAGCACCAAATGGTAAAAAGACAAAAATAGTGACTACCTGGTCAACACAGTGGAGCATCTAGCAGCTAAATAGCCAGATATCTCCTCAGAAGTTGGGAGTGGAAGAGTAGAGAGTAGAGACCAAGACAGAGCTGAAAGGAGAGTGATTGGGTGGCCACGCACTATGTATACAATTGCCATAAAATTGCCATAAAAAGCTTATAACATGACCTCTCAGTGTTGGTTTTACAGCCCCCAAAGTGGCCAAAAAAAGTGTCCCTACATAGAATTCAAATAGGTAGAGTGACCTCGGTGTGCTTTTCTCTTCAGTTCTTAAGTCGTCATGTTACCTTGCTAACAAACATGCTAACATGAAAAACATTAATATGTTAACATTTAACATCAGTTTCTCAACATCCAGTCAGTCTATTGTGTGGGTTCTTGGGGTCCACCTAACAGTGCTTGTGTGATATACACTGTAAAGACCCCCCCCGCCCCCCAAAGAAAAATTCTATTAGATTATTGTCTTTATTACCGGTGAATAGATAATTTCATGGTTCAGAAGAAGACTCAAAGTAACTTCATGATTCCAATTATGTGGCATCTTTTTTTCCTTTGATTATGCTTCTGTGAAATATGCATCATTGAGACAATTCAGGTGTAAAAATGCTATTATCATTAGGCTCATTCACAACATGATGGCTTGATTGTTAATCAGTTAATTGAAAGAGAAATGTGTTAAGATGTGACAAATTAGGGCTGAACAATTAATCAGAATTTGATCAGAATCACAATATGGCCTGCTGCAATTTTCAAATCGCAGGAGGTGCAATATTTGGATAAATGTGTGTCAAAATAGCATTTTAAATGAAATATTGTCGTGCTGCAGAGGTGTCCTGGCCTACTCATCATATTCTACTGTTTGGTACAGATCCCCACCAAAAATCGCACCATAATCATATTAATATGTTTTTCAATGGAAATGAGAATAATGATGTAAAAGTTATCATTCCCTCTAATATTGCAAATCATATCGCAATTGCAATATCGGTCAAAATAATTGCACTTAGATATTTTTTCTAAATCGTTCAGCATTATAACAAATGTAAATATATTGCAGGAGGAAAATGCATGTTTAAGAGAAATTATTGGAAATTGAAGGCAAATGTGTTTTTCCACGTGTTAGTAAGTTGACATATTTTGATAAACTCTAGAGGAAAAAACACACACAAAAAAAACAAAACATAAACCCACTGAGAGACCCTCTCTTACACACACACACCACACACACACATACCCAAATAAACCAAATAAATAAAACGCCCAATGAGTAAATACATTTATTTTTCAAAAAATATTTTTTCTAATTTCAATATCAAATTGAAGTGACCACAGCCAACATCATAACACATACTCTAATTTTCTGTGGGGAAAGAATCTCAACCCTCCCGAAACTATATATAGACTGTGATACAAATTATGTTTGGCTCGAAAAAGAAAAAAAGACAGGTCAGCTATAATTCTGTGGCGGTCTGGTGGAAGAATTATAGCCTCACAGGAGTGCGAGCAGCCAGGACTCTCCTGAAGGAGGATGTCCCCCTTAGCATCATCCACAGTTGGGGAGGATGTGGCTGTTTTCTGCCTTGAAGGAAGACGTTGGCCATGGACCATAATGCCTGCAGCCGCTAGCAAAGCCCCCTAAAATATTCATCACATAACTTTTCTGTGTGACTATATGTTTTTAGCAGATGGTAACATTTTTGAGTGGAGAACAAAGTTGTAAAAGGAATATGATTTCACTTGTTGCCATGGGAACAGAGATGGATGAAGATGTTTCACGGTTCACTGGTTGCCTCGTCTCCGCTTGTGTGTGTGTGTATGTGTGTGTGTGTGTGTGTGTCTGGGTGAATCCGCACATGTCTCAGTTTGTCTGTGTGCCTCTGAGTGTACATGTACAGTGGGGTCAAAAAGTCTGAGACCACTTTCCCATTATGGGACAGTGGTCTCAGCATATATACAGTACAGCTCTCTGTACTGTATATATGTGCTGTATGTGCATGCATTCACATACGGAAGTGTTTTATATAACCATTGAATTTTAAGTGAGTAGCAGATTCTGCCGTCGCTTAATTTCTTTGAAGGATATTATGTTAAGTTGTTCAGTGAAAGGTCAGTGCAGTTCCAAGAGAGGATCATTCCCTAATACACTATTACAAGAAGTATCAAGCTCCTAGTATTATAGAAATAATATACGCTCTTGTCAAAAGCTCTATTCAGAGCATGATTTTTTTTGCTCTGTGATGGTGAAGTGGTGCTCATTTCACAGTGTATTAGCTGACTGTCTAAATAGTGATGATTCAGTAGCATGGCTACTCATTTTCACATGACACATGAAAGGGAGGATCTGTCGATAAATGCGACAATAACAGCAGCCCAAGTTATCTTGTGCCGTTTTTTAGCCGCATTTCGAAATGAATGTTCTTCCATTCGAGAGGAGCTAATTAGATTGTGTGAGTTGCATGATATGGGGTCCTACACATAAAAGCCTTGCTGTGGAGATGAGCAACGGTTGCCTGTACCCCAGACAGTGCTGATAGTAGAGCCACTCCTTTAATTCCACTCTCAAAAATCAGATCCTAATTGGGTGTCTGATTTTAGTAACTTGTTCAGCAATTTAAGAAAATTGCTTTTTGAAATGTAACAATTTCAGTGATCTTAAGCGTCTCATTTCTCATTCTGTGCACTCCACTGAGGACTGTCTCTTTTCAGGCCTCATCAGGCAGTAATTGAAAGGTCCTCCTTTGCCTGTAAACCATTGACCCCATAGAGTTTATCATGCAGTTTATTTGGAAGCATGAAAAACAGCTTTTCAAGCCCATCAGGAGGTGCAAAGAAAGAAGAGATATTTAGTTGGTTATTGTTAATGGTGACAGTACTGTATATAGAGTTATGTTGACGTTTTCTTACTTGAGTCCTCATGTTGCACATTTGAGTACCCTTACCAGAGACCACAAAAGAACATATAAAAACATAAGATTGAAAATATACAAGCACACATATGCACACACAAACCCATTACAATTTATTAAAGCTACTGTAAGTTGGCAGCGTGCAGCATTAAGACACCAGGTGAAGAATGTTATTAGAGGAAGCACCTGCATAGTGAGCATGGAGCTGTTTATTTTGTCCCTGTGACAAAAAAGAAGACAAAAATTTCCAGAGAGGCATGTATGAGTGGTGAAGTGTAGCTTAATGGGATGGTTTTATTCATCAAGCGAGGTCTGTGCACTCGTCCACTGAAAAGCTGCCTTGAGGGACAGTGAGTGATTCCGACCACTCAGCCTCATTATGGAATCATATTAATATTTAAGGAGTTGGAATTGAGGAATAAAGAGGGTAATTGATAGCATCAAAATGGAAGTGTTTGAACCCTGTTTTATTATTTAAATATTTCTAATAGTGCTGCCACAATATGTGCTAGAAATGCAACTAAACCAATTCGCCTTTTTTTAAAAAAAAAAAAAAAAAAAAGGTGAGTACAAATCTAACCTTTGAACCTAGCTGTGAAAGGCATACACAGTCATAGGCAAGAATGAAAGACACACATATGACTGGCTGATGAGTCGTGCCGAGCAGGGATTGAGTCATAGAGAAAGCAGTGGGGTTTTTCTCCCTTGCTGCAGCTAAGAAGCCACGGGCCATCCTTTTTTGGAGAAAGAATGGGGGAGAAAAACAGCTCAGGCCTATTTGTTTTCATTTCCTGTTTATTTTAATCTAGAGAACCCAGTACACAGGGTTATCTAGATTAAGTACTCTGGATAAGAACAGTAACCTTCAAAATATTCACTGTGTGAGTGTGTGTGTGTGTGTGTGTGTGTGTGTGTGTGTGTGTGTGTGTGTGTTAATCAGCTGATTAGACTGTATGGAGGGAAAGTGACATGTAAGCATAAACGAGACTGCAGGCAAGTAGACTGTGAATGATAATGATGCTCAGGAGTTCTACTTAGCATAACATAAGGGACTGCTGCTTGTGCTCATGGCATTCTTCAGAACGTAGTCAGTGGACTTTGTTACAGAGTAGCACTAATTAGGCTTTACCACGTTTAGCCAGCGGCTCTACAAAACCACCATTGTGGCTTGTTTCAGGAGCTTGAGCTTGATTTAGCCTGAACATTGCGTCAGCCAGTTATGGAGATGAATGCTAACTTATACTGTTACCTGTTATGAGAGCAGCATATGGAGGTGCAAGCAGCCTGTTATTTGATTGTTACCTAGAGATTGATAATAATACAATAAAGGCATCAGGATGATGTTCAGTCTGCTTAATGAAAAGGCTTCAAATAAATGCTTTTTAGATAGAACAGAAAAATGTCAGCACGCAGACAGATTGCTGACATATGCAAGCACACCTGTAGCTCCTAATCGAGTTCTGTGTCTGTTTTTGGGAGAACAAATGTGTTAGACTGGCAACAGGCCTCTAATTCTGAAAATGTAATGATAATAGGGACGAATAATAGTGGTGTTCCACAGAAATGAAAGCCCCCAAAATGATCATAAAAAGATGTAGCCTAGATACTAGGCACATTGTCTGTTTAATATAACATCATACTGTGTTAGGCTTGCATAAAAGGAAAAAAAAAGATTAGTGGACGTACTGTATAGTTAAAACATAAAGCAACCAAACATAATATTCATGCTAAGTCATATCACATTTTAATCTTGCACTGTGGCATTACAGTATGTGCACCTGTGTATTTTATAGGCCTGGTGAATGATTACCTGCTAAAGTCTGACATGTCATGCAAGCAACTACTTGGTAGCACTTAATAGTAATATTTTTGGCAGCCTCTGTTCATTATGCTTTGTCAAAGCAAGTGAGTCTACATCCTAATAAGACCTCATTACTAAAAGGTCTGCACAAGACCATTTTTTAATTTTTTTGCAGAAAAAGTGTAAAAACTAACACAAAATCACAGCATTTGATGTTTGATCACATCTTTTCTTTGTGACGCTAATAAAAACTGTGAGAATTATGAAGAACCTAGTAGCGATACAGAGGCTGTGTTGAATGAGGGATGTTGGATTAAGCAGCGGGGCCTCAGAATACTAAGACGTGATGTCTATTGCCTAAGAAAAAAAAACATGAATGCACTGACTGCAGCCAGTGAATTTTTCTTGTGGAGTGCCTGTGAGTGGTATAAATAGATAGCCAATTTGTAAAATCGTCCGCCTGAACATAAGCATCTTGGGCCACTCTAATTGGTCAATTTCCCGCCTGTATTGAGTGCCTAGATTGATTTATTGCCTTTTTTTAAAAGGCCGTAGGGACCCACTGAACAGCTGTGCCAGCCGTCCGTGCCGGAACTGTTATGAAAACAAGGGGCTGAGTACTGAGCGTCGGACAGCAGTCACGGCAGCAAACGGCGAGTAGAATGGAGCAGAGCGGCATGGCAGACAGCTGGCAAAGACAGCGTCTGCTGTCTGGCACCACTGGAGATGCAGGATTTATTTCAGCAAACACTGTTGAGTGGAGAAGCCCTGCCCTGGTGGAGATCTTTCCCTTTTCTCACACAAACACACAACCAGGAATTTGCTTGATTGCTGCAATGCCTTAATCATATGAGAGCCTGTGTGATTGGAGCCAGAGAATAGACATTTTTCATGTCATGATATCCCCACATCCACTTGACATGGAGAGGGCTCAGAGAGAGCGGATTTGAGTGTTCTGTCTCTTGGGGCTTGAGTGATAGCTCCCCAACCTGAGTGTATCTCGACTGAATCCGGCTGTTTGTGAGCAATCATAGTGATTTACTCTCCTGCCTCCTATCTGGCTGAAACAGTTCCATCACACCTGAGATTTAGAATAATATATCCATCTACTTGTGCGCATGTGACCCGTCAGAGATTTGCTGTTTGTTTTACCAGTTCTTATCATAGTGTATCATAGTGTTTAGAAATGTGAACAGTGGACGGATCGTCGTTCTCTCTCGAGTAGCATTTGAGATAAGAAATGGGGTGCACTACTGTTAAGGGAAGGATGTTTTTGTAAGAAGCCTCTCTCTGTAACCTGCTGTGTGACATATAGCCTGTGTGGGTAGAAACAAAAGTGTGTGATCAGTATACAAAATGCTTGAAAGACTGTGTAAGTGCACGATGCATCTGCTCTGCGTAAATCAGAAGAATGCTGCCTTAAATACAAGCACATGCCTGTATTTCCTCTCGCCACAACACATTTTTTCCATCAGGTCTTTTTTCCCCTGTTTGATTACATTAGTGAAAATAGTTTCCCAGCGGATACCAGCCATCACTTGCCATGCTCATACACTTTATTTATATCTCTTTACATGTGTTTGTTTTAATCCCAGAAAGAAAGAATGAGGATTGTAACAAATAACTGTTATTGTCTGGTTAGGCAACACCGCAGCACTCATTTGAGGCATCCCACTCCATGTTCAAGCATCTACTCTAAGCATCCTAGCCCATTGACTCTGGTTCTCTTGTGAAATGTGAGAGCAGATAAGTAAGTGTCTCCTTTTTGAACTGTGATTCTTAGAAATTCCTGTATTTAGCACTGGGGATTGGGAGCCTGAGTCTTCCACAGGCATTTGAATGCACATTTTGTGAGTCCTCCACTAAAGGCGAGAGAGAGACCAAGAGAGAGTGTGTGTGTGTGCAAAAGTGTGTGAAAGAGAGAATGAAAGAGAGAGATGGAGAGGGAGAGAGTAATCGCACAGTCTTCATCTAGTACTTAACTTTAGGAAATATGAGTCTGGTTGAAGATGAAAGGGACTTAATCTCAAATGCCTCTCTCCTCTACTCTTTCTCTGTCTGTCTTTCTCACTGCCTGCTGTCCACTGGGACTGGCCCATTCCAGCACATTGGAGTGCATTATGTAATCCCCTCCAAGTCCCCACGCCCTGCAGTAATGGTTTAATTAGGGGAGGGGAAGCAGGCATCATGGCATCCCACCTGCCATCTCTTCTCAAACATCCACCAAGTGATTTCCACACCAGAGACACCTCTCAATCTATCAGTCGTCCTCCACACTCTTTGATAAACACTATCTGATAGATATCTTTTTAAGCTGTTAGCATTGTGCCTGCTGATGCATACCAAGATGCAGAGTTAACAGAGCTTGTCTGTTCATTGTCCCATGTGCAGCTTGTGGCCCCAGCCTCCTATCCTCTTTCCTTTTCCTCCAGCAGGCTGCCTCTCCACCCCACCCAGTCCCTAGCCAGCCAGCCAGCCAGTGCGGGCGTGCTCAGTCTGTCAACACTTCCACAACACTCAGAGTGTTTGAATGGAAACAGGAGGAACCATACAGACTTGCCAGAACAGGCCTCAGAAACAGGGGGTTAATACCAGCTCGAGTATGATGTAACTCAGTCAGCCACACTTAAGCCTTTCACTGGCTGACTGTGTTTTAATAGATATTCAGTTCCATTCCATTTGTGCAGATGGTAAACATTTTGAAATTGTTAAGTAAGAGTGTTTATACTTGTAACACGGTGCAGATTTACATTGGACAGTGAGGGATTTCAGTTATATGAGGAAACACAAACCTTGATTTATATTTCAGTCATCCAAACCACCAAACTGCTCGCACTGTATACAGAAGAATTATTCGGTAGTTTTTATTTATTTTTCAAATAGTTTCACTTAATCTATGTTTTTAGAGTCCCTGTGTATTGAATATTCTCAAATTAATTGTAAAAGTACAGGAAAATGCCTCATGATAATAAAAAGCGGTTTCTTTTTTCTTTGCTCTCTGCTGATTTTTAACATGGATATGACTTATGAGAGCTGCGACTCTGCTGCTCAAAAACTTTGATCAGACCACACATTTATGTCAGCTAACAAAAGAGATACTGTCTTCTGCAGTGATTCTTTTTTATAATCATATTGTCAATAAATTACATAAAGGCGGTGTCATATTTTGCTAAGTTTGTTGTGAAGAAAGTTGGCATAGAAGAAATTGTTATATGGAAAAAGTGTGAAAAATTTAATTTGCTTGAAAATTGTGTAGTAAAATTAGGCAGAAAGAACAACAGTGCCTAGACAGTTGCAGTGTGTTTTAAGCTTGGCGCTCTTCATCGGGCAGTAACCAGAAAATTGAAGAAAGGTCAAACTTTGTTTGGCAAATTGTTTGTCCTGCTGTAACTTGGCCAGTATGTTGGCCTATTAGTCAACTGATTGCAGAGTATTCACTGTTGAATGAAATATTCATTATCGTGCCAAGGTAAATCCATGTCTAACCAGCGTATTTGTATAAATCTGGTCAGTGTGTTTTGAATAAAGCCATATAATTCTGTCTGCTGTCTGGCAAAGCGTTCTAGCTGCCCATAAATTAGCCAGTCCAAATTCTAAAAAATTATAGTATGTAAGAGCTATGTAACCAATGTATCTATTGAAATGACACGGTATACTTTCGAAAGCCAATAAGTGAACAGATTCAACCTGAAAAATTATTCTAATTTTGTTTTGTAGATTTGATCAATTGGCTGTTGTCTGGCAAAGCAACCTTGCTGATGTTAAGGTGTTATTGAACCATCAGCGAGTGTCTGCAACAGACCATTGCAGATTGTTTTTGCAGTGTATCCAGCAATTTAAAATTTCAGTTTAATATCTGGCAACTGGCACCCCTCTATCCTTAGACAATTAATTTTTTCTGAGCATATATTGAGATTCTCTCATAAGTATAAGTATATAAGTATATAAAATTAGATTTCAAAATCGTGGAAAAATAAGCAGTTTTCTCTGCTATGAAACGCTGAGGGTGTGTCTGCTGAAGGCGCCGAAAGTACAGCCCAACTGAACAGCCTCTGAGTTAGCAACACTTGTACCAAACTCCTATATAGAAATGTACAATTTAAAATAGGCCTTGTTTGTAGGTTTAAGGCAAGCAGCCTGGATGATATTTTAAAAATAAAGCAACGTTAGGAGCCACTATTTAATTTGGCACATGTGTTGTAGGTAAATGTGGACTTGTTTCAGTAAAAATGTAACTTAAATGGCTAGTTAACAAGCGAACCATCACCAATCATTGGTATGTTAAACTGTAGTTTTTTTCAATGGAGTTCGGTGCACTTATCATCACTGACTTCTCTGCTGAAAAGTCCTTGGCGGCTTCATTGTGACCATCAACCTTGGAGCAATTGCCTCTCACACCATGCTTTTTGGTGTAGTACTGCCTAGTAAATGCTCTCCCTCTGGCTAGGGACCTCCCAGTCACACAGCCAGTGCTTAAGCTGAAGTGGCGGGCGGTGGCTAGTGTCAGCTGCTGCCGGTGTTGCGTTCATTGATTCTACCAGTCCTCCTAGCCGAACACCTGGTGCTGAAGCCGAAGCTGTTGGTGGTGGCCGTTGTTGGCTGCTACCGGCACTGCGTCCATTGATTCTACCCGTCCTCCCAGCCGGACACCCAGTGCTGAAGCTAAAGTCACTGGCAGCTCCACCTGTCAACAGACACTTCAGCTGAGTTTAAAATAACTCCCAGTGTAAAAATAGTTTATAATTAGTTATCTATTGAGTACATGCACTCTAGTGTTTATATAGAAGGGGAGGTGCTAGTAACCCCTCTACATCATTGAGCCACCATTCGAGGCCCGCTCAAAAAATCCTGAGCACAGAAATGGTGAAAAACAGTTTAACACTCTAACTTCACAATTCAGTACCACATAGTTCAGTCTTTTCACATGTTTTCAGCAATTATTTTCTAACATGTATAATATATTTAAAAAGAAATCTCTCTTTTTCCTTTACATGGACTTAAAGTTTTTCTTTCTATGATGTTATTCTACAAATACATTATATTCTCTCATGTAGTTGCAGAATGTACATAACTGTTGTCTTGTCTTTGCAATATGTTCAAGTAAAACTTTAAGGCAAAACACCACTTTAATATTTGTTGTCTGATGTCATGAGTTCTTTGTCAAAAGTAACTTACACACAGACACCAGATCAGTAGGTTCACTGGAAGATAGTTAATAACACCAAGTATCACATTACAAGATGCAGTATTTCATTAGCTACTGAAAAACAACATCTGTAAGGCTGTAATGTTTTGCTGTGTAGTTGTAACTATAATATTCACACAAACCCTTGGCTGATTTGTCTTTTTCTCCCCTGCGGTCTCCTTCTGCTTTCCAGATTAATTTAGAAACAGGCAGTTGAGCTAACTAACAAGCTATATGCTAAACTTGACAAGATGTTGAATTGTGATTGCCATCTTTATTGTACCTAAAATATTCACCTCCAAAACATTTATGTGTTATGTTTATTAGCCTGTTCAGTTTCAAAGCATGAGCCTACCTGACACAAAGTGGTGAAGATCATTGAGCTGTTTGACTGACTGACCTGAGTTTGGCTCCTGCTGAACACATATTCTGCCGTAAGGGAAGAAAATTCCTTCTTACACAAGTTTTGTGAGTTCCACCATTCATCTGTTCTGTATTGTATACATATCTTCTATCTGCAGGCAGTGATGAGGTGGGTAGGGGAGGGGAAATGCGATAGCTATCATAAAATACTTTAAGGGACACAAGGGGTCACCAAAGTCTACAAATTTAAATTTCTGCATGTAGATGTTACATGGAGTGGAGCAGGTGGACCCAAATCCAGGAGACAGCAGACAACAGGAACTAAAGAATTAATATTTATTTCAACACCCGGGAACAGGACTCAGGAGTACAGGCAGGCAAAGCTAAACAGAACAGATGATTCAGGAAGCAGAAGTGGCGGGATCCAGGAAGCAGGAACTGGAAACCAAGACTGGAAGACTGGAAGACAGGAAAGACAGGCGGAGTCACTCGGGAGGGTGACCGGAAGGCAGGACAGATGGCCGGTGTCACTCTTGAGAATGACTGGAGGCAAGACAGAAAGGCAGAGTTGCTCTAGGGGGTGACCAGGAGCATGTGTGGAGCAAGTCTGGAGGACGGACAGGAGGACAACCAGACATGCAGAGATGCTCTTGAGGATGGGCAGAAGGATGACCAGACGTGCATAGCAGCTCTGGAGGACAGACAGGAGGATGATCAGATGTGTGAAGCCACTCTGGAGGATGGGCAGGAGGATGACCAGATGTGCTGAGCTGCTCTGGAGTATGACCTGGAGGCTGGCGATGTAGGTGGAACCACTTTGGAGGCGGGCTAAGTAGGTGGGACTGCTCTGGAGACCTGCAACGTATGCCTGAACCACTCTGGAGATCGACCAGTGGCCAGGACAGAGGGCGGAGTCACTCTGGCGGTCGACCAGATGGCTGGAGTGCAGGACCAAAGGCTGATGCCGGGCCAGAGTCTGGTGGCTGGAGTACAGGTCCGGAGTCCGCCAGCTGAAGTGCAGTCCGGTGACTGGGAGACAGGCAGGTGAGCCAGTGGAGCCAGGGAAACAGGAGGCTGCTAAAGCACAGCCACAGGAGACTGCTACAGCACAGGAACTGAGGACCACTGCAGCGCAGGAACCGGTGACTACTGCAGTTCAGGCTCAGCGGATTGCTGCAGCACAGGAACAGGGGACTGCTGCAGCATGGGAATTGGTGACTACTGCAGCTCAGTGACAGGGGGCAGCTACAGCTCAGGAACAGGGGACTGCAGCAACTCAGGAACAGGGGACTGCTGCAGCTCAGCAGGAACGGCTGCAGAACGGTTACTGAAGACTGCTGCAGCAGAGGCGCAGGAGACTGCAAGTTGGCAAGGGCGGCCGATGATTCGGGTACTCAGTAGTGGCACTGGGCAACGGAGACTCTGGTGCTGGGCTGCTGAGTAAGCCAGTGGCGTCAGGAGCCATGGGGACCACGATTCCTTTGATGGCGAGTCCCTTCAAAGGGTGACCACTGGATGTCAGGGTGGCTCCTCAGCTGTTCCATATTAGGCTCCTGGGGTTGAGGGAATGCAGGATCAGGACAGGTGGATAGTGGGCTAACTGCCTCAGGAATGGCAGGTAGCAGGTTAGCCAGCTCAGGACAGGCAGGGTTCAGGCTCACAAACCTGAGCCTAATCGACTGGAGTGCAGGCTGGTTGCAAGTAGTCCAGGGTGCAGGCTGAATGCTAGTAGGCTGGAGGGGTGTCAGCGTGGCTGGAGCTGGCTACAGGCTAACTGGTGGTGCAGTCTGGATGAACATGAGACCAACGTGGGCAGGTCTAGGGGAGCTGATTGCCAGGGTGAAGTGGACAGGATAGAAACAGGATGGCTTGGCTGCTGGGGGCTAACAGGCTTGGGGGCTGGATGGCCACTGGGAAACACTGAGAAGGGAGCCTCACTCTCCATGGACTCTGAGCGAACTGCCATCAACCATCAAGCCAGAGCAGGGTTCTCCTCATGGATGGACTGAAAAAACTTGGTTATGAGCTCACCATCAGAATCATTTGGATGGATTAAAGGCCGGTAAACTGGAAACTGGTCAGTCTCTGCAGGCTCCATGGCTGGTTGGATCATTCTGTTACATGGAGCAGAGCAGGTGGACCCAAATGCCGGAGACAGCAGATACCAGGAACAGAAGAATTAATATTTATTTCTCTACTGGGGAAAAGGAATCAGAAGTACAGGCAAGCAAAGCTGAACAGAACAGATTATCCAACAAAGACTGAACTGAACAACAGGACTTAATTACAAACTGGACTAATGGGGGAATAGGGAACAGGTGACTAGACAGGAGAACAGGCAAGGAGGCGATTGGCTGGGGGAAACACTGGGAGTAGGGCAGGGCTGACGAGGCGGATGCAGGGCAGGTGGGGGGAGAAAAGCAGGCCGGAGAGGAGTACAGGAGGCTAGGGATTACAAGAAAATCACACAATAAAGACAGGAATGACAGGACAGTGACAGGATCGTGACAGTAAGCGCTTTCATTTTTTACACAGTAATCTGATCTCTCTTGTAATTTTTTACACTCCCACACCCTTTATGGAGCATCAGTATTTATTTAGGACCAGTTAGGAAAATTACAAATGGCAGAAGGTCCTTGACTTCTCTGAGATTCCTCTGACACAGCCTGGCTGTTCATCACCAAACAACCTGTGACATATTAGAATTTCAACAGCCTTTGTTAATATATAATCACAGAGTTTGAATTGTGCCTTGATGTGACTTGTTTATATTGGTGCACACTGTAGTGAACCCTCCAGTGCTCTTCATGTGAAGGGCTTATCAGTGAGAGTTGAGGCCAGCCCCACTCCAGGGCGGAAATCTGCCTCTCCCAGGAAGAGAGACTGTCCTTGGGTCAGGATTCACTCTGCTCCTGGCACAAACACATGCACACGCAAACAAACGCAATTTTTGCATAGGGTTAACAGCACTTCCTTCACTGTTCTCACTATCCTGGAGGGCTGAATAGAATTAAGCAGAATTTGATAATGACTTATTAAAAAGTGTGGCTGAATAAATGAAGTGTGTTGTGTAGCCATTAGAGGATGGGAGCTATTATGTTAAACGTTTTGATTTGTGAAGTGGGGTGTGGACTTGCTAATCCAGAGACAGTTGGGGATGCTGGAGGGAGGAATCAAGCCATGCATATAATATGAGAACATTAGGTTGATGTACACAGACGGGTGCTTCTGAGCAAGAGAAATAGGGATGATCGATGAACTCCAGAAGGAAAAAATGATGGATATGAAATTAGTTAGATCACCCCATGTAAAGCGTAAGTACTGTAGATCAGAGATAAATCCACGGAATATCAACACCAAATTATTTTTTGTTAACTTACAGTATTATCTAGACAACTCTGATCCCATTTCAAAAAGTCTTGCATGTAACAGATGGAAGTTAAAAAGCAATATCTTTTCATACAGATGTTACTGTATTAGGGTTTGGCCGAGGCCGGCCAATGAGGATGGAGCATTTCTCCTCAGCATTTTCCAGACCTGACTGCCAGACTCCGTCTGAGACTGATAAATCACCCTGCCCCAGCCCTTCTCCTGTGTTTTCTTTTCAAATGTAGAATCAATGGATTTTTCCTTCATTTCATTGACCTGTGCATAATGGTGCTCTCACTCCTCTACCATTGGGAAGGAGCCCAGCGCTGCAGACGTGCTTGCCCAGGCAAAGACAGGCGGCCTGGGCTTTGTGTTGCTTATTGTTCAGCCTGGAGAAATTAATGTGCTGTGAAATTAGCATTTTATCTGACTGCAGATACAGTAATGGAGGCAATTAGAGTGCAGGGGAGAAGCAGTGCTTGGGGTAGCGGAGAGGTAAGGGACAATCCTCGAGCTGCAGGAGCCCAACGGAGAGTTGCACAGCCGGCCTCACAGATAACACAATCACCTCCGTCTGGCAAGCAACACAGTCTGACTAGAATGTCTGTTGGTTAATAAAGAACACATTTGTTGTATGAAATGACACTGTATCATTTAGATGGAATAACTGGGAAACCATGCTGTAATGCAATATATTTTATTCATATGTTAGCAGGAAGGGTGATCTTTTTAATTATTTGAGACTGATGCTCTGCTGTTGACTTTTACCTTTTTTTTGGGGGGGGGGGTTGCACAGCCAACAGAAGTGATAGCTGAAATGATTGGAATGGGATGGGGGTGAGGCAATGAAATCAATGCACATTTTGAGCTTAGATCATTTCTCATCAGTTATTTTCAGACATGACATTGTGTATTTACAGCTGCAGGGGCACATTGTCAACTCTCTTTATCACGTCTCCAGATTGAAATTGATCTCTCCGATTGTGAGCCACAGGCAAGGAGATGGACCTTATCAGATACTGAGGAGCTGCCAGTACGCTGTGTTGTCACCTGAAGCCTCGTAGATTGTTTATTTATTCTTCAAAAGACTCTCTGATGTGATGCTGGAGGGGAGATGCTAACATAATGGTATGTTTAATTCCGTAAGCTGAGAGACAATTGTAGCACCAACCTCTGATCCTGTTCTGGTCTGCTTAGGTTGTACCTGTCTCTGCAGTATGCCCATACAGCGTTATTAGACACTCTTACTGTTATTGCATTCCTGCGTTATAATGTACTTATGGAACTGTATATCCCTCCGGCTTCCCCTGAACATCCTGCTAGGGTCTGAGTCAAATATTGACATAGCTTATAGTTACAACTGAAAAAAGTTTCTTCAAAGTTTGCCGTATAGAGACTAGATGAAGTGTTCTCTCTTTGGTCGACATGACCAATGACTGGTTTGTTTGTTTGGCAAGAGCACAGTCAAGCAGGTGCACAAAGACTGCTGGCGGAGACAGTCTTTTAAAGTATATTTTTCACCGCAGAATAACCGGCAAAGGTAAACTGAAACTGCTTTTAAAACAAAATCAAATTTCAGCTTTTCGTAACTGTAGGATAAAACAGTAGGATGCATCTTAAATTTGAAAATACCGGTTGTGTTTTACCAGTGGGATTGAATAAAATGGTGTCTTTTTTGCATTTCTTATGTGATTATAGGAGCAATTATTGCAGCATGAACACCCTTTCTTGTTATTATTAATTCTGTAATTTTCTGCAAACATGTGGGTTCAAACAAGTGTAACAGGAACTTTATTTTTTTTTTCTTCTTTTTTAAATCTGCTGGGGCAAAGCCAGCCACCCACCTCCAGTCCCCCCTCTGCTTTTCTGAGTAAAGACAGCATGACTTCTGCAGTCGGAGGATCACGCCCAATAAGAACATTATCCCAAAGAGTGCACTGGGCTGGCAAGAGTCTGAGATAATACCCCTTCCTCTTAAACTCCACCAGCTCTAGCTCACAAAGTAGAGGCAGAGACAGGGAGACCTTACCAATACCAATACCCCATAGCACCCATGAAACCAATTGTTCCCCCCCGCCACCTTATGCTTTAGGGAGGAAAGCAAAGGGATAGCTGGATGTCTGCATAATATCCTTATTCTCAAACATGAGGGTGTAGTCCGTGTGTCCATTAGTGTCAACACGCCAATGCTAAATGGGCCTGAGCTGTCTTTTCTTCTTAGCTGCAGAGTGTTTCTGTGTCTTATGTAGACTGTGGTAGTTGGTCCACAGGGTATTATCCATTCTGATTGGGAGGCTGTGCTGCCTCTGAGGAGAGAGAGATAGATGAGGACATGCCACAGTGCTGAGGTATGTGTATGATTAGAGAGGCAGCTCTGATACCTGTCACCAGCAGCATGTTTACGTGCTAAATGATGCTGATCGAATGGATGAACGCAAGCAGTGCAGCACATGAATGAGAGGTCTTAAGCAGTCATTTACAATGTCTTCGGAGTGAGATTAGCCACATTACACAGTGATACTTGCGAGCGACACCTTTGTCTGAGAGAGCTCATCTTGAAAATACAAATGGGATTCCTGCAGCCCCGCAATTTTCTTCTCACTTCTCACTCTCTCCTGTACAGTTTGTCATTGTTAGTCAAATTGAAAGGCTCTCTTCTCATTAAGGCTAGTGTTGAAGTGGGCAGTGTTATGCAACCTGAGTTATCTGCTCAGCACTCAGCCCAAGCTTACAGCAGACAAACCCCTCTTCTCATCTCAAAGCCTGCGCCTTCTCCGTGTTTCCTCACTGATCTCAGACCAGGTGTTGTGGCTTAGGACAACATTCACAAGAGGGGCCGAATCTGTCCCGAGTCCAGCGTAATCAGAACGCCCCAGGTTGAACGCAGACTTGGCTCAGGGCCTCACATCTTGTTTGAGTTAACAACACAAGCTGAATGGCCTGTTTACAATCTCCACAGCAGGGGCAGAAAACCTCACTAAATCTGTCTGGATGGCTGTCAGATGTGGAACAGATGTGCTGAAATGGAGGAAATTATGTCAGTTCTTTTTCCCCTCTCTCATGTGACCATGATGACTAAAGAGCCGTGATCAGGGTGATGTGATTACGCAGAGGGAGACTCGCACTGTGGTGACAGTTGTGCCATGTCTGTTTTTTCTTCAGCAGGCTTCACAAGGCACATAGCAGGGGAACCGTTCCTTCCATGCATCACAATGCCCTCTACAGGTGTATGTTGGTTCTGATCTGATTGCTCCACAGTCCTTGCTTTCACCGTTGGCGAGCATAAACATGCATATCTCTGGTCTTGATAAGAAAATACTACAATGATTTATAGTGACAAAATCATAACTCCTGAAAGAGAGCAGCTTATAGTCGCACGCAGCTAAATATCAGTAAAAGCCACCTGGGTAAAGAGTTCCTTGTAAACATTGTTCCCCTTGAAAAGGAGCAATAAAGTGGTTGGCCAGTCTGTGGCAGCATTAAAAATGTACACTGTCAAAGGTAAAGGAACAGCATGCTTACTTAACCTCAAATATTTATTCACTCTCATGGCCCTTGAAAGCTTCAACGTGGAGTGCTCAAAGGGGTGAAATATGGAGTTAAGCTAGAGTCTGTGTGTGTGTGTGTGTGTGTGTTTGTGTGTGTGTGTGTGTGCGTGCATGAGAGAGAGAGAGAGAGATATACCTGCTCACACCTTTCTATCACTCTGGGCTTCATTCTGTGATGCTGCCTCTCACCAAGGGCCATGCAGGGATTCAGAGTGCACTTACTGCTGGTGCCCGGGGACATCCATCACAATGGCTATGATGTATACTGCTATATATCCATTAAGATGAGAAAAGAATATGACTCTAAAGACTTAGTCTCTTTGGCATTTTGTGTGAAAGCCCGTTGCTATTCCAGCAATCTCTTTATATCCTGTCATGCAGCACTGGTACAAAATGTTGTTTATGTGTTTATCTTTGTGTGTTGCACAGCTTTCACTTGATTAGTTTATTTGTTTTAATGCATCTCCTGCCTCCATCTCCTTGAGAGAGCACACATTTGCTAAACATGTGCAATGCTTCAATTATAGTTGTAATTTACCTCATGCACTGGAAGGGGAAGTAGATTATGAGTGCATGGAGAGATGAGAAGGTTTATAATGAATGTTAGGTGTATTGCCATGTGCACGTTTCTGTCTCATGAGCTCATGTTTCACTCACTGTCCCTTATGAGTGCAGACAATGAGCAGCCACTAAAAGACCAGACATAATGAGAGTGTTTTGTACAAAGAAAAAAAAAAAATATTTAGAGCTTATTTTAGGTTTAATTAAAGTAATGAAATGGACAATAAGGACGTTGTCAATTTTTTTTTTTTTTGTGCATGTGGTCTTTTGTACATGCTGACACGTTGAGATGTTTCATTTTCAACAATGAGTCTTTTTCCTCTGTCTTTTGGATATTCTTAAATCTCTTATCTTATTAATCTTTAAAAAAAAAGAAGGCTTTTTGCCGCAGGCGGCAGAAGAGGAATTTGTGTTTAGTGGATTCCTGTTCCCAGATGAGGAGAGCTAAATGAGTTTGGAGGCTTCCTGAATGCTCTATAATTGTGATGAGGCTCTGTTCCTCTGAACAATTAAAGATGCAGGAGCCCTGTCTCTTCTGAGATCCATCCCAGATCACTATCGTTGACTCTTCACAGTAAATCACACACACACATTGTAGTCGGATGATGACCACCCCTCTCTCTTTCCGCTGTCCGGCTACTACTTTAAGAGGAAAATCTCAAGGTCGGCATCATGCCCAACGCTATGATCAATTTATTACTCGCTGCCAAAGCATTAGAGGGTAGAAACAGAGGACTTGCCAGTCTCCCCAGTGGTCCAACCCCCCTTTCCTTCTCTGCTCCCAGTCTCACATAGCAGGCTTTATTTGTCCCCTCAGAACAAAGCGGAGAACAAAGCTGCATAGCTGTCTGGTCTGTGGAGCTGTGTGGCTATGCTAATGTCTCTAGGCTGGTTGGAGTCTTATTGAATGGGTGAGCAGAAGAGGTAAATAAGCGTGTCTGGATGAGAGGTGGGGGCCAGCGGGTGAAAGAGATGAAGTAATAGGCTATTCCAAGGGTCAGCCCGTGTGAATGCAAATATTTATATAAGTGATTAAAATACCCTCCCCACATCCCGCCCACGTCATTTAAATGAGGAACTAAACTGTAAAACGATTCATCTCCTAAAGGCAAGTCTGAAAAAGGAAGCAGGAAGAGGCATTTGTGGGTGGAAAAAAAGAGCAAACAAATAGTGACGTAAATCTGACTCACTCGTCTTTTGCCTTCACAATGCAAAGATTAGAGCAGCAGGCTCTTTCGGGGATGCAGATTTCATCCCTTGCTTTTCTTAGACTTTCATCCTCACAGTGACGAGTCTGTGGAATTTCACACTGTCACAGCCATTTTCTCAGAGGGTCAGAATGGCTAATCTTGCTAGCAATATTGTTATTATCATTCATTTTTACCTCAAAAAATATATATTAACTTTCTTCTTTTTTTTTTTCCGAAGATGCTTTAATGAATAAAGAAATGTGCAGAGCCACTGAGACATAATAGGTGGCTCTGAATCTGTTAGACTTTAGATCCGAGGTTGGATTACATAAAGTCTTATTTGTTTGAATGTTTCTCAAAAGAAATATATAATAATTCCTATTGTGAGTCTGTATCAGCAAACATTCTTTCAACTAAGGTGTTGAATGAAATCAACTTCACACTGGCGGGGCCTCTCAGCCTCACATAGCACACAATTTGAGAACTTTAGATATTAGTTTTATGTTATCTTCGACAGCGTTTATCTAATCAAAATGCTCATATCATCACATCTTGTGATTTCTCTGTATGATAGGCGCAACAAATGGATTCTCAAGTCAGTTTCAAACCGTGACCCGCGGCAATTTGTCACAGAACCAATCAGGTTTGTCTCAGTCATCTCCTCATCTGATAACGGTGGGGAATCCTGAGGTGCAGACACTTTAACATGCAGCTGTCTAGATCTGTGTCCTGCTCTAATTGAAATCAGGATGCGATAACATGCTCATTATGAAGGCAGTCTAAAGAGATGGACTCAAGCCAACATCCCTGCTTGGGCTTCGCCTTGATATAGTGTTGATGTGGCAGGCTTGACCACTTTTTTTAATCAGAAATCAATGTCTCCAACAGTGCAGTATTTCATCTTACAGCACATAGGCAGAGGAGAAGTTGAGTCGGTGTGTGTGTGAGTGTCTCCAGTTGCATCTGAGGCTGATTAGCCTATCATCATAGCAACAACATTGTTCCCAGTGTACCGCTGCTCGCGAGTGGAGCGATTTGCTTTTTATTTTGATGCCTTAATGAATGCCTTGTGCTGAAACATAGCCCTGTTAACTACCGTTAACAAGCAGATCGTTATAGATCACATCCACAGGCATCCTGTTGTCATTCATCTAGTCTAGATCAACTAGATTATGGCATTTCCTCTTATGAAGTAATTGAAAGGTCAAACTTGTAAACAGACTGAATCACATTACCACTGACCTGATGATAAAAAGGTCATAGTTGTTTGATTTGAATATTTTTTAGACTCAAAGTAGGGTGCTACAGTTACACATTTAATTCATGTAAAATCATTTTAAAAATCCCATCATAATGAGTTCTAATTACTAATTAGTTGCGAGGTGAGGTCAGTAGGTCAATACTTTATTTGGGCGAAAGAAATATAAAGATCCTCATAATTAAAAACTCATCAAACTGGAACTGAACTTTGTATTTTTAGAGGTGATGAAATGTCCAACACAATCTCAGTTATGCATGTATGTAACTATATTTTCTTCTGTTGCTCTGCCTTAAATTTCTTCATTTTTTTCCCTGTTGAAGGGGGAGAGTTTTTCCTTATCTATATCAAGGGTTTAAGGACGGAGGCTGTCATACAGAATTTAAAGCCACTTGAGGAAAATTTGATTTGGACTAAATAAATAAAATTGACTCTACTTAAATTGAACCAAAGGCCAGACTCATTTTAAAAAGAAACCTTGCTGTTTAGTGGTTTAAAAAAAAATGAATGCACTTTTTCAACCATTGCAGGCAACCATAGGTTTTCATTCATTTCCTTACCATATAAAAATAAATTAGTAGTGTCTTGCTTGAGTTGTGTTATCCATCAAAGGGAAAATCAAGTCTTCATTTTTGTCAAAGTGCTGAGAGGTAATGTGGTGCAGATTTTCCAAATCAGTCTGTAAATAAACTGCATTGTCAAGCAACTATCATTGACTACCTGTAGCATTGTCCCCCATGAACGCAGAGTTGATGTTCACTTCACAGAGATTCCTTTTATTCTTTACATTGTTTTTTCCCCTGGCTAACAGTTGTTTGGCTTGAAAACTATGAGTTTGCACTTGGTTATCAAACAATCTACTTTTTCCTTATTATTTGCTTGTATTTTGAAAGCCATTGTAATTTGAAGAGAAATATTTCATGAATATTCCTTTTAGCATTCCTGCATAAAGACTTCTTAGAGCAATCACTTAATTGCCTGTTTACCCAAAGTTATGACGTTTATGTAATTTTCTGGAAAATAATATTTGAAAGTACACTGTTCTTGTTGTTCATTTAAATATATGTTCTACTGCTCAGTGTGT
Source organism: Thunnus maccoyii (assembly GCF_910596095.1). Lineage (NCBI taxonomy): Eukaryota > Metazoa > Chordata > Actinopteri > Scombriformes > Scombridae > Thunnus > Thunnus maccoyii. The sequence continues at coordinate 16,752,138 of NC_056537.1, read as the reverse complement.
TACTATATTTTGTTATCCTCGCAGTAGAATATGAAATACTGAGTGCTGTAAATTTAGTGATTTTAACAAGCCTCATGTTTCCACATTATAGAATAATGGATGTGGTCAAACACAAAGAAAAACACCGCTGTTTGCTCAAAGCAGGTTGTAGCAGAGAGCATTGATCCGTTCACACCTCATCATCAAAGCTATTACACGATACTGTAATGGTTCTTAGATAAAACAGAAAAATCATTGATAAATATTACTTTATTGATACAAAAGACAAAACAAGAAATCAAATATAATTTAAACAATAACTAATAGAAATTATGCCTTTTACCAGTGCTTTTTCTTATACTGGAGCACTGCGGATACTGTGTGTTTGAAAGAGTTAAATGGGCAGTAAGAGACCTGCATCAGCTTGTGAAAGTCTTTTGCACTATGATGTCAAAAGGAATTATTTAATTTCCTCCTTCTAGGCCCTTTAGTGGTCATCGGGGAGCATTAGACATGGTGCTGCAAATCCCTCTGACTTTAGTGTGGCTGTAGCTTTGCTTGTCTGCCCACACCTTAAATCAACTCTCTCGATCTCAGCGCGGCTTTGTAAATCAGCTTTACAGATCGATGACAACTGTTTCTACGCCTCTCTGTCTGTTTGTACATGTATGTTGAGGTAGATCTGTATAGTATATCTATATCAGTCAGATCCATTAGGTAGCTTAGTGGTCAAGAGATTTGTCAGATGTGTTTCTTATATCTTTATTTCTTATAAATATATAGTGCCTAGGACTGTAATTGTAATGTAAGGATATGATGGGTGTGCTCACTTCATATAAAAAGTAAGCTTAAATGACATAATGCATGTAAATAAAGTAAGACTCCCTCAGTTTTTCATGGAACAACACACTGCATCCGAGCCCTCGGACAGTGAGCGACTGTGATGGAAATGCTCGACTCATACGCTTGATGCAACATGATGTGACCTAATGAAAAATAATGCAATGAAATAAATGAACACAGTCATGTAACGTTAAGTAAAGATAGCATGGGCTAAATTTATTCACATGAATCGTATGATTAAATGATGTCTCACACCGCAAACAATATATTGCATCATTACCATTAAATCCTCACTACGTTCAAGTAAACTCTAAATAAAGAAGCCAGGAAAAAGGAATGTTATTCAAGTCATTGACAAAATGCTCAGAAGTTCTTAAAACTGATTAAACTGTCTCACTAAATATGCACAGCTAGTTACTAAAATACATCTTCTGAAGATTGATTCACAGCTGCTCAAGCATACTTCATTATCACTATCACTACCACTATCATTACTGTGCGTCAAATTGTATTTCATTAACCTGATTTACAGTGTTGCATTTGAAATGCATTATAAACTGTTATCATTTTCCTGTTGTTTTGTCCTGTCCTGTTGTCCAGCCTATTAATTTCATCACTCTGTAGTCTTGCTGTTATCAAGAAAGTAAACAAATTACTTGCAGCATCTCTTTACTTCAAACCCTTTGTCATCTCAATACATGGTGTTACTAAACGATTAGATTTGTCGTCTCGTCTCCGTGACTGTCAGAGAAAAAAACCTTTTTTTACATTATTTGTCAAGACGTTCACAGCTGGTGAGCACGGAAGTAGCTAAGATAATTTTCACTTGTTAATGTGCAATGCTGACAAGCTTGTTACTTTGTTTCCTCTTATTATTCATTCCATTATAGTGTTGGGCGAGTATAAGACTGACTAAGTTGGACTAATATAGTACAGTATGTTGACAGCAGCACCACTCTGTCATGGCACAGCACAAGTGAGGCCTTTTCCTGTTCGCCTTCCCTGCTGAGTCTCCATCACACAGTGGATACCACTTCTACTCCAATCAGACAGAAACAGTTGGGCAGTTTAAAAATGGCTTGGTGGTGGATCTGAATGAGGCAATGAACGTCGTTTGACCTTGCTTCACAACCCTCTTCCCAACAGGGTTCACACACTGCTCAGCTTCAGGATTGTAGTTTAATAAATTCATGTTGCTAATGTTTAACAAATTGCCCGACTATTTTTAAAAAGAGTGAGAAGAAGAAGCAGAAGGACAGAGAGCACACCTACCTTGTAGACTAATGCAAAAGGTCAGGACAAATGTGGAACTTTATGTTTTTCATGTTTTAGTAATTCCAGGCAGTCATAGGTTTCCGTTCATATCTTTACAATATGAAATTAAATTAGTAGAGTCTTGAACCTTGCTTGAGTTGTGTGATCCATCACATTGAAATCAAGTCAAGAGCTGCAATGATTAGTCGATTAATCGTTTACATATTTGATGATTTCAGATTCGCAAATTTGCTGCTTTTCCTTGTCTTTCATTATAGTAAATTGAATATCTTTGGGTTCTTGACTGTTGGGTGGACAAAATAACACATTTGATGATGTCACTTTGGACTCTAGGAAATTGTGATGGCCATTTTTCACTGTTTTTTGATGTTTTATAGACCAAAAAAATCAATTAATCAAAGAAATTATCAGGAGTTTAATTGATAATAAATGTAATTGTTAGTTGCAGCCCTACTACATTCAGTTTTTGTCAAATTGTTTGCTTATTGTTGTGAGGTGAAACACACAATGCATAGGTCGTGCAGATTGTTCAAATCAGTACAGTACAGCACATAAACGGCATTACCGAGCAACAGTAATGTAAAAGCAGAATGTATGCAGACAATAAATCAAGTTTTAAAAGTCTACTAATTAACCTTCATTCCATTTGGAAATGAATGTAAACAAAGAGCTGACTGGTAGTAGTTGAATGGTAGTAAAAATACATAAAAGAATCTATAATTACACAATGCAAAGATGTACGTATGTATAACTCTTTGGTAATTTAAAAGCTGTAACAAGAAAATTAGGTTTTATGGTTCTTTAACATTAATTTGCTACTTGTAAAATGTGATGTAATTCAATTAAATGTAATGTAGCAGTCCAGTGCTGCACAGATCTACAGTTGCAGATTAAAGTAAACAGTGAAGGCAAGGGATTAACCTGTGACAGCAGTGTTGCACATTGTGAGCAGGTGAAAGACAGTCTGAATGTATGCTCAGTAGACCGGTATTGTATATGCATCTCCTGTGTAAAATGGATATAAAAGTGTACCGTACTGTACACAAGGCAGTACTGTTTCTGCCTTGCATGGTGGCTATTGGCATTGTCTGCTCACAGTGGAGCTATGGGGCTCTCATTGCCTGTAGCACTGCTATAATCCTGCATTTGAAGAGGATCTGTTAGGGGCACTGGAGACAAAGCATTCTGTAGAGGGTATCAAATGTCCGCCACCAAAGCCTAGCTCCCTAGGCTGCCCTCCAGGGGGGGTTTCCTGTAAGCTGCAAGGAAATCAAGGTGAGGGCAAAGCTCGGTCTGTGGGATTTGAGCCTGGCTTCTGTGAGGAGCCCCGGCATTGGTCGAGGCAGGATGAGATCACAAGCCGCCTCCAGTTTGGTCTGTGTTTCACAAGGTCGACACAGTGACTTCTGACGTGGTTTGTTGCATTTTTTTTCCCCCAGCAATGCTCCACTGACCTACTTCCTCTTAATCCCTCGATGTGACTTTAATTGACTAGAGGGAGGGGCAGGGAGGAGAGAGGGGTGTGTCTGTGTGTTCTTGGAGGGGGGTGCAGGAAAGGGGGAAGGAGGGGGGTGTTGAGTGAAGATAGAGAACACAGGAGCAACCAAGAGAAAGGCAGATTTGAGAGCTTGATTGATTTCCTGTTGCCACTGCTGTGTTCAGGCCACAAATTAATTTGATTCTGTTATGTAACTGTAATCATCATCCTCTCTAATCACATCAGCGGCTTTGTGAGACACCCAAAATAGAGGGATTGTGGGCTGGACAGGGGGCGGGGCAAACTGAAGGGTCTGGTTGTTGAGGGCCAAAGAAAGTAAATGGACTGGGGCCCAGCAGCAAGGGTCAGAAAAAGACAGATGTCGCAAATGAAAGGGGCAACAAACTTGAATAAACTGAATGTGTTTACCTTTGATTTCAGGGGTTTTATCTTCAGTCAGTCAGATTTCAGGAAAAAAGAATAAATTTGGTCTTCCTGTCTGAGTAAATTTTGAGCAATCCTACAGGGAATGCTTTACATCGAGTTTTCACTTAAGTGTTTTTTGTGATAATTGCAGCCAAAAGTGAATGAGTTTTGAGGTTTATGTCCTAAGATGTGTGTGATTTTGCCTGATCTTTTAAGCAGTAGTTTTACATTGTGATTATGAAAGCAATAACATTTACAAGCTTTCTTCCAATTTGACCATTTTTTGAGGAATTGGCCACAGTTTCAAAAACACAGGAATGCAGAGATTGGGTGAATTTGCATTATTATTATGATTGCGATAATACACTTTAATGATACCATTTTGATAATAATACTTAATAACACTTTAGTGATACTTAAAGGAATGTTTCAACATCTTGGGAAGTGCACTTCCCAAGAGAGTGGTATCGATCTTCTCATCTAACCCTTGGCAAGAAAGCGTATAAGCATATTTCCCAAATGTTGACCTCTTTCTTTAATAGTACCTCTGTAATACCTGATAATACCTTGAAATGTTGTGCTTCATTAGATTTCTTCTTGTTATGCTCAGTAATCATGAGATTTACAGCTGAAATACATCAGGCATGGATGTAGCGTGTCACATAGGTGGGATGGAACAGGGTTTTTTACCTGCTGTACAGACCACATCTCTGTCACTGCATGCATATTGAGTTTTGCCAAGTGATAATGCAGTTGGTTATGCAGGGTTCGGAAGCGTAGGCTATATTAACTCATACTGAATGACTTAACTAGATCGTTTTAACTACAGGATCATGGATACACATTGATTTGATTGATTTATTTTAAAGTGCAATGTAAGATGCAGCAGACATGTCGCGCCACGTCCATGCCGGGTATATTTTGGCCGTCACTCTCACAGTAGTAGGGTTATCAATCTAAATAGAATATTTTTTTCACACAGACTTTTGATTAGTTGTAGCAGGAAAAGCACAGGTGTAGCACAGGTGTAACATTAATGGCGAGTGTCTTCTATTAACTGTACCAGTAAGAGCCAGTTTGAACAGTGCAGTAGATGCTCAGAAGTGGCTCATCTTAGTGGAATACCACCATCATTAATGTTATTAATTGCACCTGTGCTTTTCCTGCTATAACATGTCAAAATGTTTGCAGAGATAAAGATCTATTTACATCATATGCTTCAAATTTCAAAGATGGTAAATTTATGCATGATGATGGAGCATAATAGAATTAGATAACCTTGCAGAAAAGTCAAGGAGTGCTTGTTTTACACTAGTAGTTTTTTTTTTTTTTTTTAGATCTCCATTAAGCACAGGATGATATAAGTTCAGGATAAAAAAAAACAAAAAAAAACACCTAATTTAAAAGATGCTATAATCACAAAAAAATCCTACATGTAGAAATAGAGAGAATTATGCATGTTGATATTGTTTATGAAATGATGTCTACCTAAGATTAGGTAGACATCATTAAATATTTTCCAGCCTCTTTCAGTGCAGTTATATTTTTTTATTAGCGTCTGTCTTTTGGCCAGATACAGTGCATGACAGTCATTACAATGAATGGCCTGCAGGAGAGATTCCCAGGCTTAAAAAGTTCCCATATATTTCTGGAACATAGAAATGAAAAACACATTTCAGCAACCAACAACTACAAAGTGCACATATTTGAATGCACAGTGTGTTTAAATCATTTTCGGTGTCATGCTGAAGACATTATATTATACTGTGACAGTGGAAAAATCGACAGGTTGTAAGCCAGATGTATCAAGTCAGGCTCTGCTTTACTGGAGAGAACAGAAAGCACTGAGCCGTGACTTTGTATTATCAAAGAAATATTTCCTGGCCCGCATTAGATGGGCTTATGATAGACTGTTCTTCGGAGTGGACAGATGCCAACCAATATGACGGCTTCTGACAGTCAAAAAGAGCGTGATGTACATTGTCTTTCAGCTGGCTGACTGTGACTCTTGGGACCCAAGTTGTTCCAGAGGTGTCAAAGGTTAACTGATTTGATGAGGCTTGTCTCCGGGGGTCTGATTGGGAAGCTGAAGGCCCTGTGAGTGTCCTCTGTAAAGTGCAGTCCTGTGTCACATACTGGCACACTCATGTTTGCCTTGAGTACCATTGGGTCCTCTGCCATGCCCTAGAAAAAAAATAAAAAAACTCCTGTCTGTGAAAAACTCTCACCATGTCTAGTCCTTTGTTCTCAACCTGAGTTGGATGAATACAGTCATGGTGAAAATACAAGCGGGATGCAGCATCAACAGAGGTGTCTTACTTCCTTTATCTGTTGATTCTTTGTGATTCTTGCCTGTTTTTCTATTTAGTCACCGAATCACACCAGAGCAGATGCATTCATGACAGACTTCATCTGGGATCTGGATACAGAAGACCATGCTTTGTACCTTGTTAGTACCCAGTTATGTGACAAATGCACATGGTCCTCATGGCTTTTTGCTTTGCATCAGAACTGCCTGTTTGTGTGTCATGTGTTTGTTGTTGTGGAAGGGCAGGAGGCTTGCGGTGTGCCTTCTCCCCTCCAGCTGAAACCTGTCAGTCCCCCTGGGGAGCTGGGCCCAGGTTTACAGGACAGCTGAGGCAGCCCTGACAGCCCGGCTCATCTCGTTTGGAGCAAGGCATGCCGCTTTGCTGCTTGCTGCCTGGACAGGATTTGTTCCCTTCCTGCCACTTTACATCCACAAGCTCTACATTTAATTAGAATCACTTGTCATGTCTCGTATATCACCTGGGCCTCTTGGTGTCAGCTGTCAGCCAAAGAAATGCGATAGTTATTCATTGCTCTGCGGAAGTGTAACAGCAAGGTCACAGGACAGAATGCACCTTGAGCTAACTGTACTTAATGTCTATGTGTGGCTGCGCAGCTTGTGCTCTGTTGAACAGAGCAGATTTCTCAAATTAAGCTCTTGTTTTGCATCCTCTGCAAATGAGACTATTAAATTATTTATTAAGTTCCAGCCATATACCAAATTGGTGGAGTCCAGCTCAAGTGCAAAGCTAATGGTAGTTGATGGGTGGGCACTGCAGGGTTGAGTAGACTTTTAGAAGCTATTAGTGGCCTTAGTGGGTATTGGTTTGTGGTGGAGCTTGGACTATCTGAGATTTCTTTCTGTAGAGCTGGATGAATCCTAAAAAGCTTCATAGTACAGAGGTAACCAGGCAACTCTGTAGCTCAAGTTACATGCACGCATTGCGTACATGAGACCAAGATAATGCATACATGATGGATGTAATAACCCATGACCTGTGTTAACATCTGTGTGGCGCTTGCATCTTCAGCTATTCACCAGAGATCTCCAGTCATTGGACACTCACCTGCCTCAGTCTGGTGTCTGTGCAAGCAGCCCTGTGTACCATGTTTGTTTTTGCTTTGATCATGTTGTCCCTGTCACTTTAAATGGCAATGTGTTTTTTTTTTCCTGGTCCCTCTCTCGCTCTCTGTCTCTGTCTCTGTCTGTCTGTCTCTCTCACTCACTCCCCCTGCTTTAACAGCCTGGTTATATAACTCCCTTTTCTTTCTCTGACATCCCAGAGCTCTTGCAGTCAGCTGACAGCACCCAAATGTCTGCTGGTAAACACACTGCTTTCTGTCTTTTCTCTCTCCTGATTTTTTTTTTCTCCACTTTCTCTTCACCCCTCCTACTGCCTACTCCTCAGCGATTAGGGATTGATTCTCTCCTCTGTCCCTCTGCCTCCTCTTCCATTGGTTGGGCTCCATATCCCCAGGCCAGTTTCCACATATTAGCACCCGAGGCCAGGGGAGGCGGGCAGATACGCATTGCCTGCCATGGCCCATGGATCCTGCAAGCCAGTGAAAAATGAGCTTTGGAGAGGCAATAAATTGCATCCAATTTAGAGATGAAGGCAGAAATAAATTTCTCTTTTCTGAAGTCTGAAGAAAGGGAAAAAAGCCCCTAGATAATTTCTGTTCCATCTTTTTTATGTGAAAATTTCTTTGAAATATCCTTTTTGTGTTGTTCATTTGAATTCATAAAATAATTATATGTCTGCACTTTAGATTGCCTTTTTATGTTTCAGCAGGTTATGAAAATAATCATTCTTGTCTTTGCTGACGTGTTTTGCATCTCGCTTGAAATGCGTTTGAGTCAGAGGAGACATTTCGAAAAGATACATTTATCAGACATGATTTGGCGTGCACACTAGACACCCCCTCCCCCCTCCCAGTTTCTCATCATTGCATTATCCTAAATGAACTGTCCAAGAGGCTTAGACTCTCTCAGCTCAGTGCTGCAGAGTCTGGGAGAATGAGAGAGTGTGTGAGGTAGTCTCTGAAATGATGAAAGGAAGTGTCTAGTAATAACCACATCAACTTTCTACCTCTCCTGTTCACTGCCTGCTCCCCAAATGTTTTCAGAAGCCTCCATCACTCCTCAACGGCACCTCCGTAAATGGCTCATGAAGTAATGAAGAACTTAGCAAAAACACTTCAGTCTATAAAGCTTGCATCAACAGAATAAGCCAATGGAGAGCCCAGCACTCGTTTTCCCCGTGGTGATGTGCAAGCCTCCTATTAGTCTCTGAAGCCCAAACTCCAAGCTGAGATGTTTCCCTTTGTGTTCAGGTAGAGAGAGTGTTATGTGCCTGCTTTCCTGTGTATTACTCGGCCTGCCAAAAAAACAGTGGAAGAGACATGAGGGTGATACACTCTGGAGAATTGCATCCCATTCTGTTTTTCTTTACTCTTTTTTTTTTCCAAGAGATGTTTCTTCTCAGTTAAAAGGCTATGTTTCTCAACACCATTTCAATGTGCTGACACCCCAACTGTGAGGTGTTGGAATTGGCAAAAAACATTGTCAGCGCACAGTGTTGTGGTGCCAGTGAACTCCAAAAGTACAACATGAAAGGGGTGATTTTGTGTATGTTAGAATGTATTTACTGACAACATCGCCATGCTGTTACTCATCACTGACTTCACCCTAAGAGATGAATAATGTGCAAATGGGCAAACATTCTTTGTGTGCTGTACACTCTGACAGTATTTACTTTGGATCACATAGTAATGTTTTGTTTTGCCGCCAAATAAGCACAAATGGATCTACAGTACTAAGCTTTAGATTGTTTGTTCACTGTTGGATTATATTATTTTCACACCCTCTGTGAGCATTAGTGAAAAAGTGACACATGCAATTTGAAAATATAAGGAAAAATAAAATCACACTATCAAATAGCTTTATCTGAAGTTAACGGATCATGTACTTTAAGTTGCATTATGTCAACAGTTTTGCTGTCTTGGGGCTGATGCTGCAATGTGCCACAAGCTTGTGCTGTTCATCTAAGCAGGCAGTTAGCTAAGCTCAGCTGATTAATAAATAACCATGCCATGGTCTTGGATCAGTGCACCTCTAATGTGCTCAGACTCTCTGCCTTGTTCCTGTTGCGTCTATATTCCGCTTGGCTTCGTAAATGCAAAAGAGGGGTGGGGTCTCTCTACTGTCTATCAGCATGTCGTAGGGGCGTCTCAGCACGTAGTCATCAAAGCCCGCTGTGGCATGAGCTCCCCTCGTACTGCCGTATTTGTCTCTCCACATGGCCAAACGCAATTGGACGTCAGCTCCCCATAGTTCCCCCCCCCCCCCCCCACACACACACGCCCATTCCCCCCCACCCTCCCCCCCGCTGTCCTCCCCTCCCTTTGCTTGTGTAAATTATGTAAGTGCAGGGGAGGCAGCGGTGATGAGGCACACAGTAGTGGCATTTCACTAACCAGGGTTGTGAGCAGCACATGTCAGCCCACTAGCCCGCCTGGCATCCCTAGTATTGCACGGTCTGCCCGTCGCATCAGCTACACCAAATGCATTTTTAACTGGGGTTTCCAGAGAAGCCTGGCTAGACATGGTGAAGACATGGGGTTAGTGAGTTCACCACACTGACTGTTCTCTAGTTAAGGGCTGACATCTCTAAATGTGCTGTCTGTGTATTGTGTAGCCATGCAGGGGAATTCTCTCTCCATAGCTCAGATGAAACTCCAGCTCTGAGTTCAGCCCTTCTCATAAAATAACAATAGAGTGGCACTTTAAAACATAGACCTCACACAAGATGAGCAGTCAGCTCCAGAGGATAACATCCTAGCAAGACAGATGGACTTTTATTCTAAAGCATGCTATGCAGGTTTTGTATTTTTTGTCGACTATTTGATATTTAAGTGGCACTATTTAATATCTTATCGCAGATTTAGTGTATAAAGCACCCTATACCACCCATAGTGTTAGATATTGAAATTTGTCCTCACAGTTCTCTTTGATTTTGTCCCTCAAATATCCGTCTTGTTCTTGAGAGCTGGTCTTTTGGGCAAAGAACTCACTCTGCTTAAGTTTATGAACCCAGCCAACCAGTTTTCCTTCTCTCTTTTTTTCTCTCTCACTTTTTCTCTCTTTCATCCACATGCACACAGAAATGTAGCTAAACAGATACTCACAACTGCGCAATAGTGCTAAAACAATTAGTTGATTATGACAGACATTACAATTTTTGTAACTGGTTAATAATTTATCAAGCAAAAATACCAAACCAGCTTCTCATATTGAATACACATGAGAAGATTTACTACTTTGATCTTTTATATACAGTTTCTTTGTAAACTGAATATCTTTTGATTTGGACTATTGGTCGGACAAAACAAGCTATTTAAAGACATCATCTTGGGCGTTTTTCATTGTCATTTTACTAATTGAACAATGAATTCAATAATCCAATGTGTGATCAGGAATGATTAATGAAAACAATCATTAATTGCAGCCCTGCTATGCCTACATCAGAACACAAATTACAGGCCACATTAATTAACACACTTATCCCATCATCATTTTCTCATTCAACCCACTCTTTACCTTTAGCTGAATGACATGTAGCTCCTCTTGCTCTCTCTCGCTGTGCCACAACAGGTGCCACTAACCTGTCGGATACTGTTGCCCTGAAACAACAGGTTCTTTTAGCTCTTTAATCTGACCCAATAGCCAGTTGTAACAGTTGCTCTGTTGTCGCTCTTTAGACTGAATAGGAGGTAAGTACCATCTCTGTCTTTCTGATCTTCCACAGTCTGTGAATTGCTATAAGTAAGTATGTCCCATCTGCCAGGCAGAAATCAATAGGCGCTCTTCACGCCACGCTGAGTTTGTCTGGCTTCTGAGGAATAATTAAAGAGCTAGCTTGCAGCACACAACCATGATGACTAATGCTGTTTAAGGAATGCCTCTCTTACATAAATCAATAGTTCTTATTTCTCTCTCCTCCTTTTTGTCTTTCTTTTTCTCACTCTCTCTCGCTCTCTCTCTGTCTCTCTCTCTCTTTCTCCCCTCTCTTGCTCTTTCTGTGTGTGTTTGTGTTTATCAAGGCAGACAAAGTTCTCCTTTGTGCTTGTAGGTCAGTGTGTCACTGTGCCTTGTCCATGATGCTTACGCATTTTGACAACCTCTGAGTGAAAAAAAAACCCAAAGTAACTCTCTTCCCTCAAAAAGCAAGACAGATGCAATAGGTTCAGTTGTTATACACAGACAGGTAACTCTGTGTCTCCCTTTCTGTCTGTGCCCCTTATTAACCCTGCAGACAGGGGTCAAGGCTAGAAAAAAAAAGTGCATGCATCTGTTTAGGCTGCTTGCCACCCAACAACAGAGAGGCAGAATATATACGTACGTTTGAAATAATGCATGGTTACGATCGAGCACCATGCACACCTTTCCACCATATTAGGTTTTCATAATTGAATAAAACATGGAAGTGCTCCGAACATCCCCCCTCAGAAAGAAATGGCAGTCACTAAAGCATAGAAGCCAACTCAATAAAGAATTGCAAATGAATAAGAGATGAGAAGCAAACGAAGTGTGGTATATGAGAACAAGAGGGTGATTTACTCTAAAACAATATTTGAAACAGCAGGTGAATGAAGTGCAATAATTACATTGTGAAAGGAGGGTGGTTTTGAAGTGGTTGGCCTCATATGAATTACTGCTGGGCTTTCAGTTGTGTCAGTTATTTTTAAACCATGTCTTTTTTTTCTTCTTTAACTAGACAGAATATAGATTCAAATCATATGCAAACATGTCCAAAGAAACATCTCTGTCAACCATATTTTCAGTTGCAAAAACTGCACACACACACACTCACACACACACACACACACACAGAAAGAAAGAGAGAAAGGGAGACCGAGAAAAGCTGGGAAAGGAGGTACGCTGTGAAATATCCTGAAGGTCCTTGGCAGCATTAGAGAAAGGCCTGGGAGGTTAGGAAACATCAAATCAATGCATTGTAATGTGAATTGACTGCTGACTTTGATCATCTGCCTTGGGAGTGCCTTAGCATTGAGTGCTGTCACACTGGCTGGGTTAAGCAAATATGGCATGGGCTGAAATGGAGAGAGATGGGGAGTAAGAGACAGGTTAGAATGAGAGTGAGAAAAAAGGGATGTGTGATGCCCGGCTATCATCAGAGAGTAATGGGCACATTAAAATTCAATGTCCGCTTTCTAAATGGCATACTGTAGATGTTCTGCATAGTTAAATTGACTCATAATTGCAGATAGTGAATATATATATTAATGACATGAGGAGGTGTTGGCCCTGTTCCTTAATATGATAATCATACATGTTCTGTTGTGTTCCAACTGCTGTATATTTCTTTGAAAAATGTTTCATCTGTAGTGGTCAGGAAAAAAGGATTTTAGCCCAGACTCTCCCAAACTGTATTTCTGGGCAGACACCCTCCACCCAGCCCCCTCCAAAATGATGGGTCAGCCCTGCTTAGTGTCAGAAGCTGCTGATATCCTAGCTCTGAAAGTGGAAATGCTCTTAAGCCTTTCTCCTATAATGGAGTGGCCAGTCTAATCTTGCCCTCTCTGAGCGAGAGCAGGTAAGGAAGAGAGTTTTTTACCACAACACTCTGACCCTTGCTTTGGCACTGTATGGTCCAGATTACAGTGCAGTGCACGAGTGACATCCTTGTTCTCTTGCTACTGTCCCTCAGCTGCACCATCCAGTATCCTCAGGAGGATGCCCCTCTTACATAAGACATACAGTGGTAGTTTTTGTTTTGGGGTTTGAAATCCTTCTGCTGTTAAATTGTCATTTTTCGAGCCTGTCCTCCCAAGAAAAACGACATTCTGGGTCGTGAATTCAGTCGCCAGAAACAACGTATAGTTACATTTGAGTGACAGATGCCATCTAGCGGCTGTAGTAATTATGACCTGGAGAAGTGACGTAGTTCAGATATAAGGTGACTTATATTTCTATATTCGGAGGTGGCGGGTTGGGTGGATTGATAGATCCTAACTTGCAAAAAGTGGACTTAGTGGACTTAACTGCAGGAGACCGCTGTTTGTTCCCCGTTTCCAACTACGAGTGTCACGTTTCCAACCACGGGTTGGGACAGTTTTAAAAAAAACATAATTACGATTGTCGTGGTGTTTACTATTGCCAAACCATGATCTTTCCCTAACCCTAACAAGTGGTTTTTGTGCCTAAACCTAACCAGACCTTAACCACAGTGCTGTCACATCATAAAACATCATTATTTGTAATGGATTTGGAAAGCGCAGACAAATTATATTGTCATGCAGATTACTGCCGATAGAAGCAACATTTTGGAAAAAGCTCCTATGGGTCATTGTAGAGTGCATGGTACAAACGACCTATGTGGTTGTTTAATTTGGAGAACTTTTGGCATTTTTCAAATAACATCTTTAAGGAGAAGGAAAATCATTAAAAGTGGCTTTTAAACGGATCAGAAGACTTGCTGTAAATCTTTGCTCATAGAAAATTATAGAAAGAAACTGAGATGGATGGAGAGAGCTCTGGAATATTTGACATAAAAAACACATTATGTCACTGTGACAAAGAAAATAGGAGGGAGGGCTGATGCCAAACAGGAAGAGAGAGATTCCTTGAGTCAAGCCGGAGCGGCAAAGAGAAGCCCAAAACCTCTTGTCACCGTATGAAAAGAATAGCAAGACGACCCGTAGGTATTGGGCTGCTAGGTGCATCTCCTAACAAGCTGACTGTTCAAAGGCTTTTTAGTGCTCTAGAGAACATGAAAGGCATGTTTAAAAATTTAAAAGCCCGATCTGTTCCAGTGCTATGGAGCGGCAGAGGGAAGCAGATTTTTACGTCGCCATAATTCCCTAGTTGCTTGCTTTGTAAATTAATTAAGATGTTTATGACAGCTGCTTGCACCTAATGGAATGCTTATAGACTATGCTATTAATTATTACTGCTGGCCACGGCTGCAAGCTTTCATATTGCTGAGAATGTATGGCTGTGGCTGCAGTATAGATGTGGTCCCAGCCTCCACCTCAGACCCCTCTTGACTTTGACATTGCATTGAGTGTCAGTGGGTTGTCTGTTATGTGTGTTGGGCCAGTGGTGAGTGGCCTATTCTGTATGCTCTTCATACTATGTGTCTGGCCGTCTACATCACAGTGTTGACAGTTGCATAAAAAATAATGTAATGTAGTTAAAACATGGGCACTATTCCACAAAGCCTTGCTGAACACCATGGGGTAGGTTAGAAAGTGGATCTGCCTTTGTTATATGCCAGCATTGTGATGATGCTGATTGGATGTTTCCCTTCTGTAAGGTGCAAAATCCCTGCCCTCAGTCTGTTCTCTCTGTAACGTGGCTTGGCTGTAGGATGTGTTATATTGCTTTGCCTTCTGGACAAAGCCTGTTTTTTATCATGTATTAGAAGTGTATACTAGGATTGTCATCCTTCTACTTGATAAACCAACAGTCCTTCCTGTTACCTTGTCCAGTTGTTATTGTAGGGCAATTGTACAGTGAACTGTAACTGACCTCACGAGCCTGGAGGAAGTTCAGTGGTTTGCTTCCTACTGTTAACTTGGCTCTAGAGCGAAGAGTTGTTATGCTTTCAGTAAGAAAGCATAAACAACTGTCATGCCTATGAGTGTGCAAATACTAGTATGGCTAATTATAGTTCCTCTTTCATATGACTTCACCACAAGTTCTTCCTTTGACATTGTTATGCAATGGCATAAGAATAACCCCATAGACAGCAGGAAGCTTTGTAGCAGCAAGATACAGTCAGCAGATTTTTTAGATATAAATTGTGTATATATTTTAAATCGCATGATGATGATCATTTGGTTCAAATTCTGTTCGAGCGCTGTACTTAAAGCAACTATAATTAATATTTTTATATCAAACCACAGTTTTGTGTCGCTCGTAGTGATGAATCTACAGAGAATTATCAGCGACTCTGCAGCTCCCCTTGGTTTCAGCTCATTGTTGAGCTGTCTGGCTGCAACTTTACTGCTTTGGTTCATTCTCATAGCTCTAATATTGTGTCGTTTTTGGCTCCAGCAGGTAGCTGTTTTCTGAGAAAAAAAGCTCTAAAAACCCACTGTACACTACCTGTACAGCACCAAACAGCAAACAGACACAGTTAGCAACAAGCTGTGGAGCATTTAGCAGTTAAAAAGCCAAATATTTCCCTCAGGAGTTGGTAAAGACCAAAAATTGAGTTTTAAGAGAGTGAATATTGTACTAACATTCACCAGGTGCACAGAAAACATGACTCAAAATGAATGATAATGTTTCTCTGTGTCCGCTGGATATGTAAAAAAAGCGTCTGTTTGCTAACAAATTTGCCACATCAACTTAAAAAGTGATACTATGTCAATATTGTATTAACAGCTTGTCTCTGCCTCCCCCAAGTGGCCAAAAAGCAGTTATTGCAAGCTTAAGATAATTGTACTTTACTTAAATATTTCAATTTTATGCTGCTTTATACTTGTATTCCACTACATCTCAGAGGCAAATCTTGTACTTTGAACTCCACTAGATTTATTTGACAGTTACAGTCATACTTACTTTGCAAGCTAAGCGTCTATAAGCCTGTAGTGAGCATATAAAATGATGCCTTGTTATAGTAGTAAGTTAAACCACCCAACAGTATATGAAATCCTTTTTTTTTAGCTAATTAGCATCAACTTCGACTAGCTGCAACATTAATATGCTGCTTATATGTTCATGCTTCAGGAATAATAATATAAAATGTAATATAACACTGACAGGGGCCATTCTGTCTACATAATAAGTATTTTTAGTTTTTATACATTTAGCTGATAATAATAAATAATAAAAGTCTGAATACTTCTTCCACCTCTGCAAGTCATTTACTCAGTACTACAGTTCCCCAAGACACACAAAATAAAATAAAAAAAAAACATGTAAATGCTCTACAGTGTATTGCCTGTGCTTCAGAAATAGCATTGCTTAGTGTTATTATAAAATGGTTCATTTTAAAATGAAAAACAGATTGGATTCATCCGTTTATCAGCTGTCTGGTTACAATGTTGGTGGAAAGTATTTCTCCTGGCCCAAGCATCCAGACAGTGCGTGCCGTGGTCAAGTTGCCCAGGAGTCAATGGGACAAACAAATAACGCAACACAGCTCACTCTGTTGATTACACCATGTGAGGTAGGTTTGTATCCCTCTATCCTCGCAGAAGGGAGGCATCATGTCTCTGCTGTGCAGAGCTTTATCCCGTGTTATCCTCCGATTACATTTACATAGAGAATGCAGCAGGGAGGGAGAAGGCAACAAACTGAAGCACACTCCACCTGCACCACAAGAGGCGATGTGTGAAATATGTATTCAGTCTTTCATCAACCTCTTTATCTGCTACGCATGGGTTATCCTCATGTGTAAAGTCCTCTGTTGTGTTAGCTTTGAAAAAGGAGGAGGAAACTGTGATCTGTGTTCTATTAATCATAGTCCAGCTCCATGGCTGTCCCGTTATCACACATGTGTATAATTACAGGGTATTTGTGCTTTAAGCATGGCTCTATTGCCTGGAAATGGAAGAGTGGCTCCACTGATGAACTCCCTGCTAATAGGACTACCTTTGATCTGCATGGAGCATGGAGGGCTTACAGAACTCGCAGGTTTTAATTATGAAATACATGAAAAATAGATGCTGCACTAAGTGCCGACCATGACTGCAGTGAATCACAGTAGCAGTGCGCTCGCTAGTTTGCCTCTGCTTTTCCTTCCTTTATGTCTTCCAGTGCTCAGAAAATACCTCAATCCCCGTCTCTCTGACTCAGTTCGTTAATGCGAAGAAGCAAAAAAGACAAGTCCATGATATTAATTAGTGGATTGACAGACATGTAATTCATCTCAGAGGAAGTTTTCATTACATGGGAGGCTTCAGAGGGGCAGTTTGGCTTATTGGCAAGTGCTAAGACCAGACCTAATGGGGCTGCAGTTCCCTCCCATTTGAGCAATTACAGCCAAGTCCTTATCAGCAGAGCCATGAGTCCACTGTTGTGGGACCTTGACTTCCAACACACTCACATAGAGTGATCCTTCCCCACAGACTCTTGTTCATTAGACAAGTGCCTGCTGTACTGTACTTTACTGGATGAGAATTGAGACTGAATGAGTGATGGTAATGAAAGGGTTCCAATATATTTCTGAGTCAGCCTTTATAGAGCTGATATTAGCTGACATTAGTTTGTCATCAAAGCACTAGACTTCTCCCCCTTGAGATGATTATACAAGCAGTCTTGTGTGTAAAGTCTATGCAGACTTGGACAGCTCTGGTAACAGATTGTCACCAACTGTCAGAGCACACATCAACTCACCTATCCTAATCCCATCTTTTACTTCTGCTATTCTTGAGATGATGCATACCGAGCTCGGACAGGGGAGTTGAATAAACAAATCTTGTGCAACACTTCATCTGTTACAATGACTTATACCTTTGGCAGAAGCAGTCTACCACTGTGGTTTCCTGAAGTAGATCGCCTGTGAATCATCCTTTGCAAAGAGGCATAGAAACAGAAGACGAAGAGAAAAACAAAACAAGTGAGAAGAAGTGATTTCAAGCATGCTGTAGATCTGAGATTCTCTTTATTTAACTGCAGTATGCAGCCAATTGTGAATATGTAAGTTCTCCTGAATAGGTTAGCCCAAGGGGGCACATCTCTATTGGCCAATTGTATAAGTCTTACAACCCGTTATTGTAAAAAAAAGTGCATAACTGGAGTGTACGCCTTGGGAGCTGTAGGTAATTGTATTCCTCCTTTAGATTTCAACTTGTGTAGGGCTAAGGTAATAAATTGTAATGTGAACAGAAATTCACAAGTGTTGTCTCTAGGGAATGATTCTCTTGTCTACTGGAGAGGCAGAACAACCCCATGCCCCTCTTACAACATATACATTTCAAATTATATAATAGTTAAAGCCTTTTTATACAAGTGTGTAAACATACCCACTGGTGGCCTATACAGACTGCTGTTCAGTAACAGTAAAGTGAGCTAGGGTGGTCTGCAGAGTGTGGTTTGTCTTTATTTATGGTGCGGGCTGAAAGGCTATTGGGTTTCATGTGCGGTTGAGGCTGGATCACTGGGAGATTACCGCTGGGCTGGGAACCGCCAGTGCAGAGAGTACACAGAGGCCTGCCTGTGCCCCTGGCCTCACTTTGACCAGCGCCCAGGGCCTTCCTGCATCCGTCAGGCCCCCCGGGACCAGCTCGCACTCAGAGGAGAATTACGGTATAGTACAGCTAGAGCCAGGATCAGAGTGAACAACATCAGAGCAGTAGAAACCCGAATATTTTGGCTTTTCACCTGCAGTACTGTACTGAATCACAAAAATATAACTGAATGGAATGGCTCAGTGGTTTCTGATTGGGCAGTTCCCTGTTTAGTTTGTAGACGTTTCCTGAATCTTTTTTTCTTTCACCATAGCTAACCTTCACTGGTTCTCTGAGCATGTTTCAGATTAACACTGAGCACATAGTGATAAATATTTGTGCAACGGTAATGATAAAAACCATTCTCCTCAGAATAGCCTGTAACAAAAAGGCTGTTGGTGGTGTGTAAGAGCCTTGGACTTTGTACAATGGATGTTTTTGGATCTTGTCGTTTTTTTAAGCTCACATATAAGTGAACCTGTGCAGCAGTGTCTTACCAATAACAATAGCACTTATCGCAATGTTCCCTGAGGTACAATTAAAATTCCGTCAGAGTCTTCAATCTGCCTCCCAGCCATGCCTGCTGTTTCTCGGCCCTCCTGGGCCACATCAATTCCTCTGCTGCAATGCATAATTCACGAGCCACCAAACAGCACCGAGGACTCACCTGGAGACTCACAGGCCCAGCAATGCAGAACTGCTCTGGGGGAGACGATGTACATGAGCCTGGGTGACATTTGTAGGGGGTGAGGTGCATGTGACATGGTACCTTAAGTCAACAAGGGCTACTATGATCTCAGGGTCACTCTGATAACATTGCTTTCTCCTCTGGGATCTCCCAACTTCTTGCCTTTCCCAGTAAGGCATGCATTTTTTTCTGTACGTTCTCCTTTCGTCTTCTGAAAGACGATTGTGGTGTCCTCTAAAACTAATTTGGATGTATATCTTCTATTTGCAGACAATTCCATAGCGATGCATTGGAGTAACCTGTGGAGTCTCAGAGTGGTTGCTTTTAGTTAAAACCAATTAGAAATGACCAGAAATAACAGCGCCTGGAGACAGAGAAGTCATTTTTCACTTGAGCCTCC